>NC_143557.1:44433214-45076785 GCF_054136105.1 Typopeltis vanoorti | reverse complement strand
TTTGGTCATTTCGGAAAAACAAACATAAGTAAGCGAACTTGGTCAAGTACAGGTAGATAGACTTCAGGTTCAATGCGACTTCAATTTTCTACGACATATTTTCTAACCCATCACGCCATCGGTGTAACTTTATTCACAAGGATATAGGGCTTTTGTATTCTACGTATAAGACATAACTGCCATCTTTTCTTCCTGTACAGATTTTCTTATTACTGTTTTTTTTTTTTTTTTTTTTTTTTTTTTTCAGTTCCGAATCAGGTTGATGACTGCTCCGACGGTTGCATCGAACAATAACAATCCAGTATTTCCCTATCGTTCTTACACTGTTGTTTTGCAGTAGCTGACACCAGCAGAGTTTATGCACAGCATCGCGGATGCCAGACTTCTTTCTCGATACTGATCCCCGAGATTCACGACAATGAACCAACAGTCTCTAATCGTTTGAAAGTTTGTATTCGTTATCACGACTAGTGCTAATACGGTAACGAAATAGTTAAAAGGTAATCAAAAAAGCAGGTTGGAATTAATGGTAATGGAAGACGAGATAACATTCGTTGAAGTATATGGGAAACGAAAATAGAGAATGGCTGAAACGACCTTTCAATAATAACGGAGTAGTTAATGTGTGTAAGATAAAGTACCCTACACTATGCTTCTGAACTGGCATTTCCTAACAATCAAATTTGCTCTATAGATGTATTACCAGAAAATGAAATCCTGGGATTGTTGTCATGGTAACCGGAATGGAGCGCACAACGGTTTTGCATCATCTGGGGAAATTCTTTGATTTGAATACATTAAACGCTACTAAGTAATTTTTTTTTTCAAATTAATAATTAATTTTAAAGTTTTTCACTGGCTTAGCCACATCAATTAACAATGCAATTGCTTAGTGTACGAGGCATTCTTCTGTCATATATATTTCTCTCAGGAGCAATTGCAGTGTGTTGGGCAACCAATCTGATTAGTAATAGCAATATTAAATAAACGAATTAGCTTATAAGAAAAAGTTATCAACGCACACCAAAGAATATTATTCGCCTTTTCACAAACAAAATTGCGCCTAAATTATCGAAAAAATTCTGCGAAAAAAAAAATAAAAGGCACAACCTCATTAACTTCGAGAATGTAAATCCCCCATCGACTGTTACTTAATATCCAAGTCACCCACCAGGTGGCCATAAAAATTTCTTTATCTGCACACACGTCCACACTACGTGAATGCATTTTGAACTTCAAGTCGTGTCACATGTTTTCATCAACTTCGATTCCACTCAAGAAGAAACGTCATTCAAAGAGAATGCTGATAATAGAAAGCGCGAGACGTGTGTACTGAATGTCTTCTGAGGAATGAATCTAATGAAGGGTTATCTGCGCAGTGTGGCCTAGAAAATTTCATTCATCGCCTTGTGAGAAGTCTATTGTTCGGCCATCCACTAGTGCACACACCTGTCTTTTCAATGATTTGCGATCAATTGTGAGATTAAAGGTAAGCGGTGTCATAACGTCCGGTATGGACTAGGATTGGTGCCAGGGAGTGCTGTGTCCTTCCTACCTACCAACTAAACGCTTTAAACAGGATATTCCATCTATATTGAGACGAACTGCGTCATGGATCACTAATTCTCTTAATGTAGCCTAATAGCAATGGGCTGAGTAAGGCAATAGCAGATCGATGTTACGAGCGAGATGGTAAAACTCCCTCAGGCGGATACTGTACGTCACTATTTGTTGCAATTATTGAAGAAGATTACCATTAATCTTCAAGAGCTGAGCATGATGACTGATTCAGAGCGGTATCGATCAGCTAATCACGCTAAATAATGTAATATAAAGCTTAGGAACTCCACAAATCATATGCTACTGTTAAATGGTACATTATTCGTTCGATATCATGACTGACACTGCTATTAATTTGAACTAAATGAGTTTTCAATTTTATTGCATTATTTACAATAAAAATGCGTTAGCTATTGCTAATCGGTTTCATCCAACTCGTATCATAGGTTACGAGTTTAAAAATCAAGGTTCACTCACCCAGCATGCTAAGGCCATGATCAAAGTGCATTATTGTCATGCTTGCATTAGCCTCTTATACACTAGCGAATACATTTAGGCCTGCTATTCTTTTCAATGAATGTATAGCATATTTTCATTCATTTGCTTTTATTGAAGCTGTGTATATTTCCAAGAGCTAATAGAAGCCTTTTATAAGATCGGGAATACAAAACCACAATTTCGGAAATATCGCTAAAAATATCTTGCTGAAGTAATCCATGACATTTCAAATTTACCCGTAGCTGAAATAATCTGGTTCCACGGAACTTTAAAGGTCTAATCGTGCAAGGACTGGTTCATTTTCTTTCACAGCAAACAGACTTTTTTTTACACCGAAAAGATTACAGTAATTTACCACAAAATTAATGAACGAAAAATACTAGGACTACTTCAACTCCATAACACAAAACAGGTAGTTTTCGTAATAACTGCAGAAGAATGCTTTTACATCACCCTTGTTCAGTTCAACGTAACAAAAACGTTGTTCCTAAGTCATTTGGTCTGAACAAAGAACGTACTAGTCAAGTGGATGTTAATCTATTATACTATCCCTCCTTTAAAAAGTTGATGAGACTTCTGCGATAGTTTAGACTGCATAAGACCTTACGATCATCAAGATAAAGACCAAAGCACTTAGATCAACATAGTCTGTAAAGGTAATTTTTGGACTTTATAAATCACGAGCATTAAAAGTTGTTGATCCTAAATATGCTTATACAGTTTCAAAATGTCGGAATTGTATAGAAAAATAATTGGAAATAATTATTCTATTCTTCATATTATAAATTGCAACATAAAATCCACATAAATTTAATTGAATACTCAAAATGATGAGCATAAATTCGAAGTTTTGTAGAATATTTCTAACTGGCGTATATCGCCATCATTTGGGACTTAATCATACAAATGACACCATTCTATGAATATTTATGCCTTCTTAATACCATTAACTGTATGAACATATACGTTTTAATACAAGGAAAGCAAAGAGACCGTATATGAATCTTTTCCATTCGGTCTCTATCTCACATCGGATTAAAATCTTTCCTCTCTTACAAGTTCACTGGCCTTTAACCAGGCAGAATTTCCGCTTTCTTATAACAATGGGCCTAACAACGACAAAAATGCCACCAGCCAAATGATACAGATAGTCAGCTATTTGACTCACCTCCTCGGGTCTTCTTTATTCGCTTCTCATGAGCTCATCTTTCCACATCGTAGATCAAAGTCTCTGCCGGGTGGTGTATATGCATACGAACCGATAACGGTTACAACTGGAACGTGTCGTCCGTTTTGTCATGCATGAAAGATAGTCGGTTATTTTAGAGGTCGTTTTCACAGATCCTTCTTGATATGTCGATTAAAAAAAATGGGGAAAAGCACGACAAAATAAAATCGGGTTCCTGCCACTGGAAGTTGCCCGTTTGGAGACAAACTTGTTCATTTGTAGTTCGGGGAATGGGGGAAGAGGAATGATTGGTTCAGTGTCCTGATGTTCCAGTTTCTTAGCATTTCTACTGATTTTTTACATCATAAGCTGAAAGATAACTCAGATAAAAATAACGAGGGTATACGAAGTTCTAGGAATTTACAAAATAAATTTATGCCCAGGGTATTGCACACCAATCTTATAAATCCAATTGCGTCTTAGTTTCTTGTCTTTGAGATTATTTGCGATGAATGCTGATTGTAAAACTAGTTGCGTTTATCTTTCACGTAACATCCTGATTCACATCAGTAAAACTCATCCCTTAGGCACTTCCCTTATAGCATTTGGCAGAAAAAGGAAATCTAAACAGACCAGTTCAATTTCCAACAACCTGCTTTAAAAAAAAAAAAAAAAAAAAACTCAGATTTCATAACAAACACCTAATATTTAATATTGTCTGTAGATGCTTTTAGAAAACTAACAGATTATGTATCGAAAGTCATGCAACTCATTTGTCAATGTTTTCGCTGCTTTCTATGAAGCCATGAATTTCCAAAACTGAGATTTGTTTATTGTGTCTTAACTGTGAATCCATCCGGCTTGTACACTTTTTAGGGATGAAAAACCTAACATTCTGGTAACAAAAAAAAAAGCATCCATCTCTGCAGGAGACCGATTATCTTACCTTCAGATACAAAAGCTCGTAAAGATTTTTCGCATTCTAACCCGGATTCGAATCGAGGTCTATCCAACCAAAGGACTTGTTGCAACGGAGCGTTTCAAATAGGCATGGTGATGGTCACATATCGGTCAATGAAATTCATTAGTCATCTAAAAACATGCACAAAACATCGACTCAAATTCACAGCCTGCAAGTTGGAGAGCATGGTTCGCTCTCCAGTCATCAAACGAAGTTGACAAAACAATCCTTTTGTGTTCAGTAAGAAATCAAATAATTAAAAGGCTTATAACTTCTCTTCATGGGTACTCTTGTCATCTTCCCGATCCTATAAAGGTTTTACCATAGCTGAACTCAAAGAGAATTCAGTGGGGTTTACTGCAAAGAGCTTCATTTTGCAGCCTAAAATTAGGAACCGTCTATACATGAATAACTGAAAGAGCAGAGATGAACATCGGGATGGAATTCATAATTACGTAACGTCCGACTGTCCTGCAACACCCAAGGAAATGCACATCTTTTGTGAATTTAACACGATAGCTTTGAAACACTTAAGATATTCAGTTTAACTTATTGTATTTGCATTTGCTTTTATTGATGTACTTGTTTACTCAGTTAAATGAGGAAATGTTTATTAATTTATTGATTATTTTCAAATAGATAAGAAAAGTTTATGACAATAATCTTCAATGGATGCCTTCTTGTAAGGGAGAAAATAAAATCTCGATTTTCTTTCAACCAGATCATATTCTCTTATCGCTATTAATTTAAACGCCTAAGGGAATTCGACACGAGATTGATAAAAACGGAGAGTTTGGTAAATATTTCTGAAGATTGCACCATTTACTACTGTAATTGCTGATCGTACAGGCAGATACTACAATCTTTCCTTACGACATGTTGCACAGAAAAAAAAAAAAAAAAATCAACGGATTCAATCGAAAGAACTCACGTAGAGAAATCGCGACTTCTGATTGGCTAAGTCCATACCGTAAAGAACAACCTCCTTTTTTGAGTATTTCCGCTATAATATGATTCGGAGTAATTGTATAATAATTTTAACGATGACTCAATAGGAATGGAATTCGGTGAATTTGCTGTTATTTCGTTCACCGTTTCTATTATAACTTCATAAATTTGTCGCCAGTGACGTTCGAAGTATTTCACTCTCCCAATGAATGCTGTAGGTGTCGAAAGTGGTAGATTATAAAGGCGTACAACAATTAGTAAAGGCTGGTTAGATTTAGAACAAGTCAAGCCACTCCGTACGGCTAGAGGAAGGTTAATTGTTCGAGACAAACCTGGTGGGGAGGAAAGAACTAGATTTGCAATGATAATTGCTCTCTGTCACTCCCTATCTATTCTGGTTAGGCATGCAAATCACGGCTCTGTCAGAAGTATCGACACCAAGAAGGGACTATTATGCTACAGAACTCTTATTTTCATTACCCCGCAGGTGTCGTTCATAATTCCGGTCCTAACTTCGCTCAGTTGTTGGTGGTGATATGTGCAATCTACGTTTTGATTTACAGGTCAATGCGAACTAATCCAGTTAATCAAAGAGGGGTATTTAATCTCGTTACTGCTTACATAGTTCGCACACCTAATGACCAGCGATTGTCTTAATTGAGTACATCACTGTCGACAAGGCAATTCTGTGACGACAATGCGCACAGCGTTTAGAACTGTAGATTTATGATACATCTGCTACACTACAAATGAACTAAGGGCCTGTTTCCAATGGTAGAAATGAACAAGGATGGATAGAACTTGCCACACCCTCAAGATGGCCATAATCACACTACCGTGCATTTGAGAGTGATGATTGTGTGACATTAACAGCTGGGAGAAGGAGGGAGATTTGGGAAAGGGCACCATAAGTAGTTAAATAAAGACACGGCGTCCCAATGATGAGTCTATACATCTCAATTAAAGCACTGTGTTCTTTCGTCGACAGCTAACTGGAAAGGGGAGGAAAATGTGGTTCAGAGCTTTAAATCAAGACAATGTATGAAACCTGCTATTATCAAGCTATGCTTACCCGGATGTTCCCTATTTCTAGTACACTTTTAAGAAGCCATGATGGAAAATTATCTTTCCCAAGCAAACGCCATTCAAGCCCTAAGATTACTGAACCGGTCTGCGTCTCATGGCCTGTTTTATGGCCATGACGCTAGTGTGACGAAAATGATACTATCTGGGAGCCAAGCACGTTTCACACTTAGTCAAAGCCTGTCGACGTGATGTGTGCGAAGAGAACTCCTTCCGTTGGACTTGCCAAAAGTCACGAGCCGTAAGAAAGCCTACTGGGGCATTATTGAGGTTTAAAAAAGCTGCTTAAAATGTAAAAGGTATTAAAAAAAAAAAGACTCAAAGGTGTAGATTCATTTCCATATAATCTCTTTTCACCTACGTAGACTTATAGCTTATGGAGAAATTCAAGAAAGCACCAAAATATGCAAAGCATGTCTTGCTATATTTGTACCCCCCCCCCACTGCTTCTCTAGAAAAAACTCGAAGGCCTAAATTTTAGAGACTTATCTGTCATCAAATACGAAGTTCATTGTCTTTTTCCTTGTTTGAATTTCGTTAAAGGCGCGGTATCGGATAAGAATGGCAATTCATGATACAGGAATCAACAGTGGAAATCAGCAGTGCAATAAGCCAAACTGCTTCTTATTTCTTTCCTGTTCTGTTCTTGCTATTAGCATCGTTCTTAAACGATAAAATCACTTTGTACATCCTGTTATTCATAAATGACGTTCAGCTAACCAGATTGTGAGTGTGTAAATCTGGAATTTATACACCAGTTGCTCACCTCCTAGACAAAATTCGAATCCGGGTCCAGAAACAACTAAAACTATGAGGCTAGCGTAAGATGAAAACCCCTAACACCTCCCTATGAGACCAGTTAAATCACATTGATCTGAAAAGTCCTGATAAAGGTTCTTCGCGTACCGGCCGAGATTCGAACCCGAGTGAGTCTAACCAAAGAACATCATCGAAGCCCACATCGAAATAACAGCATGATAACATTTAACTACTCTAAAATGATCACGTGTTAACAAATTTTGAAAAGAAGTTGAAGGTCCATTATTTGTAAATTAAAGTAAGCTAAATTAGACTTATACGCTCCTAAGTTTGGAGCATTTTTAATGAAGACGACTTCGATGCAGTTAGGGCTATAATCTTCGAAATAAGAGGGTTTTGGATCCTTGAAAGTTTTCGTTAGTTCTGCTTTATGAGAGGGATGTCCAACTACTCTGTAGCATGTCAACACTGCGGATGAATGACAGATTGTACAGATTTGTTCAATAAGTTTCAAATACTACAACCTACGATGCAAATTAAAACAAAAAGAACTTCTAACATACCTGTCGCAACATGTTCTATAAAGAGCAATTCCGTGCGGATCATAAATTTAAAGACGCCTTTAAACTCAAGACAAGTTCCCAATAAACATGGGTCAGGAAGCTTCTCATTTCCGTGATATAGCCCGCTGTAGTTGCAAAACAAACATTGGCGTAACTTGATGAATCCTGTGAGTGTAATCGACCAGTGTCACATTCAAGAGACTCCTGGAGTGCATTCAAATCTAACAGGTTTGTCTGGAGTAAGTGGTTTTAGCGTATCAAGTCATAAGTAGGTATTTTCTAATGCAGACTGAGTTCACGTTTACTAAATCAGCTTATATGCACTTACTGTTAAGATGCCAGCAGAAATACATGAAATATATCGAGAGGCTTCCCTTGTCGAATGCCATCCGGTCAAATGGTCTTCCATCTTTATCACTTTTTGAGGGTGGCGGAATAACGAACAGTGTGGGCAGCAGAAATTGAGAAACATACTTCGTCTAATGGCACGGAATCCAGTATTAGCATATGGATGAAGAAGAAAGTTGTATGGAGGGTTATACATGAAAATTGTCGTTACCGTACCGTTTCTATCAGCTTCAAGCACCTTAATCGGCCCACTTACCAAAGTACTTTTGTATCCTGACTTCTTGCAAAAAACATCTTCCACGATGTGCCTCAATGGCGATCCATTGGTTTTGAGGAGAAACACCTGGTTCATGAACGACACAGTTCCACCACGGATAAGTCATGAGGCCTGAAGGTATCTTGATCAAAGATATCCTAAAAGATTCGAGGTGGATCAATTTAAGTCACGTTTCCTAAATCCTTTGAATTTTTATTTGAAGGGGGGGGGTCACTTGAAATCGCTGGTGTACAATGTCCCAATAGGGAATGTTGACGAATGTGAGGAACCTGTTGAACATTCATCTATTGCCATCACACAGGATCTTTGGAGCTCGTGAGACTTCTCGACGGCTGTGTGGCCGGTAACGGAAGTCGTTTTGTTCACCCGCTGTGAGGCGAGTTCATTGCGAGGTGTCTTCTGACATTTACCAAGAAATTTATCGTTATTATCTTGACATTTTGGCTTCATTACAGCCTGTCGATGTTCGTGCTACAACTACAAAGGGCTGAATCTTCGAAACGAGAAGTTTCCAGATCCTTGTTTATGGGAATATTTTCGTTAGTTTTGCGGTGTAGAATGCGCCTTTAAAACTTTATGACAGGGATATGGAACTACACTATCGCTTCCAACGATTTTCTTTTCACCAAAGAATTAATGAAAGAAACCTTAAGTGATTTAGTTTATGGATAATATTTAATTAAAGAATGATTACTGCTCTGAATGGAAAAAAGTAAAGACTATACCACATTGTGCTATTATTACATAACCGTATGTATAATTATAATAGCGTGTAATAATCATAAACACCGTTTAAGCATTTTATTAGCCTTGTAAAAGTAATCCATGAACATCTTTTCTAAGAAAAAAATGGGAAAAACAATATTCGCTAAAAATAGGCAAATGGGCCCCGTGAACACACAAATCTAGGCATAAATACTTGCCCTTATGGGATGCAGCAGTACAATGGCAAGCCTACTGTGTTAATTACTTTAAAATTTTAATTAGGGGGCTCAACCCGTCGTGGACAGAACGAGATCTGAATGGATGGACTCCAAACATACAGTTTTGTTTCGCCTAACTTTGCAACCAACTACGAAGAATTCAATTGAAATAATTCCACCAGCTTTAACATCTTAAATAGCAAGTTTCATTAAAATTTTGCCAATAAAACGGTTGATTACAACCAAAATTATGTCGAATGAACTAATTTTCAACCTATCCTTCATTTGGTGGTTTTAATAATAATCACATATAGTTAAACAAATCTCTCTCATACTTTTATCCATGGAGATTAGTGCCTGCCTGGTTGGCCAGCGTACATGGTCTCTACCCAACAGGCTACGGATTCGCATCCGGCAGTGGGCATTTCTGGGAGATGAAACTGTGGGAGTAGTACTCTGTTTGTTCCGCGTTTGGTCTTTGGAGCAGTGTTTCCGGATTACGTAAAAAATAAATAAAAATACACAAATATATGACTGCGTAAAAATTAACATCTCTTTGAAAAACGTAACGCTGTATTTTACCAAGATGCTTGCTGAGCAAGTGATAGGTAGTTCTGCTTTAATATCGGAATTTTTGCCTCGTTGAAGCAGATGGTTTAGTTGTTTATATTTCCCTTACGTCAATATTTGTTTATTCATAAAGTTCAAAATGTTTCATAACACACTGTATTTCTCCCAAATTTCAGCTAATTGGAACTGCACTTCCTTGTGCCCACCCGTGATATAACACGTTAAATAAACTGAACTACACAAATACTTTAAGAGTCATTTGTCGACCACGTGGTTGGTAATCCTCTTGCCCTACAGGGAATTCCCCAAATAGGGAAGGCGTTCACTATTAACCCCCTCGCTAGGAGGTATGATTTCCTTAACTAAAACCGTAGAAATTCCATTAGGACACACTGGAATTCGAAGCCAGGTGGTGACCGTGTAAAATGCACTGAATACGTGATTAGAATAAAATAAAAGATGCCATTAAAAAAAAAATAAAATAGAACTGTTATGGTATGTGATGCTTAAGTTCTTAACACGAAATTACCCACAGTGTTAAGATCACATAATTTAGAATTCATTTTTTCACTACAGAACAACATTCGTCTTTCTATGCATAAAAACGCTAATCGATTTTATATAGTTATTTAATGAGAACATAAATTAATTTTCTTTAGTATTTTATTAACATTTCTAGATTCTATGTCTCAAAAGATTCAAATATGGTTTTAATTTTATAATTAAGCTACTATAAGTGCTGTTGTCATGGAAACCGTGTATCCTATTTGACTATTGCGTCGAATAAATTGATTTAATTAACCTGATTGTAAATCTTACTGAACAAACCAGCAGACCTCGCGCTAATTTCACCAGACGAAGACGTTAAAATAATAGTCAAAAATATTTACAACTGAATCAAAAATATCGTATGTATTAATGTCGTTTTCTTATATCACACCTCTGTCTAATAGCTCCGTAGATAAGTAATATTAATCCCCTGACTTACTGTCTTGTTAATATTGTAAAATAATTTACAGATTCTGTCATCATCACCATCGCCTGATGAGATCTGCTGATCTTCTTCTATTAAACAGATCAGACTTACATATACACGGATCGGTCAATAAAAAGTGTTGATCTGTATCTTTTATTGCATATTAAAATTACTGACAGACAATTTTCCTTCTTCTCATAGTTCGTGTGATTCTGGAGATACACTCCACATTGTATCATTTCGCTGGTGCCTCTGGCATCTCTAACGCAATCTACAACTTTTTTTGATCCTTCGTTTTCAGGTTAGTAGTTCATAACAATTAAGAGTTACAGAAGTCTACCAGCTTGTATAATCCAGGATTTGTCTCTTGGCGAACAAAGAGATGACAAATGATCACCTCACACGAAGAGCTACATCTAGATGAATTTTTAGTGTGCTCAAAGATCCTATAATTCCCATAGCTTCTTTCGGCGATTAAATATTGAAATTTATTTCCGCCTTTTCTTGGTAATATTAATTACTCTAGGACAATGTTATTTTGTAGCATAAGCAATTAATACGCAAACATTTATCACCCAATTTTATACGCTCCATATTTTTCTTTTGATGATGGATCTATTGAATTGTCCTATTTGATTTAATGTCACTTTAGTCGTTTGCAAATGTATCGAATTATTTTTATTATTTAAAATAACTAATGTATGCACGCTGTAAACTATAATAATAATTTACTGAAATTATGGATAAAAAAATTAATTCGGAAAACAAGTTTGGTTGGCGTTGGCTGATTAGTTAAGAGAAAAGTGAGTCTTGTACATTAAGATTAAACCTTGCGTGTGTTCTACATTGCCAGTTTAATTAGGTTTTGAGGTGGACAGGGAATCAAGTATTCTAAGAAGAAAGTCTCTGCGGTCATTATTCGAACCCTCAACCCCTCTTTCCATACATGAAATAGGTTAAACTTTACTCTCGAAACCAAACATGGAACTTTTCTTTCAAGCCACTTCAGCTCTCCAGAAAGAGGGTGGTGGTCTCCTATCGAACGATGCAATTCGTCTCCCACCTGATGACAATCAAACATCTATTCGCGAAGTGAAATTAGAACCCGCCGATTCGTTGGCGAGTAGGCACATTAACCACCCGGCCAATCAGGTCTACAAATGGGATAACTGTGTTGTATTATTGCAAAAGAGTACACACACACACAAAAAAAAAAAAAAAAAAAAATCCAATATTCTACTCTACGAGAGATGTCAGTTAGAAGTCATAACATTTAAATAATCTTCAGTGATTTGATTTTTGTTATTTTTCGATTTGACAAGTTTAAATTTTATTTTTCATAATAAATTCTCCCACATGAGAGGTTGTAGAATCCACAGCACTCTGGTATCGTGTGTGAGCATAATTATTACGAAAAGAAAGTGTTCACAAATATAATGGTAGTGACCTTTTATTCGCAGTAGTGGCTCGAATAGAATTATAAATCAGCGGACTTTGAAACGATGTGAATGATAATCGGAACAGGAATTTGCATTCGCTCAGGAACTCAAATACGAAGACTCACTTTTGAACCATCTCAGGAGAACTATGTAGTACAAGGTGCATTAAACAAACGGGCTCGTTTACTTCAATGTACAATCCTTTTATTTCACAACAAAAATCCCACTAACATCTCCCTTGGACTGACACTTTTGCCTTTCCTGTCACACTTATGGAACCAACTTTACATCTTCCTCCTGTTGCATTCCATCTATTCTTTGGAACAGTCTCAATCATGTAGCATTCCCCGAAAGATTACAACCTCCAACTGCTCAAAAAGAAGCGTGAAATATCATTTTCCTTCAATCGTATGTCCATACGTAGTATGGTACTGTTCACAAAATAATGAATCCTACTTGATGACCTATTTGAATTTGCAGTAGATTGAAAAATATAGTCGTCCTTGTGAGTTCAAGAATTTTTTTTTCTTTTTGAGTAAAATTTAAAGCAAACAGTACTCCGTCAATATAATTAGGCCTAACTTTTAAGATGGCGTATCCATTGTAATGCTATCTACCTGATTTAATATTTGCAACGCGGAATATTTTAACTTAAGTGTATCATATCGAAGTATTATTATATGGAACCTGAAATAATCAGATATTATCCTGATTATTAAAATAGGCACGTTTCATATATCTCGATGATGTATGATTCAGAAATCGCTTTTGATTCTGGCAAAATTCATCTCGATATGGGAGATATCTAATAGACAAGAGATATTTGTAAATGTGAATCCTGTCCACAAAATGTTATCAAACTTATATTTCAATAACTTGGTTGGTCCCAGTTAGAGTTAATACTACTGAGGTCAAGAGGCATCTGTGTGATGTCCTCATAGTTTTTAAACCACTTTACTTTGAGAAAGAGGAACATAAGACGTCTTCGCAATGCATTCCAATTCTTCCTTCGCAAAACAAACTAAACGGAGGCATCGTAAATAACAGTATTTATTTATACCGGTCTTCTGGTATTCGTTGCCATACTCTTAATTTTAAACAAATGCTAGATTGAACATGAAACTCCGCCGCTTTCCGAGACTTTGTTAACTCTTTACTCAAAAAGACCAAGAGGTATTCATTGGTATCTAACGAAAAGATCCTTGCACACATGGAACAATCCAGGTTTTCCAAATCCACTCTAAACTTAAAATAATGATATAACAATAAGGGTTATATCATTATTTTATATTTTAAGATCATGATTGTCTTCCTTTCTAGAAGGTTTCCTGGAATAGCAACATCTCCTGTGGCTCTTCAACAATTTAATATCCTTACTTGCAGATATTATTTAAGCGTTAACGTGTGTATACACTCTCTTGATAATATTATTCCTTCAGAAAGTATCTACTTAGTAATTTTGGTGCACAAACATCAAATTAAGATGATGTTGAAGGCCATTATGCTATGCTTTCCGACTATTTCTGTGTGTAACAGACACGAACTATCCGTCACACGGAACTGAGGGCCATAATGAACTATCTATTAAACAGGTTCCTGAGGTCAAACCAAGAAGTAAACAGCTATGGGGGGGGTTAGGACACCTTCAACAAAGTACCTGCTTCTAGTTTCGTCAGTAAGCATTATAGACCTCTCACGCTTTTCTCGATGCCCCCCTGGCAATTGTCCAGGGAATTATTCAACGCTAACTACCACCCCGTTTCTATTCTTCCAATCGTGGTTACTACGTGGTTACTTTGTATACGAAGACATGCTCGGCACTTTTTATCGAGCCGAAAAATTACGAAGTGTCATGTCTGAACGGTGTACGTGTGAGTGCGAGGGTACACACGGCGCGCGAGAGAAAATGCAAAAAAGATCCATGACCTAAATGTCAAAAAGTTACATAGCTGCTGTCTTTAGGTCAAGGGGGGCGTGACAATACCGACTTTGCTGACACTCATACATCATGTCTGTACTATGTAACTGGTGTGCAAAATATGGCATTCAGAGAGCAGTTGGACTTGTTATAAGTGCGTTTAGCGTATGAAAAGAACCAGCGTCGAAATGTAAACATTGAATATAAATATGTAATTATTTTTCTTTCATAAGATTGGTGATAGTAATGATGGGAACGCAAATACAAAGTAACTTACACATTTGGTGCCGACCATCGTGCATTAATAAATCACGTATATTCGTTTATGTTAACGTGTAATCGCTAACCGCTATTTTCACACTTCTTTCCACGAAGTACTAACAATTTATTAATAGTGTACATAGGTTTTAAATATAAGGAAGGCTTTAAAATTGCAGCTTTGAAAGGAAATTAAATTCCGCTCATTAATCATTATAAAAATAAAATTTCTTTCCTGAATACAAAGGGGTGCTTGTAAATATATATTTGGTGTCGAATATTTTCGCTATCTGTTGTTCTGCATAATTAATGATGTATCATCGGGTACGCCTTAATATTTCTTTTATACTGCCACGCGATTCTCACCGGCTAGTTTCCATTAAGGAACATCGCCACTATCGAGTATGCTTCAGAAAGGCTATGAATAATTGTGTAATATTTTTATAACATTTGTAGTAAAATAGGGTGTGGCTGCTGAAATCGGCGATCAAAACACGGAGGTGAAAAAGTAAAGGGTTGCTCATCATAGGCCTAGAGTAGTTAGTATGGGGGATGCAAGAGAGCCTGATGGTAGTAGGAGAAAGAAAAGACAGATAGATAGCATGAGAGATAGAGAAGAGGCCTCAGCTCTTTTATATCATCATATAGCTAAAGGCTATTAGTTTTCCTTTTTCACCAGTTTCATGCAGATGAACAACCAAAAAACCAATTGAAAGTCAAGTGCAAAGATGACTGATTCCCAGGTGGTTAGTCCCATCTGAGTTAACCGCCTTGGGTTGGCCTTCTCTGCCTGAGATTGTTCTCCAATCATCCGTGCAATTGACTATATGAGCACACTGAATTAAGAGAATGGAACTATTTAACAAATCTCTCATAGCGAGAATAGACAGAATTTTTATCTCCCTTTGGTGAATATTGCATAATATTAGCTCTCCACGCCATCTAGTGATAAATTTAACATCTCCTAGAATGCTTCTTTCTAAATATAAAAATCGTCTGACTGAACAATAAAATTTCCGCAATACAATATTATAAAGCATTTGGATGTCATATTGCTGGTTTTCAAATCCATATTTTTTTCTAACCTTTCATAGACGATATTTTAATTCATTAATTATAAAAATTAAAATCAAGTGGTGGATATTGCAAAAATAATAATAACTGGTTCTGTTTTAAGTAATGGAATCAAAACAAGGAATTAACTCCAAATATAATCCTTTAATTCAGTTTCTTTTGGCTAGATGGGTGAAGCAAATATTCTTTTCATATTCCCCGCTATCTGTAAAGAAAATGTATGGAAAGGCTAATATAGTGCTATAATCTCTGATCATGGCAGGAGGGTAACAGCAATAGCCGAGCCGCAGTTAAAACTTCATTGGCTACAGTATTGCCATCCATTACCCTCCCTGGGTACCCATTTTAGTCGCCTCTTACGACATGCAAGGGATACATTGGGGCTGATAAGTAAGTAAAGCCCTCTCTAAAACTTAAGACGATCCCCCGGACCACTCCTTACGAGTGGCCGAAAGACCGTCCAACTCAGCGTTCGTTCTACTCAGTGACGCCCCCCCCCACTGAGCAGAACCGCTCATATTCCAGGGAAAAGCATCCACCGACAAGGCCCCTCACGGGCCACGCAGGAGAACACCCTCCTCAGACACTCAAAATGCCCTCTCAGGTCAAAAACCCCGAAATCTAAGCCCCCCCCCCTCACCGGGAGCAAAATCTCGGAAGAAACCTGAGAGAGAGCGAAACTCTCGAAACTCGTCCCATTTCAGTCGTCTTTTACGACATGCATGGTTACAGTGGGGCTAATCTTAGCACGGCCACCACACAGGGTAATTCAGCTTCTCACTAAGCCAAAGTTTATTAATAGTTTAAATATGGTTTAAAATAATTAATGTCTAATTGTACTTTCTATTTGCACTTATTCAACTAAAGGAAAAACTTTAGACTCCTAAAAACTAATATTATATTTGGATTTATTATTTAAAATATATAAAATGTTTTATTTATTTTTATAAAAATAAACAAAAACGCGTGAAATTGTTGGGCGGTATTCATTTATGTTTAGCAGCACATGACAATACTATGTATATGATTATCAATACGTTGTCATTACACTTCGGCAATTAAATTACTTATTTTTAATCATAAGCAATTTAAGAAGACGTTCATTTTAGCTATTGGTGATAAAAACGAAATATTTCATAATAATCCAGTACCTATTTAATTTTAGCCAGTGATTTAAGCTGAAAAATACGAAATATGCAAAAAAAAAAAAAAAAAAAAGGCTTCGAAATACAAGACTGGAACATTCATTTGGCTGCAATGTCACCAGTCGGGATGCACACAAGTTGACAGATTCATTCCAACACGTGTCATATCATAAAAAATAAAAATAATAAAAAAAGTGGTCACACTAGCTATCAGGGTTATTTACGGGTAACGAAGGCGAAATCAGTTTGGTAACACACATTTGAGGGAACAATTCATGCCATGCCCACTTATGGTGTATTTTATGTGGTATTTAAATTTGGTCCACGCTTCCATCTGCGTAAAGCTAATTATTTTTCTTTTAACTAATTCTTTCCATAACTACTCATCAAATGTGTCTTAACAAACGAATATAATTTAAGAAAACGAGAGAGAAAGAGAGAGAGAGAGAATGAAGGAATTTTAGCGAATAAACGCACTAACATCCCAATTTCGAATCTTTCTGCTTGGTCAGCATCTCTCGTGTTCATGAAAACCATGACCATCTACTTAATATGCATCCCCTTTATTCGTAATGGGAGGTTACTAGTTATTGTTCTCCTATTCTGAAAGTTAGGGCTACTTATACTGCGCGTGTGTTATCACAAAGCCACTCATAAATTCTTACTTAGGTTAAACCACATACAACGCAGTATATAATCAGAGAATATTCCAACAGCTCAGAGAAAGCTGTATTTAACAAAGTCGTTTTATATTGATGCTATCCTATGACATTTGCCACCAGAACCAGGGTATGGACATAATGGTTTAGTACGAGAAACACGAAATGTAACCCTTGTTCAGTAAGAAAAGGGAAATAATGTTGGCTGAAACATCTCCATCTATGATCTGTACCTAACATGCTTGGTAACCCCGCCCCAATCATTATCTATGGAATTTAGAGAATGCATCTTTTTTTTTTTTTTGATAGACCGGATTTTTGTAGGCCTGCGATTGTGTAGGAAGAAGCCATAACTTATGATGTGGTCCTTATCGCAACGCGGTGAAGAAAAATTTTTGATTAGGCCAGTTATAGATAAATGAGGGTGAATGCCTGGCAGACCAGCATGGCAAGTAAGGAGAAAGGTAACTATGGTAGGGAATAATCCATTAGTGTTTATCCATGACCTGAGACATCAGATCAAGCATTTAATTAGATTAGATTATTGTGAGAGCATCGAGTACCTCAAAATTATCTCCTTTTGACACCTCCCATTTTTATTATCAATTTTAGTTCTCCACGTTTTCTAGTACCTTAATCTATCACCAGTTTTCTGTCTTTTTTTTTTGTTGTTGTCGTTCCTTACTGGAATATAAAATTGGAACGAAGATGAGAACCTAACTGATTTCGCATTTTAATTTGAAGAATTTGTCAAGTTTATTAGGGCTCTAGTTGAAATTTAAAAATAACTAGCAAAATTGCCGAAATTCTTCTTAACACTATGATTAGGGACTCGTTATCTCAGTCGGTTTTGACAATGTCACAATGGTTTTCAGAGTCGGGTGTTCGAATCCCAACTAGGACGCGCAGAACGTTATCCGACTTTTCATCTGAAGATACGTTAGTGAGTCTCATACACAGATGAGATTTTCCCCTCTCGGAAACTCCGGTTTATCATCCCGCGAAACAGACAAAGCGTTCAGTGGAACGCAGTCTGCACACGGAGACTACAATAATGAGGATTAACCTTCCTATTCTGTTTCTGATCCAGTTTCAAACGCCTGCGTGGTACAGTGTGCTGGAATCTACGCGTAAACGAAAGACAAATTATTATTAAGTGAAAATAAACAGTCTATTTGAAGTGCATCGATGAAGTCTGATGGACTTGATTAATTTTATTCTACCTTCATTTCGCAATTACAAATTATATTTAGTCTTTGTTATGTTAATTATCTACAACTCAACAAATGAAACTTAAATGCAAAGTATTTCTTCTTTAGTTTTTCAATTTTATATCATTACCACGTTCTTAACTGTAAAATGCACTGCTTGCAAGAAATCAACAGACACCATAGTGTGAGGAACAAACAGCCATGCCACCCACCTTAAGATGTAGGACCTCCTTTCGCTGCGATGACTGCAGCAATCCTAACTTTTTACAAGCGTACGATTGCAATAAGTGGGAATTTTGGACCATTCTTCCTGTAGACATGTAATGAGGTCCTGGACTGTTGTGGGGAGGATGTCCCTTGACCTCACCCATTACTCCAGTTCACACCACAAATATTCAATACGGTTGAGATCAGGGCTCTGTGGAGGCCAGTCAAGTGTGGAATGATGATGTCCACAAACCACGCAGTTACAGCAGCATCCTTATGACACGGTGCATTGTCTTGCTGAAAGAGACATTGGCTAGTTCAGTAGAAATGCCACAAAGTACGAAGCATTGTATTGTCCAGAATGTCTACGTACCTCTTGGAGTTCAAATTTTGTGGCACCAGAAATCCCAGGAAAACAGGACCATACTATCACACCGCCATCTCCGAATTTCATAGTTAGATTTACGCACTCTGGTAAGAGACGATCACTGGGCATCTGACACACCAGTCCACCTGCTGGGTGTGTAGCATGATTCGTCGTTCCATAACGCCTTCGCGAGCTAAAGCTGTATGTTGGTTCCAGTAATTCGGGGCTTGCATATTGCAGTCCTACCCTGGAAACTCATGCTGTGATCCTCGGTTTTGAATATTTCTGTGCAGATTCGCATTCCATTCCAACTCTGCATTCAACGTATTGCCCGATGAATGACGGTTTTTACATATCGTAACACCCTACGGTCACGTTCGATGAGTGTGCTGAGTCGTCCACTGCGAGTAACACGTGTAAATAACTCTCTGCGCTGCCATCTCAGTATGGTATCGCTGATTGTTGACCTGGGATGGCCTAATTGATCAACAATTTGCCGAATAGATAGGCCTGCTACATGCCATCTTATCACAACACATCTTTCAAACTCCGTCAGTTCCCTTCTCGTAGCCATTTTACCTGAACACAGTTGCACTGACTTGGGAGCATCATATTCTTCCAATTTCTACAAACACGTGACTCTTTTACATAGCATGGGACACCTTGCAAATGGAGGTTGTTCGTTGACTTCTTTCCAAGCAGTGTATGTATATATATATATATATATATATATATATATATATCATATACATGTCATACGTATGTAACATAGCGCATGAAAATAACCAAGATTGAAAATGTGATCTTTGCATTTAAACTGAATTCATGTGCTTTATCTTGTGTCGAAAAAGGAAACCAGAAGTACTTATCTCTTATTAGTGAGGAGGCAACTGAAGAACTACCTCATGACATTGTATTTTTGGTTTAGTTCAAACATAGAAGGAATTTTCCTTCCCATGTAGACAAGCCTCAAAATGTTTCATATTATCCAATGTTGCAAATTTTTATATCCTACATCAAAACATTAATTTTAATATACAAAATCATTCAAATTGTGGAACATAATTCCTTTGAAAGAGAAGAAAATTTGCCCAATAAAATTTTATGCAACAGAGTTGCATAAAAGTTAAGATAGAATTTAGAGAATCAAATGGCTCAGAAGACATTTTGATGGCTCCAATTTTAAGGGACCCAAATTAGCATTTTACTAGTAAGCTTTCAATGGGATTGCCTAAATTGTTTTCTTCGAATATACGCAGGACAAGTACATAATTTATTCCATTGATCTTTCTATTCAATTATTTAAAAAAAAAAGCTAAGAAAAACTGGATACCTTAACACTTTCTCACACCTTTATGAAAAAAACAACTTAATGAGTAATTCGTGTTTATAATTAAAATCAGTATTAAAAGCAGTTTAATATTCTGGATCGTCTTACTTGTTAAGGGTAGAAAATCTAACACACGAAACTCCACCACTGTAGATAATGTAATATCAACAAGCTATCTAATCAGACAGGATTCATTACTCTTCACGACCGGGCCACCAAGATGATGAAAAATATTTCAGATGGCCGACGCTCCTACAGGGAACAGTTCTTGATAGCCTTGTAACTCCTAGTGTTCGTGACATGCACAATTTATTATTTAGAAAAACTTTTAGGTGAGTATCATTAGTAAAAGCGTGATGCGTTTTTTAACCTTTGAAATTTTTATGATGACGCAGTCCCACTTCCATCTTGTCAATTAAAAATCTATGGTTAATTAATATTGACAGGCGGTTGATAGATTTATGATACAAACAACTGACGCCATTGGCTGCACTTATATTCTCAAGGCTTCAGTTGACCAAACAAAATTATGATATTTTAATGGATGAGAAATGAGCGTCGAAATATCTGTTTTTCAAGGACCTCACTAAGAAGGCAAAAATATCACCTAACGGAAATGAGTTCATGTAAGTGAATAGTAATTATTTTTATGATTTTGTGCTTTTGTAATTATCTTTTTTACCTATTGAATGGCACCATAGATACCATTATGAAACAGCCAGAGTTTAAAATCATTTATATGCAATGAACTATGGAAGCAGAACACCGCGTGTTTCTTCAAAGTATTCAGCAATTTCTTAAAAATAAGGGAGAGAAGTTTCTTACCTTTCTCATGCTTTTCAGTATTTTGTTTTTAAATTTATAGAAAACCGGTTAAAATAATTAATTTATTTAGGCATCCATTGAAAAACAATTTAAAATATACAGACACATAGTCCATAGATGGATTATCTGGGTTCATTAACTTTTTCTTTTGATGTTTATTTTAATCTAACTCAAGGAAAACGAATATTTGCATTAAATATATATATATTTATACAGTATATATTTGAGTATTTTGGTGTCTGTTGAAAAATTTGGTTTTTTAGAAAACAACAGTTCGTTTGAGTTAAATTGCTTACAATACGGATTTTTACTATATTCTTTTTTTTAATCCATAATTTTACAATAGCATAAAGAAATTGTTATTATTTGATTGTTCAAAGCTAAACATGAAAATAAAAAAAAACACTATGAAAAAAATTTCAAACATAGGATTTGATGAAAAATATCGCGTATATAATAAAGCGAGCCAAGTGCTGAGGAAGCTTACTACAATTTACTGACATTATTTTATATTTTAGTTAGTCTTGAGCTATTGTGCTCAGAAGGGAATTTATATTATCAACAATGAAGACAAATTCCGCCCAGTAGGCTATCCTCAACTGCAGCCAACCTTCTTCATTATTTGGCTTATTTTTACTAGTTTTTACTAGTAAATTTTTACTACATATGCAGAAATAAGTTCAAGTATTCAACTTTTTCAGGTATCTTCAATGGAAGATATTGTCCAATCTCCTTCCTCCCACTGCTTGGATAAATTCATCAACAGACCTTTAGCAATAAATAATAACTATATTTCAAATTCAGTCAAAGCCATTTGAAGGATCTGCAAAGATGTGTGCACAGAATGAGAGCCCTCGTTTCGGTCCGATTAGGCTAAATTGAACCAAGGCAATAACTATATTATCTGATCGGATTTGGCACAGGAGCTTACTTAAACTGTCATCCTATGGTCTGCCTTCCTCACTCTGCAACTGGATCACCAACGTTCTCACTGATCGTTGAGTACGTGTCACGGTGGACGGTATACTCTCCTCACATTTCCCCACCAACACAAGAGTACCACAGTGTTCTGTTCTTTCACCCACTCTCATCCTCTTGTATATAAATGACCTGTTTTCTCAGGCTTCCAATCCTCTCCATAGCTTTGCCGATGACAGTACACTCTATTCCTCCTTTTGCCACCGAAACTCAGTTCTGTCTGATCTCTCGCAAGAAAGAGCTCACATTCCTTCCCACTTACCTTCAGTAACACTGACATATCCAAAGACGATGAGATTTCTCTCCTTGTATTGGCCTGCACCTCTTATCTTTCCTGGCACAAGCACATTTCAATTATAGCTTCTGTAGCTGCCAAAAACTTGATGTACTTTATCGCACAGGGCACTTCACACTTGCTAACCCTATACAAAGCCCAAATCCACTGAGCCATGGAATATTACTCCCATATTTGGTATGGTGCACCAGAATCCTCTCTACAATTGCTCGATTCCATTCAGAAGAGGGAAATCAGGCTAATTAATGATCCCTCTCTCACAAACCCACTTCAATGCCTCTCTCACAGACGTTCAGTTTCTGCCTCTTCTACAGATACTTTCATGGACCGTGTTCTGCTGAATTGATAATATTATTCCTCCATTCTGCTCTAAAATCATTAAAACAAGAGCCACTGCTAACCAACACCTTTTTACAGTCCATCTTGAAACTCACCGAACCAACTTCACTGCCTCCTCTTTTATTCCATCTTCCCCAACCCTCAGTTGTTCAATCAAAATGAGAACAGATTCCTCCTTTCTTCTATTCCTCTTGCCCACACAAGGCACTAATATGCTATAGGTCTTGTAGCCTTTCATGTGTAAATCAGATATAAAAAGCTGTGACCTGTAGAAGTGTCTCCACAAAGAACGAGATCCATCCTAACAGTCCGGCGCTGGAATGAAATTGTATGAAGGTCTTTTCTTGCTATTTTAAACGCTTTAAGTTCACAATTGCGGTAGGCTGTATTCTGTCAATTATCTACCTCTAGCCAACAGATAATATTCAAGTTAGATCCAGAGTCATCAGGTATTCTGACTACATATTAAGAAATAGTGGATTCCTTTTTGATATCTTATCAGTAATAGAAAAGTATAAGGGGAAAAACCCAGATATTAATTGAGGAGACGCCACCCTTTACATATGCATCCATTACTGATATAAAAAAATGAAAGAACAGTTGTCCCAGCTCAACCATCAGATCTTAAAAGTAATTGATTCTCAATTAAAATGCATGTAAAAATAATTAACAAGTCCTGTCACGGAATTACCCACAAACTGTTCGTTTGAAGCCGATTGCAGAGCGAGTTCTATTGCATTATAAAGAAGAAATAACTAACGATTTGCTTCACAGTTAAACTAGGTAAATATTAATACTTATTTCACGTACAACGATAATTAGCTTTCTGAAAGTATTTTGACAGTTTAATTGGTGATAAGGGACAACCGCTGAATAATCTTGGGGATTCGTGCTGGCTTTTCTGCACTCCATTAATTTCGCATATGAAAACATTTCAAAGTCGAGACTTTTCCATCAGGTCTATCTTTCTCTTCCATCTTTCGCAACCCTGTGGAGTTACTCTGAATAAAAATTTTTGTTCAAAAGTTACTGACCACTCATTTATTTCAGTTCATTATTTGCGGGTACACAGAATTATCTTTAAATATCCAGTGCACGGAACTAAGCATATTGAAAACAGGTTACGTACAAAGTCAATGATGACGGACAATATTGAAATGCTGGTTTGCTCCCAAGTGACTGCTGTGCATATAATTACAAGTAAAACATTATTTAGAACTACTTTCCTAGTTTCTGGAGCACCTACGCAGTGGAGTCACGAAGGTTATGATCTATCTGTCCTTCGATTGGAAAATGCAAGTCTAATTCCGCTCTAGGATCCGAATGACTTTTATAAGGGCGTTTCAAATGACGTTGAGTTTGTTGGTCTTATACGTAAGTGTTTTTCCCTTCTGCAACTTGATTTTCATCTAGCAGAACACGCAGACTGTCTATATAATACCTTCTGAATCCGTCTATCACTCCTATCCAAGCTTCCATTGTCATCTCATTCGATCAGCTATGGTTTCTTTTCAACAAAGTTGGCTCTGTAAAAACGATTTAAATGAACAAAAAAACTGCAACGGGTAATTTTAAATGTCTTAAATTAACATTTATCCTGTCTTTCACTGTGTCATAGTTTGAGAAGTTAATTATACATTATGAAACATTTTATCACTTCCTGCTTAACTCACATAATCTCAAACTGCATCTCAATTCTACCGAAATAGAAATAAAATCATGTATATAAATCTCACTTTTGTCTTCATTCCAAGCTGCCACACAGATTTTAATATCTGTCTGTCCCCTCAAGGTAAATGAATAAAACGAGTCGATTAGAAACAGGATATTGGGTATTTTTTGTAGGATGCTGCGCGAGCCATTGTTATCTTATTGTATTCTGTAAGTTTTTGACTTGTTTCCTTTCCTTTAGTGTTCATTCATTTCAGACAAATTATGGAGACTACAACCGTGTTAGAAATAATTACTTTAATTTACCGACGTTTCGACCTCATATAAGGTCATTATCTGGAATATACACTTATATATACAAAAACAAGCTATATTACATTTCACACAGTATGCCAAACAGAATAATGATTTGATCAACTTATTCTACTGGCCTGACCTCTAGTGAAAAAATAAAATAAAAATAGAATAAATAAATGAAATAAATATAGAATTAAAAAACTACATCAAAGCTATATTTATAACATCATCAGAGAACAAATTCATATAAATAACTTTATAAAAGCAAAAGTTGTGTTAACATGAGTTGTTATATTAGAGTTAGATCCCTATTTATAATTAACTTTTAGACGGAAAGATTATGTGGGTAGAATGTGTGCCTTCCATATTCTTGGGATTTAGAGACCCTCGTTGTTGTTAAGATTAGTTGATAAGAATTTCACAGGCCTTAAATTTACGTTCATATGGCGTTTTGTTGTGAAGTAAACAAGAGGTGCTTTTCCATTCAATTCTTACCATTCAATTCAATGCCTACACATACTAGCCAATATATACACAAATTCCTACCGCCACCAAACACAAGGTGTCATTAACACACTAAAAAAAACAGGCCTTTGAAGATTTGCTCCAATGAAAAAGCACTTAAAGATGAATCAAAAGTTATCAACAATACCTTCCTGAAAAATGGCTACAGCTAAAATACTAGCAAGAAAATTCTTCACAAGACCCCACTTAAAAACAAAAACAAACTAGATTACAATAAAACTGTAACCATTCCATACATTAAAGGGCTATCAGATAAAATAAACAGAATACTAGAGAAATACAACCTTAAAGCCACCTTTAAACCTCCCACAAAATGAAAGTACTTACTCAACTCATCCAAGGATCCACTTCCTCCGCTGGCCCACCCTGGAGTATACCGTATTCATTGCACCTGTGTCCGCGCTGTTAGCCCAGTGGCTCTGCGCTTCGCAACCATATGACTGGGGAAGGAGTGTTCCAGGTTCGATTCCCGTCGAAGACGTGAGGAGCTTAAAGATATTCCTCAGCCATAGCCAAGTTAGCCGGTCTTGGGCGCGGGAAGTAAGGTTTTTCCCGCCAGTTTCATCTCGCAAGCAGGCAAACCGGCCCCGTGAACACACGCGGATCTACAGCCATAAATACTTAACCCCCAATGAGGGGGCTCAACTTGCCCCAATAGGGACAGGGGGGGACGGGAGGAAACTCCATACGAATAAATAAGTAAATTGTACCTGTAATTTGCCCTATTAGGAGATACAGGATGCACAATTCCTATCGAAAAAAAAGGAACATAAACAACACATTAAATATAATAACTATGGTCAAGCTGGGCTTTCTGATCATGCCCTTTCCAGCCAATTCTACTTTATGTAGAATTAGCTGGAAAGGCACCTGTTGTTCACATCATACCAAAACGTGGTATGAACGTAAATTTAAGGAGGCCTGTGAGATTCTTATCAACTATCCTAATCTTAACAACAACGATGGTCTCTAAATCCCAAGAATATGGAAGGCACACACTTTACCCACATAACCTTTTAGTCTAAGTATTAACTATAAATAGGATTGTAAGTAATCCAGGATCTTAACTCGACTAACAACTCTCATGTTAATTTAGATAGTTTTATTAAATCTATCTAAATGAATTTGTTCCCTGATGTTATTAAATAGAACATAGCTTTGATGTAGTTATTTTATTTTTATTTATTGTTTTCACTAGAGGCCAGTAGAATAACCGTTGATCAAATTATTGTCTCTTTGTCATACTGTTTGAAATGTAATATAGCTTGACTCCGTATACTCCAAATGATAATCTTAATAGGAAGGTCGAAATGTCGAGAAATTAAAGTAAAACAGGACGCACAATAATTATAGACATTTCTAACACGGTTGTAGTCTCCATATTTGTCTGAAATGAATTTGACTTGTTTCGCTTATCAGTGAAATACACGTATGACAAATGTATTAAGAAAGTCCGTATTCTGCAATAAAATGCAAAGGTTTCTCTACTTATTTTTCACCACTAACAAATCAAGCAAGTAAGTATAATAACTGCAATGGGATTTCTGAATTCAGTTTAAGAAAAGAGGACTTAACTGTATAATCTTCCAATATACTCATTCCTCATCGAGATATTAGAAATATTGCAATTAAACTGGTGATGTGTTCAGAATGTGAGTCCTCCGCTTGCTGCTTTAATTACTGTTTTAATTGCGACACGTCTCAAACCTAATAATTTCGCATCACAACACCTAATATACATCATTCACGAAAGGATGTCACTCTAGTATTTAACTTCATATGTTCAACTATAAATTGTATTTTTTGTAAAAATTATTTTAATCAGGGTCTTTGCTTTTAAGTATTTTTAAGATTTTACTGAACACAGGAAAATGCAAAAAAAAAAAAAGTATAAAAATTAGGGTAATATCCGAAGGTAATCCTTATAGAGAAACTGAAAGTATTAAAATAAAAGCTTACAATTTTAATTAATGTAGCAAGCTCCAAAGTTCTTATTTATTTTCAGATGGAATGTTTACTACTTTTGGTCCTCAGATAATTGAAATCTATCATTTCTCAACCATATTTCCAGAAGTTTTCAGTTCTTCTGAAATGGCTCTCCCACTGCATGCATGATTTTTGTGTGGATCTCAACTACGAAAAGTTCAAAACGTATAGCAGTAATTAATATTAATACTATGGACAGGCTAATGGTTAGATATCCTACTATACAGACGAAACATGGTAAAAATTTTCAAGCCAATAAGAAAGGTGATGGTCAGAACATAAATCATCTGAAATATTCACAAGCACGCGTTTTTGCGGTGATATCTAACCCATCACTTGCTGATTAATGACTGGAGACGTCCCGCAGTCAGATGACAATCCGATAACTACAAGGTCTTTTAAGTATAATTTCAAAAGCACTGCTGTTTCTGTGTCAAGTAGTTCGAAGGATTCTAAACAGAGCAACAGTTTGGCTATTCAGAAACAACAACGTACATTACTTCTCTAACAAATAGGGGATCTTCAAAAAATATTTGTTTCGGGAGGCTTCTCTGGTTTAGTCAGCACGATGTATATCTGTCGCAAGAACTTCAGTTTAAATTCCTAACAAGAAAACTTTAGTGTTTTCAAGTGAATCGGAATTAATCTAAATATTCCATTTACACCAATCGATTTGTCAATTATGTCAAATATATAAATCGTAAGCATTACTTTCCTTCGTCATAATTTTCACGTTAAAGGAAAAGAAGGATGTAAAGGCCGAGAAAAAAAAATAAAAGATAAGCATAAGTCGCTTTTTTTTTTTAAGTTCTCGTTGTGACTGAGTACGTTTCATTTCTGTATGCAGTTTTGTTTTGTTGTATCAGAATACTGATCGGAACTGGAGACAATCGACGAGTAAATGAAAAATGTTCAAACATCTAAATAAAATATGAAGTTGACACCCACACAAAACTTATGCTTCGAAATGAAATTTTATTTCTACTCAGAATATTATCCTTAGATATTGCGGCCCATTCGTTTAAAAATCAAAAATCATCTACATGGTAATGCATTTTTAATACATATTTTGAAGAACCTTCGTTTGTTGATTATGATAAATTATTTTATTGTTCAATTTACTTCCAGTTTTTCTTTTATCGTATTAATAGATTTATTTTTCCAATATAATTTTCGCCATTTAAACAGACTTCTTTCACACTTTATCGCATTCTCCATTTGTTCAGTGTACTCTCAATCATGTCTCCTTTTTTCTTCACCAGATCTAGTCCCTCTATCCATCTTCTTAAATCAGTGGAATGTTTTCACATTTCTTCTAACACCTGCCAGTCTTTGCACTTGCAGAGAGCAATTAATTTATTAATCCCAAAGAGCAATTGATTAATCACCCGTGTGGACATCACAAATAAGAAAAGACTTCTATTTGTTCGGTCATCACCACATATTAACACACTAATTCCAAAAAACTTCTAGATCGGCAATCCATCATTGTTAACGCAAATATGCTTTGGAACTTGTCCTGTCCAACAATGCAAATTCAACGCGGATGCTTCATCAACTCTTCTGAGGATCATTCCTCTCTCACACCTCGGGAAGCAGAATATTTTGACAGCTAAAGACCCTATCTTAAAAGTAAAATGATTGTAATCCATTTATTTCTATGTATTTCTTATTAATGTTTGCTTAACTACTTCTCTTTTGATCTTTACCTTGCGAAATATTCAGTTTTTTAATACACTTTTTTCTTGTTGTTGCTGCAGCGGGTTTGACGAACGGTTAATAAAGAACAGCTGACACCCATAGAAAAATAATTCTTATCTATTGAATGTGCACGCTCTCATACATGTATGTGTATATCCTTCTCTCTCTCTGACTATGATTAACTGGTGTTGTGGTCCAATTTTCTCGTATACGAACCTGTGTTATGTGCCGGTTTGTCCAGAACCGTCTAGTCAAGAGACGGTGGCGACCTTGAGACAGACCGGTCGTTGCACCTTTTGGCATTGTTGCGTGCGCATGTTTTTGCTTTTTTTTTTTTTTTTTTTAACTATTTTTTTTTTTGTGTGTGTGTGGGACCCACAGACGGCATGCTTTGAGCACTATTGCACGCACGCGCGCTTGTGTGGGTAAGGTGGTAAGAAAGGCACGTAGATCTACTTGTAAAGCCATAATGCCTCAAATTGTCACGCCCCCGAAATACCTGAGTTTTCATTGTCTCTGCATCTATAGCAGAGGTCAGATCGAAAGATAAGGGAATGCAACAATGATTCATGATGATAAATGAATACCGATTGCGAATATTTTTTGGAATACCACATACTGAAAATAAAAGTGTACTGGGAGGGGGGGGATAATAATAAAAAAAAAGCAATAGTGGAATTTCGTACAAAAGGGATTGGTCTCGGTGAACAATATGTCATCTGGGAACCTTGACACCACCTGTCCGTATGCACTGAAATTTGATCGGATCATGGGGAGGGGAGAAAAGAACGGACATGGTTGTACGATGAAAGCGGGCGGTAGAATGTGAATAGAAACGAGTTGGTAAATGTCTTATTAACAAAACGCTATTTACATCAACGAAACAGGAAGTCGGCACTCATTACATGGAATGAAAACGAGATAAAAGGCCGCATAAGATGTTGAATGCTCGGTCCCAATGAGAAAATTTGTTTTCAAGCCTAATATATCATCTGTCAACAGTGTGTGTTCTTCGGCCGGTTTGTCAGATCTGTTTCGCGGAAGTAAAAACTCTGTATTTGTATAAGAATAGCTACTGGCCTTTTTTTTCACTAAAATGGTCTTTGTAATGAAGCTTCGTTGCAACACAGATGGGATATCTTTCCAACGAAAGGAAACTTGATGTGCTCTAGAAACTCTGGGGGGGGGGGAAGTAGCATGCAGATAAGAGATTAATTTGCATCGGTATGTAGAAAGTCATCTATCAATTGTATTCTACTCATTTCTGAGCAAAGAATTCCACATCATTCACATCACACAGTCAGTTCAGAATCATTGTTTAACTCAAGCGACGTTACCAGTTCAACATGATTTTCATATTTTAATTATTTGACAAATGTGACTGTTCAACGAGTTTCTAACACTAATGAAACTATTTCAGACCCAAAATGGATATGTACTGCGTGCTTTTTTTCTTCGATTTTTTTCAATTTAAACTATTTTTAAAGTTAACTTATTAGGCTGATTTCACTTATGCTTTTTCGTGTTTTTTTTTTTAGATATCCTTAACAGAGGTATGTCATCAATGACTATTTTTTTTTAGAAAATAAAAAAGAAAGAAATCTTAATTCGTTTAACCTATCTACTAGTTCTTAAAAGTTTTTATAATAATATGCATACCTTGGCTTGCTTAAATTTTTTGTACAAGGAAAATCCGTTAGTTTCCAAACACACTGGAATATTTGTTATCATCTACTTCTCTAAACTCATTTCTTATACGCTGGTTGTTCTAGTAAGAACGGTGATAAATACATGAGAAAATATATGCTTCGTATTTACGCATGTATTCGTCATAACCTGAACTTTAAGTCTTGTAAAAACGAATACAATGTTACCAGAGTGGAAAGCTTTTTATCAATAAATGTCATGGGAAATAGTCTTTGAATATTTTAATTTTTAATTTATTTTATTTATTGTATGCAGACATATAGAATAATTAATGAAACAACAAAGAGCATAAGTAATTAGAAGCAATTGACTGACATCTTATGCAACACACAGAGAACCATGTTGTATAAGTAGGACAGCACTACTACTAATATTTACTTTGGGACTGACAACTTAGAAATATATTTTCTTTCGAGCTAACAACTAAAGTTTTAACTCTCACAGTACGTGAAAATATATTTCAGTTATTTATTCAAAATGTTTAAAACTTCACTGGTATCGTTTACAAGAGGAAACATCTATAGCAGTGTTTCACAAACTTCAGATATCCGGGTACCCCTTCTTAAATTAAATAGCATTATTACCAAGTATCCCCTAATTAATTAATTAAAAAATAAAGTCATTAATTTAAAATATTAATTAAAATTAAATATCTATTTTATTTGAATTTATATGTTTATGTAAAAAATTTGTATGCAAAAAATATGATTTATTTTTAAATTTGGTTCTCTAGAGATGTCAGACGACACACTCATCAATTTCATTTGATCCAGGTGCAATATCAACGTTTTCTTGTTGCTTACAACTACTTGGATTTGCTATACTGCTCTCTTTTGGCGGTTTTATAAATCCAATCTTTAACCAATGATTCATACGTAAGAATTTGAAAGCTAAAAAATAATACTGTATTTACGAATATAACTCTAACTTTTTTCCCAAAATTAAAGCTAAAAAATCGTGTTGCGAGATACGTGCGGGAATTTTCGGAAACTTAAGTTTTCAGAAAAAAACTGAAAATGGTGCGACTTACCAAGAAGCTCGTACTCGCTATCACTACTTTTGGCATCGAGAACAGTTTCTTTGTATGCATCGTCAAAGTCATTTACCCAAATAGCGTCATCTTCTTTCCCATTATTTCAAGCAAAAATTACCAGTAATTTACAAGACTTGAGATACGTAGAGCAGCGAAGAACTGCATATGATTGGTGCGGTATTAACAAACGATCGCGCGAACCAAAGACAAATTAGCATTTCAACAGTTGAGTTGAAATGCTAATTCCCTTCAACCGAATTCCATAATATCTGAAACACATTCACTATATATTTCTTAGTTTTAACACGTTAACAACGGGGGTGGTAACAAGCAAAACCATATGTTCCACCGACAACATATGGTTTTGCTTGGTCTATTTAGAGTTTCTGTTGGAGGAAGGATGTGATTCATTAGTTAGTGCCGTTTTATCCCGGTTGTCTCTAATTGCACTTTTTGTTTAAAAATATAATGACTCCTTTAATTATGCATAGCCGATAATTGCCACGTACCCTCTAACGACCTTTCGTGTACGCGTACCACACTTTGAGAAACACTGATCTATAGCATTGAGTTGCAGATATCTTCCCTGGTATACACTCAAGAAAAATCACTGTTGTCATGACAACGAAGTATTACGTCACATTCTTCTTAAAACGACAATTAAAGGGAACTGCTTTATTTTATAGACAGATCCGCAAAGACTCTCGAGTCGTTCAAAAGCATGGAAGCTACGATATATAATTTATGGGGTTTTTTTGTTTTTATTATATTATTGGTTTTTTTTATTTATTTATTTATTTTGGTGTGCGTGTGGAGGAACTTGTAGAAAAGATTTAGGGATACCACCGTTAACTCCCGAATGACGTACATATTTAAATAAATTTGAGAAGTACAAAAAAAAAGAATCCCCATGCGTTTCTACGGTAACTAATTCCATTTCATTAAGATTTCTAACCAATTTATTTTTAGACATGGTTAGAATGAAAGAACAGCGAAATAAATTCTAAAAAGAATTTGGACTTACTGATGAATAATGAAAGTTAATCGAATAATTTCCGTCTGATTAAGGCAAACTACTGAATAAAATATAAAAACCTGCTGTAAAAGAAATCTTGCATGGAACGATTTCATGTTTCCATCTTTAAAAAACTCATTTTTAGCACACCGCCAAAACCGTGACATCTCAACAGCTCTTATAATAAAGAGAACACTTCCGGGAAATGGCTCGTTTGTCTTGCTTCGAAGAGTTAGAACATTCTCACTGTCGACAATTTTCAGTGAAATCACCAACTGAATTACAAAAATGAAACTAAGTAATACAGCGTGATATGTAGGTCGGTCGCTGCTGTCAACGATTATTACAACTACTTCCATCACTGAGGTATTTGTATCATATTCTGTTTACTCTGGATAACGCTGGACTCTCCAGCCTGAAACCCACAAAGTGCATCAACGACTTACTAGGAGTTACTCTCTCCTGTGTCGCAAAGGTGACGTTTTTGTCATAAAAATACCATCCTTCTTAAAGCAATAAGTATTTTATACTGTATAGAAAGACAAAGTTATGTGAAATAATAGTCTTCATATGAAATAGTCTAATCGCATTTCGTACTGACACAATGAAAATAGAAATCTTAAGTCTTTTGTTATATTCAAAAGACTCAAAATTCAAGAAGACATCAAAAAGCTTGCTTGGGTTTGTGGATTTGAAGGAGGGTGAAACTTCTGTTATTTAATAACAACACTATAATGACTTTCGCTTTCAAAAATATTAGTATCAGCTAAATAATAGCTTCCTATTGGGTATTTCTTCTAAACACTAACATAAAAATATTAAACAGAATAAATACAAATTCATCAAGTATAAAATTCGTTTTTCCAAAGATTATTCTTTATTAGGGCTTTCTAACTGAAGGTGATTTAGCCGGTCTCGAACGGAGGTGGAGGTTCTGGATGATTAACGGAAGTTTATCATCTCACAAAATAGAATTGGCCGCAAGTACACACGCAGTTAATATACATAATACACGAACCTGAGTTGCTTCGGTTGTAGATGGACTTCCACCAGGAGGCTGAAGTCCATCTACGCTTGCATCTGCACAAACTCAAAAAAAATATTCAATTTCAACTAACTCACGTGTATCACTACCATTAAGCATGCTTGAGGTCTGTTTTATGTTTAGAGTAGAAAAACCGGTACATCCGGAGGAAAACTGGTCCTGAAACCGACTAATTCAGTACTAGATGAAAGTGCATAGAACGTAAATCAATCAGTAATCACCACTATGGCCAAACTGATACTTATAACAAGCACGATTCACTCTCCCCCAATATACACACTCATTGGTTGGCTTTTGTGATCACTAGCTTCTTTCCCTTTCATTTTCTGCCTTTTTTTTTTTTTTTTTTTTTTACTTTTTCTTATTTTGATTTAAATATTTATATATACGCGGTATGTATGATTACTATGGTTGCTTGCTTATTGGTTTTAACAAGTAATAATTATGAATAAATTAGTATATTCGTACTTTAAATATTTGTATATTAATATTATACTTATGGAAAGTTGTGAGATTTAACATTAAACATTAATTCAATTGCGTTGATGAAGCAGCTGAAAAATAATCCCCAAAATGCATATTCTCCGTGGTATTTCATAAACAATCTAAATTTAAAAAAATATAAAACAATAACACATGCACTGTCAAGCAAGAAAGTGTGCACTGAATATTAGCAAAAAAAAAAAAAAATTAGAATGACACGGATTTCACTTTCCGAATTAAAAAAATATTGTGCATGTCTACTTACTCTTATCTACCTTTGTTCCAAAGAGCAGTCATTCGTTACAAAGAAATAGCTTACCCAATAATCATTTCAGTTTTCTAATTAGATCAGGTGTCTAAATAGAGTAACTTCACTATTAGGATCACTGCTATTAATAATGGAAGATTTAGGCTAATTATCTGAAAACCTAATTTGATTAATCAGAATTTATTTATTTGCATTCACTTCCTACTTTTATTAAAAAGAAATGGTCTTAAATTATACTAGTCAATAAAGTCGGAGTGTTATTAAACTATACTCCACTAAAGCTCTTTTTTTTCCGTAATTATATTTGTTTTATATACGAAAATAACAACGCTTCGAGTGCTACGCATTTTTAACGGAATTTTAACACAAAAGTAGGTGTCGCCCTAATCGCCGATTAAGGTGCCACCTAAGTATTTTTAAATTATTCTTCCCTCATGTAAAATGTATTTTTGAATAGCAAGCCAGTAAAAGTGATTGTTGGTTTTCGTTTATCCAAATGGGCATGCGCGATTGGTCTTCGGTTACTAAAAATTTCAAAACGATTAAAATAACGTACTAGTTACATCTGTGCATTATGGAGTTGGCGAACACTAAATGGCGAAGTGTTCAATTATCACGCATGAACAGCCATTAAGATAAATGTACAAATTTAGGATTTTTTTCTGATGACTTGTCTTTATAGTTCATAAGCGCTATCAAATCGGTTCCATCCTAGATTGAACGGGTGATATGATGATAAAATAAAATGCCTCCGGGAAGTAAGGATTAGTTTTATGCGGTATTGAGCAATGGATCTTCTCTTTCTTCTAAATCATAATAAAGCATTGTACGGAGAGGCGTTAAGGAGTTAGGTTTATTTCATGTCGCTGACCTGTGATAACGTTGATAAATCTGATCAATATCCAGCCGGACATTGCCGTCATGCCTCAATGATCCAAGTCTGGTCTGTTAACCTGTTGCTATAGCGTGGCCTCGATTCTTCAACGTGTCAATTACTTGGTTGCTAAACCTGTGGATTTTTAAGATGGGTTCGTACTGAAGTGTTATCCATTCGTGATGTTCGGTAATCGCTAAATTAACTGAAATAAATGAAAACAGAGAAGCATAACAGTTTAAAGTTGCTTCTGTTTCTTAGTTTTCGAAAGAGATTAAGTTTTAAAGTATTTATACAAGATTAAACATCCACAGAACAAATAAGAACTCTCCTATTAATTTCCATCTGACTTATTACTTAACATACACTTGAAAAAAAAAACCATAATCACCTAGCTTTGATTCATAGTAGAGCACACATGCACATGAATTGCAATGAAACTGAAAAAAATAAATTGAAAAAAGTCTTTATATATAATGCCTGAGGAAACGTACGGCAACAGATAATGTAAGTTCAGTCAATTAAGTCACCGGCATGCATTCTGCCAAACAAAAAACGCTCGAATTGCATCGCCCCGTAAGAGAAAGTTTTGTAATAGTTACGAGAGCGATATTGGGACCATCTCCATAGCAACGGAAGCCTGCAGCAAGTTGTGCTATGTATCTATGTGCATCTTGTATGTGCAAGTGCATATAATTTCGGTCCAATTATTTTCCAAACACGTACTGTACTAGATATGTTCCTTCATCTTTAGATGGGAGGAGTTTTTTGTATTTTTTGCTTATCGTGGGGATCACAAAGCTTTTCCTCTTTGTTCCAATGTCCCCATAAACTCTATCATCATTGGCTTCTGACATTTCATGTCTGCACTATCTCATCTTATATTAAAATGACGTTTATCTCTTGCTTTTCCTCCTCCACGCATCTTGTTTATGACTCTGTTCCATTTAAGAATTCTATATCTCTTCCATCTCATCTATAGTAAGCAATTCTCTTTCGTTTATTATATGAGTGAGATCATTGATATACAGCATACTTATGAGCATTTATTTCTATATATATCAGATGTTCTAGAGGGTAATGAAAAATACGATTATCTGTAATTCTTTGTCTGCTTCATGACTTTGTTTGAGCTTACTTTGTAGTAACCAAAACATGATGTATTTTCTGGATGTAATGAGCGATAGCAAAATGTAAAATTTTAGTGCGCGTACTTCCACTCCCCTAAGGAAAAATCAAAAACTATTATCTAGATTGGTCTTCCTAATCAAGAGCTATTGTCCTCAGTCAGAAAGAAATCGAAAACTTAATTCAACACTTATAATTTGAACTGAAATTGATATCTATACAGATGTGAAAATTTTGAACTTCTAAATTTAAATTTGTTACACATATATGATCGAATTAATCTTAAAAAAAGATTACTCATTCATGCTAACGACAACCAGATGAAATAATCAGCTTGAATCTAAATAATTAGCTGCAATCTTCCAGTACATATCTAAACATTGCAGTCGTCAAATGTAGATACATTTAGCTGTCCATAGCAGATAAAGAAGTAAATTTAGACTATAAGAAAGGGCAAAAGTGTCTAGTTCTGTTTGCATTAAAATATGGATTACTGCGATGACTAAAACAAGTGTATACTAAAGTAGAACTAATAGTTATGTAACACAAAAAATTAACCTAATCTATGTTTCCGTGTGCACGAGTCATTGCAGTTCAGTTCTTACTGCGTTTTTAAAAGCCGATAATTGTCAACCTTTCTGTTTCTCATCGGGATATCTTAACTGTATATAATTTCTTGCTGTGACCAATCGAGTTCAGGTCTTATTTCCGTGGTTGGTAGTGAAGCACACCACATGGAAATTGGTTTTATTTTGAGATTCAGGAAAAATTTGCGTAGAAATAATTATCTGTAGGATTAAACTGAAAACTGACCTGTTTTCAATGCATGTGCAAGAAATGCCAATTTATAAAACCTTTCGGAGAGCGAGAAAGTGTTAGGGAAATGAGGGAGGTTAATAATACCATTTGCTTTTAACCGAGTATTTCCTTTTCACGTACTTGTCGCCAACACGGGGGCCGCTGTACACCATGCTAAACCGGGATGCTGTATACTAGTCGGTAAAGTTTGTCTCTAAATAGGCTATCATTTTGGCCGAAGGACATTTATGAGAAAAATAATACTTACATCAATCAATGTCTTAAAGTGGGACAATGTTTATTTCTTCTCGAATCTAAATTAGATATCACGGAGGTTTTAGATTTTGATATATCCACAATGCGTTCTGCTTAAAAATTCAATTATAGCTTCACGGAAAATTTTTAATAATTTCTGAAATATTTATAAACTTCAGTCTCCGTTGCTTGTACTTCCTTCCCCCTATTATGATTTTTTTTTGTCATTGTTATTTTTTTTACTCTTCAGATTCTACTCTAAGTAATTATAGCTTATTTTTCTCTCTATTTAATTGCAATTGGCTTTTCCATTTTTACAATGTTAAATCGAGAGAAAAAAAAAAGTATTAACTTTTAAACCTTTTTCGAATTAAATATTTTCTCTCTCAGTTATCTGTTGCGTTCGGCTGCCATTACTGTAGAAAAACGCGCAAATGTATATACGAAAGAGAATCAAAGACAAATTGTGGTAATAAAACCATCAGGTTAAATTTACTTTCCATTGCTTGCCATCACCTTTGACCTGCCTCGTATACACTGATTTTAATGAGTTCCCAATTATTAAAGCAAATCTCAGAGGCTTCGTTTGGAATAGCATTCAATTCACGCTTAAAAAGTGTTCAGCTTCAAACTCCCTTTTAAAAGAAGATTCCAAACGTTGGAAACATCTTGCAGGAAGCCACAGCTGTAGAAATGTCGTTTCTTTAAGTCATTTTTCTTTTGATATTCTGTGAGACTCTTCAGAAAATACATTTCCGACAACAGTCGAATCTCCAAATATTCTTAAAATTCTAGTGTTGTGATATGTAGAATTGTTTCACAAGTGTTCAATCCCACGAAAACAGTGTCAAATGTGTTTAAACATTTCATTGGTCGATTTACACTTTTTCTGTTGTTTCTTATAGAGTTGGTATGCAAGATACTGGTAGCACTGAACACAAAACCAATCTCAAATTATAGCAATGAGCCCCCAGTCAATGTTTCGTACCTAAGTGATGTTGCGATTCATTGCCGACTCTTATTACAAGAATTATTTGGGCTAAAAGTCGACCTATTAACTTTCATTCTAAGTTCAACATTATCAATCCATCATCTTTCATCAAGTATTCAGCCGAAGAAGTATGCCGAAGGATGAAATGCTAACAGTTAAGGGAGTTATTTTTGTGGATATAAAAAAGTTTTCGTACAAGAGTTAATTTTATAGTTTTTTTTAATATATTGTGTTAGTATAACACTTTTAGAGACTACAAAATTATGCTTATTTATAGAACTGCGAATATTTAAAAATTAGATGAACATGCTGACAAACTATCACTTCATCTTCTCCATCTTAAGAAAATATTCCGTTAACTCCCCAGTCTCACTATCCCTTTTCAAAATCCATAATTTGAACCATTATACGAAGCTAAAAATAAATTCAGGAACTGTTTTTAACGGCCGATATAGTAACTATGCATGATTTAGATTTTTTTTTCGCTTACTTTTTACAATGCTCAGACATTACAAGAATTTATAATCAGTAGCAATAAACCTCTCATGTTTCAGACAAAAAAAAGTTTGATAAGGATGTTCTGAACATCGTGACAAGATCCCTTCCATAAACCGCATCTCGTTTCCAGTAACTTCCTGTTTCTTATCTCTCAACCCCCGCTCTCCCCAACACAACTATAGCTTTATGAATAATAAACTGGTAAGAATGCGAACTATTCCTGGTTCAGAGGGTTTTGTTCCGGTGGCAATAATAGAGACAGGTTTTTTGCCGCATTAGACCGGAAGAATTTTGTACAAATGAATGGGATCATTAATGACATAACCAATTCTTCCTTCCTGTCAGTTAACTGGAGAGTCAATCAACTAAGAAATATTGATCGGTACAGTTTTTCATATCCATTCACATATTCTACAAAAAAAAGTTTTTAGTTGTGAATTTTATGCCTTGTTTAATGACAAAATTATTTGTCATATTACAGGGATGAGTAAAAATCAAATATCCTTTCGTCTTTATCTTAACGGCTCTTGTATGTCCTTTCAAATCACACTCATCCCTGTTACTGAAGAGGCATGATGCAGAAACAGTGGGGGGGATGGAAGGAGAGAGAACGACTTCATCCATTAAGTATCAATGGTTCTATTCTTGATACAATCAGATATTCGGAGGAAGGGTTTTGGTGTACAAAACCAAAAGGTAAAAATAGTACAAGGCTGAGCGGTTTGACATTTGTAAATTGATAGGCTGAAGAAAAGAAGTATTGGAATTAAAACAAGCCATGAACGTGATATAGTTATAATAGCATTGACTCGATGTAAAAGTCAAACCAATAAGAGAAACTGATGTAAGTTGGCGAACAGAATGTTATCAAAAGTGAAGTAGAATATTTCTTGTGGCAGTAAGTAATACAGGACTGTGTTTTAATAGCGCTGAAAATCACCAAGTTGTCTTCATCCCACTTCAGAATGGTGAGGATCAGAGTTTACAGACACTGGTTGTAGATCCTGAAGCCGGACTCATTTGAGCATCAAAAGGTTTTGCGAATGGAGAAGAGCAGAGAGTGGCGTCATCACCAAAATTTATGAATACGATCTGAAGTTAGAGAGAGGAGATCGAACATTGATTTATAGGAAGAACAGTGTAGATAAGAGTACAGAAACGATCAGAGGATGCTAGCAATCCACTTACAAAGAACAAAAGAAACACCATAAGACGGCAGTGACACCAGACTGGATGATGTTTTGGAAATATTAAGAGCAACCACTTGAATCTCTCCAAACTTTTCCGTTCCTTGTGTTCAAAGGTGAGTAGTAAACTAGAAGAGGGGAAGAAGGAGGAACAGCCATATTGGTCATCACTAATTAAGCAACCTATCTTCATACTGCGAAAGCACGTGCAGTGTTACGATGCGCTTCCGAATTTATTTTATCATTATTGCAGAGAAGTTTTCTAATAGCGAGGGAATTATCAAGAATACTCCGAAAGTTTCATTTGGCTATTTGCGTATACCGAACATTACTTATTTTATTAAACGAAAATTTAAACTAATTTCGTTTAGTTGTAAATCGTAAATAATTTGATTACTAATTAAATGTAGCTCTAAAATATTCAGATTGTCTCGAATTAAGTACTGAAATACAATTAGCTAATCAGTCGAGCAAAAATCTTCCCTCTCTCTTTCTGAATGGAACCTCTCATTAAATGACAGAAATTTTGCTCATTTCACAAGAAATGTGGAATTCTGTTTTTCTGTCTTCAGTTTCTAAATCTGCAAGCATTTTACAGTTTCCTGGTTGAACTTCTGAACTAAAAATCATTCCATATTACTGAAAAAGAGAGCCAAAAGGCTTCATTTCGGCGATGCAAAATTATTCAAATTAAGTGGATATTGAATGCAACATTATTTCAAAGCCGAATATGGAAAATACAAGAGTTTTATGCCGAATATAGAGACTATAAAAGTTTCGGCGGATCCAAGCGTAAGCAAACCTTTCATGGCGGGGACAACTCGTAGTAAATGTCAAGCAAGCTCCGATCACTATCCTTAGTATTTCCCATAATGTAAAACATCTCCTAGCAGACATGTATGATGTTATACATTATGGGGGGGGGGAGTCACTACCCAGACCGGTTTCGACCTTTTTTTGAGGTACTAACCTTTACTACGAGTTGCCCCTGTCATGAAAGGTTTGCTTCCGCTTGGATCCGCCAAAACTCTTGTAGTTTCTCTATTCGGCTTTTAAATAATGTTGGATTCGATATCCACTTAATTTGAATCATTCCATTTTTTTTTTTTTTTTACAAAAAGGTCCAAAAAGGTAATATTTCGCTGAAATGGTTTTTCATGAGTGATCATCTAAGATCACATTTAGTGTTTTCCACATTGTGAAGAACATTGTGTTAAGAGTTACCACTTCCTTCGCATAGAATCGCATTTTCTTGGTTTTAAATGTACGTTGTAGGATGAGAAAACGTTTTACTGATATCCAAGTAACACAATAGAAATGAATGTCAGAGATTAACGCTTCAATATTACAGAAAAAAAAAAAAAACTAAAGGGCCTCTCACTTCGACAGAACAATAGAGCTTCCCGATGTAGGAAGTCATTTTATAAACAGATGATATCATATAATGTGTAATTTTCCTGATCCTTCGTCCCTCCCCTCAATTTCTACACTCCTCGATGCTTTTCAACGGATCTTCGCTTTTCTCCATAACCTGAGGCTTTGACCTTGAACCCGCTAAGAAGTGAGCGGAATAGCAATATCGACTCAGAATGGACACTGAACGTAAGTTAGTAAAGCAGTACGCGATTTTTTATAATTCAGATTATTCTGAATTCTTTTTTTTAATTCTCTTGACTGGCTCTTGTCGGATGACTTGCAATTTAACCAAATGTTGCTATGCGAAAACTCTCAAAAAAGCAGCGCGAATTTTCACGGCTGAAAATCTGTGCGAATATTCAGTGGCTTTCCCAACATGAATTGCAGTAGTGCTGTGTTTCTCAAAGTGTGGTATGCGTACTCCCGGGGGTACGCGAAAGGTCGTTAGGGGGCACGTGGCAATTTTCGGCTGTGCATAATTAAAGGAGTCATATTTTTCAACAAACAGTGCAATTAGAGACAACCGGGATGAAACGGCACTAACTAATGAATCACATCCCCTCTACAACAAAAACTGCTGAAGCAAAACCATAATGTTGCCGGTGGAAAATATTGTTTTGCTTGCCTCGTCGTGAACGTATTAAAACTAAGAAATATATAGCGAATGTGTTTCAGATATTATGGAATTCGGTTGAAGGGAATTAGCATTTCAACTCAACTGTTGAAATGCTAATTTGTCTTTGGTTCGCGCGATCTTTTGTTAATACCGCACCAATCATATGCAGTTCTTCACTGCTCCACGTATCTCAAGTCTTGTAAATTACTGGTAATTTTTGCTTGAAATAATGGGAAAGATGACGCTATTTGGGTAAATGACTTTGACGATGCATACAAAGAAACTGTTTTCGATGCCAAAAGTAGTGATAGCAAGTAGGAGCTTCTTGGTAAGTCGCACCATTTTCAGTTTTTTCTGAAAACTTTAGTTTCCGAAAATTCCCGCACGTATCTCGCAACACGATTTTTTAGCTTTAATTTTGGGAAAAAAGTTAGAGTTATATTCGTAAATACAGTATTATTTTTTAGCTTTCAAATTCTTACGTATGGATCATTGGTTAAAGATTGGATTTATAAAACCCCCAAAAGAGAGCAGTATAGCAAATACAAGTAGCTGTAAGCAACAAGAAAATGTTGATATTGCACCTGGATCAAATGAAATTGATGAGTGTGTCGTCTGACATCTCTAGAGAACCAAAATTTAAAAATAAATCATATTTTTTTGTTTACATGAACATATAAATTCAAACAAAATAGATATTTAATTTTAATTAATAGTTTTAATTAATTTATTTTTTAATTAATTAATTAGGGCTACTTGGTAATAATGAAAATTTAAGAAGGGGTACGCGGATATCTGAAGTTTGAGAAACACTGCCGTAGTGAATGAGTCGAATGGGGATTTGGCGTCTACATGCTATTAGGACATATCAAACTAAACCTGTAGAATGTTCACCTCAGATCTACTGCTAAAGACGTATGTGTAATTTCAGGGGTCCTGAAAACTAAGACAAGTGTCAGTTCTTGATAATAGAATCCAGTTCCTCTTGGATCATGTGATGTCAGTTTTTCTAGCTTCTAGTTAGCACTGATACTCATGAACATCTTTAGAATCTAAAGATGTTCATGAGTATCAGTGCTAACCTGCTGATTTTCTTTGCACTTTCGCTATTCGTAGCGTGATGATTTCAAGATAAAGGACAGTTTCTATGTAAATATTTACCAGGACAGACCTATAAGGTTTATTCCACCTAATCCGTTCGGATCTCAAGCTATTTTTTCCACTTTTCTAGTTCCTGTGTTGTTTATGAAATCTTGTTTTGATGATGAACTTCAGTCTGAATCAATCCACCGAGACCTTTGTCTTCTTCCTCTGAGCCTCTCTCTCTCTCTCTCCTGCCATCTTGGCGTCAAACACCTGTTTTGTTAATTTCTTCTCTCATTCTGTTTAAGTGACTAAATCATCTTAGATTAGCGCTGCTTGACATTCAGGATCAATGTGCTAGCAATGATCATTCAGGATAAGAATATCAAGATCCTTCCTGTCTTTATGATTTTGCTACTGACACCATCTGTTCTAATTTACTTAAGAACTCTCATATCTGTTGTCTCTAGTCTTTGATCAAGTGCTTCATTTCTAAACCAATTCTCAGATCCATAATTTAAAACTGGTTTGAACACTGTCTTTATTCTGCTAGTTTGGTGCTTTGGCTTAATTGCTCTCTTATTCCATATAAATTTATTCAGTTGAATTCAGCTGACATCCCACCACACCAGCTTCGTTTATTCTGTTGTCTGTTTCCAGATTAAACCTGCCATCGTCACTAAAAACTGTGCCTAAATAGCTGAAATATTTTACTTGCTATATAGGATCTCCATTCAGAATGCAGCTGAAGTTTCTATGTTCCTGCCTATTTTCATAATTTTGGTCTTTTTATTGCTGATTTTCATGCCAAATTTGTTACAGTCTTTATTCAGTTTAGCTAGTGAATCCTGAAGGCTTGCACTAGATGTGTTTAGGAGTACAGCATCATCTGCATAAAGAAAAGGGCTAAGTTTCACATCTCCAATTCTAATATCAGGCCTAATGCCATTTTTTTTATTCATAATGTGATCGATATAAATGATGAACATGAGCGGAGATAATGTGCATCCCTGTGACTGCTTCTTTAACATGTGGTGTCCACCATGGCGTTCTTATTTTAATAATTAAAATGAATTATTAAAATAAATCGGTAGGATAAAAGGTTAGCTCTATTCATATAGTCTGTTTTTATGTATCAAATACAGAAGGGAAAAAAAAAGCAACATATCGATACTACTTAAAAATGAATTGTCATGAATACACTTTTGGTGAACCGTCAATGCGATAACCTTAAAAATAGAATTCGATTGTAACAAAGCGCTGTAACATTATTTTCATTATATCAAGCATTTCTTTCTTTTTCTTGCAGTGGTCCAAGAAAATATATGCCCCTGTGGCTTGTCGCAATGTGCAACATTTAACAAACATACCACACTTCATAAATAATTGAATATTTATTTTAAATTGTTTTCGGTTTTAACTCTTTGCATTTGTTCATCCTACTTTACCAAATTCACGACAAGGAATTCAACTGGTAGGCAAATTGTTGCATTCTTTCCATTCGTTTCTTCGCATTTAATCATATCAGAAACGAAAGAATAGCCACATCCCGATTTAGATGACACATTCATCCTTCGTCCAGCATACTTTAACCTTGAGCGGATAACGCTAGATTAATCTCTACCTGAGGGAAGATTATCCTGGTTCAGGTAAGATAGATGTTTAAAAGGTTTAAAATGTCATCTTAAGCGATTACTTAATTTTCTTTATTTTCCGTTAAGAAGAATAAAATCAAAAATTATTTCTAAGAAACCGCAAATGTCACAAACTTAATTTCATTAAGAGCAATGCATTGTATAAGCAAGAAATAAAAAGACCTAAAATTTCAAAGAAAACAAACGAAAAAAAAAAACGATTAATGCAGGAGTACGTCAATATGACTCATCACAAAAAAAAAAAAAAAAAAAAAAAAAAAAAAAAAAAAAAAATTGTGTGCGGAAGTAGGGAAAATTCCCTCTTTTGCACACTCCGGGACTTCTTGTAGTACCAGGTAGAAGTTTCTAAAAGTGTAAATACCCTTAGGGAAATTTACAGGTGCAACTCCTATTCAGGCATTCAAACAGGCAACCATGAAGAGAAAAAAAAAAAAAAAAAAAAAAAAATCAGGGCTGAGTTAGCGAAACAGGTTGAAATTCTGTTAAGAGTGCGTTCAGGTTCCGGTATTTCGTGTGTTATTTATACCTAGTGATTGCCTCCCTCCCCCCCCCATCTTCCCAGAAATTCTACGATTATATACAGAACTTGTGTGTTCGGTGACAAATATAATTCCAGATATCAACCGCCGGCTGACAAGATCTAATTACAAATAAATTCGAAGCAAACAAAGCCCTGTTTTTATAAGTGGTTTTACATATATTTATATACCTGTATATTTACTCTATGCATATTTGCATAGCCATGAACGTTATTTTTATTTGATTAATAAAAATGACTGTATTACTCAGAAATGTTACATTATATCCGAATGCAATTCTGTTTTTATCGCTGAACATACGATAAACAACAATAAAAAATAATTATATGCTTTTAATTTCTGATGAAAAATCTGAGACGAGAAAAACTTTCGTTAGAATTAAATAATAATAAAATGTATTTCATACTACCATTTATTAAGTATGTCTGATTTGTCTATTATGCACGCAAGGGAAGAAACAAGAAATTTTCTGATGCTATTCAGTGTATTATGTAAAATTTCCGGTCTGTCTACCTGTGTGGGTAAAAAAAAAAAAAAAAAAAAAAAAAAAAAAAAAAAAAAAAACCTATATGTCAAATTCCCACAAGAATACAAACACCGTTCGTTAATTTAAAAAAAAAAAATGTTAACGAAAAATATACTACAAACGCACCTCCAGCTACTGTACGTGATTGGTTTAATTACTATTTACAGAGTAGCAAGTTCTGTTAGCTTTTAGCAACAAGCGTTGCACTAGTAGTATTTAAAGGAAGCAATTTTAATTGTTTTATCCCCCCCCCTCTTGTCAACGGACGGTATTCTGATTAACAAAGCTGACAGATCGAGGCAACATTCTCATGATCTGTACCAATTACTATATAGGTCGTCAGGGTTGATGAGGTTCGCGTTTGCCATCTTCGCCATCAGAATGAAACTGCGAGCCCTTTACTTAGTCAAGGAGCTTGGATATTCATTTTTTTTTTTTTTTTTTTGGCAATCACAGGTTTCAGAAATAGTTTGTTGGAACCAGTTTTGGAAGAGGAATAGCACTCCTTTGGAATCAAAGTATCAGAAAAATTAAATCAATATACTTTGTATATATATATATATGTAATGAATGCTGATTATATAGATGACATTTGATAAAAAGAACAGAGAATAACCTGTTAGATTGGTTTAGCACCTGTCAGTAATTACAAGAAGGACACGATTCGCCACTCATTTCAAAGACGTCATAATTATTCCACTTTCATTTGTAGGTTTTGATCCCTGGTATTTCAATCCAGAACTAAGATTAATCAGATCACTCTCTAAGCGAACTTTTAATCCATCCTTTGCAACGGATGCATTTATTCCTCTCAATACCTTTATAATGCCGGATGGCTTTTTGTAATCTTAAAACTTCTACTAGTTGGAATTATTTCTTCTTTTATTTCTTTTCTTCTGTATGCCAATGGTCTTTGTTGACTGATGACAACGAACTTTGGGTAGGTTGAATCCCTAAGAGTGGCAAGATAATCTGCAACACCTTTAAATTTAAACGATTACATAAACAATAAAGATATTCACCTTTTCTTTCATTTTAAATCGCGTAACGAAACACTAGAAATTAATGTTAAATAAAAACTGAGTAGAGTAGTTAATTTTAGACAGTTTCCAGAACCATTGCTTCAATAATCGTGCAACTATCTTCAGTCAAGATACTGATGCTTGACTTTCGCTGAATAGCAAGGATTCTTCAAATCTGCGCTGGGATGTTTTTCAGTGCCTGCGATATGAAGTTCATATTTTGCAACCATACAGCACAGTGAAGATGATAACAACCTTAGGAAGTCTTATCTTTGTAGTCTGATGTCCCTGCCTCTAGAGACCAAACATGAAATTTTTTCGAGCCACTTGGGGTCTCCAGTAAATGGAACTGTAGTCTCACACTGGTCAATGAAATTCATCTAACACCTAAATACAACCAAAGCATCCACGCCCATTACGGGGATTCGAACGCGTTGCCTGGAGAGGGATACGTTAATAACTTGGCCAACCAGGCCAGCTACGTCTATTATTGTCTCCATTAAGTTATGATAAATAAACAATTAGTGTTAAATAACAGAACCATTTACCTCCGTGATATACACTCTAACATGCAACACTAGAGTAGATAAGACTTTTTATGCTAATTAACCCATGAATAGCTGGAATCCTATAAAAAATTAGCACTGCAGATTAGCTAAAGAATAGCTAATCTATGAACATTTCTGTAAAGATCAGCCGTGTTCCATTTTTTAAAGGCACTTCGTGTCTTTAATAATCAAGTAGTTTTTTCCCGATGTAGGGTCACACCGGCCAAGGAAAATCATCTAGCACCTTAATGCCTTTACAAATATCCCTGCACCATATTCTGCTGATTGGAAGTAAACTACCCAGGGCGAAAGTATTCATTTAAACGCTCTTTAAATTTTTTTAAATGTTTAAACTGATTTGAATCAATAGATTCAAATACGGTGTTTTAACTACCTCTGATTGATTTAAAGACCATTCTTCTGTAACTAACATTCATAAATATAATGAATCAAAACGTTTTCGGCTTTCTTATGGTATTTTTAATAAATATGTCAAACGTTTTGCTTATAAAAAGATGCCTTTTTTGTTTTATGAAACTCTGCATTCGCAATGCCAGTGCTTAGCAGTCAGTGCAGAAAAGTGTAAATATTACTAAATGTTGTAAACTGTAAGCCGAGCGAGAGGGAGAGAAATAGGCGGATGAATACATGCGACATTGTTTACGCCTATCTAATAGATCATATGCGAACCCTGGAATTTTTTTTATTCCTTCTCAGACCTCGTGTAACAGCCCCAACACTTTCGCGATCTCCGCCAGACGTGTTGAGATGCCGAGATATTAACGATCTCCTAAGAAAACTACCAAGATAAGAAAACACCCCTGGAGGCGTTGCTGACACAGTAATGCCGTAAGAATTACGACGCAAGAAATTTTTCAAAAAGTTTTCCAAGATAGGGGGATTTGACCTGCGAATACTGCTGCACCAGACAAATATTTAGAGATACTGAAAGACTTATTAAGTGCATGTCTGGAGTCGGCAACAAAAACTGCGTGGGCTAATCGGAAAAAAGCTGACTATTGGTGCGCACATTTACACAACAAACTAGGGTTGATTCCCCCCCTAGGTGGAAACACACCAAAATCACGCACTTAACCCTCAGATGAGTAGGAAGAATGAAAAATGAGTTCAAGTTTAGGAGAGAGAGATACAATGAGCAACAGAAGTACTCTACAAATAGGCTGACTAGATAAACACTTAGCGACGTAAATGTAATTTGGCTCTTAACACTCAGGAAACAAAAACAACATGCTGTGAATGACCTCGGAGTGAAAAACAGTTCCGCTTTTTATAATTTATTATTTATTTAAACCTTTCCTACGCGGGATATCATCTGTGGGCTCACAAACACATCCCTCGGTTCTGACATATTTAAGTCACATCAGAAGAACATCGTCTACCCCAAGATCATTAAAAAAGATAGATGACTCTGTGGTCTTGTACGTGAGCCTAAAAGGAGTTATTTTGCGATATTACTAATCTTATTTTTTTCAGACTAAGGATGCAAATAATATAGATTTCAGGTTTGATGCCTAAGGAAATCAAAGCCTTTATACTAATACGCTGTTTGCTTATGGATGATACTACCCACTGAGTCTCAATATATTCTCTCCGGACATATTCACTAAATAAAACTAGCTACACACATCTATTTCATCCTGTCTTTGCTCTCTTTTTTCCTACACATCAAATGATAAATTATTCCAAGTGAATTAACAGCTAAAGTTTATATTAATCTGCAAGTATATTTAAATACAAAACTTTTTAACACCCGTCACAGAACTCAACATGATTACTTTGAAAACAACATGCGGTATTTCTTTGTGCTCTAAGAGAACTCGTAAGAACGTTAATTACCGAGGCCTACTTTAAAAGCAATACTTGGAACGGTTTGTCACCAGGTTTAACTGCAGTGAGGTGAGAACCAAGCACATTAAGGAAAAGGAATGTAGAACAGTAGACGCAGGCAATATCTGGTTTGGAAACCAATACAAAACTTACCAAGCATTCTGATTGATCTGAAAAACAAACCAAATAAGGAAGACGATGAAGAAATGTAAGAAGACGGACAGGAGTGAAGAAACAGGGTTTAAAAAAAGCATTGTTTTTGATATGCGTATAACAAATGCAAAAAAAAGGAACCTTTTTTTTTTTTTAACTCCTCAAAGGCAGCGACTTATGGCAGAGTAAATTTATTATAGTTACAGTAAATTATATACTGGAATTAGTTGAAAATATACGAAAACTAACCCGTAACCAGTGCATATCAGTTAGGTGAGTTCCAAGTCTGATTTGACTGTTTTAGAACTGCAGCATTCATGAAATCGATTGTTTCAACTTTCGGTTGTAAATCTTAATGCAGTATTTGCGCTACATATTAGCAAGCGCAAAGTAAAATTCTCAGAACTAACTGAGAATTATTATTATTTGCTATTTATATATATATATATATATATATATATAAAATTGTCATCTTCTTGATGGGAGTGGGTAAAAACTTTAATTTTACAAAAGCATAATTGCAAGTTCGAATCCCGTGGTAACAAGGAAAACTTATTTGTGTAGTTATTGCTACGAAACGTGATTTCTGTTGTGATACCACTAACCTGCTTGCTGAAGATCTAAATCGATAAAAAAAAAAAAAAAAAAAGCGCTTAGATTGTAGAGCAGTTTTCTTGGTTTATTATTTAACTGTTGGCCCACCTCCGTACCAGTGCACTATAGGTTGTCAACCTTTCCTGGTGAAAACTGCTAATAAAAAAAATAAATTACTTGTCGCTAAGTCTTTGTCGAGTATTTTCTTCTGTTTTAAACATTTTCGATGGGTCACAATCACAGAGACGGGGTATCCCACAGTTTTTAGTAAGGTAGTGCATACTTATTATACTGAAATAAATACTTAAAAATACCAGTTGGGCACGATACCCTTTTAATCAAATCCATAATATCCAGACGATCTAAGAGAGTGCAAATTAAGTTCGTAAATATGTCACCTATAATAAGAACAATCACTCACGTTTCGGGAATGTTAGGTTATCTTTCTCCCTCTACAAACGGGGCTTTTCTAAAAATAACCGGACGGATTGATAGCCAAACAAACACTTTAAAAAAGCTTTATATCGCGTCGTAGATGATTGACATTTTAAACTCGGCTACGCTTCAAAAATAAAGGGCAAACACTTGAAGAATATGATGATTCCTTCAGACCTTTCAAGTTCCTTCAACTACTGCAGTTGACCTAAAAACTGGCACACGACCAGTTCACTCCTAAGAAACGCAAATCATGAGCAGGAAGTGGCGTTCAAGCATAACCGGCGTTTCAGATTTACTCGCTAGAGGAACGCTCACTAAGAACTCATTACAAAAAAAAAAAAAAAAAAAAAAAATCGAAAGGATATTCAATGAAGCTACACGCCATACCTATGGGTTTGATTATGACAAATGAATAAACATAATACGGTTAAACAAGTCATACAATCATGACAGAAAAAAAATAAAAATTGTTAATCTGTCACTCGTAGTTACTGTATTATTTTTACATCCTATAAAACCGTACCATAAATCATAAAAATTCAAGTTTGTGGATGAACAATTAAGAATACCAGTTTCTGGTTTCATCAGAACATGTAAATCATTCTCGTAGTATAGATGTGAACGAGATTATATTCAATAAACTGGATAATTATACTGGAAAGAGGCGATTAGGAACTCACCGGTGTCCAAATGTAACTCTACAGTGTGAACCATTCACTCAGTGAAATGTTGGTCTTCGTGAAATATTTTTATTATTCTATGTTAACAAAAAAAAAAAAAAAAAAAAAATGAACTCGTTCAATATTTTTGTCCCTGAGTTTTAGATAGTTTCAAACTCTGTTCATGCATATGGACAGACAAATATAAAAATCCTAGTAGATGCTGTTCCGCTAACGTTAATAACTCGAGTTTATATAATTGAGAATGTAATATTAATAATAAAACGTAATACATGTAGACTAAATCATACCTGGTTGATATTAAAAGCCAGTTATATTTGATTGTGGTGACTGGGTTATAGTCAGCATTAATCCTCCTTCCCTTCAAGTGAACTAACGTTATTAATTTTACACCTGCTGATACCTCAAGAATACCCGATGTAATAGCTTAGTGTCAAGACATACATGAATATCTTGTGTATATTTAGTATCTGATATGCGAAGAATGTAAATCTCAAATCGTACATATTAAAAGAATATTACAGATTTTGGTGACCTCTCGTGGGGTGATTAATATATATATTTTTTTAAAGTACGTATTTGTTTAAAAATCTGGGGAAAAAAAATCATTCCTTGAATTCAGGGCCTTTCTCTCTTCTAGATTCGCTGTATTGATCAGAACTGTATGAAACAGCTTTAAAAATTGGCGTATCTTTCATGTAGTCATTGCAGGAAAATTAAATACTGAGTGAAAAGAAACAGACTTGTCAAAGCAAACAGATTATTTATGGTTTGGAATGGGTGGATCAAAAACATTTTAATGAGAAATTTTTTCGGTGGGTGTTAGGTCACAAAGGCGTATTTTTATTGTGTTTGTGTGTGGGTAGCTGTAAAATCGGGAAAAAAAAGTGTTAAAAAAAACATTCTCACGCAAACGTAATAATTAACAGTAGAAAATATTTGGTTTGTTGAGGAAGCTTCAGTTATATCCGAACTTATGCATTTATCGAACTCAAGACTACTTGATTCAAGTATTCTACTTCGATAGTTCCATCTTAGAGGGTGGGTGTTTATGATATCGATTAGTCAGTTATCTTTTTGCACTCAAAGAAGCAACTCGTGGAAAAGTTTAAGTTGTTTTACAAATTAGGGAATGTAAAAAAATAGATTATGGAGGAACTCCTGAACTTATGGAGTTTCTAATTTAGTGGCCTAGTCTATTAGATATAAATCATAAGCAATATTTATATCCAATTAAGTGCTGGTGGAATTTAGCTGTCAAACGAAGTTACATGACTTACATGTAAGGAAATAAAAAAATCACTTCTTGATGTCTATTAATCCAGTAATAGAGTAAGTAATCCCTAATCTATGTATTCACAACGACTTCCTTAATAAATACGAAGTATATCAACTATTTTTCTACTTAAACAGAAATACACATCGCTTACAAATATTTAAAGACTGAAATACTTAATCCGACCAAGTAAGATAACAAAAAAATTCGTTTTATAGTAGGCTACACAAAACATTAAGTTTCTGTACATGAACAATATCCCGAAGTTCCTAAGTAGTCGTTAAAAGATTTAAACTAAGTAGATTTTAATATTATCCCCCTTAAAGTTTTAATATCTGGGTATTAAACCAAATTTTCTTAAGTATTCGTAAAGACAATGAAAGCTTTATAAATAGCTACTACAGATTGCAAAACGAACCGATACGTGTAGACATCCCTTTTCATACCAACACAGTTCATTCGCCACTGATTTCTCTTGAATGCTCTAATTGAGAGAGGAATAAAATTAGAAATTATCTCCGAGGTTGTTATACAGTATATAGAGCATGCTGCCGTTTGCCTCTAAGTGGACTCTGTATTTTGTTTCTAAAGAAAATACTAAAATATGAAGCTGAAAACAAGCAGTCGTTAGAACTTCAGTATTCGCTATCGTGTACGTTTAGAGTGCTTAACACCGAGCAAAGGAGTCAATAAATACTTAAATACATCAAACAAAACAAAAAAAAAAGTTTTTATCAACATAAAAAATAAATAACGTTTTTCTTTAGAATTGTATATCTCAATAGCTTCTATTCAAAAAGGCTTCAGTTAAGTAACCCATCATTATACCCTCTCAGGAGCTTTATAAAATCCTAGCACAAGGGAGTTGACGTAATTCAAACAATGCCTGGAGTCGTGTTTCTATTTCTGATATTAGGTCAAGAAGGATGGCTAAAGAAAGCGGTTCACAGCGGCGTCTGTAAATGCTTCAGTAGCTGTTCAAGTTGGGTAGTTTATTCAGAGAAGGTCCACGATATCTTCCTTCAATGCTCTGGTAATTCTGTTATACATCCGCCATAGGGAAGGTAATTAAACCTAATAAGCCATAAATCTGTCTTTGATGACTTATTCAGTTTTTCTTATGAATAACCGGTATTTTCGCCTTCTTCGCTGCCTTAACTAAATGTAACGGCTAACAGAAACTGGTCTGATTACGTTGTCTTAATCGCGGTGCGTAGTTAAGTTAACACACCTTTAACTAGCGAAGCGATAATTGTCTAATTAAAGATTAACCCAAATTTAAATACTCCAAGAATACATACGAAAATGATAAATGTTCACTGTATATTTAAATAAATTCGTATGTAAACTGGATTAATCCTGCATTGAGTTTTCGTGGCAAAGTATTTAAGATTCCGAATGCCACTTGAAGCCATTCAAGAAACATTTCAGGTTGGGGAGGGGGGGTCGAATTCACAGCCAGTTGATTGGAGAGTGTATACGTCAACCACTTAGCCAACCAGGCAGATATTTGACTGCCTTTAAGTAATTATCTGCAAAAACATTGCCTAATTTTATCATAAATCTTGGTGCAAGTATTGTAGTCCAGCAACTAGACGTTGACGATCTTAAACTGAATAATTTTAGTAGCAATTTTAAGGCAAATAGAAAAAGAATCGACTAAGATACACGTGATGGGATTAATATAACCGCAGTTGTTCAGGAAGTAAATCAATTATGTTTCGTGTAACGAAACATAATTGATGAAACGAAAGGTTTATGCTATCGCCAACAGTTCTGGAGTACAAAAACTTAAAAAAATCCGATTAAAAGCAATCGTGCATGCACCGCATAATTTCGATACACGTGTTAATATAAAGAAAAGCGATGCTGAAGGATCTCGCTAGTAATGGTTTTCTGATAAGACCTAAATGACTTCCGCTTTTTTCATTCGGTCGTAGCCTTTCCCTCTTTTAACAATATAGTTAATTAGGATCAGCTTTCACTGACCTTGGTTACGTCCAAATACGGAAATGTTAATTATTTTTCTCAAATTGCAAAGCAAACAGTGCTCTGCTTCCGGTAGCGAATAAAACAATGTTGTAGTTAGCAGTGCAAAGCTTCCTTGTAAAAACAAATGAGTACGTGAAAAACTAAGATTGCCTCTACTTATTACTGTATAGGAAGTTAATATCGATTAGTTGACAATGCGCTCATCATATCCATCTATTACAAGTGGTTATACATTGTCTACCTCATATATATACGGAAATAATATAATATTCAAATACGAATATATAGTACGTGCATGCTATGCACTTGCAGTAAAGTAATACTATATAACAATAATAATTATTCCACATAATAAATACATCGAAGTAACTTGGAATTATACGTTGAAATGCAAATTTATTTTCTACTAGTAAACAAATAAAATAAAATAAATAATTTAGATGTGAAGGAACTTGGCTGATTCAGCCGTGGATAAAAAAATATATTCAAAAGGATGCATTAGTGTAGATAAGCTATTTTATTAGATATTTCCTGTAATAGTGTGAAATTAAGAAGCTACTAAGATTTACGTTTTCTTAGGGTGAAGAGAAATCACTACTGGAGTTAAATGACTACAAACAGGAAGAGAAGAACATTGACATACCTGAAGTAATGCAGCAACGCCTCCAGGGGGGGGGAGCTCGTTACGGTCTCGTGCAACGAAGATATTCAACAAGCAAAAATACAATTCTTTCGGTTACTAAAAGTGGAGTGAACAACACCTTTTAAACACACCGATAAGTGAAAATTATTCCAGTAGCTTCTTCCAAGACAAAACAGAACTTGAAATAAATATATATCCTTATGTGAGTATGTGTGACGCCTTTGTAAGAAACACCGAAAAACCCACTAGCTCCGTTAACGGGCTGCCGTTCACTAAACACGTGTTTGTCTTGACACTAGCACGAGCGCGCACTCACCCCGCGCAGCGGATGGGAGTTTTCTGCAAGCCATGCGTTTTGAGTTAGTTGTTGTGAGCGTCAGAAGTGGAGTTGACCTGTATCAACAGGTGGCTGGTTTTTTTTTTTTTTTTTTTTTTGCTAGCGCACTGTTCGTTACGGACTTCTGTCCACTTGCTTAACGATGCATAGTTTTCACTAAGTAACAGAATACATCGTCCAGTAGCCTGTTCTTGTTATTATAGTCGAGACTTCTACCGTTATTGTTTATATTAAAGAAACATTGAACATCGTCACACCTGAAGTTAAACGAATAAACACATATTTATCTCTTTTTTTTTTTTAATTCTTAGCTGCAACAAACCAAGTAGAAACTGAGCATATGCGGAAGTGTCAATTTTTTCTGTTTCCATGACAATACTCGCAAAGAACAGTAGCGACGCCACAAGTAAAAAAAAAAGCTTGTTCAACACTTCCTTTTACTTTCGGTATTTATTTATTTTTGAGAGTAAAAGGAATTTATCCCACTGCATGTTTCGAAATATAATTCACCTTCATTAAAACATGATTGACATTCCAGCAATCGCATTTTAGTAATTCCATTTATTCACATATACGAGTAACAAACCCGAAGAAAAATCAAATTGGAACATTAATAAACGAATCTGATCCCTTTAGATAATTATAAATACACTGTGTTGACAAAAGTATTTGGACACCTAGTTGTGATAAAAAAGAAAAGCATTTTAATTACATTTCTAATACCGAGTGGGGTCCCCTTTCGTCTGCATTACAGCAAATGCTTTGGGGCATGCTTTCAACCAATTCTGATACGTCACAACAGGAATATTCTTCCATTCCTCGTGCAATGCTATTCCCATTGCTGATGCTAAACAGGCACTGTGATCTGCAGCGAATTCGGCATTCGAATTGGCCCCAAAGATTTGATGGGGGTTGATATCTGGACTCTGAGCTGGCCAGTCCAACACTTCAACGGTAATTTGTGGAAACCAGTCTCAGACACGCAGTGCATTATGGCAGGAAGCACTGCCGTACTGAAACATGCAAGGGTCACTGCCGAAGTACTTCCACAGCATCGGAAGCATGAAGTTGTCCAGAATGTTCAGCTAGTCATTAGAATCATGCTTTGGGGCACGTCCACCAATGGACCAATCCTCCATTTCAACTAAAATCCCGACCATTACAATCCCCATACCTGTGTTTGGATCTGGAGATCCAAACACAGCCATCAGAGTGAAACATTTGGAAGCGTAATTCGTCACTCCACAGAACCCTTTTCCAATCATCTACGATCCAGAAACAATGTGCGAATGACACCAGTGCAAACGTCGTTTGGCGTTGAGGGAGTTGATATGTGGCTTATAAGCAGCAGCTCTGCCGTTGTAACCTAAGGCACGGAACTCTCTGAGGGCAGTCATAGTGCTGACAGACGTCCCTGCAGCATTTTCTAGGTTGACTGCGAGGTCCACCGCTGATGACGTGCAGGATGCTCGAACATTCCGAGATAGAGCTCGTCGATCTCGGCCAGTGAGTGTCGGTGGAGTTCCAGGATGTTTTCCTGTTGTCGTAGCACTATCAATTTTCCATCTACGAATGACATAAGCAACAGTGGATTTCGGTATACTGAAACGGATACCAATGTCACGGACAGAAAGACCACTGATGTGACATCCAACTACCATCCCACGCTGGACGTTTGTCAGTTCAGCTGAACGTGGCATTTTGACATCGAGTACAGTGAAAAACATACAGCACTTCCCACCTTTACCAGACTTACTCAGACACTCCCTAAATATTTGCATGTGATAGGATCCGAAATTTGCATGGCGAGTAAGGTGTCCAAATACTTTTGTCAACATAGTGTATATTAACAGGATAACCCATTGTCGGTGAGAATAATAAATGAATACGACTGTGTGAGATAACCACTAACACATTCGGAAGATTGATAAACGAAATAGACGTTATGAATAATTCTAAACGAAAACATGACGAAGTTATAAGCATACTTAAAGATAAGCATAAACATGGCGGCTCCCGATAACTGTTTTATGCATAATCGTAAAGAAATGTAGGGGGGGGGGGTAGGTTAATCATAAACGAATGTGGAGAATTGAGATAATCATAACTCACTGGATATTTCTTGCTCCAAAACGAACATTATGAACAGTCACCTTTCATTGTATTCTGAAGTCTTCATCTTGCTTTTTAAGAGCAAAATCGCTGCATTTATTAAAAGAAATTTTGAGACAAGAAAAAAACAGAATAGCTGATGATGGGGGGGGAGGACATTTTTCCGACAATGCAAGTGCCCGGTCAAGGATACCACAAAAGTAATAAGCGATTCCGATTTCGAAAGGCGGAAGCAACAATTTTAATCCCCCTCCTCCTGTATTTCCCCCTTCAAAAACTTGAAGCGTCAAGCTCTCAAGGTTAGCTAGTCTCAACGTTGATAGAGGACGCTTGAGGATAGCGTGCAGCTCGTTTAGTTCGCATGCTCGGCCTACAAATCAAGCGGGCCTGTAGGAAGCTGGGAAAAAATGAGAACAGGACGAGATAAACGAGATTTCTACCGCTTGGGGGCGGTGGTCTATATTTTCAGGCTACAGGACCTTTCCATTCACTGCCTACTAAAGAGGTTCTAGGCCAATGGCAAGATTAGAGGAAGGACTATAAAATGCAAGTGGAAGAATGCAATCTAGGACTGCGTATATGCAGAGATAATCACGAGCGTCTTTAGTTTTACCTGTTTAGTTAAGTCACGGCAACACCAGTCAGTGAAAGATTCTTTCTGTCTGTAAATGACTGATTCTCATCAAAGCGATGACGAATTTCCTTATAAAGTTAATAAAGTTAAATGGAAATAATACATATAGGATGTGCAGTACAGGAAATATATTTTAAAAAATCCATCTCTTTAAGAAATTGAAAAATTTTAAGCATTTTCTGAAATGTACAGTTTCTTTATCTGGGAATCCACACTGATTTTTTTCATTAGAGGAAACGTCAAAAGTTGACTTTTTTTTTCTTGAGCAAACTATATTCTGCACATCACAAAACCATTCTGGAAACACACCAATTGTGCAATCAATGCAAGTCCAGTAAAACCAAATCTTTGCAGATATATGATCGTGAAAAGACCTGGATGTGTGTAAAGGTTTTATCTGGACAAGTTCCTTGAGCTTATAATGCTTGTCTTACAAACTTAGAAACATTCCCCTGGTCCCTGTGAAGAATCGAACTCCCACACCATCTAATCAAAAGACCAAATTAATTCTCTGTATGTTCAAAATGTATATTATCAAATTTTCAAAATCCCAAACAATATTTTGGTCCTTCATTCTGGACCTGTTGATCAACTTCCAAGAAACCTCTTGCTGAAAAAAAAAAATGTATTGCACGATGAATCTTCTTACTCTGTTTCAAGTACTTCTTTGTGTTATCGAGGACAGTGGCACACTCAGGATTTAATTTTGGAAGGGGTCGAGCACTCAAGATTTAATATTGGGGGGGGGGGGAGAGTTGAGAAGACTATTTGAGAATACACACTACACATTGAACGCGACATATGACTGATTGTCTGCAGTGATCGCCAATACATGATACCCGTGATCTCCTCTGGTCCGGCTTGGGCAAACGAAGTAGCACTCTCGGAACGCCCAAGCACTACTTCGTTCGCCTTGCGTTCACAGCGGCCATGATTCCCGAGAGCTATAGGGTATTCCCATCTTATGTGACCGCTAATTCATAAGTAGTATACAAATAGAAGACACGACACAACGTAAATAAAAAAATGAATTTTAATTAGGAAAAGATTTTAGAAAAATTTTCGCGTATATTTTTCCTTTTTCTTTTAGGGGAAAAGGGCCCCTTGGGCCCCCTCCTGGATGCGCCACTGATCGAGGAGCACGGTTGGTCAAAGTGATAGCGTGTTGCACTGACACGGAAAGTCGCATGTTCTATTTCTTTCACTGCCTGCAGCAAAATTTGTTTGCTTATGTCTGCTCGGAACTCTGTATTCAGTTAATGAAGCGTGTTCGTCCAGTAGAAACGTCTTGCGGCTGACACTCAAGGGTTTCATCCAGCATTGAGTTGGCCTATCTCACACACAGGATAGCGTATAAGTTACAGAAAGCAAAGTGACAATGTTTTGTCGCTTATTGACGCTTATTGACGCAAAGTTTTAAAACACACACTTATAGACAACAGTCTCTCTAATCTGTACTAATCTAAATAACACAAATGCTTAAGCCAGACTAGAGGAACAATACATCATGACATCTAGAGGAATAATAATGATAATAAAGGGAGAAATCCATTTCTTCTGAGATCCTGTAACACGTTTTTTAGCATTTGAAATTTTTTACTCACTTTAAAATTATCAAAACTCGATGAAGGATTTAATTTGCTATGAAAAGGGTGTGTTGTGATGTAGCTGTTATATTATCCAAGATATACAATGATTGTTTTGCACTCTTTCTTTAAATGCTTTACTATTTATAAGGAGGCAAACATTTTCTTCTTGGAAAGATGAGTAACTGCATTACTGAATACATAAATAGTCAATAAAAAATAAAAACAACTCTAATAACACATATCAGAGTTTACATAAGCTTACATTTAGACGAGAATCATGGTGAAGATATTGTAAAATCCATACATCCACATTGTCTAAGGATAATTAAATAAAGTCTTCTTATTTTTAAAAGTCTTCTTTTTCTTATAACCTTATTTTTTTATATTCTCGTACTATGAAGCTTTGTAAACTAAAAACACTTATTTAGTTATATGTCTTAGTGCTTCTAAATTTTTGCTTTGTAATTTTGCGATGATAATACTGATTATTTAAATTTTAATTGTGCGGGAGTTGGACATTCAAAATAGTAACACTACGCTCATCTAAACATGATAAACCGTACACTGTCATCCTAAGAGCATCAAGTGTTTCCTCGTCCAGTGCTCGGAAATAATAAAATAGATTTTTTTTGAAAAATTAATTGAAATTATTCTGAAGAGCAGTCAGAACACTTTACAATTAATCTTCTTATTCTTCTCTTTCTCTCGTTATTTTTTCCATTACAAAAATAAACACCGCAAATAAGTTTCGCCGTGAGTGATAGTAACAATGACACTTCTTTGAAGTAGCGCCTGTGCACTGCCATCGGAAGGGTCGACATCCTTCAATAATAAAGTTAAGGGGTCGAATTCCTCCTCTTAAGATGAGTCTGTCGGTCTCAAACCGACTAACAAACAAACCTTGTCTTAAAATAACCAGACTACTGGAATATTCTTAAATAAATATCGAAAAAACTCAAACACACAAGCACAGAAATAGATATAAAAGTATTACTGCATCGTGTATTTTGGTTAAATGTTGTCTCTACTACCATAATATCTCTTGTAACGTCACAAGGAAATTATATTTTTTGTAATGATTATCTTAAAATAACTAATAAATAACAATACAGCGAAAACACAACATTACGTTGGCGTCTTTAACTGTCGGTTATCACTGACTTATATATAGTGACAGGATGAGGAGTCCTTATTTTGGTCACGCTTTTCACACTGTACATTATATCCGGATGTTCTTCTTTGCAAAACTGCTGAATACAGAAAACCAGAATGAAATAAAGGATCAGAGAGAGAAAGAGCAAAGAGAATGCTTCCTCACCCACTGTCCGGAAATGACGTATTACATAAGAGCCGGAAGTTATTAAAGATCATGTAAGATAAGATGAAAGAACAGTTGAAAACAATTAAATAAGATTTTTACATCATCAAATCATGTTAAATCCATTCTTTTCATTTTATTTAAAGTAAAAGAATAATAAATTTGGATTCATTCTTCTCAAACCATTCGAATGAACAAGAAAGATTCGATGCAATCGATGGTAATACACTGATCTCAAAGCTTTAGTTACTTTGATAGTAATTTCAATTAACCCGAATAACAAAATGAGATTTTCTAATGTGCTTTCAATAACTGCAGATGTATTTTTCCAATATGTTCTTCTTAGTTGAACTCCACATCATTAAGAAAAGAGATGACATGTTGTGAAACTTATTGGCAAAAACAGACGAGGAATAGAAACAAAATTGCAACTTAAAGATTTGTCACGTAATCCATTTTAATGACACATTATATTACACTTGATAAGAAATTATATTCTTCTTTTAAGCTTTTACCCAAGTGTAAGCAAACAAGGTTTGTGCGTGAAGTAGGCTACTAGTATAGAAAAGCTATCAACTTCACTTCAACGGCATTTAACAGAGAATTGTTAGCAAACTGAATCATTTTATATGAAATTTTACGTCATTAATATATGCAGTAAATGTTTTCAAAAAGAAATTGTGCTTTCCACGAGTTTTTCATGTATAACAGAAAGATAAAAACCTGATTGCTTATGTAAACAACAAAGAAATTAAAAAACAACAACTTTCTTTTGCTAAATAAGTGATCGGCGATTTCTGTGTGTGAGCATTTGTAGCCACAGAAACCGAAGAAGATAAAAATAGTTTCCATTGTTCTCTAATCCTGAACCAGACAGTTTTTTAATAACTAATATGCTTGCAAGGATACATCAAAAAAGTCGATCAACTTCATTGTTTATTATTATTAACAGTAGCCAATAGTAGTATTGTATATGGTATTGTTGTGACTATGTCGGAATATAGCAGAGAACAATGAAACATAAATCCTTAAGATATAATCATCATAATCTCATAATTGATTAAGACATCTCTTTCATTATTTCTTTCATTTCCACTAGATTTAAATGTCTCTAAATGACTGGTTTGGCAGAACAGACGCCACAGGTGGCCTCTGTTCTGCCAAAATTGTAATGGAGAAGTGATGTACGATATTGTACTGGGTTTTGTACAACCTCTGTCCAAAAAGAAACCGAACTAGCTTATCCTATTTTGCAAATAGAAGAAACTAGTGGTGCCACCTGTTGTATCTTTTTGTTGTCGAAAGCAGCAACCTTCATTAGTGTTGTGTGAACTGTTTATGACATTTGTGTCATTAGAAGCTGAGTTATAATGTCAAGAGTGACTGTGCTTTGACGAACGGTCGGAAAAATGAATTTCAAACAGAGAGCTGCGATTGACTTTTGTGTTAACCTTAGTAAAAGTTTTACCGAAACGCATCAAATGCTTCAAAAAGCATATGGTAATGAATGCTTATCCCGTACTCAAGTTTACGAGTGATTTAAGCGATTTCAAAGCGGTCGTGAGAAGCTTGAGGACGACGAAAAGCCGGGCCGTCCAAAAACTGGACTGAGCAAAGTTGACATCCAAAAAGTGCGTGATTTCATCAAAGAAAACCAGAAATCGTCCGTGAGATTAATTGAAGATGAATTGGGGATTCCAAAATCAACTGCGTACTAAATGTGAACATCGGAACGATCCGTGTTAAATTTGCTAGAACAAACTAGTCAATCGTTTGGAATAAAATTCTACTGATACACGGACAAAAAAAAAAAATCATAAAATTGTTATATTATTTATGATGACAAAGCCTTTTCACTGTACCTTTGATTCTTGCAGTACATATTTTTCCCAACCCCACAAAGAGATTACAAAACTTATAATACTACAGTTAGTGGTGTATGCGAAGAAAGCGTTTACTTCATTCGCAGAGCTTTTCAGCTTGAAACGATTCCATAATACTGTCGTTTAACAGCTGAGCCCGTTTCCTAGTAATTATGTGGGTGGATGTTTTGAAAGGAAATTAATAGAAAGAAAAACTTTACCTATATTGCACTGTATGTTTAGGAAGAGTTGTTTTTTATTCTTTGAATAATTCACTGAAATGTATTTTTGTTTCATTTCTTACCGGCAAAAACTGCACAGCAAAAATATCGAAGGAAAAATACCGGTATTTGTGAGACGGGGATATATTTCGAGAAATGAGCAAAATATAATTAGAAGCCCTTTGGGAAAGTCTTCATCACGCAGTTAAAAGACGATGTCTTGGGTGTTTCTATCTACAGGAAACCTTGGATAAACACTTCCCGGAAAAAGGCTGCACTGGCAACAGAGAAACAAAGATTTCCGAGATATCCGTCAAGTTGGCATCATCCTAAGCTATCTATAGAGACCTTGAATCCCTTAACCTTTGCAGGAAATATCCCAGAACATCGACCCCCCTATTCTTCCCCTTATTTCTTAGGTGTGACTTCTTCTAGGAATTTTTTTGGCATTTAGAGATAGTTTAATGGGACTTTAAAACCGCTTAGCTGTTTCGAGAATTTTCAAAGTGTACACTTTTTTTTAGACCAGAAACATTAAACAGTTCCATTAGCGTAACTCTTTAGTGTTTTTTTATTCGGAAGACAAACACTTTCTACTTCAAGAGAAGAGAAGGTGTTGCATTCCTCTGTTCACGTAAGATTGTGTAACACTGCAGCTCATCTAAAGGCAGACTCATCATTACAACTTAATCAACACACGTCTTCTGTTTCTGGAAACTTAAAACGTCACGCACGTTTAAACTTGAGCACGGAAAGCGTCACTAGCAGGTTACCGGGTGTTAAGGATCAGCGGGTGGCTCGCGAAAAAAAAAAAAAAAAAAAAAACAGAGCAAAACATGACGAGACTGTCACCATAGACAACTGCCATATTCGGATCTGCAAACACTCCTGAGGCAAGTGCCTAACGAACCGCACCCACGGAAGCAGTTGACAGTAACTAATGGTTTGCTGATGATAGCTAGCAACACAACATTACAAGGGGAGTTTAGAAAGGAACTCGTAGGCATTTATAATACACCAACGAACGATACGGTTATCGTTAAAACATCCACTTGTGAAGAATCTAAATGGGATCGAATCAACTCGGATAAGAATTAATGGTACAGCATGTGCTACTTTTTGACAACAGTTTTGAGAAGGAAGTAATATTGAAAGGGAATAATTGATGAAGATAGTTGTTTATCCTTACAAGGTTGCGTTATGAACATTTGGTTTTTGTTTCCTTCAAAAAAAAAAATTTTTTTTTTCATCTATTATGCGAACCATGGAAAAAGTTCCATGCACTTCAAATGGAAATCATGGTTGGATGGCACTTGGGAGAAATATCTGTATTATGATATTGAGCAGTAATTCAGCATCCTTGACAACCAAGATACTACTAAGTTGGGCTAAACTACTGATCTACAGGTGTTCAAGCATCTCATTCTCATATCTCAAAGAGATGCGATTATGGGATGGATGCAGCCGCATCCATTCCCATTATCGCATCTCAGCCTCAACCTTCCAAGCGATGCACGTTAAGGAATTTAATCATTCTGAGTCGTACGACTCGATACTATCACGCCAAATTAATACGTGGGGAGCTGCAAAGTTCTGATAAACACCTGGAACAAAAAGAACTGGCTTGTGCAACGAGGGAAAGGCTTTTTATTTCCTCAGAGGATTGCAAATGATGCAGCAACGTTGTAACAAGTGTCGGGGGGAATATGCGTGTAGAATAATGTGTAAGTTACATGTCTACCTAAATTCCTTTATGGTGATTATCGCTTTTCGGCACACCGTCGTAGTTCTCTGGATATTCTATTGTTCAGAAAAATCATGTCTTATGATTTTTCGTTAGTGAAATTATTCAGTTTTAATATTTCAATAATCCGATCACTTACCTCACTATTATTAATATACTGACGAACTTAAACATTAAACAAAAAAAGTTAAATAGATAAATATCATCTTCCGTTGCGTGTCAGGCTCAATGGTAGTCACCCAACTAAGTAACTTGGCTTTACAGAAACCTAATTAATACCCTGACGCAGTTAATCCTATCTGTATTGTCTGTCAGTTGCATATAATACACCGGCAGTTCCATTTTGCTGGACGAAAAACCCTACCGCTATTGTATGAGACAAGCTAATTCATAATCCGTCGAAAAGAAATACCTTATGTATAAAGGCTATTCGTAAGCGTACTACTCGTACACTGCGGTAGGGCATAGTTCATCTTGTACTGCAATTATTAGTTATGATTTTATCTGCTTTAAAAAATTTTGCGGAGAGGCGAATGAGAAACATTCACTATACAACATCATTATCATAACGTTAATTACGGGTATAAACCATGTTGATCTATTCCAGTCTCATTATCCATCTAATATTCTTTTTTTTTTTTTAAGGCCTACTCGGCCGTCTCTTTCCAGTTGGTTTTTATATTTCATTAATTATTTAGGATATCGGGTGTTGACCATTCGGTTTACATTCTACCCAATTTTATTTGTGACTGTTTACTTTCTTCTATTGATTTTATTTTTAATTCTTTTAAAATATCTTCGTTTTTTTTTTATCTTATGAAATGAGATTCATGAGAAGAGTATTTATTATATAGCGTATTTGTTTTTATTCTTTATTTATCTTGTTTATTTATTGTCCAAATGTTGCTGCCATATAATAATGTGGGCGCTGCTAAAGTATTGTATATTTTCAAGCGTGTTTCTTTTTGTACTATATTTGAGTTGAGTGTTCTATTCATCAGGTCTATAATTTGTAGAAATTTTTAAGTTTTTAATTGTCTTTTTCTCCTTCGTATGATATTTCACATCCAAGATAATTGAAAGTATTTATCTATTCAATAATTATTTTGCTTCTAACTGGATTTTGTCCACCAAATGCCATTGTTTTAGTTTTATCTGTGGAAATCTTCATTCCAAACTGTTCTACTATAATGTTTAAATTATATATTGCTCTTTGTAAATTCCTTATCTGATATTATTACCTGATCATCTTCAAATAATATAGCGTATTTATTTTGTTATTCCGGGAAATTTCTATACCTTGATTGTTTAAGGTGTTCCACTGTATTAATATTTCATTAATGTAAATATTGAAAAGTGTTGGAGACAGAGGGCATCCCTGTCTTACTCCTTGGTTTATAGATTGTTTTTCAGACAACTTTTCATTTATTTTTATTTTTATTTCATTATCTTTGTATATATTCAATATTGCATGTAGTAAAATATTAGGTATATTTATTCTTTGTAATATATCAAACAGTATGTATCTTTTTACTTTGTCAAATGCGTTTTCATAATCTATAAAAAAGACGAGTTTCCAAATTAAATTCTCTTCTTTTTTCTATAAGTAGTTTTAAACAGAAAGCAGCATCCATTGTAGAGCGTCCTTTTCTAAATCCATTTTGACATTCTAATATTATTTTTTCACTGTATATTTTTACTTTTTCATTAAGTATGTTGCTATATATTTTGTAGAGTATTCAATTAACTAATACCTCTGTAATTAGAGGTTTGGTTTTATTCCCCTTTTTAAATATATGTATGTACTTGTATTCCATTCTGTTGGTATTTTTCCATATGTATATATTTTATTTAAAAATTTTAGTAATCTTTGATGAAATTTTTTTCCAGCAAATTTATACAGTTCGGAGTTTATCCCGTCTTCTCCTGTTGACTTTATCATTTTTTACTTTATTTAGGTTGTCTTTTAATTCCTTCATTGTTATTATATCATTTAATGCATTTTATAAGTTTTTGGTGTAATTTTTGTTATTATTATCTGTCCAAAGAGCTTTAAAATAACCAAGAATTCGTTTACATCTATTTCGCAATTTATGTTTGCAGTTTCTTTTATATCTGCATTTTAGTAATCTGTCCACACTGGATCTTATTTTGTATGTCATTTTCTAGATATGATGCAAAGTTTTCCCAGCTTTCTCTGTGTCCCTTTCTGGTTTCTCTTTTGGCGATTGCTCGCCTTTTTTTATATTCAATTTCATCTTCTTGTTTTTTGCTACTTAATCATCTTTTAAAGGTCAGCTTTTTATTTTCAATTATTGTTTTTATTTACTTGTCTCATATATGTAATTTATATATATATATATATTTATATTTGTGTGTGTTCTTCTTAGACTTTCATATGCTGTTGATGTAATAATCTCATTTATATCATTCAATTCTTTCTTATTTTCTCGTATTTTTTTCCAAATAGTTATTAATCCTCTATTGGTATAAATGACTTATACTTGAATCATTCATTATTAATCTTACTTTGAAATTAGATTTTGTTTCTCTAATTTCTTTTTTTTTTTTTCGTGACCAGTTTGGTGTAAACCTTAATTTTTTCTGCACTAAATAACGACCTGTGTCAATTTCTAGCCCTCTTCTGACTTTAACAACTGCTTTTTCATTTGCTATAGTCTATTATTGATTTTTGTCCTCTAGCACACGATGTATGTTTATATATATATATATATATATTTATGTTTGCAGAATGTATTCATTAATTTTAAATTATTATTTAATAATATATAATCAATGAGTCGTTTTCCATCTTTGTTTACTGTAGGTGCTTCAATTTTTCTATATTATTATTAATCTTTTTCATTCCTATTCTGGCATTAAGATTTACAGCAATAATTATACTGTCTGTTTTATTTAATTTTTCGTATCCTCCTTACAACTGCTTATAAAAGTCATAATTTTCTTCTTCTTTTCCTTCTTCAAGGGCATACACTCACAACTATTAAATTTTCTTTATTTAATTTTAATCGCACTTATGATATTCTTTCATTCCAGTATGTATAATGAGTTTTTTTTTTTGCTTTAATTGATTTATGGATTGAAAATTATTACGCCAGCAAAGTAAAGCAAACAAACAAACGTATTTCTTTGTTCACTCCCCTCTATATGATATGATAATTAGTTATTTCATTTATTCCTTTAAGTTTCTTTTTTGTTTCTGTAAGAACTGCAATTTCTATATTTTCTTTATTTCAATTTTTATCAAATTCTTCTTTGTGTGCTATGCTTCTAATGTTCCATGTAGCTTATTTCACTATGTTTTTCTTCTTACACAGTTTGTTAATCTTTTCCAATTTGCGTCTTTTCTTATGTTTTCTGTCCAGTTTGGATTTTTTGGGGACTTGAAAGTAATATGTGTTTCCCTATTTCCGGTTACTAGCATGACGATAGGTATCCTAGTGGTGGGGCTGCCACCTTAGACTTGCCCTAGTTACCTGCACCTGTGGCCAAACTTCCAACAAATTATCTTCACAAAACCGAATAAATCAAATGTGATGGACAGCAGTTATTCATCTGAAATTCTCCAATAAATTTATTTTCTGGAGCAGAACTTCCAAGATAAACTCAAAAACGATAAAAAAAATTGGTCCTCAAATTGCTTTGAATTTTGAATTTCCAGTCAAGTTTTACTCAGTATACAAAACAAAAACGGAAAATTTATTTCAATGGTTCGCTAGGCTAACACAAGGTGAAAACGTTTACAATAGCAAAGTATAATGCGAAAAATCCACATAACTTAGAAGGAATACTGCATAACAAGGTCAACCCTTAAATGGGTGGAATGAGGAAATGTTTTGGTGATACATATTTGCCAGGTTGGAATAATTATCATTCGACTAGCAGGGATAAGTGGTACGTTTTGTAATATCAAATCAGTGCCAATGGGAACGAAATGTCCAAGGCTTCTGATGCATTCTTTTCCTTCTTGTATGATGGACGGCCTATTTCTTTAATAATAGAAATATAAAAATTGCTTTAATGAAAACTGGAGAAAAGATGCGAATGTATTGTCATCACTTGCAATATCACTGCTTCTCCGCATCCATATCCAACACATGAAGGATTGATGCAATACAGCTAAATATCTAATAAAATTCTGTCGTGCGTAAATAACTCGCTACTTAGAATGCAAGCTATATTCGCTACACATAATTTTATATATCTCAATACAACTTTCGTATGGTTAGGTAATTGTTGGCAGAGCCGTCTATCGGTGACTCTGCCAACAATACTAAATAGTAAATTGTCTTTCGATTCAAAATCTATCTGAACTGCTTATTTCACAATATTATAAATATTGCGTACTATACTTTTTATTGCTCATATATCTTTTGCTCAAGTCAACAGTATTTCCGCTTTGTGATTTAGTCGACTCCACACCAGTCTCAAGTAAACGATTACATTTTGTCCTACGTAGATAAACCTTAACCCTGAATACAACCACCCACGCTAACATGATGTCACAGATACCACATTTTCTGTCTCGGTTAAGGCTTGATAAACGTTACGCGAAGGACAAAGCAACATTTAAGACCTAAAATATATAGGAAGTGTTTCCTTAAATCAACTATCTCGAAGTACACACGTAATGCTAACAGTATAAATAGAACGAACGTCAAAACTGCAAAGATTTTGATAGCGAAGATGGAAAGTTAAAAAGACCGCTGTTATCGCGTTTAAACCAATTCCAGTTAGACATGCAAACAACATTTTTTTTTTTTTGCTGAGGAACTAGAAATCTGTCCAATACACTCATAAACGAGCACAAACCGTAGCAGATAAAAGACAACATCAGCTGTCCTGATAACACTGGGAATAACATGAACACGAAATCATTAACTGAAAGACATACTGGAGATACATTTAAATAGGTCGCTTGTTAAAAAAGATACACGGACGAGATTAAAGGTTTATGGAAAATGCCTGGACCATCCCAACTATAAATAGAATATGCAGAAAATATTCAAAAATAGATCCTTAATAACAGTGTATATATATAAAAAAGAGAGAAGTAGGTTGTTGGCAGATAAGAAAAATTATAATAGATAATCAAAAGCGGCTTTGATTCTACAAGTTCTTTTATTTGTATCTTGCATCTTAATGTATAAAATTCAGTTAGTATTTGATATGTATTTCAAGAACTTTTCTCATTGGAATGGCACGAAAAATAATGTGTAGCTGTACATAAAACAGGAAGATGTTGATCACGTGCTCCATAATTGTAATGAGTGGCCAAAAGTAGAAAATAGAGTCGGTAGTGGAACGCTGTTCTATATTTATGTCAACACCACTGTCCACTGATAAGAACTTGCCTATTGCTATCTAGTTTACTCCAAATTATGGTTATTTATATGAGGAAAGTTAACGAAAATTCGTATCTTGCTCTGGAGTTGAATAGTAAATTAAATAAAATATTAGTGTAGTATACGATACCGTACATGTAATGTAACAGAGGCTCTTAGGGCATGCAAATCAAGTCCAATTGCTCATCAGCGCACGAGCAATCATTATTTCAGCAGCAAGTAAAGTCAACTGTATGTCCTTAATTATAATGTACTTAGAACAAAACAAACAAATACTCAACTAAACAGCCTTCGATGCGTCAATAGAACGGATGATCATTATGGTAATACCAATGACGTTATGATTATACACCACATCACATCACTTGCTTATTGTCCCTAATTTGACTATTTAATCTTTGCTACGCTTGGATAGACATTCATCGGCGAATCTGACTCAGATCAGACTAACTCGATTATTTCATTCCAATTGTCTCTGAGGGGATTGATACACAGATGGATATGCATGAATAGTTCAATGTACTGTAAGATTCTTTGATGTCTCCTCCGATAATTTGAAAACATGTCAGTAATGATGTCTTTGTCCTCGTGTCACTGTCCGTTTTAATAGGTTATTTATTATAATATTTATACAAACAAATGTCTTGTTTTCGAACTTTTTTTCTCTAAATGCTGATTGGTTATTCCCATTATAAGTTTTACTGTATAATAATTTTGCTGACACAATAAGCTGTTGTTCAAATTGACATAATTCAGTCATCCTACAAAATTCTTAGTGGTTAAAGGTTATTGTTCAGTTCTTGACTAGCACTAGAAATATAGCATTAATCAAAAACTGAACAATAACCTTAAACCACTAAGAATTTTGTAGGATGACTGAATTATGTCAATTTAAATTTCATACCATCGGAGAAAACATTTCACTGATAAATTTGTAAATTCGATGCTACCATTATCATTTCTTATATTAATGGAATAATTGGTATCTTTATATACCAATGAATGATTTCTTAGACCTTTTCAGAGTTGAGTTCAATTTTCTTAGAAAAATATGCACAAAAGATTATTTAAATGTCTTATCTATTTTCTTTATATCTAATACCAGTGGCGCACTCAGGATTTAATCTTGGAGGGGGGGGGGCTATGACTGAGCATCTGCAATGATCGCTAATTCATAAGTAGTATAGAAATAGAAGACATGACACAACATAAATTTTTAAAAAATGAATTTTAATTAAGAAAACATTTTTGGAATTTTTTCGTGTTTTTTTTTTTGGTTTGTTTTTTGCTTTTTCCTTTTTGAGGGGCCAGGGCCCAATTGGGTCCCTCTGGGTGTGCTACTGTCTAATACATAAACTGACCTTTCTTTTTTTTCCCTTATGGTTTGATTTGTCGCTTTTATTTAACTTCGAGGTTAAATAAAAGCTTAAAATAAGATATAATTGCAAGTTCTGAGGTTATTCCAAATTTCCAATCTCAAAATACATTATAAATTAATAAATAACTAAAATAATCAAAGATAAGACAACCCACTTTTTGGATAGCTTAGATGGGAAAAAGTGCTGGGCTCCTGCCAGAACCAGAAGATTCTTTCACGGACATCGCATGACGAAATTCTTGTGATCCGGAATCATTCATCCTAGCTTGACACGCCCAAGGTCAAAGAATAAGGATGCAGTGCTCACGCGTGGTTTTCAACAGCCATAATGTGTCAAATAACGTTTATTCCCAAACATTTCCGGCCAGTTTGTAGATCTAAAGAAAGTTTAATTTGAAAGGAAACCATTTATTATTTGTGTTATTGCTTTTTTCTCTACAAGTGGTTATAATATCTTCGTGGCACAATGATTAGAGAATTTTTGGTCAAAAATATATATATATTTAAATTACATCTAAGATGTGAAAGCTTTTCACTGAAGTTAGCAAATGTTCCTTCTGCTAAATAGACAGACTGGCTAACGAACACTCACTGACAGACATGGCAAACTGCAGAGAGAAAGAGAGGATTAACTGTCCGGTCCACAAAAAAGCAAGCGACTCATCTGTAGCAGGCCATTGGGGCTAACATTCTTGATCCAAAAAAAATCAGCTAACGCCTATTCTTGATTCATGAAAATAAAATTCTACAAAGAAATTATAAGTTAGAAAAAAAAGCATTCTTCCAATTTCTTTTTCTCTCTTCTGTTTATCTTGACTTCATATCCTTTATGAGACTTCATATTCTAGTTATTTATAATTTTCCAAGATTTCTATTAGAGATGAATACTTTTCTCTCGCTTCTATGTATCCCTCCGAGAGTAGATTGATCTCTCTTGTAGACTAATCTCTCTCTGGTAGAAAGTTGTAAACTAATTTCTTGTAGACTATTATCTTGTATACTTTTAGATTAATTTCTCGTTGACCTGAAATGCATCGCCCAATTCTGTATGAAAATAAAGTTTAAGAAATCTGAGAATCAAGAAGAATGTGCATATTCGAAAATCCAATGAACTCTTCTCAATATTATAAAAATGAAATGAAAATGATAAAAATAAGAAGCATATTTCATTTAAAAAAACGAACTGTGGAAGAATAAAAAGATAGGCCGAGAAGCTTTACTTCCCTAATACCAGAAGAATGGGGGTTTGATAAATGCCTCATTTTAAAGCTGACTCAACAGTTATAAATGCAGCGATGGCGGTCAATGTTAGACTGAAACTCAAGAAGGTCTTAAGTAACTAGATGTTGATCAAGGCCATGTGTTGCACTGACACTCTTAAACCTCAGTTTAACACAGCACGAAGAGTCTATCTTCTATCTTACGACTAAAAGGCAGGAGTATCCTTAGATTCCAAGTGCGTTAACAGCAAGAGGAGCTGCAATGTTGTTATGAAGATTGTGTTTTCTCCTTAACAAATGCTTCCTTCAGGGATATTTCTAAGATATTGTCTCTCCGGTCACTCTTTCTTTACAGAACTGTGTTCTGCCATTGTGGAAATGATTATATGCAGCAATAAATCAGAAAACGCGCCGAAGACCTGCCGAAATTAGGTCATCTAGAAGCACGTAGTTATACGCGACCCTGACCGGCATTCTGTGACGGTGTTTTCAGTCGTTAGCAGCCAATTGCGTCTAAAGACACGAAGTGGCGCTACATTAAACGAGCCAGTGCAGGATTAGGGTGACCCTTTAAAATAGAGCGGAATGTGAGGTTTTTCTGCGGAGCTGGAGGAAAATGGCGGGGCTACCTCAACTGACAAAGATGAGGTGTATCTCGGTGCTGCTGCTGACACAGTTGCGCACTTAGTCAAGGTTATGAACGTCGGTGACACGGAAGTTAACGAGGAGGATGGAAAAATGGAACCCAAACATCACGATGATGAGCTCTGGACGCTCTGTAATAACATCGGAGTGCCGACATTTGAATTGGTACTTACGATGTCGTTAAGACACGCGACTATGGCATTTGAGAAAGAAAACAAAAGCAAAAAAAACAGGGTTATAACTCGAGGTTTGTCCGGATTAGGTCGTAACCGTATTAAATAGGTCCAAACAAGTAATATGTTTGTTTGTTCCACTTTCATGGATAGGATGCTTCGCTAGTTACCTTTCTACTGTTATAGAGTTGATAACCTTGAACAAAAGCATTCGACTAATAATGTCAGAAACGATGTTGTCTGGGAGGTTGAATAAATTCACCGAATGAATCAAAAACGATATTAAATATTTCTTCATTTATTACTTCAACATCATAACGCTACCAGGTGAATGCAGTAATGCAATCTTAATCTGTTGTTGCCATAACAACAGAATGAGTCGCCATGCAACGATACCACATAACTAACCGGATTTTGTAAAAGTTCTTCGCGTCATAGACGAAATTCAAATCCTGGTCTTTGCAAGCAAAGGGCTCCATCGAAACCGACTGAGCTATGAAGGTTCGACGCACGGTTAATACAAGATAATATTGAGAAATAACTCGTAACTATAAAGTAAGAAGTAATTTTATTACTTCTTACTGTTTTTTTTTTGTTTTTTTGATAATTTATATGTCAGAATCCCATAAATCAACGTATTGCGTTTCTAAAAGATTCTCCGTGTTGGATAGGAAACAATATTACGTACATAAATTCAAACGGTTGGAATTTTTCTTTAACCTGAACGATATGTAAAATTAAAACACGTTACAAAGCGACAATCTCTCATTCGAATAACAGTTGTGGTTTTAAAATACATCCCCCAACTAAAATCCGTGTTTGGATTTTTTTCCCATAATTCAGAACTCCTTTCTTTCTAAGAACTATACTCTCCAATCCAAAACAATGATAACCAAACCCCTAGCGGTGACTTACGAAAACTATATTTTGGGATATTCTCTTCCGCTTCCGTTACATAGTCTACATACCAAATTTTGAATGCTTTACGATCATTAGTGACCTCTACAGAGGCCTCAGAATAGGTGAACGTTATTATCGACGCCCGGTAGTGCATTGTGTATATTACGATAGGAATTCAGGCAGACAAGTTTCGAAACAATCAGCTGTACTGGAAAGTTTTTTATTTCGTGCAGGAAGACGAATCAATAGTATGAGGCAACGAAGAAATGTGTCCTCTTGAATGGGGATATATTTTCTTAAATTCTGTTTTATTTATTCCGGTTTTTATTTATTATTATTTGATGGTATATATGTTTATTCCACTTTGTTGCAATATGTAGCAATTTAAGTTTTTTTTTCCCTTTCTACGATGAATTAGGCATTTAAGATTTAAAAAATATATTTGCATTTCATGTTCTTATTATAAATAAATATAAGACCGTATCTGATCTTCTTAACATTCTCAAACTAAATGAGAAAAAGATAAATCAAATAAGAATAAATGACAAAGAAAACCGAGAGTAAATAAGCCTAAATAAAAACAGAACATCTAAATGTCTCATTTTTTTAGATCACTTTCCATATATGCACGCGAGGTGGCGCTCGCTGATGTTTTCAGTAATATTCATTATTCCTCTCGCATAAATTCGAAGAGTTAAGGCTGCACTTCCAAGTCATAATTTAAGCTTTCTGTAAGCAGCAAGCAGAGATAATAACGATGTATCGGAACGGTGTACTTGGAATGCATGACAGAATGGGGCGGTCACAACGCAACATGAAAGATAGCTTAAACCAAGTTAGTGTCGTCTTTCTGAAGTATCAGCCGACCTTTAAGGAAAGAAAAAAATGTGATCGAATATAATATACATTGTCACGCAACTCTGAAGCGTTTTCGTGATCATCCTTTAATATTTGTTTTGCACGATGACTGAAGAAGTTGTGGACACATGCATGCACACAAACGCACCGCACACACGAGAACTTGAATACTGAAAACACGCCGAGTTTGGTGTCATCTGGATATGCATGAACCTGTGAATATCACTTAATAAATTCTTTTCATCTGTTGGTTGACCACTTATATATTGAGCATTAGTGGGAAAAAATTCACCAATTGCCATCGAACTACTTTGTCAGATTCAAACTAGGAAATTTGCTGTTCATTATCGTGCGAACAGCAAACTTATATAAGCACAAATATATTTGCTATTTAATAGTGATATTGTCTTGAAAAGAGCAGTATCAGGAATATTTAGAGATGCACAAGATGTCAGAGAAGCATTCCAGTGCTTGGCAAATTTGTACAGTTAGCCGCTGGACAAATGAAAACGATGTAGATGTAGTTTGCCTAGTTATAAGTCAGTCCGAGAATCGAGAGATGGTCTTGACTGGTAACGATCCGATCATTAAATGTATCGATTTTTTTTTTTTTTTTTTTTTTTTTACTACTATCATGGGCTGAAAAAAAATACGATGAAGTATCTGTTTTCTTTTGTTTTTTCTCTTTTTTTTCTTTGTCTAGTTTTCAGTCAATGAAGGAATAACAATTTCATAAAAGCTTACTGTATGATGCAATATAAAGGTAAAAGACAATCATAAAAATCCATTCCCTAGGTGGAATGGATTTTTGAACCCGCAGTCATTTGACTAGAGAACAAATACGCTAACCACTCAGCCATCAGCAGTTAATATAAACTACCTTAATTATTTAGAAACGATACGTGTAAATTGAATATATAATTAATATAATGTACTGGATCTTTCACCCTTTTAAACCTCCAACTTGCATTTCGCTTCTAGACTCGAAATTTCCACTCCATTTTTTCATGGGAATACTGCATCATCTGGAGCGGTAATCCTTGCTGAAGATAAGCATGGTTGGCTAATGTAAACTTCTGAAGTATACTAGTTGTCAATAAAAATATAAACTATTACTTCCTTAAAATTGATACTACCAAACCGGTGCCTTCCTTGTGCAGTTGTTTGCGCACTCTTTTTTTTTTTTTCTTTTGCGGGAAACTGCTGCTAATAAATGTCAAACTCGGAGAATGAAATGTTACACTCAACGATTCTTGATGCGACCCATGCCATATTTCATTTTACCTGGCGTCAGATAGCTTACGATCAATAAAGAAAAAAAAAAAAAAAAAACGCAAACGTAATCTTTAATACCCGATTCAATCCCATCATGAAATATTAACTTCATTGTATTCATTGAGATGCTTATTCCATCTAATCTTTAAAGGATGGATATGTTCCTAATATAATATTTTTTATATAATATTTTCCCCTACGGACATTTATCCAAAGAATAAATGTCCGTAGGGGTAAAAAAACAAGGTTCGCACCTCGTCTAGAATTTTTTAATACTTACTCATAAGTCGAATTATGCCTACTGTCTGCAGATCTTTCGTGACCACCGATAGTCTGATTTTCTTAGTTCCACTGAAATAAATTCTCTTCTTGTCGAAAAAAATAACTAATTCAAAAAAATACACAGCAAAAATGATTTAATTAATTAAGACGGTACGATCTTCATCGAAGAAGTACGAACTTCTTGTAGTTGCTCTTTCCAAACACGATGAAATATCAATAATCATCAGAAAGAAATATATACACTGGATGTGTGATTACATCTTTATTGGAGATGTCATAAATGTCATCATTTTACAATAATTCAAATAGTTCTTATAACATCGATCGTTCCGTCTAGTTGTCAGACTTATCTGTTAACAGGAGATGTGATAAGTGTTGTCAAGGTTAGTGGCAGAGTCAGTAATTGGAGGAATTACAGCAGATGGATAGATACAAAGAGAGAGGCAATCTTACATTTGTACCATTGCCGTGTGAAACGAGAAAATGACGTCACGTGTCTAATAAGTTTGCCCTCAATACAAACATCTCAAGGAGTGCCCCCTAAATAGAGGACCTCACACATTTGGCTTAAGGTGTCGCCCGGAAGTACAAAGAAATAAACAAGCTGACAGCAGTAAATATCGGGTCAAAGGTGTCTGTCTCATACAAAGAAACTGGTAGATAGACCTGACACTTGTGCGCACAACCTAAAAAGAACGAAAAAAAAAAAAAGAGAAAAAAAATTGAAAAAGAGGTCACAGCCTAAATACCGAGATACAATCGTCAAATTTTTCTGTTGATGCGTTCTCGGTGAAATGAATTGATCATATGATACTTGTAGTTTCGTCATCTGTAGGACAGACAGTCGGAACAATGCCCTTTAGTCGAAGAGTTCTGAGTTTCTAATTTATAATATTTAGAAAATCTCACATGGACATGAAATTTTTTCTTCCCAGAAACTCGGCTTTCTCTTCTGAAAAACAGTCAAACCTGCCAAAGAACACATCTATTTAAAGAAAGTAACGCTCGGTGATAAATAGTCTAGACGGAGTAAATCTTAAATCCCTAATTTATCATTTTGCTAAAAAAGTGACATTTACATTATCTTTTTTGCTCTTCTTTCTTTTCTATATTATTATCCAAGTCATATCCTGTTTTCCGTTTTTCTTATAATGTGCTTATTACTGTTTTGAAGTGCTTTGTATATCACTTGTTGTTTATTCAGACAAGCGCCTTTTGTTTAATTCATGTCACAGTAGATAGGACATAGTTACAACGACACACAGAAGAGGGCAGCACATCATTTAGTGAATGATAGCCCTTTTTGTTTCTATCATAATAAGTAGATAAAATGACCATGTGTGATACAGAGAACGGGAAAACTTGCTGAAATAACCCTGTTAAAATAAGAACTTTATTTTTCTTACACAAAAATAGCACACCGTGTTTATTTTAAAATAACAATGTAAATAGATATTCAAGATGAGCACATTCAAGTCATTGTAAACTAGTGATTAGACCTATGTAACACGAATCCGGACCATGTTTACAGAATATAATAGCAATTCAATGTCAAAATATAGATTAATAGTTTTAAAAAAACCTCTTTTCTCTTCGGCATTTTTATATTTTGAAAATGACATATTTAGTAAATAAATATGTCATAAAAACATAAGAAACATAAGACTATGTAAATGACCTGTTTCCTTTATCCTTAATTCAGAATAAACTAACAATTAGTTCTGACGTACTTGCTACAGTTTCAAATTAACTGCTTTATTTGATCCGTTAACATTTTTCAATAAAAAGCAACTTTTATCACAATTTTGAATTAATTACTGTTGGGTTGTATCATGACAAATCTTCCGAGACTTACTGTACTGAATCCAGTGAAACTGTCATGTTTTAATAGGTGAAATTAAGGATTTGTTTTCTATTTTGATTTTCCTATTATTATCACTTTTAATAATTCATGTACATTGAGCCCGTAAATTCCCGAATTCTTTCTGTTGAAGCAAGTATTGCGACTGCACCAGTTCTTTCAGAAAACCCTCCATCTACCATTCCAGGCATACTCTCCAACATTCTGTAATAATAAAAGTCGGATGTTGTGAGTCATTTTGTCTTCAAAATGACTGGAACTCTGTGGTGTTGCTCACATGCCACGTTCCATTTCTCTCCAAAGGTGTTTTTCGTGGTGATATCAAGACTCTGTGTAGTCCAGTCAAGTCTTCACACATTTTTCTCGAACCATGTCGTAAAAGCACTAACCCGTTTTTAACACACACACACACACACACACACACACACACACACACACTGAATGAATTTTATAAATAAAACGGGCTTAAATAATCACAAAAACACAAAAACATGTTCTTAAGACCATTTGACTTCCAATAAGCAAGATGTTGATGATGAAATTCTAATTAAAGACATTTAAATCATTCACGCCCAGTATGAGATTCAAATCCATAACCTGTACAGCGCCTCCATACAAAGAAGTGGTATTTTCTTTTTTCTATCATCTAACCATGTCGCCTACAATTGCCTTTGAGTTAAAGTACTTTTTTTTTTTTTACCAGTACAACAGATAACTGACTTAGGTGTATGTTGCTATACAAGCCATTTCCGATAGGGATATACGTATATGGCATTTTAAAAAGGGAAAATATTCTCTGTAATGGCATTTCACGAACAATGCCAAACAGTGGCGCACTTAGGGATTTAATCTTTGGGGGGAGGGGTTGAGTAGACGATTTGAGGATAAACACTACGCATCGCATACGACCTATGTCTGAGCATCTGCAGCAATCGTCAATACATGATACTCGTGAACTCCTCTGGCCCGGCTCGGAAAAACGAATCAGCTCTTGGTCCGCCCGAGCACTACTTCGTTCGCTTTGCATTCACAGCGGCCGTGATTCCCGAGAGCTATAGAGTATTCCCACCTTATGTGACTGCTAATTCATAAGACAGGACACAACATAAATAAAAAATAATAATTTTAATTAAGAAAAGATTTTTGGAAAATTTTTTAGTGTTTTTTTCCTTTTTCTTTTGGGAGGGGGCAGGGCCCCTTTCCCCCTGGATGCGCCACTGATGCCAAGATTCTCTTCTTCCCCTCCAACTGTATCTTAGTTTTCTTTTTAAGGTTTGATTACCTTGACTATCCTTTTAATGATATTTTTTTCCATCTTGTATCAGCGGATAAATAGAATCTAGAGTAAATGCAAACCCCCTTACTAACTACCAGCGTTATCTACACATTCAGTCTATTCTCTAAGAAATATGATCATGATTAAGCTTCTGGACAGATCTCTTTTACACGTGATTATATATTGGTGGTTTACCATAAAAAAAGGCAACATTAAGAATGTCATCTTCAATTTTTTCAATGTTTATATGCGTGTGTGTCCAATTGCACGGATGTTAGACCTCGATATAATTAAGCACGTGTTGTTTATGTTGAAAATTACGATCCTGATTAGACCTAATGAATAGGACTTGCAAGTAACATTTACAGCTAAATCCGGATTAAATTATAGGATACGCTTCATACAATCTCCATTAAGAGAGGGTTGGGAAATTCTTGTGGAGCTTAGTGAAGTTGGTTGTCAAGATAATTATCCGTTGTTTGTACAGCAACATCAGGATGCAGCAAAAGAAATTACAAATATTGGTTTTTAAGTAGCGAGGAGTAACCAAAAGAATTATATACTCCTTGAGATCCACGAGTAAGCCTTATTGCTGCAATGTGAGGTTACAATTCGAAAGCCACTAATTGTTGGGTATTAAGCATCTCCAGTATTTATTTCAATAGTTAATATTGGCAAAATAAAAATAATAGAAAAAATGCTAGTTTGTCAGATGAAGAGAAGCTTCCCTTGCTAGCTGGCTGCATGCAGCTTTTCTTTGATGGCTACGGAACCCTCAAACCTATCATTAACGCTTGAGGTAGATGAAGGGGTGTTACCACGACTCTTCCTTCAGGTCAACGGGGGGGAATGGAGGTTGGAGAACTCACGTAGACGATCCTTACACACTCGACAGTGGATTAATGCATTTCCAGGTGGGGGGTCTCGTTGCGTGTTGCCTAAACTTAGCATCTTGGTGAATTATCAGTAATTGTCTTTGGTGAATCAATCCAAAGATGCACTTTGGATGATAGGGCAATGATTCCATTAACTCCCACGTCTCTTGAAGATCTTCTACATCGGATGTTTTATAATTTTATGACTGTTTATAATTACTTAAAACGGACATGAATTCTTTAAGGTTTGCGGATTGCTTTATTTTTACAAAAACTATATCAAGATTATCCTATATTTCTGCACTAATCAACGTTTTATGGATACGCCAGTATAAAAATCGAATTCATTTTTTTTTTTTATATCTGCGTTGTCATGACTTCTATAACACATCTAGGTAATGTGGTAGTAACTTTTTAAAGAAACTTTTTAGTCGCCCAAAAAAATAAACCAAACTCAAAATAAAATCACGCACTTAATAGACATAACATACTGACATTCATATTGGAAGGTATATCTGGAACTGAGTCCATTTAGAAACAACAATACATAAAAAGTTTCACAACCAATTACATAAAACTCTATAGATCTCCACATTACGATTGATATGACAACTGACATTATCAAGAATACGCATAAATGTCAAACACGCTAACAGTAAGAGTTGTATTCGCCTGATGGTTTAGTTCAATACACGCATTAGCTACTTAATAATGGGAGACTTATGATCGCGCATTTGCTGTTATTTGGTCGGTATGTTTATAGTGTATGTGTACTCTTGACAATGCAAGGTGTAAAAATCTAGCGAAACGTTGTGTATAGTTTCAATTTAATTAGTTATTAAATTAAACAGCTTTGGTTCCTGGTGTATATTTTAAATATTAATGTATTTAGAAGCCACGGCATTCTATACAAGATAATCAGCTAGTCTGCGGCTTTAGCTGCAGTATGTAATACAGCGTATGTCAACAAGTAAGCAATGATGACATGTTGAACAAAGTAACCTGCAGATCAGTCGGTATTGACAATGTCCTTTACTTGGAAAGAACTGAATCCGAATCCTATACATTCCGATAGGGATTAGCTGCCGGAAACGTTTTTTTTTTTCATTCCGCAAAATTGCAAATTGGCTTGAAGAATTCAACTTACGTTTGTAAGTTGTATTCTTCAGTTATAACCAGTTTTACGTTATTTTTTCACTACACATATGTGTAGTGAAAAAATAAAAATATAAATGGAAAACTGAAGGAATAAAAAATAGCGAAAAAAAACAATAATCCATGTTCGCTATTAGCCGAAAACTATTAAACGTTTCTTATCCTTCTATGATAGAAAGGGACGTGACCTTTAACACCCTTTGCAGGGTATACAAGATACCTTCCTAAACACTTAATGATTCAGCTGATATCAGATGTATACGCCAACAGCGCCTCCTGCTGAGAGAGCCAATTATTTGTCAATAGCCTCAGGTGTAGTCTACAGGAAGCGCTCGGTACTACGTACTGAAATATACGACCCAATGGATGTTTGTTCCGTAAAGTTACGGCTGACTGTCTCTGCAGGAAATGCAATAAACATCCTCATTTTAAAGGCGAGGCAAGCCCAATGGCGAGAGAAAGAAGGGGAAAAAAAAATTTACGACTCAGCCACCAGGGGATGCGATGAGTACTTTAGATGTCAAACTTAACTAGGTTCACTCTCTATGATGCCCTATGGCAAATAAGCCGAAGTCTGCACTTAAATATCCCATTTATCGCCACGCTATAAACCTTTCGATCTACTGCAGTCATATTGAGTGAGTTCGTCTTCTTCTTTTGCTTTAAGCTGAAGAACAAGGGGGGGGGGGGGAATATCTCTTGCCATATCTACACTGTTTCAGCTTCTGTTCATTTTATTTCCGACTATTAAATACCACCTTAGCTTTTTTTATACGTAAATAACAGAGCAATCTATGTTATCTGCCATCTTAGTGGATGTAATCGTGGATGGAATGCATCTTATACATTCCGATAGCAAAAAATGATTGCTGCTTTTCTTTGAAAAACATTTTTATTATTACAGACAAATTATTTATCGAAACCTCTCAATTATCTCTACAGAAAAAGAGATAAAAAGGGCTTATATGTCCTTAAACATTGTTGTATTGCAGTACCTAACACGTGATATCATCTACGTAACAATACCGATGTCAATTTAACAAAAAAACTTTTTCTTAGGATACGTGAAAACAGCTTACACACGTGCAAAGGGCTAATATCTTGCCTATTTGGACCTAAGGCATAAAAACGAAGTCTTTTTTAGTTGGAAATCTTTATGAATATTCATCCCACCCTGCAATGAGGACCTTTCTGCGACCTTACACGCAACCGTCTCGAGACTGAGCAACAGTACACATTATAATTTCTAAAGTATTTGTTATTTTCTGTAAATAAGATTAAAAATGACTTGTAATTAATTGTATGTGTGTATTTAACCTGACATTGTGCTCATTAAATATACGAAGAGGTATCATTAATAATATTCCGCGTCATACTTATACGTGCCATACTTTACAAAGACCCATTGAAAATAGTTACGGTTAATTTCACAAGGATAGATAAATATAATTTTTTACCTGTTTAAATATTACTTTGCGTTTTTCTGTTGCTAGCTTGAAGGCTAAATGAACGATGTGCCATAATTTGATTATCAAAGATCGGTCTGAATATAAAATATTAACCAGATTTTATATGGGTAGATCAACTACCCATATAAAATCCTTTCAAACTACTAATAAGGGTTGTATTTCAGAGAAATAATCTAATTATTTAATTAAATTCCTCAAATTAATTAAAGTCAACTTAAATAAATTAATTTTGTTGCATCGAGTACATAATTGGCTCACACTTCCTCATCATGCCAAAGAATTTTCGGATTGGCGCAAAGAATGCAACCCGTTGCAGTTCAAATGCGATTTTTCAGCCGATAGCATTCAACTATTTGTCTAACTCTTGCTAAACTGTTACTTGAAATAATTATTGCGTATTAATAATTGGGATTCTGTAGAAGTAGCTACATCGGGCTGATCATTTCTGGATGCATCGCATGGCTCCGGTGATATCTTCGATTTATGTTTACAAACACCACCTCCAGACATTTATTATAATAATTTGCACATCTCAATCCCGCCCATGTGAAATATGAAACCCCACATTTTTCGTATATAAATCAGTCATGACCAGCTATTTTGACTACACCCTACATATTGAGATAAAGTGAACGGATCATTAATGAAGCAGTTCAACTAAATTAGCTCATTCTAAGGTCACATAAAAATTTAATATTTTTAACTAACTAGTGAGATAAATTAAATACAAGAATTGGGGTAGAATGAGACTGGATTAGATTGTTTTGAAGTGATGTTGTGGCAACTCAATACAAGAAAGTAGCACACTGCTGGCCAATCTCCAAGATCCAGTTTAAAGTAAGACCACGGGGGGTGTGCTAATGTGGCGATAGAAGAATCTTATCTCAGAGACAACGTCTAAAAGAAGAAGTACAATGTCAACTTGTCTTTAATCTCCACTAACGCCCATAATATTACATTTTCTACCCAATCAGTTTTTTACTTCAAGATAAGAAATCAGTACTAACTCCCCACATTTCCATTAAGAAGTAAATTTTAATTCTTAAGACTCCCTTTTTCGCTCATTATACGTACAAATATCTTTCCTACAGGTGAATGTAATGATAAAAGGAAGTATTAAAGGCGTATTTATAAAACCACGTAGCCGATCAGTGTAATAAATAAATGTCTGATTACCAGACCACACCTCTACCGAAACAGATAATTGCACACGGAATACAAAACAGAATAGGTAACTGGTCACACCAGGACAACCTCTTAAAAACAGGGAAATATTAACGCCATGACAGACTCCCCTACTTGATGAAATAGGATAAGGAAATTTTTGGATAGGAAATCATAAATTATAAATTCTGCATTCGAGACAGCTCCACAAAACATCGTTATTCTTTCCTCTCATCCATTTTTTTTATTGATAGTAAAAGTTCCAATATATGCCGTGTGAAAAAGAGATAAATACAAAGAAAATACTGTTATCATAAATGTCAACAAGCAATGCCACCTATTGGGCAACTGATTTTAACAATGTTACATGACAGAGCAGTTTGTTGTTGTAGAACCTAATCCATCTTTGTCATATTTGCCTTAGATGGGCTTAGTAACCTTGCACGTCAATTTTATCACGAATTTAGACCTAATGGTTCGGTATTAGCGTGTCACTGAAAAAAAAAAAAAAAGCAGTGCTGTTACAACCGTTTTGTAAGCCAAATATTAGCATAATCAAAACTTATTGCCTGTCTTCTTATTGAGAAATGCAAAGTATGGAATATTTTAAACACATTTATGAAAAATAATGAACAAAATTCAATAAATAGGTGGCCTTAAACATGAATCAAGACTTCCCCTTTCATACAATTATCTTCAACTTTTTTTTTATTTATTTTTCAAGTCAGTTCAATTACGAAATATTAAAATGCTTTGAATACAGATAATAATAACCTGTGGTTAACTCATTTATGTTTTGTTTCGTTAATTATAGGATTCCAAATAAACTCTCTGCCATTAGAGGGCGTTAATTCTGTTGCGCCTTCGCATCAAAGGCATTTGTCACTGTCGTGAATAAATCATTACAATATAGGATTGCCATTTTGAGTGCTTTAAACCCGGCGTTTAAAGACTGTGTTTTTTTGTCACAGCAGAATACATCTCGCCCATCTAGCTGTGAATCAGAAAATTTTGGGAAAATTGGTTAAGAATATTCAACGCATTAACTTAAATATATTTTGTATTGACTATTAATTAATTACACATAAGCCGATGTAATTATCGGTGCATTTTAATTAAATAACATTTAGGCTATCATAGTTAAAAAATATTTTTGTAGTAATATCAGCATCTGTTGGAAAAATTATGAATTTCATGGCCCAGTGTGAGACCACCACCTCCAAACATTTTGGAGACCTGAAGTGACTTGGAAAAAGTTCGATGTTTGATCTCTAGAGCAGGACTGCTGAACATGGTAAAAAAATAAAATTTAAATATATATATATATATATATAACATTTATTTTAAAAAAGGAGAAAAAATACTAACTCCAATGGATCATGAGTACTGAAATATTGTCAGTTCAGCGTGGATATAATAACCTAAAAAAAAAAGTTAACCAAAAAATGTTCTGTGGATATGGATCACCATTGAAAAATGTAACATTTCTTATATTGCGGCAACTTAATGAAAGAGACTCTTGTCTCTTTTAAAACGACACTGCAACATGCCATACTGCAGACGCTATACAACAAACGTTGAAGAAAATGAAAATCTAGACTAGATTAGACAGTTTCCATCTCCACCTAAACGAACATCTTTAGGATAAAGTCATACATAAGATGAGAGATAGACAAGTGCATCCAAACAACGGTACATGGATGATGGTGATGCCGAAAGAAGAATGGCGCAAAATACAGGACTTGTGATTTAGCCACAGTAGGGTAAAAATGTAGTCAGAGAACCTCTGAAATATATTGCTGTCACAATGTTTATTTCGTTATAGTGTATTTTATATATATTTTATGTTTTGTGGGGGGGGGAGTAATCTGTCATCTAAAAATGTTATACACCTCCTAATCAAAATAAATTAGAATAATCAAAAAAAAATGTGTTGAATGATTTTTAACTCTAATTTATTGCATAGAAAATAATTATTACCAAATAGAAATTACCATCATCTAAATCTACGTACTTTTTGGATTATATAACCATGTAAACATATAAAAATGTAATGTAAATTATAAGAAAACTGTTATTTGAAACATTCCAAAATTATAATAATTTTTAACGCGGTTCAAAATATTAGAATATTTTCTGATTTGAAAGTTTGAGGAGAGCATAGAAATAACAATATTTCAGTAGCTGCAGGACTAACTCGTGTGCGAGGAATCGTTTGCGCGTGGATTTCAGTTAATCATTTGTTAAACATGGGTCGAACGAGTGACATATCGGAAGCTAATAAGTTTTGTATGGTGTCTCTACAGAATGAAGGCCAAACTGAACAGTTTAGCTAAAGAATTGCGATGTTCTCAAGTAGGCGTGAGTGGAATAACCGGAGTTTTCAAAATATAACCGGAGTTTTCACTAATAACCGGAGTTTTCAAAATAATATCCCACCAATAGCGGTCGCAAGATAACTACATCAAGAGATGAGAGGAGATTGAAGAATACCGTGCAGAAAAACCTCTTCCGAAGTGGAAGGTATTTTCACAGGAGATGGAAAGAAGTAGGTGTGAATGTGTCTAAGTCTACGACGTTGAGACGACTTCACAAACTGGGTTTTAAATCACGTGTGCCTAAGACGAATCCGCTTATGACTTCCAAGCAAAAGGCAGCTAGAGTGCGATGGTGTCAGCAAGACTGTTGTGGGATCAAGAGGACTGGAAAAAGGTAATTTTTAGAGATGAACGTATGTTTCGTGTGTCCCATGGTCATCATGGGGTATGTTTGGCGTCTTAAGCAAGAAGCTTTTGACAGAGAATGCATGAAACGTTCGGTGAAATTTGCAACTTCTGTCATGATACGGGCTGATTTTATGACCGCAGAGGGTGCAGGTAGGCTGTGTATTGTGTACGAAAGAGTCAATTCCAAAGTGTACCAAGAAATACTTGAGCACTTTATGTTAACGGCACTGGAAGATTTATGTGATGGTGATTTCCTTTTTCAGGACGATTCAGCTTCTTGTCACACTTCCAAGACTACTAAATGGCTTGAAGAAAAGCAAATCAACGTAATTCCTTGGCCAGCAAACCCAACAGATTTAAACCCCATTGATAATTTGTGGGGAAATTATGAAGAAACGTCTTTAAGGAGTTGAAGACGTTTCTTCGTCCCAGGAGACAAAAATGAACTTGTTTCTAGTCTGCAGACCATATGGGCATGTTTTGATAAAAACACTGTGAACCGCTAGTAAATAATATGCCCAAGCGTTTACGAACGGTCATAAAAGTTAAGGGGGATGCAACAAAGTACTAATTATGGTTGTTTCCCCTTTGGCTGTAATTTTTATTTTTGTGCATTTATTTTCGCATTATTCTAATATTTTGAACTACGTTAAAAATTATTTTAATTTTATTTTGCGAATGTTTTCAAATAACAGTATTCTTATAATTTATATTATATTTTATGTAATATAAATTATAAGTAATATAAGTAAATTATAATATAAATCATATTTATATTACACATTTATATAATCTACAAAGTACGTAGATTGAGATGATCCTAATTCCTATTTGGTAATAATTAATCCAAGGGACAAACCTTCGTTATAACTACTACTGAGAAGATTTTTTATTTTAAATCTCATATTATTATTTGCATTTTAAATCCATATTTATAAATGCGAATTGTTCATGGTTACTGTATAATTATCATCTCGCACAAAGTCGTGTCAGTTAACGTCTGTTCACATAGGATCCCGACGTCAATAAAGCTGCCTTAGAGCTGAGGTAGACATCTGCAAATCTGTAGACATCATAAGAAAAAATCTGTTCGACTTAAAAACCAATAAAAACTAATACGACATATATGAGATTGTAACGTCTTCTGAGATTCAAATTATATAGCCTGATCAAGAGAAGAGCCAGTTCAGCTGAACACTCTTTCAGCACCCGTGCTGATATCACATCAGTCCCTATTGCTGAATTCTTATTCGGTTTGTGCACAGTTCTAATACCTCGTCATTGGTTGAACAACTTCTTCTGCATTTGTCACCCTCACACTAGCTGCATTCAGAAAGTTATTCTTTAATGTTCATTCTTTCTTTTACTTGCACCATATCGATAGAATGTTTTGGATTGTCTTGAGCTGCAGAGCCAGTTTCTTTTCATACTCAGAATTAGCTTTCCGTACCACAGTTGTGACTCTTCTGGCCTCCTGCTTATAATTCTCGTTTTCGACATCTTTTTCTTCCGAATTTCTTGCCTAATAAGATTACACATCCATTTGACTCCTATCCTATTTATTCTTCGAACCGTCGAGATACATTTTGATATTGCATCATTTAAATATTTTTAAATGCTTCCCATGCACTGTCGTTATTCTTCCCATCCGGCAACCGATCCCATTCCACTGATAGCTTTATTATTATTATTATTTGACACCTCCAGGGAGTCCAAAGACTCATCGAGGGAGGGCACCTGCTCTACAACTCTGTCTCCCCGATTCAATCCACCAACTGACCTCAACTACACCAACGCATTTACCGCCGACCACCACCACTAGTTTTTTTTTTTTTTTCCCATAGACAATCACAAACATCCATGCCCATGGCGGGATTCAAACCCACAGCCTTATGACTGGGGAGCGGATATTATATCTTTACAGTTTATATGTTATTGAGGAAATGAATGACCAATTACTAGCAATATAGGAAGAGTCCTTTTGCTGGTAATGATCATGATTTATGGGAAGGATCTGAAGGTCAGGTCATACGAATTACCTTTACATGATTCAAAACAATTAAACCCGTTTTTTTTTTTTATGTAAATGTTCTTGACAATGGGCATTTCTGACTTAGTAAGATAAAGATATTCGCCTCGCAACAAAAATCAGAATCATGAAAGCAATGGTATTCCCTGTGGTACTGTATGGATGTGAAAGTTGGACCCTGAGAAAGAGTGAAAGAAAGAAGATAGATGCATTTGAATTGTGGGTTTGGAGACGCGTACTAAGAATACCATTGAACTTCAAAGCAAACCAGTAAATCAGTGATAACAGAATAAAGCCAGATTGCTCTCACGAAGCTATGATTATCAAGCAAAAATTGTCATACTTTGGACATATTATGAGAGCAAATTAAAGTCTGAAGAAGATGATGCTTGCTAAAGTTGATGGAAGCAGGAGAAAACGAAGACAAGAATTAGATGGGTGGATGAAGTTAAAGAAGCAATTGGAATGCGCTTGGAAATTCTGAAAGATATGGCCAGGGATGGATGCGAATGGAGAATGTATGTTCGTGGGATCACTAAGAATCGAAAACGACTCGATGGAACATAACAACAATCATCTCTAAGGTTTCATGGAGATAATATAATTTATTTTTTTCGATTAAAGAAAAACAATAAACAAAAATCATACACTGGTTGTCGTAAATGAATGTTTTTTTTTTTTTTGCTTTCTCCATTCGATCTTTGTATTAAGAATGCGTTCCAAAAAGTCAATCATTGAACATACGTTTTTATTTTGATATTCGCAGCGTCTATGGGAAGATATTCGGCTTTGTATGTGAAAGAACTACTTAATTACGGCAAAGGTTGCTGTTCGGTATTCTCTGATCTCACACCTTACAACTTTTTTTGTTCAAAAACTGAAATTGACAATGACGGAACAATCACTTAATGACATCCTCATGAGTGAAAAAATATCGCAAGCTATACCTGGTTCAAAATACGTGTTTCCGTATATGTTCACTACAAAGATGTGAAGGCACTATCGAGGTTGAGGAGGGTAAAGGATGGAATAGCAGGTCAATACTATCTTAATGAAAAAAAATCTAAGCACATAATTAATACTATTAGTCTAGTTACAAAAATACTTTCCAATATTACAGGCACAGTTTGTTGTTCTTAATAGGAGAGAATGTAAAATATCAAAGCTTTTTAGGGAAAATGCTAACGTCTGTTTCAATGCGAAAAAAATCCTAAAATAATTTACCTTTAAGATAGAAAATGAAAAAGCAACACTAAAGAAGGGTAACAAGTGGTGATCTCACTAAAAACGGAATGTATTCAAGCTATTACACAAGGAGCCAAACCTGTTTTTTATTCAGTGACTAAGACCTAAATTACACATTTGCAAGACCTGCTAGACTCCAAAACTTGATCTGAAAGGAGAAAAATATGTAAATGAAGCTCGCCTACTAATAAACAATGGAGGGTAAAAGTCCAGATATTACACAGAATGAACATGGTAATGGGGTTGTGTCGAGCTCTATCTGAAAGATAACTACCCCAGTATTTGACCGATAAACAAGAGCAATTCCCCTCCTCCCAACCACTGTGATAAGCTGGCAACCAAGGAAGTAGCCCACCTTTTCTTTATTATGTATTTGTCATCACAGCATTTAGGTCATCGGAAGGTTTGCACAATTGTTAATATTATTGCTACGATACACGCATGGGTATCAGATTCCCTAAATACACAATGTATTTAGGGAATCTGATATAGTTAACGTCCCCTACAGTTTCCTAGCGGGGGGGGGGGGGGAGCGAAACTACATTCTACTCTTTGCTATTGTCTCTTTGATGTTCCTTTGGGCAAGTATGTGCTGGTTCAGTCGAATTTTTTATTTTTAATTGAATCAATGGTCAGTGAGGGACTCTTCAAAAGTCGAAGGAAGCAATAACCACCCTTTTGAGACTGTTGAGATCGAAGCAAGCAAATTTCTTTCTGATCTTTTGTTAGTGTCTTCAGAAAGACTATTTCTGATGGCTACTCATCCTCACATTTCTTTGAAAGGTTTTGCAAACAAACATCGAGACATCTGCTACCAGTTTAAACTGAAAAAGGTCTACTCCAGCTTTGGTTCCTCTGAAGATGACAAAAAAAAGCTTGGCCAATACTAAACACAAGCTGAAAAATTGGAATGCGAAGACAAGTAAATCACTACGGGATGCAACTAGTTACAAGTGAACAAATGTAGATCACCTTACAATAATGCGGCGATAGTTTCCTAGTCAATATTAAAACATTTTGAAAACATAGCACTGTCTGAAAACGTTTACGTTCCAGTTCGTTTAAGTGATTAATTTCGAATCCAGACTTGTGTACAGATTAATTTACCTTCGAAAGGCATCTATAACAAGGTTTCTGTTTAGGTAACTAGAATTTAAATTAATACAAAACGCAGGTGATTATCCGTTACATCCCCAATCATTCTCTCTCTCTCTCTCTCTCTCCATAACCATTAAAGAATGTTATATGCAATTTTAAAGAAACATTCAAGGTACTCCTGCATTTTTAACCCTTTCCCATTACCATACTGTTTAAGATTCTTTCCCTTGACCTCCTTATCTTCGCTTCAACAATGCACCTTAGTGAGGACAACGTGCCTAGATGTTGATAATATCTTAACAGTCGTGTACCTCTTAAGATGACACAGGTGGGAGGGGGGGGGGAATTATCTACCTCGGTCTGAAGAAAGTTACAGTTAACTGATGGTAGAACCTACGAGGGTTGTGTCTGGCTGCTTTTATATAACACGTTCGTATCTCCGGCTTCGACGAGAAATCTCGCCACCGTGGTAAGCATTCGCCTGCATAAGGCTAGACAGCACACAGTAGCGGGATGCGAAGTGTGGCTACGCAGCATGGATTACGGTTATTACGGAAGACTTAACGGGCGTCGCCGTCACGCAGGAAGGGAGACCCCTGTAGACAGAGTCTGAGACGGAGACCGGCCTTGGTCACGAGGTCTGTAATGAACCAAGAAGGAATGCATGGAACCTCGTTTGAGTTGTGCATCTCAAAGAGAACAAACGTGCAAGAGATAGCAAGGAAGGATATACTTAAAGTACACGTACACTTTCAATGTGCCCTCTTATTCTTGGTGGAGGCTTGGGGGAACTCGATTTATTTTTTAAAAAAAGTATGGAAATCTCAACAAGTAATGAAATATTATAGTCAAATGTATTCACTAAATTTGACTACAATATTATAGTGTATATGTGTGGATTTTGTAGCAGTTTTATGTTGTTGTTTTTTTCTATTTAAAAAAGCTCATTCTGAAGCTCGTCAGTAAAATTTATATACTCGCGGCATGAGCCAACAGTACTCTCATACATTATCAATGTTTATAAGTGCTTCGATCAAGAAACATTGATAATGTGGTCAGTACTCGCCCTACAGGGGCAGAGAGCATCTCAAGTTGCACTTTCAGGGACAGTAAATAATCATCTTAAGAAAAAAAACAAATGATCATTCTGCTGACTCATAAAAGCGCACTTGGGAATGTTCCACTTAATCAGAGCTTGAATTAAGCGATGTTTATCGTAATTAGTCTGAGGGGCATTTCAGTCAAGGAGGCACAATTCACATTATTTCGACAACTACGTCGATGATGAAAGTAGAGGGAAGATGGTATTATAATTACCATTTTGTCTCGACGCAGTGTAATTAGATGACTAACATTAGTATAAAATTATAGCATTTAACAGAATTCTTGTGAAGATTTTATTAAAAAAAAAAAAAAACTCGTTATGCTAAATTATCTTCTACCACTTCGTCCTACACCCGTCTGCTCACTTAAATTGAAAAATCAGTGAAGAAAATAAAATATATATTTTACTTAAAACATTAAACTCCCTCACGATTGTACACGCACGAGCCAATTCATTAAAAACAACCTGATCTACATTACGCTGGAGTAATTATGGCGGTATAATCGTCCTTCAATATTACACTGCAGCAGCTTAGTCTAGTAGACGAATACATTATGTCAAGTCAACATCTGTTCGTTTGCTGGAGTTATACGATGTGTAACTCCAGCTAACCAACCTTTATGGAAATGATATTTTTATAATTATTCAGTTATCATCCGTATAAACAAAATAAGTGTATATCACTTTAAACAACTTAACTGAAATGATATTATTTTCTGTAATTTAACACTAATAGTTGTCATGACATTTATGAATTTAAGCGAACAGTTTTAGTTTTTAATTGATATATGTAGAATTGGATAGGGGGCATCACAATCGTAAAGCATTTCGTATCTATTTTAATAAACTCGAAAAAGATGTTCGGCTGCTACTGACGTAATGATATCATTTTATTAGCATTTCCTGTCAGGTTTCACAATTATAGATTAAATATGAATTATATCATAACGATTAAGGTTTTGCAAAACTACTTTTTTTTTCAAGAAGTAGTGATGCGTTGCTTTTTTGCTGAATTACAAAATGTTATAAAATGTCTATACAACTTAAAATGTTACCACTAATATTTAGAAACAGAATCATAGAACTGTAGCTGAATTTTACGTATGAGCTACCTTTATCTTTTATCTATTTTATTTATCTACACGTATTTTGTGTTCTAAGACCCAAAACAAAAATTGGTTCTTAGATCGTATTTTGAAACATTTTAAAATTAATTATACGAAATATGGACATATCACAACTAGAATGAACCGTGTTTCGCTGCTAAATTTAACATGTTTTTAATACGATTGGTACTACAATTGTTTAAAAAAAAAAAAAAAAAAAACATCACCATGGCGACTCCATGGCACACTTCATATTCAACCATTGCTTGATAAAGCGCGATCTTCCATTTCGAATTCAGTTGGTCAATTTTGTCTAAATGATCCGTTTTTTTTTTTTTTTTAAATAGTTCGGATGGCTTCTGTAGCATTTTTATTTTTCTTTCAAATGAGTGTCACTGTTTGCATTGTCAAAACATGACGGTTTAAAAAAAAAAATCCTACTAGCAAAGTTCAGCGACACGAGCCAATTCTAAGGAAAGAATTTCCTTATAAGTGCCGAACCTTCAATTACTGACATGGGACTGGTGACGCGTGATGACACACGAAAGATCCTACTTACAAAGTGAAATCTTGCCAACTCATTTTCATTACACAGGAATGGAATAGACCACCAAGGCGGGAAGACGTGGATCGTAGGAGAGTGAGAGAAAAGAAAAAAAAAAAAAAAGAAGCGTATTGTCCACCTTGTACACGGAGCAATTTCCGGGAGCTTTGTCCGGCCGTTGCTCAAACCAGTAAAAAAAAAATGTTTGTCAGAGCTCACGCTCCCGTCCGCCTACGTCGCCTCAATGTATAAAGAGTAAGAAAGTAAACGCCGTTGCTCGGGTTGTGACCTGGCGGTCTCGGTAAACAATGGAGATTAGGGAGGAAACCAAAGACCACACGTTCAAGTGTAGAGAAACACACGGTCTGGTTTTTGTGCCCTTTGTGTGGGTGGAAGATTTGATTGTTATATAGGTGTCGCTGCATTCCGGGAGGGATTATTGACACAAATATCGTACGTAATTCTGTTAGGTATCGGATACTAACACAGAAGAAACAGGGGATCATATCCATTCGATCAAAGGAGGTGGGAGGGACTTTTCAGAAAATAATTGACATTCTTTAATAAATACCACCAGTTTTAAGAGACAACCGGCTACCCTCTTTTTTTAAGAAGTTCGTCGTGAGAGTGAAGAATTCCAAACTTGAAATTGCACCTAAACTGCCTTAAAAAAAAACCTTAAAAGATGGAAAAGGGAAGTAAGGAAAAAAAAGTGGAAAGAGAGAGATAATTTTGTGAGGAATGATTAAATCAATATATAATACTTAATTAGATTAATGTGTTAAAATTACATTCTAACATGATTTTTGTTGTAAGATACACGTTATACATGGCTTGAAAAAAACACTCTTATGTAAGCCTTTGAATTCCCGGAAAAGAAAAAAAAATCTATTCTAAATACTTGAGCCAGTTTGGACCTAGTGGTTATAGGTCAGTAACAGTTGAATTCTTACTCTAAAAGAAAGCGAAAAAACCTTCCAAGTGTTTTAAGTAGCTATTAGATTAACAGTCGGAAAGCTGCCTTTATAGACCAACTTAAAAAAATAAATAAAATAAACAAACGCAATTTTTTAACATATTCTAAATAACAGACCCGATTACTTAATTTGACGTTACAGTTTTTCTTGTGTTAAATAAGATCAGTCACTGTCAAAAACATACCCAACCAAATAGGCATTTCCAGAACCGCTTTAGCCCATCGTTCACTCATTATTTCGGTGGAAACTGTTATCACAGTTGGAAGGAGGTGACAGTGATTCCAATCGTGTCTACAAATTAGGGATTGGGGACCTTTCATTAGATGGCAGTGATACTTCTAAAGGTAAACAGTACTCTGTTAGAAATGCCATCCTGGTATAAACGTATCCAGTAGGAGGTTATCTCATCCGTGAACAACTAGTTCCCGTCTACTCTCTGAAATCTAGCAGATCATAGTCATCAGCTTCTCCTCCGACATCTCCATACGAGGTTAACAGTCCAGACAGCGTATACAAATCGAGCATTTTTGAAACAGGATTTCTTACTTTTATAACTGCTGTTCTCGCATGTGCTTGATATGAAACCAGTGGATTCTCAAAGATGATTTATGCAAGTACTATTAAAATAGCTCAGTGAACAGGAACATAAGACGGTGGTCTTTTCAGACCACCGTCTTACGTTCTCGGCCTGACAATGAAAAAAGCAATTTATAATTTCAAAATTATTTTTATTTTTCAACACACTCTCCCTTAAGACTAAGACATTTATTCCAGCGATGCTCCAGCGCCATCATCCCGTCCCTGTAGTGGTTCTCAGTAAGATCTGCAAAATACCCCTCTACAGCTACAATCACTTCTTGATTCGAAGAAAAACGCTGATCAGCAAGGAAGAGTTTTAGTTTTGAGAAGAGATAGAAGTCAGAGAAAGCTAAATCTGAGGAATAGGGCGGATGTTCCAACAATTCATGGTGCAGATCCCTTAATTTTCCCATTGCCAAAAACATCTTTTGGTTAGGTGCATTGTCTTGATGAAAGATGATTTTCTTTCTTCTGTAAACCGGGTCTTTTCTTAAGAATGTTTTCGTCTAGTCTGGTTCGGAATAATATTCCCCCGTTATTGTTTTACCCTTTTCTAGATAATTAATAAACAAATTGTCTTTAGCATCCCCAAAACACCGATGCCATGACTTTTCCTGCTGATGTTACCGACATTGTCTTCTTTGGCGCTGAACAAAGCTTCTGTCCACTGTTTTGACTGCTGTTTGGATTCTGGTGTGTAACGGTGAATCCAAGTCTCATCCATGGTAATAAATCGACTCACAAAATCAGTTTTATTCTTGTTAAAACGCTCCAAGCACTGTTCAGAGATTTTCATGCGAGTGCGTTTCTGATCTGCTGTGAGCAAGCGCGGCACCCATCTTGCACAAAGCTTTTTTATTTGCAATTCTTCGTGCAAAATATATCCTACGCATTCTTTTGAAATGCCTATAGTGTCAACAATTTCACGCACTTTGACTCGCCGGTCATCCAATATCATATTGTGCACTTGATCAATTATTTCTGGTGATGTTACACGTTTTGTAACAACGACACCATGAGGATCATCTTCAAGGCTGGTACGGTCACGTTTAAACTCGGTAGCCCATTTCTTAATTGTCAAAAACGAAAGAGAAGAATGCCCATAAACTTTTATGAACTTCGAATGAATTTCGTTTGGCGTTAAACCTTCTTTTACAAAGAATTTTATAACCGCACGCTACTCAATTTTATCCATTTCAAGGCCGCTGTATAATACAAACTACTTGATAGAATGACTTGTAATTTCACATGGATGCTTATTACAGATGTACCAACTTATAAAAAAAAAATCTTGCCGATAGTGTTGCCATCTATGGTCGAGGCCGAGAACTTTTCAGACCATTCTCGTAATATATGACAGATATTTGGATTTTAAAAAACCCAAAGTAATCATTTCTTTATGAAAATAGTGGGGTCAGAGCATCACCGTTATCCAGTCGCGAGATTGTTGGATATTGGTCTTAAGTTGACCACCGCCCTAACTGAAATCGATCTAGGACTCTAGCAACACTTTTATAAGCTCTAAAGATGAGTTTTACACGGTGCTATAAGTGTTTTTCATTCTGAGAAACATCCAAAATGACGGGGAACATGAAGACGCTTCCATCAGTACTAGTTTCACATAAATTATTGAAAAATATCATGTATTTTCTTTCCTACACATGCGATATAGTTTCTACATCTCTTATCAGATAGACTTTTATAAATCTTTAAAAAAAAAAAAAATCGAATTACCATTTCAAGTTTACCCTTCGTATCAATATCAACTTCGCCATTGAAGTCAATATTTATTACAGCATCAAGTAGCCACAATAAATTGCCTAATGAAATAAAGTTGGTAACCATCCAAAAGCGGTTCGAATAGAAGTAATGAGCAACGAGTGAATTCAGTTCTTAATTCATCATTCTTAGATTGTATCGGCCGTTTGTGGTGGTGGACTAGCAGTTCAACAATCTCACGCTTCTAATAAGTCTGTGCATAGTCACTCTATTCACAGAAGCAGTGAAAGGAAGACCACACTTGATATTCTCGAACGCACGCAGCGATTCAATGTCGCAATTCAACAAAGGAAAGCCTTCCCTTTATCAATATTATTTACAGCAGTGCAATTGCGAGTGGTGTTTCCTGTAGCACTGTGTTCGCTATAACTTTCTTCGGACCATTAGAACTTGGGCAACCCCTTTATGACTTACCCCTTCTTATCCGCCTACGGACGCCAGTGTAATTGCCTCATTTTTCGTAGCTAGCTGACGCATTCTTGGAGCAACTAAACAGTTGTGCACGTCCCGGATCACAAGATATCTAGCGGAAAGGAATCTGTCGTTCGACTTGCAGACACCGACACGCATTCAGATGTCGAGCATTGCAGAATACTTCTTTTGTTTTAATTTTTCCGCATCGTAACTTGCTTTTTTTTTTTTTTTTTTTTATTGTTGCACACGTGGGTCCAATGCAAAGAAAAAAGCCCTTTTGTAGCCCGACTTTGTTTACAGCATCGATGACTATATCGTTTTTTTTTTTTTTTCATTGTATTTGTTTAATGTTTTCCTGGTGTGGTTGAACCTATTAAAGATGGAGATGGTTCACGCTGACACAGAGACATTTTTTTTTTTTTCTGTACAGTGTGCGTTTTAAAAGGCAGTGCTTACACTATAACATAAAAGCTTCGTGACAATGTTTCCATAACAACAGATTCTGCACTCTCTGAAATACAGTGCGATCCCAGTACTTATTATAACATCCCACCACATATTTTCAGAGTTTTTTTTTTTTTTTTAATTCCAAAAGACGGGGGGATACACTCGTTCTACAAGGATATTTATTTACGAATACCTCCGTATGTCGGAGCCCCGCAATACTAATGAAAAAACATCAAGCAACCCTTAAGTATTCTGTAGCCAAATATCAAAGTAATGACTACATTTCCGTCTTATCATTATCGAATAGTAAGATTGATGATAGTCATCACAATTGACGTATTACTGGCCTTCTGGCAAGTAATGATGCGGTTCTTGCATGAATTTTTTCCATAATTATTGTCTGTTGACTTATACACCGTTGATTATGGACTTTTTTTTTATTCAAGTTTGCACTTCTTCGGATGTACTGCAGTTACTTTGATCGTTTTTGTAGTTACAAGTCCGGTTTTTCTCCAATTTTACTTAAATCAATGTTTTGTGTGTGTGTGTGTGTTATATCTTAATTTATTGATCTATTATTGGTTGTTCATCGATAGCATATAACGACTTAAACATGGTACATTCACTATGCAAAACCGATTGATCATAATGTAGTTTACTGATTTCGCGATGTAAGAAACTTGAACCCCTTTTCGCAGGCGATTTTACGGCATTTCTTTCAAGCTTGACAAATACATTTTTGTAGAGTTTTTTTTTTTTTCCCTAGACAAATATAATAGTAATTATGCCATTCACATAGCGTACTAGAAGTCTATGACTGGAATGTCGTTTGATTTTTTATGAAGGTTTTCTCAAGGACTTTCCCTGAGTACTCAGTTAACTTGCAACGGGCCATGGCCGTGAAGTTTTCCCCCAAGAAATAGACAATCCAACATTAGGACATCACAGTAGCAGAGAGAGAGAGACAAGACAGTACTGTTCTGCCCTAATTCTGAGGACGTCTGAACTCATTAAATTGGCCTCTCGTTCTCACTGACCTCCACATAATGGAAATCGTACTTGGTGGCGGCAAGAGCTCGAAGTAATGAATTCACACCTCCAGCTAACATTAAGCTGCAGGGAGGTGATCACTGATTGTTAATACTGTCGGTTCAATGCCAAATAACTGCAGTCTATATTTGTGAAATGACATACTTAAGTTAGTTGGAATGCGGCTCATTTCATTCATATTTCAGCATAAATTAAATTCTAATAAGAAATATTCATTTAAACTAAAAAAGAATAAGAAACTATATACATATACCCGATACCATTCAGGATAAACAGGGTCAACCATAGAGATGCACCTCAATGCTTTTCAAGTATCTACAGAAAACATGAACGTCACAGAGTGCCAGTCCTCTTAATGACGTCACTATCACTCCCACAACACACATTGGTAGCAAATAACCTACTTCCAACAACCATAAAGAAAAGTAAACTACTATTGGTTTTATTTTCTTCTAATACCGCATGCTTATTCCATGCAGTAGTCGAAATTTTGAGAATAAACATATTAAGAACAATCGATGCACTTCAACGAATTTAGCAGCGCTAAATACTCAGAGGAATATGAAAGGTAACTAGAAGAAGTATCTTTGATGTTTATATTCAACATAAATTGAAAATAGAAAAATAAATCCGCTAATAAATTTCATTTCCCAAAGGGATAGGCGAAGTTGGAGACTAGCGGGCACTTAATCTCCACATTTAGCTAATCATAGATAGCTGGCCCAAGACTATCAATGAGTTTAACTGGTATCTGGGGAGAGAGAGTATTAAAACATTATTTCCGCTCATTATAATTAATCGAATGAACAACCAAATTTTACACATTGAAAATTATGATGCAATCTTCCGTTTAATTAATTCACAATTTTATTATAAATAGTTATAATTAGCTTACGTACATAAGAATGTTTATACTACACACCTTTCAATACATATTTTGGTTAATGTTAGTGACGCAATCATGAAAAGCCCCACAATTTGAAATTCGCTTTGCAGGCGTTACGCGAAGTTGATCTAACGCACCTGGAATTCTTTTGTTTTTTAATTAATTTTAAACCCACAGTTATTAAAATATTTCCTCTACATATTCTTCATATAATTTATTGCATATGTAATAAAGAAGGAATAAAAAAAACATATCACTTGAGGACTTATTCCCCACCTGAGGCAATTAATTTAACATACTTATGCAATTAGTCTTAACTTCCAACTTCGCGTAAGTTTTTAGACATTAGAATGAAATTTACAACTCCAATTAGTTCTGGAATCACTTACTATTATTCATAGCACCTTTCCAATTATTGTTTGTTTTTAGATCGTCCATGACATCCAAATTATTGGATGTCATGAATTAAAAATTATGTGACGAAAGCTCGTGAAATAAATGAAAATTTCAAAGCAGATGTATGCATAAAAATAGCTGCTTTGAAAAAAAAAAAGATAAAATAAAAATAAATAAAACAGAATTTCCTAGAAATATACCCTGTCATTGGTCTGCCATTTTTTACAGCACTCTTGCGTGGTTGCTATAGTTACAGCTCTACTTTGTTTTCCTTCAAGTGACAGACCAAGTAATCTCTAAGTAAACCGTGTGTGTGAGACCTGTCATCCAGATTCGTGACTTGCTCCGAAGAATACCGGCATGGAAACGTCGGCAGAGCACGAACCTCTCGCACCATATAATCACAATAGAAGGTTATGACCTGTCTGGCAGCCTTCTTACTACTCTGAGACTTGTTCCGTTTGATACAATGCAGCTTTGGAAGAAAAATCAGGGCCATTTCTTGTTGCCTGTTGCTACCGCAAGTCTACAACAAGAAATCAACAAAGCGACGAAATGATTGGCTAATTTTAAACTAAGCACCCCTCTTCTAACTGGGATAGTGAGGAGAATTGATTACAACTTCACGTCTTTGCTACGGCTATAGTTCACGTTTTGGGACAATGAGAAAGAGAGAGGAATCGAAAGGGCGGCACACTTGAATTTATAATCAAATTGTTTTAAAATTACCCTTTTGTTCAGATTTATCTGCGGTTTTTCTCGGCGTGGGAAGCAGACGATTTACAATATTCACATGTTTTTTCTTTTTAATTTATTAAAAGGTTTTATTAAATACATTATTTATATTTGCAAAAGTTTTTCTTTATAAATAAAATTAAAATTTTTATCCGTTTACTATGAATTCAGAACACATTTATTTTTTCAAAAAGAAACAATAACTTTCTTTATTAATTGTCGATTATATTTATTGTGTTTTAAACACAATAAATATAATCGACAATTAATAAAGAAAGCCGTACAGCTTTAGTTAATATTTAATTCATTCTGTATAATTTATTCCTTTTTTTTAAAAATTTAATATGTGAACGGAACAAAATTTCATGTGCACGTCAAAAATAGCAAATCAAAATAAGATTAATAATTATGGTTTGGTATTGTTTATTGTGTTAATACAACGCCTGAAGCTCAATATGCTAAATATAGACTAGATTAATTTTATTTCAGTGTGACTGAAAATTATAGAAACTAAAGAAAATAAAAGATAAATTAAATTAAATAAAAACTTTTAAATTAAAAATTAATATATAAGTTTTTTTAAATGTTTAAGACACCTAAATATAATATTTATAATAATAAATAAAATGCCACTGGACTTTCAATCAATGATGTATTTGTTGATTTCTTACCTTTTGCAGGAAGTAAACGTGGAATAAATGCAAGTATTGCATGCATCAGATCTGAACTAAGATATATAAAATTTCTCTAAGTCACACTGAATTCATTCTACAGGCTAAGTTAAGGTGGAGCACACGCTCCATCTAGCGGTGATGTCATCCAAAATTACTTTAGGTGGGTACTTCAAGTACTCGCCTCTAGCAGCATTAGCCAAGAGAAAGAAAAAAGAACTGCAAAATATATTTGCTTTTCTGAGGTTAAAAAGAAAATAATAACAGCTCAATAATCAAGAAGAAATGAATGTGGCTCTGATTATTGGCTGGCTACGTCCACATTTAGACACCTCATGCATCTTAATGATATCCAATTCATGAAAGTTATCTTGGTTATCGGCGAGAAACTAGTAGGCGAAGTGTCGGAAGCAGCTAGTCTAGTTAAGCAACTGGCCACACGACTTAACATGAAGACAAATGCGTAGCCTTGTCAATCTCAGCTGTCGAGAGAGAATCTGGGCGGGATTAATTAAAGAAATGTGAAGTCTTTGAGGACAGATATGCTACATTGTGATGACTGCACTATTGCCACTGCAGTACGGTATCTTTCTCTCTCATCTCACACGCCTTATGATACCAAATGTGAAGAAGAACCTCGTTCTCTCTTCAACCCTATTAAAACATTTAGTAAGCAAAGTGATCATTTTTGAAGGTAAATTCATACGCTTTTTTTTCACTTATAATACATTAAGCAAATTTCTCAAAAAGATTTGTTAAAACAAAATTTGTTTTAATGACAAATTGTGTTGCACAGATGTCATTGCTATCATTTTTTTTTTTTCATTACTAAATTTATTTCGCATGCTTCGCAATTTAAAAAAAAAAAAAAAAAAACTATGCTACAAAATGGGCACCGTAAGCCAGCACACATCAGTGCCATTTATAGGAAAACAGCACTGGGTACGAATACACACGTGTGTGTGTGTGGCGGGGATTAACGAGAGAGATATATACACACTATTTCTTGATATTCAGCTGACCGGCCAGGCGCCAGAAGTCTAGAGAGCCATTTTATTTTTCTACCATAAAGTATTTTGATAGATTCATGTAATTAGGCTGCATCTTAACATCCAGGCTACGCCTTGTGAAAGTTGTGCCAACGAACAACACTTAAAGAACTCAGTTAATTAAGGTGATAATACGTGGAAAGCCAGTGGAATTGGTCTGGTTATACGCAACCTATCATTAGCCAACAGCATATAGCAATGTTGATTGAATACTCGCCCGAGGACGAGAGTAGAATAGTTCACTTCGAGGTTACACATAATAAATACCATGCATTTCAAAGTATTATGTTTTAATAGAGGTATTGAAGCTAAAATTCAAATACGATTTACCTAGTGATTAGTGGCTTTTTATTTTATTTATATAATATAAAAATATAATGAATAATATGAAAAATAATAAAATCTGTATGAACAAAGTAAATTTGTTAAAAAATGAATAATAAAGTTAATATCTCTTTTCAAATTTAATAGACCACATGGAAACGCAGATAGATTTATTATATGAGATTATAACCTCACTTAAATTATTATTATTATTATAACAGGAAGTTCTGGGGAGAATCGACCGTGAGATGCGGTGATTAATACCCTTAGAGGGTAATGGGTGGCAAAGCTGTAGCCATAAAGTTCTAACTGAGGCTTGGCTATTGCTGTTACCCTCCTGCCATGATCAGAGCTTTAATAGCTCAAACATTACAGGAGCTCCCCGTATGGTTGCCGGGATAAGAATAGTACCAAAATGTAGCTAATGCATGTCGTACGAGGAGACTAAAATTGGTACCCAGGGAGGGTAATGGATGGCAGTGCTGTAGCCAATAAAGTTCTAACTGAGGCTCGGCTATTGCTGTTACCTTCTTGCCATGATTAGAGCTTTAATAGCTCAATAACACCTTATTCCTACACTGTCCTCTACAGATAACGAGGAAGATGAAAAGCATTCTTGCTTCGCCCCTTTAAGCCAGTCCTGATAAGGATAAAATTATCGGCCAATCAGCCTCATCTGAAATTTGGTAAAATATGCAGAGAAAGTTATTCTTACCAGACTCCAAGCTTTCGTACACAAGTTAAACATTCTTCCTAAAGAGCAGTTTGGGTTCCGTCAATTCCATAGTACTACACAACAGATACACGGACTAGTCGAATACATCTCAATTGGCATCAATGCACTGGGGCCGTTTTCCTTGACACAGCCACTGCATTTGATAAAATTTGGCATTCGGATTGCTGCATAAACTGATCTCAACAGGAATATCATTGGAAATGGTTCACCTAATTAAATCATACCTTTTTGACAGGCGCATGCAAATCAAGATCAACGGTTCGGTTTCGGCACAGAAACGTATCTTGGCTGGAGTCCCGCAAGGATCCTTACTGGCACCGATTCTGTTTTTCATATACATGTGTGATATCCCGCACAATCCATTGTCATCTATCATGGCCCTCTACGCGGATGATACAGCAATATTAGCCAGATCTCTACAACCGCATCTTGCCATTAAAAAACTACAAGATAACCTACTACTGATTGAAAATAATGGTTCTCCAAATGGAGACTGCAAGTGAGTCCCCAGAAAAGCGTAGCCATACTATTCACCAGAAAACCGAAAGGAGACATCTTCCTATTTAACATAAAAAAATCCCGTGGCAAACAGAAGTCAGATTCCTTGGTGTGCTACTGGACAGAAGGCTAACTTTCAGCTGCCATAGCAAGGTTCTCTGTGTAAAGGCATCAAAAGCCATTGCTCAACTCTGTCCTCTAATCAACAGGAACAGTAAGCTAAACACCAGAATCAAACTGCTTATCTACAAACTGGTGGTTCGTCCTATACTCACTTACACTTCTCGGCTTGGAGCCATACCGCAGATACTAATATTCTCAAGTTACAACGAGTGCAAAATAAATAAATGTCTACGTATGATCCTAAACGCTCCTCGATTCGTAAGAAATGTGCAATTCCATCGAGATCCAAATGTTCCCTATATTTACACTTTCCTGCAAACTACAGCAACAAAGTTCTTTTCAAAAGCATCTGTATACCCCAACAAATTGGTTCAACTAGCTGTAAATTACGAAGCTACGGATTACTTCCAACATAAAAGACCAAAAAACATCTCAAACTCCAATTCTGATGTTTAATATTCAAGCCAGCTCAAGGCGAGCAATTGACTCGTAATTTTTCCACTCACTGTTTCCATCTCAGATAGCGGGGAGTATGAAAAGCATTTTGCTTCACCCTTTATACTAGAAATGTTAATCTAATTCTGTTGTAAGATTATAACTAAATAAAGTATACTTAACCTCATTCTAAAAATCGATAAACTTAATACTTAAAAACCCAATACTGCTTTTGTCGCTAATACTGTTTACACGCTACCAGAATGTTTTCATTAATTAATATCGGAGTCTTTCTTCTTGGGATAAAACAGTATTAGCAATTGCAAATACTACGTAAATTGTTGTTACTAATTCTTCTCATTACAACAATTTAGAGCAGTGATATCTTTCCAAATCCAGCTGTTTAGGAAATCAATTGTACAATGAATATTTTGGCAACTTTTTTAAAAAATCTGTTAGCTTTGATTTTTAAAAGCAAAAATGGGGACTAAGTTTTTTTTTTTTTTTTTTTTTCATTTTAGATTTAATTTCTGGGGTGTATATTTGATTTCTGTGTCATTTAATTATTATGCTAACTGCTAACAAAAATTTATATTTGTTAGCATAATAGATGAATGGTGTGTGCTTGTTCGTTGGTCGATTTTTTTGAGTTGCGGAATTAAAAATCAGAGTTTCTTTCGAGAAATAAACTCTTCTTCACCAAAGGTCGACTAACAGAAAAAAAGAGCTGCAATCAATTGGGAAAAATATAAATAAATAAATAAATAAAAATTAAAAAATTATATATATATATATATATATATATATATATAAATTTGCTCTGGTGATGCTGAGTAAAGTCGAACTTTAATGGTTTTTCTTCTAGATAACCAACATCGCTGTAATTACCACACAGTATGCAGATATTTAGATATTTCTTATTCTGCATTACGCCTTTATATTAAAGTAATTTTAAGTGCATAGTATCAATCTATTTGATATTGTTAAGACTGCGTATCATAGATTTAGCAGTTTGGTGAAATTTTGAATTTGAAGGCGGCAGTTGTAGTCTGTCCATAGTGCAAAATACAGAATGGTATTATAAAACAAATCTCCCTAATACAAATTTTTCTTTTTTGGTCACGTGTTCAGCGAAACTTTCAGAGCTATATTAATTAACTGTTAGTCACCCCGCTATAATGATTTCGGGAATCCTGCGTTAGAGACAAAACATACACAAGCACATAGATTTGATTCATTTATCATAGTATAAATAACTAAAAAGGGGGGAGTTATCTACTCAAATTGAAATAAATAAACCCTTTCTCTTGTTTATTGATTTACTGTGAATTTATACAAGCATACATAATCTACACACAATACAAATGGTATGTAAGCTTCCCGCTAGATGGAGCAGTTGTACGGTACTTATTTTTTATTATGGTAACATTAAAAATATTACTTTTTAGAAGCATCTGTAGATTTCTCTTTCTGTAGGTAACTTTCCATTCTTTACTGGATCAAATCTAATTTTTTTTAAAAAAAGTCTATTTATCCTACCTTTGTTTTTAGTGCGTTGTAAAGTTGTGATAATATGATGCAATCCAGGCCAAGGGGATGCAATATGACACTCGTCCCACTGCTGAGACAACCCTTTCAAGTCTCTTTTATGGGGCCACTAATCACAAATAGTACAAAACTATGTAATAAGCTTACTGTATGTGTGTACACAGTCTTGTGACGGAGTGTAACGGCGTTTGGCCGTTAACCGTGCAGTCGTCAGTGGCCTGATTCTTGCAGGTATCTAAATGTAGGAGCGGAGATTAAAAAAAAAAAATACAATAAATAAATAAAACTAGAGGCCGGACTATGAGAAGCATGTATTAAGCCGTCCACCCTTGATCTCAAGAATAGGTTACAGTTAACGAAAATGCTACGAAAGGGGCGGGATTTGGGGTATTTGACTGACGTTAACATTTGATAGGACACCACGCCTGCACGAGGCTTGGTAACTCTCTGTGACTTGTCAGGCAGTTAGGAGATTTACTTGTTGGCATATTTTAAACCAATCTTTGGGTGAAAAGATCAAAATAGATTCACTCTATTGAAAGCTGCAGTATTTTAAACGTCATCGTCCATCCAGTCATTTACTGGTTGGTTCCTACGGAGATCGGGTCATTCGCACTAACAATACACTTTCTAAAAAGTTGTGAAAAAAAAAATAAAATAAGAAAGAGAAGCCCTACATACGTATCGCAGTAATCACGTGACTGGCATAGTGGTCCTAAAGGTGTGCATGAAACCCCGCGGGCGGGGGTGGACAAGCATGACGGGCGCGGTCCACTAGTGGCTACCACGATCAAGAGTTCCATTACCCGTCTTTAAGGGCATTGCACGAATCAGGAACAACTGGAGCGAACACCTTGCAGGCTACAACTCGCCCCGCTGATATCCCAACGAAACTACTACGTCCGGAGGAGATCTAGTAGATAGTCTAGGATCACTTTCGGCTATTGTTCAGTTACAGTTCCGATTTCGATTTGCTCACGTGATCAAAACGTATACGAAACCTCCCATTTGTTGCCTTAAGTCAAATTATGCATTCCTGTTATGTTTGTTTATTTGCGAAATAAATTATAGCAAAGGAAATCTAGCGTGTACCTAGCCTATTTCTTAAATAAGATCATACTCTTTAAAAATACACGCATTTCATAATACTCGGAGATAATGGCATTTGTACTGAAGCCATTAAGATTCACAACAGAAAACCGATCGGTATCACGCGCTAGTTGGGCACCAAAATCACTTCCCCGTCACTCCTAAAAATATATCAAACCTTCTGCGTATGGAAATTATAAGTAAGTTTTATGACAAATGATCTGTAACTGCAGCATTTAACATATAGATCGAATTAACTCACCAACAGCATTGCCTAAAGGTATTTTAGCAATGATCGGGTGGTTACAACAACAGTAAAAGAGATATTAGGTTTCTCGGATAAACTTCAGAAAGTTGTTACATTAATTGTTATTGGTCACACCTATCAATTGCTACCCACCTTTAATTTCTTTTTCTGCCGTATTCAAAAACTAATGTATCAAACTGCGTATAATGACTAGTTAAATTAATGTTAAACAAAACTAATGGTCTGACACTCTGATTGAAACAAAAGAAAGCAGTGCAGGGTTATGTCTGGATTTTAAATAACCTGTTCGCTGAGTCAGTTCAGTTTTTGCTACTGAAAAAAAAAATTATATAGATATTAAATCGGAACTTATATTTAATTATGGGAAGATCAACCCCTTTGTTGTAAATGCCTGAAATAATATACTCGTAAATTGAAGGATTGCGGTGTAGTCAATTGACTGACTTGACCATGATAGTTCAATTAATTTAGCAACAGGTAATGCAGTTCGATACAAAGATATCAATGCGGTACTTAAAGGCAGAATTATCAATCGATAAGCATTCATGTTTATGCAGGAATCATTTGCCTTATTTCTTTGTGAACTGTTATCCTCTTCAAATAATTAAATAGAAACGAGAACTTGGAGATATCTTTGAAATATATTTTCAACCATCCTTTGAAGAAATGATTTGAATTTTGGGCATCATTTGATACATTTCAAGCATGCTTTAAATCATTTACAAGATCATGACGACAGTCTTGGGTATAGATATATAAATATTACTTTTAACAGAAAATAATAATAATAACGTGCCATCCTCATGATTTACGATCAGGTTGGCACAGTGAATTCTTCGAATTCCACCGCAGCATGATGTTTGTAAACATCTTCAAGTGTCCCCTAAACATCAGTTATACCTGGTTTGCTGACGTAGCCAGCCAACATACCTCTTATTGAAAAATAAATAAATAAGAAAAACTGAAATAGCGAAGTGCCAACAGTCCTACTGTTTCTAATTGCAAGTTCTCTTATAAAAATGCTATACGGAAAAAAAAAGTGAACTGAGTACAAAAGAAATTAGAAGGTTAGTTGTAGCTTCATAGGGCTCGTCATCATTACATTTGGCTCTTTTTCTTTCTTTCTTCGACGAGCTGTTTGCTTGATTCCAGACTACTCAGATTTGTGCCCTAAGCATGAGTCCCAATTTGCTTTACGCAAGAATTATATTTAATTTAAGGATTTTTTTTAATGCTAACACCACTCCACTAGAAAAAGAAACACAAATATATATATATATTATTATTATTATTTATTTTATTATTTTATTTTTTTATTATTTTTTTGGCTAGATGGGTTAAGCAAGAATGCTTTTCATATTCCCCGTTAGCTGTAGAAGAAAATGTATGCATAGGGTGTTATTAAGCTATAAGCTCTGGTCATGGCAGGAGGGTGACAGCAATAGCCGAGCCTCGGTTAAAACTTCATTGGTTACAACACTGCCATCCATTACCCTCCCTGGGTACCCACTGTAGTCGCCTCGTACGACATGCATGGGCTACAGTGGAGCAGGTATGTAAGTAACGCCCTTTTTAAAAATTATGACGATCCCCGGACCACTCCTTACGAGTGACCGAAAGATCGTCCAACTCAGCATTGGTTCCGCTCACGGACCCCACCCACTCAGCAGAACAGCTCATATTCCAAGGAAAAGCATCCACCGACAAGGCCCCTCACGGGAGACAACACTTTTGCTTCAGACAGCTGTATAAAACAAACTACTTGATAGAATGACTTGCAATTTCACACGGATGCTTATGACAGATGTACCAACTTAGAAAAAAATCTTGCCGATAGTGTTGCCATCTATGGTCAATGCCGAGAACTTTTCGGACCACCATCGTATATAATTCAACTGTACCATTCCCCAGAGACTCAAAATGCTCTCTCAGGGCAAACCTCCCGAAATCTAAACCCCGCTCATCGGGAGCAAAATTCCGGACGAAACATAAGAGGGCGAAACTCTGTGTCCCATTTCAGTCGCCTCATACATTATCTCGGCAACCACACGGGAAGAAATTTAAACATCGTCCAAAATAGTCAGATAACTTTAGGTACTTTAAGAATACGAAGAGGTGTATAAGAAATTACTAAAAAAATAGAAAAAGATCTTGAAATTTAAACGTAAATAAGATAATATATAAAAAGTATTATGGTTATATTTATATTGTATAACAATATTTAGAATAAATTAAGAAATAGCTAAGAAAATTACATGTCAAATATCAGTTATAAAAGACAATTCAGCATTATTATAAAAATATCCTAACTATCGGAAATTGAGAATATGAACATGGTACGAAGGAATGGGATGAAATATAGTGAAAAATATTTACCATCATTGCAGAGTTCACGTCGAATTATCTATGATAATTCGCCATGTCCTGTATAACCAAGTATGTAAAATATTTTTAAAACTGCAAAAGCTTTACATATTCAGATAAAATGCGTTACGTTGACGATTGATCTAATTTTATAGGTATTTAAACTAATCGCGGTATTTGACCGTGAGGTCAAAAGTCACGTCGAAAGAAAAACTATATGAATGAAAGTATCATTTTCATACAGAATTACAAAGTCAATTTAAATTTCTGAAGCTATAACCAGGGAATGAAAAGAGTGACACTGCATTTTGTTCTTTATGCTGCAACAGTAAATTTTCTCATGGGTTTGGTGACTGACGTGACATTGCTAAACACACAGACATCAAACACATACACTTCAAAACATCAAACAGGTGTAAGAGCAGGTAATATTAGTAAGACTCTCGATGCATTTTTCAAAAACAAACAGCCACAATCTCACGCCTATGATCGTGCAGCTAAAGAAGCTACATTTTCTCTTTACACAGTTGTACATGCAGGGCCATCGCCAGATTAGATCGCGCCCTGAGGCAAACAATTAAATATCGCCCATGTTGGATTATAAGACAAAAATATAAGAAAATCTCCAATTGCTATTCTGTTTTTATTACAAGAGAAACATTAATGCAAAATAATTACATAATAATATTAATTAAATGTTTGCTCTACGAGGATATCGCACAATAAAACTGTTTATTAGCTCTTCTAAATTTAAATTATAAGCTATGTCCGCTTCTATCGATATAGCTGCTAGACCAACCAATCTTTCTTGGGTCGTTGCTGTTCGCAAATAATTTTTAATCAGTTTAAGCTTGGGAAAACTTCTTTCCGCACTTGCTACGCTAACAGGAATTGTTAACAATATCCTTAGGGCGGTGGTTACGTTAGGATAAATTTCTACAAGATTTTGGTTTATATATATAATAAAATTTGGTGAGGATCACTTTTCTCTTGTATTATTTTTGAGTGAATTTTTAATTCTTCAAATAAATCTATTGCATTTACACCAGATGTAAAATATCTTGTTGCCCTAATACGGCGCCTACCGCAATATGGCTGAACGAGCGCCCTTAATTAAGCGACGCCGTGAGGCAGGCTGCCTCTCTGCTACACCCTGTCGACGGTACTGTGTGCATCAGGGGTGGCCAACCTTTTATAGGTCATAATAAATTTAGTTTAATCCTTTATCCAAGTGTGAGCAAACAAAGTTTGCGCCTGAAAGTATCTTCAGGACCGAGGTAAGGTGGTACAACACTAGGGCACTTCTTGCAAAGGTGGAGCAAGTTACCAACACTCCTATCTCAGTATCTCCCATAATGCAAAACACATCTCCTTGCGGATATGTCTAATGTTATGCATTAAGGGAAGGGCCACAACACAACCTTACCCCAGTCCTGAAGATACTTTCAGGTGCAAACTTTGTTTGCTCACACTTGGATAAAGGATTAAACTAAATTTATTATACTCTAACCAAGTGAAAAATAAACTTTCAACTTTTTACAGTTCATGCGTCAATTTTTTCATTTTTAGTTAAGATGCGCCATACAAACTTATACCACTTATACCACAGTTATGCATAAAATGGTTTATATGGTAATATAGACACTTTTAGCAGTTTTAAATAAAAGGATTTCATATAAAGACAAGATAAACATTAATTATTTTATTGACTTTTGAAATTGCTTTGCTTTTGCTAAGCTTTTAATATTTGGAGTTAAATCAGTTACAGAAAGCATCAAATAGTTTTTCAAATTTGAATCAGTCAGTCGCGACCGTAGTTTGTTCTTAATCATTTTCATTGATGAAAATGCTTGTTCGCATCTGCATGTAGTTCCAAAACGACAGATATAACTCTGAGCAAAATTTTCTCACTTCTGGAAAATGTTCACAGGGCAACGATCGCCAGAAATTAATTATATCAGAAGCATCTAGGAGTGATGGAAGTTCATTATATTTGATTTTCAATAATGAATTGGTTTTGAGATCAATAAATTCCATTTGTATGTTACTAGGCATCGTCAAGATTTTTTGTTCGGTAAGCTAAAAGGGATTTATAAATGCAAGTATGCAGCATTTTTCGGCAAAATTGCTAAAATGACTGTTAAAGGCCTCTTACAATAATCTGAGTTTCTCAGTATATTCTGTAAAGTTGCCATTATCTTCAACAGATTCACTATCTTCTTTTAAATGTGGAAATTGACATAAACCCCTGTTTTCTAAGTGGGAAGGAACAGTTTTAATTTCATTTTGAATGACTGATGTCATTTACTAATCTAGGAAACAATTTGTTCTTGCTCTGCAGTTTTTCAATTTAGATCATTGAGGTGGCTGTTAACATCAACTAAAAATGCTACATCGAATAGCCATATCTCATCACACAACAGGGCTTTTTCCTCATGCAGCTCATCCTTCTCTTCCAGAAAATTACGAACACTTTCTTTCAGGCTTCCAAAATCTACTGAGAACTTGTCCTTTAGAAAGCCAGCGCACCTCACAATGAAGAATGAGATCACCATATTCCATATCCAGCAGTTCACAATATTCTCTGAATTCTCTTCTGTTTAACTCTCTTGCTCTAATTTTATTCACACACTTTACAACTGGTATCATAACATGCTTCAAATTTAGAATTTTTCCACACAGAGATTCTTCATGTATAATACAGTGATACTTTAATAGAGAACAACCTAAAAACCTTTCAAATAAAGTTACAGTCCCAGAAACTCTACCTACCATGGACGGTGCTCCATCAGTGCAAACACTGATCAGCTTACTAGAATCTAGTTGTTGATTTTCTAGACATGACTTTACTTTGTCAAATATGTCTGACCCTCTGGATTTTCCATGAAGTGACTCAAGACCGATAGATTCTTCAAAGATGTTAAAATTACCATCAATTCCTCTTATAAAAATGCTTGATTCTGCTACATCACATATGTCAGCGGATTCGTTTAATTATATTAAAGAAAAGAAAGAACAAGCATGAACATGGTCTTTCAATTGCTCAGTAACACATGGGAAAGTTCTTCGATGCGTCTTGTAATTGTTTGCTTGGACAGAGCAATTTGGTTTACTTTTCTTTCAACATTCTTATCACCGAGACATTTTGCAAATTTTTCGAAACAGGGCTTAACAACTTCCTCTCCATCAGAGAAAGGCTTGTGTTTTTTAGCCAACACAAAGGCAATTTCATAAGACACCTCCAGCATTGCCACACTTTCACAACTTCGTTTCACAAATATATTTTGTCTCTTCTGTTTTTCTTCTAATTCAGTTTGATGTTTTCTATAGTGTCTGTTAAGATCATGTCTTCTATTATCTGAGAGAGTGCTTTCACAAACAATGCACAAGGTTTTCCTGAAGGACCCTCAATAAATAAGAACTCATTTTCCCACAGTTCATTAAACTGGCGCTTGCTATCACCTTCTGCTTTTCTTCTGCTCATTTTCTTTTGCAAAGTAATGGGTAACTGACAGTAAAAAAAAAATAATTTCAAAAAGTAAAGCTTATTATTAAATAATTTATTTAAATTATTTTATCGTTTTAAATATTATGAACATTCAAAAACAGTTCTACAAGTTTAAGATAAGATTCCTGTTTTCATAAAGGCCTAATACAGTTCTATAAGTTTAAAAATCATATATATATATTTTCTCTCTCTCTCGTAACATATTATGTCCAATGAAATACGAGATCGCTTCCTGCCATAAAAAAGTCGATCAGCTGGCAATCCCACACACAACCCAAACATCCTTATTACGAAAGCTTTGCTGATAATCAGTTAAATTTTAGGAATAAACCTACTATACGTAAATAAAAAGGAAAGATATTGTATTTAAAAAAAACATAAAAACACAAAGAATAATTGAAGATTTCAGTAATCAGCAAATTAGGTGAGCGGGCAAGAACTTCACATACGCGTTCAAATTGAAAAAATTTATTTTTAAATTTACAGAACTATATTAAGCCTTTATGAAAACAGAAATCATATCTTAAATTTAAAATTACTGTAATAAAAACATATAAGTTCGAAAACACAGTTGTTCACTCACATCGAATCAGAAGTTCATCGAACGTTATGACACGAGAGTCAGCTGAAACTGATTGAGTAACTGGTGACGCATGTCAGCATTTGCCGGTGCCTGTTGCTTCAAGATCAAACAAGTATAATAAGTGAGCACTCTAGAATTCAGTGGTAAGTTAATTGTGTTTATATATATATATATATATATATATATATATATATATATCGTATACAATTTTTTTTTTTCTCTGGGTTCAGTGCGCCACTTCTAATCATGCAATGCGCCATAGGTTGGCCACCCCTGGTGTACAAGATCAAAGTTTTAAATAATGCGACTGCCAGTCGAAACATATTTCAAAACTTTGCGCCCCAAAATATTCAAAAAAAAAAAAAAAAGAGGCCATAGCTAATAACGTAATTGCGGCTTTTGTAATGGATAAAGTACAAAATGAATTAAATAGTGCCATGATCTGTAATAAAATTTCGTTACTAGATATGTAGATGCCTCCAACAGGTTGTCAACCGTACTTAGGGAAGAATGTGGAATTGGCAGAAAAATGTGTTATACAAGCACGTTCCAAGCTGACTGATTTCCATACTGAGTCTCATGCTGGATTGTGCATGGAGAAAATTGCCCAGAGTTTAACGAATAGCGATCCAACAACCATAAAACATCCAGCCAATGGCAGTTCCGTAACAGCTTGCTGATGTGAAAAGTCAACAGAACGATACATGAATCGTGCAGACTAGCTGGAAGGATACCATTATTCAAATAACTACCCATGTCAATGTTCAGGTTTGCTAATAAGAATATCAAAACGGACAACAATGAAGAAAAAAGAAACCAAATTCGATGAGGTACAATAAAAAAGATATCACTGAGTTTCCTATCTGTCAGCTGAAAATAAACATGAGTACAGCAAGAATGAAACGAGTACTTGGCCCTTTTTCCTTTCTTCCACAGACTGCGTGATTCTAAACTACAACGATTTGTACCCTGGGCACGTATCCCAATTTGCTTTAAGCAAGAGAGTTAACGAATTTTTTTTTACTAACACCACTCCAGGAAAACCTGGAAAAAACACTACAAGTCCTTATAAGGACTGGCTTAAAGGGGCGAAGCAAGAATGATTTTCATCTTCCCCGTTATCTGTAGAGGACAGTGTAGGGATAAGGTGTTATTGAGCAATTAAAGCTCTGATCGTGGCAGGAGGGTAACAGCAATAGCCGAGCCTCAGTTAAAACTTCATTGGCTACAGCATTGTCATCCATTACCCTCCAGGGGTATTGGATTGAATGAATCAATCACCGCATCTCACGGTAGATTGATCCCCTCAAAATTCACCAAGTTCAAAACACTACAATTAAAGCTCTGATCATGGCAGGAGGGTAACAGCAATAGCCGAGCCTCAGTTAGAGCTTCATTAGCTACAGCATTGCTATCCATTATCCTCCAAGGGTATTGGATTGAATGAATCCTCAAAAACCCAAAACACTACAAACTTGCAAAATAGTCAGATAACTTTAGTACTTTTAAAATACGAAGAGGTGTATAATAAATAACTAAAATATAGGGCTATAAAGATTTATTTTAATATAAATAACTTCAACCAGAAAATGTATTTTATATTTTATAGCTAAAGTTTGAAAAATTCTAAGAAATAGCTAAGAAGATTACATGTGGATCATCAGTCATAAAAGACAATTTTGCATTACTATATAGACATCCTAACCTTTGGAAATTGGGAATATGAACATGGTACGAAGGAATGGAATGAAATATAGTGAAAAATATCAGTGCACTGTTCTTTTAATTATATCTCGACTACAGGTTATCGCATGTGTATGACGCTTTGATGATTTTATACCCCCCCATATCACTTGAAGTTTCTTTCATAGACAAACAGCATTTTGCAACTTCACTGGAATTGCTTTGGATTTATATAAAAACAATGAAACTTTGCCCAGAAACCCATTGGTTTTGTCTATTATTATTGCTGTACCAGAGCAGAGTTATTAACTGTGATAATCGCCAGTAGATTTCATGAATCACATGGGGGGGGGGGAATGAAAAGAAAAAGAAAGTAATTCATGTAAAAACGCAGAACTATATAACAGAATGAATTACTCTTTTATTAATTTATCGGTGGAAGAAAAGTTCCTAATGTAGCGAATTTTTTTTTCTTTTATATTAACAGAAGAATTCGTAAAAATAAATTAATGATGGTAATACTGTTATTTTTGACCACACGAACTATAGGAGAGAATAAATGACTTACTATATATATTTTTTTGTTCGTTTTTTTTTGTCAAATTTATTTTAAAACAAAGTTATACCAACTAGTTTCACCAACTGTGGCTGCTGGCTTCATCAGAGTAAAAGATGTATAAAAATAGCAAGAGCATTTTAAATGCTAAAAACTGTTAACACCAAAACCATAAAATAAACCGAATACAACTGCATTTTTTATAAAAGCAAAAGAACGCGTACATCACACGCATAGCGCGTGTATGATCTGCTAGTTGTAGTGTAGGAACGATTTGTAGTTGGCGGCAAAATTCAGTTCTGGCATGTTGAAGGATCTAATAAGGTTCTTCCAGATCTCGGGCAGAATCAGTCCTTGATTTCTATTAAGGTTTTGTGGCTTCTTTTATAATTCGGGAGCGGAAGTCCTCCTCTAAGTAGGGCATTGAGCTTTTATCCCATTCTATAATGCGATTAATCCTAGCAAAATGAAAGGTTAACCCCGATTTGTCTTCTCTATTATTATTGACGTCTCCTATGTGCTCCTTCTTCCTGATTTCAAAACTTCTTGAAGTCTGGCCAATATACTTCAAGCCGCACGAGCAATTGTAAACTCCGGCATATTTAAAAAAATGAATGACTGTCTTTTGGAGATTGTAAAAACTGGCGAATGGTCTGTGCAGGTTTAAAAGCTACTCGTATACCATGTGGCTTGAGGAGTTTGGTGGCAATCTTATTAGAAACTGTCCCTACAAACGGAATCCCAATGGTAGAATTATATACGAAATTCACAACATTTCGTGGGAAAAATTAAAAAACATCTCAATCTCCAATACAGATCTTCTGGCAAGCCTGGATGTTACATCTTTATTCACCAACATTCCAGTAGAAGTGATCGACATTTTAGGAAGTTATTCCCTCAAGACATCACTTCTTCGTTCCGTCATTGTTTAACATCTAACTTTTTCCTATGGAACAAAAGTATTTATCAGCAATTAACAGGTCTTGCAATCGGAAGCCCTTTCTCACCACCCTGTGCGGATCTCTTTATGGAGAAATTTGAAAGTATAATTTTATCTCAACTAGACCGTAAATCCATAGTTTGGTGGAGATACATTGATGATATTTTTATTGTTTGGAAAAATACGGAAAAGAACTTGCTCGATTTTCTAAGCAAGATTAACTCTTTGCATCAAAAAATTAAATTCACTCTAGAGCTTGAGAAAGATAACCAATTACCATTTCTGGACATTTTAATCAAGAAATCAATAGATGGACGTATCAACTTTACAGTTTATCGCAAACCTACCAATACAGGTAGATACTTACACTTCACTTCTTCACACCATATTTCTCAGAAACGCAGCATTGTACACATGCTAAAAAATAGAGCCTCTCTCATTACGACAGATGATAAAGACTTCCAAGCTGAACTTTGCCGGATATAAAATGACCGTACAAAGAATGGTTAAAAATTGTGGACCTAAGAAATTGATCCACAAGATACTTTTCTGTGATCCCCCCCCCCCCACACACACACACAAAAACAACCTGAAGATATACATTAATATTCTACCATTGGGATTCTGTTTGTAGGGACAGTTTCTAATAAGATTACCAGAATCCTCAAGCCACATGGTATACGAGTAGCTTTTAAACCTGCACAGACCATTCGCCAATTTTTACAATCTCCAAAAGACAGTCATCCATTTTTTAAGTATGCCGGAGTTTACAACATACCTTGCTCGTGCGGCTTGAACTATACTGGCCAAACTTCAAGAAGTTTTGAAATCAGGAAGAAGGAGCACATAGGAGACGTCAATAGACGTCAATTTAGAGAAGACAAATCAGGATTAGCCTTGCAATTTGCCAGGACTAATCACATTATAGAATGGGATAAAAGCTCAATGCCCTAATTAGAGGAGGACTTCCGCTCTCGAATTATAAAAGAAGCCACAACGGTTCTCCGCTCAGAACAAAACCTTAATAGAAACCAAGGACTGATTCTGCCCGAGATCTGGAAGACCCTTATTAGATCTTTTAACATGCCAGAACTGAATTTGCCGGCCAACTACAAATCGTTCCTACACAACAACTAGCAGATCATACACGCGTTATGCGTGTGATGTACGCGTTCTTCTGCTTTTATAAAAAATGCAGTTGTATTCGGTTTATTTTATGGTTTTATTGTTAACAATTTTTTGCATTTAAGTGTTCTTACTATTTTTATACATCTTTTACCCTGATGAAGCCAGCAACCACAGTTGGTGAAACTAGTTGGTATAACTTTGTTTTAAAATAAATTTGATCAAAAAAAAAAACCCAAATAGTAGTCACTTATTCTCTCCTAAAATAAATTAATATTTTCATAATTTAATTATAAAATAATTATGTATTTTTATTATTTTTTTTTAATTCAGTTAATTTCAATTTAACTTTATTGCTTTTGTTATCTTTGATTATATTTTAACACCTATTAAATATTAACTTAATTTCTCATATATTGAATTATGCATGAGTAAATTATTACGTACTCGTGTGGTGGCCGGCATAAGAATAGCCCCAATGTAGCTCAAGCATGTCGTACGAGGCGACTAAAATGGGTACCCTTGGAGGGTAATCGATGGCAATACTGTAGCCAATGAAGTTCTAACTGAGGCTCGGCTATTGCTGTTACTTACCTTCCTGCCATGATCAGAGATTTAATAGCTCAATAACACCTTATCCTTATACTGTCCTCTACAGATAACGGGGAAGATGAAAAGCATTCTTGCTTCGCCCCTTTAAGCCAGTCCTTATAAGGATAAATTATTACGAAAATTTTAAGCGTAGTTTTCTGTAACATAACATAACATATAAATAAACATATTTTGTCTCCTGATAAGTTGGAAAAGAAATATAAACGCAGTTATTAGGGAAATCAAGATCTAATTCTATTTTTAATATGGATATGGAATTAGACGCACCTAATACTCTCGGAAAGAAAAGGGTATTTCTGTTTTATCTCTGATGCGTGTATACTTTAAACAGGAAAATAGTTCGGTACAAGACTCATAGACAATGACTAAATAGTTCATAAGACAGTTAAGCAAATTTTAGGTTAGCGATACCTGTAGAAACAAAGACAAAAATAATTCTTTGGAACTAGACACTAGGAATTAAATTCATTAGGAAGTGTGAAAGCCAAATACAAAAAAAAAAAAGTCGGTAAGAAATGTACAATGTATTAGTGATAAATCGGAGTACAAAACAACTGGTTTTGGCATATTTTGAACAATACTTTTCAAAAACAGTACATGAAAATATATTTGAAAAAGTATTGTGCTATACAGAAATGTACTATATACCCGTTGATAAGAGTATATAGCCGATGGCAGCATTATTTGCAAAAGACATTCAAAAGTAAATGAATTCGTCGGTAATTTTACAGTCAGAAACGATAATATATATCAAAAAAGTTAAATGATTTAGCAACTAGTGATTTTTTTTAGTGAAAAAAAAAACTAATTATCTTAGGGGAACCTCTTTTGAATTTTAAGTCAGGTGTTTGACGAAAATATTTATCTTTTATAGTATACCTACAGATAACATACCTGTGTTCTCAGGGTTTCCGAAATATCTAAATACAGCTCAAAGTATCAGCTATATATTATTATTAGAGACCCTAGCCGGCGTGATTCTCTATCTCAAGACTTTTTTTTTTTTTTTGGTTTAAACTTTAATGTAACTTTCAGCATTTGTTTTCAGTAAAAAATGCAATAATTCACGTTTTCAAATGCTTCAATAATCTTGAAGAAAAAATAAAAGGGGGGGGGGGGATTCTGTTGAAAAAAAACTTGTAATTAACAGACCAATCCGATTATGCAAAAAAAAAAAAAAAAGATGGCAGAAAAAGTGGGTATAAAAACATTTGTCGACCCCCCCCCCCCCTTGAAGGATCTAAAGATGCATTAGGATGATAATTAATCAATTTTTGAAATAACATCATAGGAATTCTAAATTTTTTGTTACTTATATAATACGAATATATCGAAGCCTCATTTGATAGAATTGTACATTCTGCAAAACTGTCACAGAACACCTGCAATTACCAGACAAAGTAGATTATGCAAATAAGGTTAACCATCTTTTCATGGTGCTCATTAGGTTTATATATAGCTAAGTTGGTCGATCTTCATGATAGAAGATTGGGCCTAACTATATATATATATATATATATATTACATGCAAACACACACACACACACACACACACACACACGGAAGTATTTAAAGAAAGGCGAGCTACAAACCACCCCACACCTGTTAGGTGTGTCCAAGTAGATAATAGTTAATATCCTATTAACAAACGGCGAATTTAATGCCTTTCAACTACATTTAAGTACACTGCGTGCGAAGCCTTTGACAGCGTGAATAATGCCGAAATCAAAGTGTTAGTAAAGATTATTGTAAGCTCATAATTGCCAATGTAAAGTATATACAAGCACACAATAGACATTTCTGTGCAACGTTTTGTCCGAAGAATTGAGACTTGACCTCCTGACTTTTCTCACTTCCACTTAGATTATATTATCAGAATTTAATTGCAATTATGTAACGTGAGATTATTTGCGTGTCAAATAGTTTTTTTTTTTTTTTTTTTTTTTTTTTTTGCGCGTAAACAGTCGCTGGACTGTGAATGAGAAGTTATTAGATAAAAACTAATATTATTGGGATACACAAGATATAATCTCTCTCACACACACACAGTCTTTCCATTTATATGATACTTCATGAACCCTCTTTCTGTAGTGAGTTTAATTAAAAGCTGACGCAAGGATCTCTGCTCGCTCGAGTATGGGAGAGGCCTGTTATTGTACATTATATAGAAGTACGATGTATATCACTCACAAATACGACAGCTGAAGAAAGAATCGTATATCAACTTCGGCGTATGTGAAGTTGATATGCTAATCTAGCTAACTTCAGAGAGTATTTCGTATGTAGATTTTGTATCTCTGCATTTATCCCACTTCTAATGTGCGCGTGTTACAATTGATGCGATTTTTGTTAGCACAATCCGCAACTGGCCTGCCGCTGGGGGAGGAGAGGGGGGGTATTTTTGACTGTCAGAGCGTGTGTTCACGTTTGTTCCCCGTGAACACACGGGGAATTCACGGTTAATTCAAAAGAGACTAGATAGAGGTTCCTCACGTCACTGACGAGAATCGAGCCCAGGTCTTTCCGACCAAAGGGCTTCGTCTATACCGACTGAGGTACATAGGCTGTTATATAGATCTTGTACGATTCACTTTAATGACAATTACCAAAATTTCAAGCATAAATAAAAGCATGCGATTTCTAGATTTAGTCTGCAATTAAGAAAACTAACTACTTACAGTTATGTCAGACGCAACTCTACAGTACTCCTCTTCCACATGAGAATCGATGTCATAGAGTCAACATTACATTCCTTGATAAAATCAAGTTATTTAGCACTAGCTGTTTTTTGTGGAGCAATAAATGTCGCTTATCTCTTTAAAATAAATGAAGGCAAATGTGATCCATATGGAAATAGGCATTCCAATTAGTCTCACTTTCTCCATCACAAGAAAATGTTTATCAACTCATTCAAGTAGTAATGGGGGGGGGGAAGCTTATTCCTGTTACTAATATTTGCAATTCTGCTGTGGGGAATTCAAAGTATATTTAAAATAAGAGAAAGAGATTAAATATACATATAAACACACCTCACGTGAAGCTTGGCGATATTTTTAGCAACACTATCTTTCGAAAACTGGATTCACATTCCCTCTTTCATAGATAAACTGGTAACAACTTTAAGTTATCATTCTGACGCCTTCTTTGTTCCAACTGCACCTAGCGAGTAGTATTTATGTCTGACTTTCTTTTTTTGCTGTTTATTCTTCCACAGACTGAAACGAATAAGAGAAAATGTCGACATTAGTTTGAATACTGTTTTTCGAAACTTATGTGTGAGAATGATGGACAAAATTTTATAAAAGTAATGCAGTATATCTATAATGATTGAATTAAGCCTTTTACCTAAATTATAATTCATGCGTCTGCTATTACGAACATCTGTTGAAAATTATATGAATTACGCAACAACGAAATATCATATGGCGCGAAGGTTGGTCTTTTCTCTCTGTTTTACTGTGTGTGATTTCAGAGAACCTTTCAATGGTTTTCCTGCTGGATATTCCAGTTTGTCTTTAGGCAAATCGGCCAAACAAACACAAACACACAGTTAACAGGCAAAATATACTGATCTCATTTGCTGGTGTAATGATCCACATAATAAAAACAGTAGAAAAGACACTTCCCGCGTCATATGATTTCATGATCCCCCCCACATTACACTTCAAAAAGTGTCATAATAGTCACGGCTGACTCCTTGTTCAGGAATGCTTTGGTAATATGCCTCGAGTCTAAACTTGAAGGCTCTTCCAGTAGTAAGTTCCCTCTCCCCTCAATGTATGTTTTGCTTGGTGTTATTTATCGTGGTTTAAATCCGAGTATTAAAATTTGAACGAGAATCCGAAACTTTAGATCGGCGAGGAATGCATGGAATATACGCTCATGCAACTCGGCAGGTGCCAGGAATATCGATACAGGATTTTTTCCCTTTATTGTGGTAGTTAATACAGTTCACATTGATGACACTAACTTTGCCTCAACGTGCTTTGCTCGTAAAGCTGCACTATCCAAACAATTGCAATGTTGTTGCTACACTCTGCGAATTTTGTCGCCTGAACAAATGCCGACGAGGTTCACTATCTCCATTTGCTCTGCGACGAATGATTAGTTGTTCTGAAAAAACGGGATCGTTGGGAGTTTGACCTGGCAGAGGTCGCAAGCCGATCAGTTCACAACAGGTGAATGAAGTTGCGACTGTTGTAGTGAAGGAGGCCATGAATAACAGTTGGTTCCTGCAGCGCACGTGCTGTATCAAGACACATGGACGTGCTTTACACACAACTGTCTGGAAAATTCTATCGGAGATTCTGCATTTCTACTCATTACAGATAACCCTGACACAGGAGTTGCTCCGGCAGGACTTTGAAAGTCGACTGACATTCGCTTTAACAGTCCTTGCTCGAGTGCAGTTGGATGCTGCGTGGCCGTGGATGATTTTGTGGGAAAATGAAGCTCGCTTTCATCTTAACGGAGCTGTGAATACCCAGGTATGGGCTACTCAAAACCCGCAAATCCAACAAATTCCTTTGCATTCACCTAAAGTTGCTGTCTGATGTTGGTTTACAGCTTCGTTTGTCATTGGACCTTTCTTCTTTGAGGACATTTGCTAGTCGGGTCCTGTGACCTTCTCAGTTACTGCCGAGAGGTATCGCGATATGATAAACAATTTTGTTGTGCCACAGCTACAGCAGCGCCTGTGCACGGATTCAGCTATTTTCATGCAGGATGGGGCCCCCCTCCACACATCGGTCAATCCGTACAGGAGATTCTTCGAGAATATTTCACGGAAGCCAGAGTGATCAGCAGTGCGTTTCCCATTGTATGGTCGTCTTGTTAACCTGATCTGATCTTCTGTAACTTCTGGCTATGGAGATTTCTCAAAGACAGGGTTTATCAGGATCATCCTGATAACTTGTCAGCGCTGAAAGACAGCATGTGCGCAACATCAGTCACAAGAAGTTGCGTTCTGCCGTTGAGCACACTGTGCAAAGGATGAAGTTTGTGGCACACCGGGAAGGGCAGTACATCCCGTGAATGCGTAATGGTAGTAAATAAAAGTGTGTTATTTATGCTTGTGTCGCTTTTCTCCTTCTTACACAAACACACAGCAAAATTACTGCATCTACATTCAGTATATCATATAGCGCCCTGCTGGTGAATTTTGGAACTACTTTTCCTCTCGGATATCTCTTTCGTATGACGCACAATGTATTCCTTCAAAGTTTCTCAGCATTTGGATCATTAAGTGGCGTTCCACAAGGCCTTAAACAGAGATACATTAATTTTGATCACCCTGTATGTGTATATATACGTGTTTTAATTATTTAAATTAAGGGGATATTAAATCTCGCATTATTTCAAAGCCGAATAAGAAACTCAAAGATCAGAATCAAAGAGTTTCATATATGTGGGATTTAATATCCCCTTAATTTAAATAATGTTACATCGCCGAAGTGAAGTGTATTGGCTATTTTATTTAAGTAATATGTTTTAATGTTTTTCTCTCCTACTCGAAAATTACTTGATATTTTAAAAAGACAATTGCAATTCAAATGAAGTCGATGATTAAATGACATGCTTGCCTGTATGTCAAGCATGTGATATATACTGCAAACATCGAAATATATTTCCAATACCCGGAGAGGAAATGGAGAAAATTGTTTCTCTGCAGAAAGAATTAAAAATAAAGCATTTATCCAGTTACACTACAAAGCATTATTGTTTGCATAGCTAAGAGAGACATTCATGAAAATATGAAATTTAAGTTTAATCTAAATATAAAAAATAAAGATAAATTATAAAAAAAATAAATTATAGTAAAAATAAAATTTTTACTATAAAAATTTATAGTAAAAATTAATAAAAATTATTTCCAAAAAAAGTTGTTTTCTTTGTAATAACTTCCTGATGCAACGACACCATTTATTATTCAAGATATATATTTTTAAATATTATTCGAATTATTTCATTCTTTAAGTCATCAATAGACTTGTATTTCTACATTTTCTGGATAACTGGTGCGGTTATAAATATAAATATAAATAAAATTTTGTGGATAACCTGTGTGGTTATAAATAAAACATAAAACACCAATCGAAGCAATGCATTCATTTTGTCGGCATGCTTATAAATGATGGGTTAAAAGGAAATAGAGTTAAGAACCGCTAATAACCTTCAAGTGTGACGTATAGACATCATGTGGATACCATTAATCTTGAAATGGTGACGTGACGTACTTGTGTCCGACCCGGAACCTTTTTCTACCAATACTAATACCCGTGAATGATTGATAGTGTAATATAATGTCAGTGACCCATACAGCAAGACGTTTTGAATTCTTGTATCGCAGCCAAAATAATAATAATGAAATGACTAAGTATACTTTATGTAGGAACAGTCTGTACATATTAAACCCAGTTCCTGTAGATTCCGGTCTGAGCGTACAAAATTTAAAAATACTAATTCAAAATATAAAAAAGAAATGAAAATGAAACATGCAGTCTGACGGGAGAAAACTTGCAATTAACAGCAAAAAAATACATTTTATGGGTTGGAACGGAACTCGGCGGATTGTAGAGCGGTGCAAAGCGGCCTCTTGCGCTGAATTCTGGAATAATGTTGGTACCAAGTAACAATGGCAAAATGATATCGAAATGGATACGATGTCATCAGTTAATACACCTATAGTGCTGATTTTTTCCGATATATCTCTTATTCCTTTGTAGGGCGAATAACTTTTAAAATGGCACGTATATGAGAAACAGTCTATATACCTCATTAAATTCTATATTCTTTCAATATTTGCTTTATTTTTTAAGGGATTTTTGCGATAAAAATGCTTGTCAGAAGTTTGTAAAGAAAACAAATTAAGTAATAATATAAACTAGTCAGATAATTAAACAGAAATGAGCACAAAATGGCTGGCATCATCTCATATGCAGGTAGTTAATTAGGAATACAGTGACTCAAGGTTATGACAGCTGATTACAAAATTATTGAAAGAAACTTATATTTTTAGGGGGCTGTATTTAGCAGGCAATAATTAATCATGCAGTAACTCAGAGATATTCTAATTTTAGAATTCATGGTGGCATTTAAAAATAAATAAATAAAAATTGCTGTTGACACCGAATGTATAATTAGTTATCCCAATTCCAGTAAGGTAATTTAATAGATTTTCGTGAGTTAAAGTCATCAAATAATTCCTAAAGGCAGTCGAGTGTATGTAACGGGAAGTGATAAAGGTAAATGTATACATAGGGCGTTGATTCGATTGTGGAGAAGGCGATTTATCTCATGAAGCAGTCAAATATTTTTTTATATCAGTTACATGTGGGTGCGGTGAGTGGATACACTGAAATATTTCCACTACAAATAATCCAGGTGGTGGTCTGCTTATTTCGCTAATACAAACAGCTCGGAGAATATCGATAGTGGTTTGGGGGAGAGGAGAATCTTGCTTTTTTTTTTCTTTTTTTTGTCTTTAACCTGGGGATTTTTCCTGTCATGGACCCTAGAAACATCTGCATTTCAAGAAACCTTATTGCTTGATGGCTAGCTTAAAAAAACAACTCAGAACACAGGGGAGTAGTCATATATAATTAAATAATATGTTTCATTTATGTTTTCTAGTAGAAATAGTGTAAATATGTGCATAATAATAATAAAAGAATCCGCATAACGAATAGAAGAAACGAATGAGAAAGTCAACACTGTTCTTTGTCCCCATTCAATATTTGTGGGGAGGTAGGAATTTGAAATTTTTAATTCTTATTATACCGCCAGATGCTCAATGCTTCTGGAAACTTGAACATTTTTGAAAGAAAAAAAAAATCCTGAATAGTTTTAATATTTCGTTAGTTCAATGCAGACAAACCAGCCGAGAACTCACGCAATATCCACAATTAATGATGTGGCTTTATTGATTTTGAAACCTAAACAAAATAATGGCTTATCAATTGCACCAAGCTTTAATACGCAGAATTTACGCTTTCCTTCCCCACAATTAGCTTTCATTTATTCCGTCTCCCCCCTCCGCAAAGCTTCCCTTCTACCCACGAGAAAAATGTCACAGATCTGTGCAATATATCTCCACTCTTCTATATCGAAGAGATTGTGGTGACGCCATCGGTAGGAAACGACTTTTTATTCTCCATAAAATCAAAGGATTGGTATGAAAATTAACCGTATGCTCAGTATTTTTTATTAGAAGGGATTATTATTTGATTCATACCACTACTCACAACGTCTCACTCTTTAAAAGATCCAATAATCCTAAGTCATAAATACTTAACGGTATAAAACCTTCCAAGAAACTCAAGAAAATATGCAACTAATTGCTGTCTTCCCAGAAGTGCATTCAATTGCTTTTAAGCCGTATCTAAATCAACGTCAACAGTTAAGTTCGCGTTCTTATGCATATCCGGCGTGTAGATTAAAAAGCTGACATCACCATCTATGCATCATTTAAGTTATTTCTGGCTGGCAAGTAATTTAAAATTATGACGAGGATCTCTTAGTCTATTGCGGTCAAATACACATTACGTAATTTAGCTTGTAATGTATAGTAAGATCATTATATGAATAACTACGCATTGTACGTGGATTACTTTGGACTGCTACACGTTCATATTTTATCATCCCTGATACTTTCCTATTTACTAAGAGGGCGGTACCCATAGAACGGCGACGTTGGAAATGAATTGGAAATGAATTTTCATGTATTTATGTTTCAAACAGAGTTCGTCTAAGGGACGAGTTTTGAGTTATTCTAAATCAAGTCCAGGTAGTATAATCGAACTAAAGTAGGTCGAAATCTATCAATAAATGTTGGTTTGTATTCAAATAATTTATATTCGGTTAGTTAGGAAGTGTTTTTCTTTCTCTTACATCGTCCTTGTCATGAAATGCATTACGTCACTGTAGGAGGTCTCAGAGTCCTGTCTGCTTGTTAAAATATCTAATTTTGCAATTATCCACAATACTGGGTTAATTCTGGCTTGACATTCTTACTCGCCCTTTTCTTATTAATTAAACGAAGCTATTAACATACGCATGCGTGCAATAGGGTTATTTTTAAACTATTCAAAGTTGATATTCAGATACCAGTTTTTTTTTTTAAGTGGCCACCTGACTCTTTACCATTGTTTAGGATAATAACTGGGCTCAAATGTGCCACTCCATCACTAAAACGTCATGCACGTGCTGTGGACCGTGAAATTAGTTGGTTTTTGTTCGCTCTTGTTTCTCTTACAAGTTTTCTACTCTTTGCATTTATGACAATGAGAATTGCCTGCCGAATAAGATGTCCAACAAAAGACTTTCCCTCCGAGAATTTTTATACAGTAAATTTATAATGCGTTTCATACATGAAACTACCTGAGACAGCAAAGCAATTTTACTACCGAAATTTCGGATGGTAAATTCTAGACAAAACACTTTAATATGCGGAAAAATAGTTTTAAAAGCTCCTGTGCAGCATCCATATATGACAAGTCGGAGTTTTCATGGGCATAGCCCTAATATTTGTTGTGGCTATGCCAGTTATATCAACTTACTGACATAATATGATAGTAATATTACGATAGGGTATTTAAAAGACAATGTATTATTTTAGGAAATATTAAAATTATTAATACATCCCCCCCCAGGGCCTGTGTAGCTCAGTGGATGTGGCGTTTGCGCACCACGGCGCTTGACCGCACGAAGAAAGACTTCGTTTCGAATTTAGTCGTCGACTAGAGGAAATTTTTCTACGCCTTTTTTCAATCGGTTCCCGAGTTAGTCGATCTCTGGCACGGGCAAGCGGGTTTTTTCTCTCGGAAACTCGGGTTTTTCGTCCCGTAAACTCAACAAAATCGACCGTAGAACCCACATTATTTCAGACGTTAAATATATTGTGTTAGGGTTAGGGACCACGAGATGGCGGTACTTGTTGAGCCGTCTCTCTTCACTGCGTGCTGCTTAATTAGTGATAGCCTTGGGCCAGCTATCTCTGATTGGGTACCAGTGGAGATTGAACTGCTCACACATTCTCCAAAAGTTAGATAGGGCTAAACGGCCTCGCCTACTCCCGATATACGGGAATAAAAAGGCGTTAGCTGATTTTTTTTTAAATACATTCTCAAAAGATATACAGAAAAAAAAGTCGGATAAGTTGTACAGTCATGCATAGAATTTCATAATATTCACATGCAGTTAGTTTAAATTAAAATGCGTAAATATATAGTAATTATAATTCAATCATTTAATTATGTTTTATATATCTTCAGACAAAATTTGTAAATTAAATTGGAGAAAATTAATAAAAATGTGTAGTCTACAGTTAGTGCTGTTTTAATCATATACTGTCAACTTAGCTTGCTTAAGCAAACTCTAAAAGGAACAATGTTTTATTTATGACAACATCATTCTAAGAGACGTCACTCAACTGACAAGATGTGGCCATTAATAATCTATATTTAGGTACACTACAATCCGTATTATGCCCTGTTTTATTTGTAGCTTGCGAGATCAAAACCTATTGTTAGTGTCTGTCAGTTGTTCTGAGAATTAGCGAGACACTAAGCTACACAGACAATGTCGCTTACTAGAATTTCTCTCAGTTATAAACCGCTTCACGTGCGAGTAAATAAAACTGAGTTAATGAACAGGTCGTAGAACATCTCTTAACACCTTATGGCTATTCTTAGGAGCTCAATCTTACCTAAAGTCTGACTGACAGCAGGTTAACAAAACAGACCACCAGCCATATTCTCGTTTCCATCTATTCAATTCTTCACTGGGCAGCAACTGTCAAATATCGTAAGCCACATTATTATATTAGATGATCTCTTAAGATTTCAGCGCACTTTATCGTGGTTTGGTGATATTGTCATTGATGGAAAGGCCATTAAGGCATTTGTACACCCAAATGCGTTTGCCGTAACGAAACGTTATATTGCTCACATTGAAATAGCTTTCAAAGCAGGAGAACATAACAATAACTCAAAAGAAACATGAAAGCCACATCCTGTTAAGCATTCAAAATGCGTACAGAGAATTATTAATTTTGTTTATATTAACACATAGATGTTAAGTGATTTTTTTACTTTGTTTCATTTTCTGACCCTTTTTTCTTTAAAATTACGAAAATTTCTTAATACACCACTAAAATTTATTCATAAAATTAATACAAAGTATTATTCTATATTACTTTTAAGTTATTATTTATAATATATAATATAATTCCATGGAATATTATAATATTATTCCATGCTTTTTATGTAGATATGATACTTTATTAATACTTCTCTAATATAATAAATATTACACGAGAAAGGTTTACAACCATAATTTCTACATATTTACAACCATAATTTCTACATATAAAGAATTGTTAACATAAGTGACGTCACAGTTCAAGAAAGCGTAGAATAATAACAATCAAATCCCAGAGAAATTTTGCGGAGCTTTTTTTATATTCCATTATAAGCGACTTCCATTTAATAAAAATAACAATACCCGAATTCGTGGGCGAGCACACAAGCACACAATCTTTCTTATTTAAATATTATCATTACATATAAAAGGGGAAAATGCAAATATTATAGATTGTTTACATAAAAGCGAGTGGAAAAAAAAAACTACTTTAGAGTTCACCATTCAACTACATACTTGGATACGGTTCAAAATTAATGGGAGTAGATTGTTTCACGAATGATAACAAAAAAAAAAAAAAAATGCAACATAAACATTACAATAAATAAATCTTTTGAGTGAATTTCCTTTTTTTATGATATAATCCGAAGAAAGAAAAAAAAATCTTATCAGAGCCTCCGAATATGGTGCAAATGAACCACACCCTTTAATACAATGGGGGGAGATGAGGGGGAATAGAAATGAAGGCGGTAGAAACAGGAGTAATTGGTCGTTATTTCTACTTAACTGGCTTTTAAGTGTTAGCCAGTTAATGGAATCTCATTAGTATCAGCTGGGCTGGAGGTAGAATTACGGACTATTTTCGAAGCGCGCATTTCAGTTTTATACGACAGTCGTGACTGAAGCATTACAAAATTCGTACGTTTTTTTTATTCTGACCTGGTGGTTAGCAAACAAAGGAAAAACAGATTTGTATTTATAAAAAAACGGAGAAAAACGCCAAATATGTGTTGTTTGTTTTCATAAGTATTCTTTGCCTACCCCGAGAGTCATAAATTTTATGGGGTTATTAGTAGGTTATTAGAAGTATTCACAGGACCACACCACTGGAAGGCTGGACTTTTTTGTGCGTCTTACAGTTCATTAGCCAGTGTAGAAGTAGGCCATTTCCTCCACTCCGCCTGTCAGAATGATGGGAGTATGCTGCCAAGTGGATTTTTCTTTTAGCCTTTCCCTTAATTTCTTTGCACCTCTTTAACATACCACGAATACTACAAGTGTTTTTCTTTTTTCATAGCAACTTACTCTTCCCTCCCACCCTATCTTTCCTTTTTATCTACTTTTTTGAAAAAAAAAAAAAAAATGCAGATATATTGTTAACCACTATATAATATTTCATTTGAATTTATTTAATTTTAATATTTCATAAAATAAAATTTTGGTATAATTTATTTAAAGCTTCCGTAGTTCCGTCAGGTTCAACAATGCTTTTTGGTTGGAAAGAATTGAGTTGAGTCCCATCTAGAAAACCAAAACTCTATCTTCCTCAAAGCAGGCACTCTGGCCAGAAGAACACACAGGCAGAGACTGCGGAATAAAGAACAAACACCCTGTTCTTCCGTAGAATATGGATTCGAAAGCATGCATGGTACGGTGTGGATCGGCATGTACGCGTAAAATAGACAATTTATTTAATTATAATCTTCTTCATTTTAACTAATATTACCTAATCTTTTGCATCCATTCAATGATTTTAAGAATTCTCTATATGTACTTCTTTTTTTTGGGGGGGGGGGGCGTTCATGTTTTTGATCCATACATCGATGTTAGTAGGTGTGACCATTGGTTTATGGAATTTTATGTTATATTTCTTTTCTAGTTTTATCTTTATTAACTCTGCTATTGTTCCACACATATTCTGAAATCTGTCCAATTTCATTAAGTTAGCTGCATTATTATATGTATGTTGCTTATAAGGACTGGCTTAAAGGGGCGAAGCAAGAAGGCTTTTCATCTTCCCAGTGTAAGGATAATGTGTAAGGATAATGTGTTATTGAGCTATTAAATTAAAGCTCTGATCATGGCAGGAGGGTAACAGCAATAGCCGAGCCTCAGTTAGAACTTCATTGGCTACAGCATTGCCATCCATTACCCTCCAAGGGTATTGGATTGAATGAATCAATCACCGCATCTCACGGTCGATTGATATCCTCTATCATATTCCAACTCCCAATAATTAAAATAATCAAATAGCTAGGCTATAATAGCGCTTATTATCAATAAAAAATTTTGGTTTAAACCCGGAATTTTTCAATAAAAAATTACACTAGTTTTTCTAATTGAAAATTTCATATCTGTCTTTATATAATGTGTTGTAATTTAAAATCGGATGTTTAATATTTATTTACCTATATTATTATTCGATCCATCTTTTCTAAAAAACACAGTACAGTATCAAAAGAAATTCTACTTGCAGCCTAACACTAGTATTAACTTTTATTATTCATGTTCATGTGATGTCATCCTTATAACACACACACACACACACACACACACACACACACACACACACACACACACACACACACACACACACACACACAGGGATAAACAAAGATGGTAATAAGCTAATTTTGCTCAATAGTTATTTCCTCGGAAAATCTTAGACCCATAAATTAAGATTATTTTTTCTGGTTTGATATCGACTGACCAGCTTTCAGACATAAATTTACAATTCGCCAAAGAGTTTTTTTTTGCCTATAACATCATATGCATAAATAAATTAAATGTCCTATTTATTCAAATCCCATATTTTATTTTATGAAACAAAAAATTGTTTCACAATAATTTAATTGTAATATTATTATGTGAATTATTTAAAAATGTATTTAGGATTTTTAAAATTTTTTGAAAAATATTATATTATTTGAGATATTAAATGAAAACTCAAAATAAAAATTTGAGTTTCACTATTATTTCTAAGAGAAATAATATAAAATTGTAGATAAATTGTGTTAAATAATACATGATTGCTTTACCACATACCACCTACTTTAATTTTACAAAGAGATGAATTTTGGTTCTATAATGCAAACACTGTAAAAAAATCATGTTACGCACTAAAGATAATATTATGGTAAGGTCCTGCTGGATTTCTTTTAGGAAGTGGACGAGACATTATAAACACTACGAAAAGATTGATTATGTTATTGTTGATAATTAGGCATCTTTACACTTTATTCAAATTCTTTCCTAACATTGAACAATCCTGAAAGTCAACTTAAGAAATTTTGTTAATACTGTGATGAAATAAATCTCCCTCAAAAATCAATGCAAAAAAATAATAATAATAACAAAAATCAATTTCAGAAACAGATTCATATCCAAATCACCAACACTCATAGCCTCATCATTTAACCTGTGCAACACCACCACTACTTGCAGGTGTCTAATCTCTATTGACCACCTTGGTTTCGTGGTGGTTTTTCCTTTCCAGTCGTTTCCAACCCTGGGTGGCTTTATAGGTATTGTCCCCAATTTTAATGGGCTCGGGACCGGCATATGGTTGGGACGTATTAATGACTGTAATCCATGTGTGTTCACGGGACGGTTTCCTGCGCTAACGGACGAAAAAGCCGAATTTCCTGGTAGAAACTCCCTCCCCCCTATCTCCGTTTGAGACCGGCTAACTCACCTTTTGTCGAAAGAGAAGAGATAAAGGTTCCCCACGTCACCGACGGGAATTGAACCCAGGTCTTTCCGACCAAAGGGCTTCGTCTATACTGACTGAGGCTCAGTATAGACGAAGTACACAGTTCACGATTCTTTCCATTACATGGGATCTGTGCATTTTTGAAATCTGAAGAAACTTAAATCCCCTCGTCACTATCTGCTGCGACTCCAAGTTTCCTCATCCAGTTTAGCTCCATTCAGTTTAAATATATGTTTCTAAAAATAATTTAGTTTAAATATAAAACTGAATTTAAATAATTCAGTTTAAATATATGTGTTCTAGAAATAACGTCGTACATTTTAATCCACTTCGGATCTTGTCTCAAATAAGCAGGGTCATAGCAGGACCACAAGTATCCATGCCAAACCAAACAGGTTGGGAAGTATACCTGATTCCCACATAGCACTCCTAACTTAATAAATTTCATTTTTATTGAACAAATTAGAAATAAAAAAAAATAGGATATACGACTATTGTATCTTTTTTTTCCAACTATGACATATTTGCTGGCTAGCTTCGATTTAACCGATTGTTGTCTGTCGCACAAGCCATTTGCGCATTGTTGATTCCTTTCTATCTGAATATTCACTTATTTGTAGTTCGTTATACGATTCAGGGGATGTCACGTTAGTAGTACACTGACGAAGCGTAGGTGGACATTAAATATAACTTAATCCTTGTCATCGTGTTACATTATCCTTCAAATAGTTTTCAACATGGCGTCAAAATAGCACTGGAATCATACGAAAAGGAAAATTAATAGAACCGCAAGTGCACATTTCCTTTACCCAAGTAATAATTAATATTTATACTTCACAAAGCTAAGACATTTTCTTACGCGTCAGTTCTCGTATGCAAAACTCTATCAATAACCACGCTATTTTCTATTTTCCATACTGAACCTTCTGCAGATACGAAACACGTTATTTATATCTTACCCATGTTTACCTCACGACTGTGTCTCCTGAAGGGAGATGCCTGTTATCGCGTGTATAATAACAAGCATGATGACCCCCCCCCCCCCAAAAAAAAAAAAACTGTTTATTATTCAAGGCAAAATATGGAGAACTATAATCCATTCCTCTACTAATTACATAGTAAAGAAATCTATGGCGTATACGAAGCGTGCCTTTTGGCTATTCGAATTGTCCGACAATATTTTTCTTGCATTAAGAGACAGAACGAAAGGTTAATTATTGGTTAATGATAACTTAAATTTTGTAGCTTTTGTCAGTTTTAATAAATAGATCTAATATTTCTATGTTTTATGATTCGTCTAGAAGTATGCAAAGAAATACATTACAGCTTAATTTATGGATAATATGTAATGATTATCCTTTCTTTATGTATGTAAATTTTGTCTTTTTTTTGTGTGTGTGTAGCGATAATTGAGTATCATTAAAATTCTACATATGACGAACAGTCTAATTTAGAAATATAATGTGTTTGCATAGCATTACCCGACTCGCGCTAGAAGGTTTAATTAACATCTTTTGAGTCATTTACGTCTGCGCTATAGATTGCATGTCAATAATTCAGATGATATAAATGATAGGCATTATGTGCAAGATTTGTACGTAACAATGGCAAGTCATTTTACATTGTTGGAATTGCAACGTAATTCACTTGCAGTGCAATAAAGATGATTCAGAGAAAGAATCCGGTTATACTTACTCTATTGTCTTCTTGAACATAAGAAGGATTAAATACCTTTTATAAATCAGCTAATTATAGGGTATAAAATGAGAAATGTATTTTTTTTTCTACAACTCTGAAATTCTTTCATAAAAATTAAATATGGGTGTTTATATTTAATGCTAGATGGGCCAATGATTAAATTCAACACGTTTATGGAATAATACCTCAATCAGCTTGTATTTTGGTCATGCACGCAACATTATTTCATCCGTTCACGCACTGCCTTTGATAAAATTCTCAACAAAAAAGCTGGAAGTCATAAAAACATCTGGCAACAATTAGAGCAACTTAGGCATCTGTCAACAATAGACCTTGACACTTTGTGTAAAATGTCAAAAGAATCGATTCAAACAAAGCAAAATACAAACAGTAGTAGGTGGGAAATGCTGCACAGTGAGAAGGAAAATTTTACATGCATCACTGATGTGAAACTGTACAATACCGAGTTTCGGATCGTTGTAACTATATTAATCAAATGTTTTCAATGGCTATAGGAACAGATGCTCCGAACCAGCACAAATACTATTTGAGACAGTTTAAAAAACTGTCATCAATCCAATCCGACTAATGAAATAAATACCAGGTACTACCACCTCCGACAGTTTAAAAAAAAAAAAAACTTCAGTTATTTTAATAAATACGTTACATTTGTGTATAAAGAGGTTAACACTACATAGAATGGCAACAACATTACGCACAGCTCCACCAAATTCTATAGGCTTTATCATCTGATTTATTCCGCGCAAGTCAAAGGTAAAATTCCACCCTTATGTTTTTATTTTTTTTTTCCTTCTGAGGCCAGATCATCATTTTCTACTATTAAAACAGTTAGACTTGGAGAAGGTTTTTTTTTTTTTTTTTTTTTTTTTTCGGAGTCCTGGATATTCATACATATAATGAGCTCGTGTTAGTGACTCCTCATTAGTTCCAATGCTTAGAATGGAAGACGCATTGCGTATAAAGAAACCAAATTTATTGGCGATACGAAGTTTGAGTTATGGCGTCAATAAATATGTCATAGAGCAGTAACACGCCCCAAACACTTCATCATTGTTTCATGTTTATCCAACTGTAGTAAAGAGAAAAATATGAACAGGAATTTATTCAAAAAAAATTCAATCCTATGCATTATTTACCAAGATCGAACAAGCATAGGTCAAATAAACCGATATTTTTTTGATCTACTACAAAGTTAAACATTTTTTTTCCCCTTAATACAAAAACGGGAGTTGTTACCAATAGAGCAGATCTCTCTTTCTGATCTAAATGAGTACGCCGCTTACTAGGCGGCGTACTCATTTAGATAAAGTTTCTCGTGGGCAGAAATATCATTAGAACTGCAGGTGTTTGACTAATACCAGAAGAAGACATCGTAAAATAAGATAAATAATCTGTGAATTGATGAGTTACATTTCTCTGCACGACTTGTGCTGTGTCTGTTTCACGTGTCAGATTAGATTACTGTATTTAGAAGACGCGAACCTATGCGTCAATACGACGCTGAACATGATTTCAGGGAAATACTCCAAAGCAATTGTTATTTCAACAATGAAAACGTGGAATTCCATATTGTTGGAACAGCATCACTAAAAGAAAGCGATTTAATAAAAATCATAGTGACGTATCTGACATTGATACCAATACAACGAAATACCAGAAGCGTCGAAAGTATAACAGTCCTTAAATTTAAACAACAAAAAAAAAAAAAAAAAAAAAAAACTAAATAATTATTTCTGGTTAGCTTTCTCTTTGATAAATGCGATAGGTGCTTTGTGTTCTACACTTAAATAAATCACTCTTATCTGTCTTGTTGTTCTTGGCGATTTGATGAATGTGGATTCGTCAAGACACCAAAAGGCGCACCCTGTTTTCCAATTTGCCCTATGAGAGAAGGAAACAGTAAACGCTAATAACTCGCATAAGTAATGCAGCTGTTCGGTGTTCATATTACAAGAAATGAATAGTCAATTAATTGTGGCTATTCTGTTGGTAATCATATGTTAACAATGCACTGGTATTGTTATTATTAAAGAATGCTGAAGCTATGGTAACCGTCTGTACCTAATGGCTACAACAATACCGAACACAGATGCAAGCTTTCATTGTTCTTAAATATTGACCAACAATGTCTGGAGTTATTTTTTCCGAGAAAGCAAAAGAAAGTTATAGCTCAAATTAAAACATGAGTTTGGCTGATAAAAATTACGACGATATCAAATAGCCAGTGACGCTCATCACTGACTCAGTATGAAACATTATATATTTCAATAATTCGATTCGTTTCTGGGTTCTTTTTTGTCTGCCTAGATTTTATCACATCACCCAAACACGGAAAAAAATAATAATAAAAGTAGGTTTAAAAATGCGATGACCATGAATAGGTGCGGTGAATAATATTCTTCCATAAATAGGCAGCATATCACACCCACAGGAACTGATACAGGTGTTAAAAAGTCAAGCTAGAATTACTTGCTTGTCCTACCAGTTACGACTTAGCGGATAATTCTAGAATGACAATTAGTCAGCTGATCCATCACACCTGCAGATTATTTTAAAATCGAAAATTAAACGCAAGGTCGTTGTCGTGATAGAATAGGCCACAGTAGACACCTTAGTAAACACTAAAGGGAAATCCCAAGTAATAAATAGAAAAACAGATAAATAAGAACAGAATAGGACTAAATTGTGACCTACAATTAGCTGCTTGTGAACTGGAGCGTTTAAGAAGTTGAATAAACATGACGGCCCACTGAAGGAAGTGATTGGATTCTAAGTTTTTCGAATATAAGCTCTCAAAATGAAGAAAAGTATCGTAACTAAATATACAGTACAATTGCACAGATGTAATTCTTTGCTTGTAAAACTAGGACAAAAAAATTTGAACGATCACAATGTTTGGTGTCACAGGTATAGTCATCTCTGAATGGTCCAAAAACGTATTATATTGTTGCCAAACTTTTATAAAGGGTTTCTTCGTAGTGGGATGTGAACGTGGATCTTTTCGACCGAAGGACAAATTTCACAATTTCCTCGCAACTGCGTGTTGGAGATGATGTTTTCAGAATCGCAAGTCGGTTTTAGTGTTGAGACCTATCCCCCTCCCTCCTCTACATGGTATAAACATAAGTGACAATCGTCAGTATGACTCTTTAGTCAAAAGCAGTGGCGTACTCAGGATTTCATCTTGGGGGGGGAGGGAGTTAAGTTGACGATTTGTCAACTTAAAGTTCACATCCCACTACGAAGAAACCCTTTTATAAAGGGTTTCTTCGTAGTGGGATGTGAACGTGGATCTTTTCGACCGAAGAACAAATTTCACAATTTCCTCGCAACTGCGTGTTGGAGATGATGTTTTCAGAATCGCAAGTCGGTTTTAGTGTTGAGACCTATCCCCCTCCCTCCTCTACATGGTATAAACATAAGTGACAATCGTCAGTATGACTCTTTAGTCAAAAGCAGTGGCGTACTCAGGATTTCATCTTGGGGGGGGAGGGAGTTAAGTTGACGATTTGAGGATACACAGTACGCATTGCATACGACTTATGACTAAGCATCTGCAGTTATCGCCAATACATGATACCCGAGATCTCCTCTGGTCTGGCTCAGGCAAACAAAGTAGTGTTCTGTCCACCCGAGAACTATTTCGTTCCCCTTGTGTTCACAGTGACCGTGATTCCCGAGTGCTATAGGGTATTCCCACCTTATGTGACCGCTCATTCTTAAGTAATATAGAAATAGAAGCCATGATACAACATAAATTTAAAAAAAATGAATTTTAATTAGGAAACGATTTTTGGAAATTTTTCAAGTGTTTTTTCTTTTTCTTTTTTTGGGGGGGCCTTTCCCCCTACCCCCGGTGAGCCACTGGTCAGAAGCATAACATGGGAATGCTGAAAAGGCCTGGATTTATTTTTCCTTGTTTCAAAATGAATCTGGGTAATTTGTAATAATAAAGTTTCAACGCAGGCCGGACAAACGTCATGAGTTGGTCAAGGGCTTGCTTTGATTACAAATCTTAACTTTGAAAAAGCCACAATGCACTTCTCTCCCAAATCTCCTACAAAGTCATCAATGCTTTAAATTTATTTATCCACAAAATGCCACAAATATTAACAAAGTGGTTTATTAATGCATGCACGAGATAACGAGTCCTTAAACCAAAATAAGTTCCAAAGAGAAACTATTGGGATCAACCTCCTCAATGAGCTAATTGCAGCTTGTTTATATTCCAAATACATCATGAAAGGCAATCATGATTGGCCAAGATGACAGCGAGAATGGCTGTTTCAATTTGCAGAATGTTACGGTACTCGCTAGTTGAGTACAAAGAATGAAGTAACAGGAATCAGTATAACCACTCGTGAATTAGCTATTGTTTACTTAATATCAACATAAAATAAACAGTAATAATTTATGAATATTTAGAATCGAGTAAAGCATTATTTCTTGGTGTGTGTAGCTTGTCACAACTGTATAATCATCGAATATAAAAGTCAATCTCGAGCTAGACAGAAACTATATAAAACTTTTGTGGGTTGATTGTTGCGTAGGATTACGTCAAAGCAATGATGAGAGTGCATTATAATGTTACTTTTTAACTCAGTTCAGCTTACAGTTAAAGTTTGTAACCTATTGCACCTTTAGTAAAGTGGACACATAAGGTTAGAGAATCCAGAAATCCTGCCGTAGAAACATGGAAACCCCCCCCCACCACCACACACACACACACACACACACACACACAACCTATTTCATGTCTCAAATAAGCGAAATGGAGGTCTCAGTCCTGGCAGCAGAATGCATCTATCATATAACGATAATAAACGTCCATGCCCACAGTGGGATTTGTACCCGCTCTCCAAAGAACAGCTGTGGGTTCGAATGCCGCCAAAAAGCCCGATAATTGCGTATGCTCCCCCCTCTCCCCAGATTTCTGTTTTGCCTCAATAAATACATAAGTTTTAGGTGAATCGGCTGATTCACCTTTTAATCCGAAAAACCTTGAGCAGGGATCTTTCTTTACGAGTAAATGGCAAGAGAGTTCTACCGAGTTTCTACAGAACGCCTGTTTGGGGAGAGAGAGGGTAAATCTATCTTTTGTGCAAATGGCGGGAGTCCCATAAAAGGGTCATATATGCTTTAATTAAATAAACAACTTTAGATATAAAGTGAAACAGAAAATCCCCTATGTTCACATGTGCACAGTCTGTAGCAAACTTTGTACCTGTGCTGAATGGTAAACATTATTAAAAAGTTGAATACTTTCCTCTAGGAAAATTTTGCATACACCACTGGCTATAAATAAGAGCCAGAGACTGAAACTAAAGACTCTTTTATCGCAAATCAGTTGAGAACAAACTGTTAGTAATAATCCTTGACATATTGGTTTCCGTTTAGCTTCATATGTCATAATTTTCTATTTTAACTCCAACTTTTTTTTTTTTTTTTCATTCTCGTAAGAGGTGGATATAAAGCCTTATTTGATACCACATTAAAGTTTCCTAAGCTGTTAGTAAGAGCGATAAACGAACCTTAGCCTGCAAACAGGTGGCGAAGAAGATCGTATTTCTATTTGCCCACAATCTTTATCATCCATGCACTGTCAAGAAGGTCATAATTCTTCACTGGATGGCTTCCCCTATTGATAGGACTTGACTAGAAGTCTGAATACATTTTCTTCTATTCTTTTTTCATCCGTGAAACGTAAAAGAAGAAAAAAAACTTGTTAAGAAAACTAATAATGTGACATGCCACTTCTGTTAAGAATCAGAAAGGTTTGTGAAACAACAAACTCAGGTCAAGAATGCAAGGTGTTGTCTAAACTAAGCGTGACAGCTGGAAAGATAATATAAATTTCCTATATCAACATGTTTGACCTATTATGACACTGCCACACTCAGCCTCAAGTGCTTAGGTTCAGGTAGCAGTGTAGCTATCGGCATGGAATAAGATGAAGTCACTGATGGATACAAAAAAAGTTTAGCTTGTTGTGTGACGCAAGGTGAAAAACAAGATATTTTGTTCTTTTATAAAAAATATTTAGACTTTCTCAACTAACAGAAATTAATCTTATAATAAAATAAACAAAATAAAGAGTACATATTATTAATGACGCAAACGTACAAATAAAATAAAATCCTGCTTATAAGGATTTTAGATTTTATTTTTATGTGTATGTTTATGACATATATATATATATATATATATATATATATATATATAAACATTTAACAGGTGGTTGATATTTAGTATTAAAATATATAGAAAAAAGGCTAATTTTTGCATAATTAAGATATTATAATGGAGGATATTATAGATCCAGTCATATTTTATAACCAAATAAATCCATAAGTACAATACTACATTTTTGAAATATTCTTACAAGAATAGAACCTCTGGATGGATTTTCTTGGTATGCATCGCTCATAAAACATCAGCTCTGCCATTGGCCCGTATGCTAGTCTTTTTATTAGTGCTTAAATTAGGCTTATTGCCCTGAGCAGCTTTGAACTTACTTCTTTACCTAATCCTGAGATCTTTAAATTTGAATGTAAATTTAAAATATCACTATTATGTATGACATTAATGGCTTTAGAGGTGAAGTAAGATGCGTTTCATATTCCCCGCTATCTGTTACGGCTACAATGAGGGAAAAATTTTGTGAGCAGTTTGCTCGCCCTGAATGGGCATGGAGATTATGTATCGCCAGGGGCGGCTAGAGTATAGGCACTACGGAACTGCAGTACCCCCAATTTTTCTCAATATATAAAGATATTTATTAATTTATTTATATTTGCTTGTAATATTTAATTTTATCATCAACAATCCTATACAATTCTCCTTTTTTTGTATAAAAAATAATAAAAATCCATCTTGTAGCACTTAGGAGGGCGAAGGACGCTAGCAGCACTGTGTTTACCACAGTATAATATTGCTACGCGCGCAAGCATATACACGTCATAGTGAGATGCGAGCTATTAGCGTAATGCGGCACTGTCCGTAGCGCAGTTCCACTGTTGTTTATGTGCAGTTTGCGCCAGGAGTAGAGTATTCGTAGTGCTTATCGTGTTTACTCCCTCTCTTTAAATATTTGGACATTACAATTAAAGATATAACATGTGTTATAGTTTTTAGTTTAGAACATTATTGAGGTTATTCAGGGGGGGCGCTGACAATATGTGCAATGTGTGCAACGCACACAGGCGCCAGGATAGTAAAGGCGCTTGCGAAATACTTAAAAAAATATTATTCATTAATTATATCAAAATAAATTACATTTTTATTTAAATTTTAATTATATTTTATAGACTTGTCTTAAACAAATTATTTATAATCACTTATTTGTTATTATTCCTTAAGACCTTATTTTATCCTGATCCTAGTTCTAACAAGTAGTTTAGCGTAAACAAGTAAAAACTTGAACTTGAGTGAGTTTACTGTTTACAGGATGACGCGCGTTTGAATTTGTTTAATCTTGTTCACACTCGCATTTGCTCTAAACATATATAAGAAAATCTGCTGCAGTTTTTAACTTTATTTCTATATTCTGCTGTTATAAGCAGAATATAGGCGACCTCTTGCATTGTACCTGAATCGTCATGAGAAAAATTTAAATCATTTGAACAATTACAAAAAATGGACAAAAATAATTACATCCTTAAAAATTAAAACTTGTATTGATCATTTTTAACAAACAGTTTTAGATAATGAAAGGAAACGTTGGTATGAAGTTATAAAAAGAATAATTTTTGTAGTACAGTTTTTAGGCAAACGAAATCAAGCTCTTCGTGGCAAAAGTAGTAAACTTTACGATCGCAACAATGCCAATTTTTTAAAATGCATTTGAGACGTTAGAAAAGTTTGATCCTTTTATATCTGAACACACGCAACGTGTAGCTAATGATCCTGACTGAAAAATATGTCCTCCTATTTAGGAGATAAAATTCAAAATGAAATACTCATTTTATTGGCATCAAATATTAAAAATAACGTTTTTATTTCGCAGAATATTTTTTTGGGGGGGGGGGGGGGGTATAGGGGCGCCAACTAAAATTTTGCACACAGGCGCCGGACATTACTGGCGCGCCCCTGGGGTTATGGACAATTATGACCACAGAAATGCAATCTCAAGAAATCAGTTCTGTGACAGTAGTGACTGTAAGCGAACTACAAAAACTCAAATTTTCACAGTTGACTCTCGCTGAGAAAGTTTCTATTAAAATAAGAGGCCGTCCTTTACCCGATATTCAAATATCTCAGGATATTTGAATATCGGGATAAAGGAATAAGCAATGATAAGAAGTACATTAGAAGTGTTAATACAGAATGGTATAAAAAGAAAAGTTGGCCGTGTTTGTTGTTTGGAGGTGATGCGAAATGGACAAAGGATGGTTTTGTAAATATAAATAAAATGAAAGAAAAAACTGAAAAAACATGAAACGTCAAAAAAACATATTGAAAATGCAGTTTCTTTGTCGCTTTTAGGAACTATCGAGAATGAAAACATTTCTGAGGAGCACTAGGAATCAGGATAGGTTAAATGCACTTGCGATGATATTCTTCAACAGTCACACAAACATCAAGGAAAACGTTATTGACCTTTTCGCTCGAAACAAAACAAGAAGAATATATTTTATTTTTAAGTAATTTTGAATTATACCAAACTGTATAATTTTATCGATAATAAACAATATTTTTTCTTGTTTAATTTTTTTTTTAATTTTTACCATAATTTTGATATTTTATTCAAACACGTATACGCTGTACTTACAGTGTGTTTGTATATTTCGAAAGTTTCAGCACCCCCACGATTTCACGCCACGAGCCGGCACTGTGTATCGCTACAGGAAATTAAAATGGCTTTTGGTCGAGACAGGTATTCTTGTTTTCCCAGCTATATCAGAATTGGGTTATGATCACATGACAACTCCTTCAATGATTTTAGGCTGTACTGAAGTCTAATATTTTGCAGGACAGCTATATCCAGGATGTCAGCGGTGCCAAACGTACTGAGATGAGTTGGCTTCGTGGGGCCTGCCACAAGAACATCGCTTGATCCTATGTAGTTGGAAAGGATGCAGCCATTCTTGTTGGTGGTTCTACAATTCCAGGCAGGGAGCTTGAAATTTAAGTCTCAGGCAATAATGATGGACTCTCTAACTCCTACGATGGCATTTAGATCAGAGTGCAGTAGAGTTTTTAAGGGTGGGTTGTAAGCTGAGTAGATTTTCAGTCTGCCAGCCGAGCTAGTGAATACCTTTATACCTGTGACCTCAAGGTTAGTGGTTGGAGGTTTTTTTTTTTTTACAGAATCGTGTTTGATATAATTTTTAATGAAGATGGCAGTACCGCCGTCTCTATAGCTCAGCCTGTCGGTTCTGTATAGGACAGCCCCTTATTTTGGGGCTGTCCGAGGATCTTAGATGTGTCTCGCTTATTAGAATAACATCTGGCTGATATCTATGAAGAAAGTCTTGGAGCTCTAAAATTTTGTTTCTGAGGCTATTTGCATTCCATGCGACGATCTGAAGAAAAGCTGGAATTAGTTTGTTTCTATTCATCTATAAGTGCTGTGAGGATGGCCTGTGTTTCGCGTAGGAATCTTTTAGTTGAGGTTGCTGAAGGGTTTGACATGCTGAAGTCTTGTAGCATGTTTGCTAGAGAGGAAGTAATAACAGCGGTCAAGTTTATAAGTTTGCTGTTTGCTGATTCTGTTCTAGCGTTGACATGTCTGAACGGGCTAGGTCTGCATATCTTCTTGTTTGCCTTTGGTATACTCTATTCTTGAAGGCCGCTGAGCCTCGGGATGTGGTGCAGGGGCCTCTGGTATTTGTGTTCTACAGGAGGAAAACTATTTAGCTGTTTCCAACCGTCTGTTCTTCGAATGTTGAGTAGATCCCTTATAGTTGGATGGATGAGAACCACCGCAGTTGGCAGATTTAGCCGGGGTGGTTTTCGGTTTTGTACAGATAGTGGTTGGGTGGCTATCCCCAAATTCAAACATTTGAACTCAGCTTTACACAGTTTCTGGGTGTGGTCAAACTTTTGGCACCTGTGGCATTGCTCAGAAGATGCCCTTTTTCGGAGTGGCTTTGGTGTGATGATGAGCCCGCAGATTGATTTTAAGTTGTAAATATTTTTGTATATGTTGTGGATCTCTACAAGGACTAACGGCATAGGAATCTTGTCAGATCTACACATTCTGCTGAACTTTATAGGAAGCAGATCCTGTAAGTTAAGATCAGCATCTATCTCTTTTGGATCAACGTCTTCAGAGACGCCACGGAGGACCACTTTTAAAATTTTTTTTCTGAACTGAGTGAGAAGGTGTGGTACTGAATACATCTGACGTCCATTTCCTTTGTTAATTTTCTATAATCTGTCACTGTGGCGGGTTGTATCTTGATACCCTCATCCACATTTTTGGCCTTTGTGTAATCAATTTGTAAATTGGACATTGTAGATCTTAGAGCTGACCATCCGTGTTTTTCTCTTAGTATAATCGGAGGCACCTCTTCTTTGGGAGAAACAGTGGAGTCCGAAACTGGACCGTCTTGTTCTATTTCTTTATCTTTGTGTGGTTCTGCGGTTGTTTTGCGCTTCTTGAGTGCGCGGACGTCTTCGAAATCTGAGGGAGTAGAGATCACCGATTCCAACTGTTCCTCCATTTCAGCGGCGTCATCACCTGTGACGCTTGCGGCGGGAAACGTATCATAAAGTTTCACCTTTCTCGGCCAGTTGTTATTGAGCAGCTCACCAAGTCTGATGAATTCACGATATACTTGCTCAAATATCATCTAATCTATTTGTTTTTCCATGTCTGTCAACGTGTAAGAAGCTTTAAAAAAAAAATTAAAAATTAAAAAAAAAAAAAGCTTACCGTGTAGTTGCAGTTTGGCCGGTACTTTCGCAAAACTCCGAATTTCTAGGATAAAAGTACTAACATAAAATGGAAAGATCTTCGAAACTCATCAGCAACAAGCACCAAGCACAAAACCTAAATCAATCTCCAAATCCCAAAATCTGACTATCAAATATCTCCAGAATTCGTCAATCAAAACTACTAATTATGTATGTCCTTATAAGGACTGGCTTAAAAGGACGAAGCAAGAATGCTTTTCATCTTCCCCGTTATCTGTAGAGGAGGATGTAAGGATAAGGTGTTATTGAGCTATATATATATATATATATAAAGCCCTGATCATGACAGGAGGGTAACAGCAATAGCTGAGCCTCAGTTAGAACTTCATTGGCTACAGCACTGCCATCCATTACCCTTCGAGGGTGCCCATTTTAGTCGCCTCGTACAACATGCATGAGCTACATTGGAGATATTCTTATCCTGGCCACCACACGGGAGTATAATTATGTATGAAACTTGGAACTTATAACTTCTTTGGAAGATGGACCGAGTCCTTGACTCTTTATCCCTTCATCTGATTTTAGCTTGTGTATGAGAGGATTATTGTGGGTAAATTACCCGCTCATTGGGAGCATTGTAAGCTGTATTAGCTTCATCTTGCGATGGAGGATTTTGGTTTTTTATGTTTGAAATGATCTGAGGGTTTGTAGTCTGCTGCCTGTTGAATTAGCTGATTTGGGTGATTATCTGTGTCTGTGAAGAATTTTTCTGCAATGCCTGTCATGTAGGTCTTGATATTTGGAAGGTTGGCTTCCTGGTGTAACTGGAGGTCTCTCATGAACCAAGGGGCATTAAATGCCATTCTCAGGCATTTGTTCTGGATCGTCTGTAATCTATAGATGTTACTTTTAGCTGTGTGTCCCCAGATTGGTGATGCGTAAGTGAGTTGTGGTCTTATTACCGATTTACAGAGGAGGATTTTATTATTTATGTTTAGGAAGCTCTTCCTATTCAAAAGTGGATATAGCTGTGCTATTGTCTGACTTGCTTTGGTAGAGATACTATTTATGTGTGTCTTGAAATTCAGGCGTTTGTCAAGATGAACTCCTAGATATTTGGTACAGTTGTGCCAAGGGATGATTTTTCCAAGCATTTGTATGCTTGTGTTCGGTTCTGCTTTACGTCTGGTGAAAAGTACTGCAGAGCTTTTTCCTGGATTAATGGCAATGCGCCATTTGGTGTACCAGTCCTCTAATTCGTTGACTGCTCTCTGTAGCTTGTTTGTGGCCAAATGTGGACGGAGGGATCTGGCTATGATAATTGTGTCGTCGGCATATAATTATGTATTCTTAAAGTTCTTAAAAGAACTAGGAGATGGACTGAGTCCTTGACTCTTTATCTCGTCATCTGAATGAAGAAAATCTGTGTGGATGGGATGTTATGAGCTAAAAGCTCTAGTCATGGCTGGGTAACGGCATTAGCCGAGGCTCAGTTAAAACTTCATTTGCTACAGCATTGCCATCCGCTACCCTGGAAGTCCTAAAAAGGACTCGGATGTTATCTCTTCCTATAATTACGTATGCAAGACGCAAGACGTTGCTGACTATAAGGGTGAAGCAAAATGCTTTTATAATCCCTGCTATCTGATAAGGTGGCTGTGTGAGGAAAAGTTTATGAGCTAAGTGCTCTGCCTGAGTGAGTGCGATTTAAAGATCATTTGGAAGTAGGATGGCCTTGGGTCTCCTATATTTTGAGAAGAGTCTGTTTCATCATAATTTGCTGCTTGTTGCACTAATTCATTTGGATGTGAAGAGGATGCTGAGAAGAACTTTACTGCTGAAGACTGCAGGAAAGAGTAGATGTAGGGGATATTTGTATCCCGGTGGAGTTGGACATTTCTGATATACCATGGTGCGTTCAAGATCATGCGGAGACATTTGTTTTGCACTCTCTGTAGTTTGAGGATATTTGTACTTGAGGTGTGGCTCCAGGCTGGGGACGCATAAGTGATAATGGGGCGAATCATCAACTGATAAAGGAGCAGTTTTATTTTGGTATTCAGCTTGCTATTACTATTTATAAGAGGGTAAAGCTGTGCAATGACTCTTGATGCTTTTGTACACGAGGCTTTTATATGTGGACTGAAGGTTAGTTTTCTGTCCAGCAGTACACCCAGATATTTGGCTTCTGCTTTCCAGGGAATCTTGATATTAAATAGGAAGATGTCATCTTTGGGAGATATTGAGTTTTTAGTGAAGAGCATGGGCGATACTCTTCTGAGGGTTTACTTGCAATCTCCATTCCGAGAACCAGTGCTCTAATCTCTGCAAGTTTTCTTGCAGTTTCTTGATGACAAGAAGCGGTTTAATAGATCTGGTAAGTATGGCTGTGTCGTCTGCGTATAGGGCAATGATGGATGACATTGGATTGTGTGGAATGTCCGCCATGTAAATCGTGAAAAGTATCGGTGCCAATAGGAACCCTTGAGGCACTCCTGCCAAGATGCGTCGCTGGGTAGATAATATATCATTTAGTTTGACTTGCATTCGTCTGTCACTAAGAAATGACTTTATAATTTGGACTAGATCTAATGGAATGCCAGCTAAAATTAACTTGTATAGTAGTCCAAAGTGCCATAATTTGTCGAACGCCTTTTCTAAGTCAAGAAAAACTGCTCCGGTGTATTGGTGCCAATTGTAACTTGTGGTAATGAATTCGATTAGTCTATGAATTTGTTGGGTGGTACTGTGAAACTGGCGAAAACCAAACTGTTCTGAAGGAAGGATGTTTAATTTTTTTACTGAAAGTTGAATTCTGGAAAGGATAGCTTTTTTTGCTATTTTGCCCAAATTAGAAATCAGACTTATGGGACGATAACTTTGAGGCTGCTGAGGATCCTTGCCAGGCTTGTATATAGGAACTACGTCTGCCAACTTCCATGCAGACGGAAAGTATTAAACCCGAACATAGCATTTATTATTGTTGTAAAATGTACGATGACCTTTCGGGGTAGCAGTTTAATAACTTTGTTGGATTGCCGTCAGGCCCTGGAGCTTTTTTTATTCTTTAAGTTCTTTATAATGTCATAAATTTCAGCTGGGGAAGTAGGTGCGAGTTGGCTGGTACAGGTATCAGGCCGTTTTAACACGTGTCTGACGTGGCGGTGGACTTTGTAAATATGATTGAAATTTAGATTATCGTATGAAGGGCTACACTGTTTTTCTAAATTTTTAGCTATAGTTTCGGCTTTTTCTGCATCTGTGTAAACAGGTCAGATTTGAGAGGAAGAAGAGATTTGTTTTTGTTTTTGATGTTTCTCAGGAACTTCCAGACGGTTTGATCACCAGGTGATATGGAGGCTAATTTGTCTTCCCATAGTTTGTTTCTGTGGACTTTAAGTGCATCTCTCACTGCACTGTTCATTTTGTTGAGATATTTTTTGTCTTGGGGTGCTTTGGTATCTTTTTCTTGCTTTATTTTTTTTCCCTGATTAAGTTCATCATGTCATCATATATTATATCTGGTAGTCGTTTAGGCTTGAAAGCAATTGAATTTGAGGTAATAGATGCTATGGCTGTGTTGATTTGATCAGTGAGTTTATTGACTGCAGAATCAATTTCTTCCTTGGAATTAATATGTGGGACGGGATCAATGTAGTTTGGAAGCATTTTGGATAGTTTTCCCCAGGGAATGAAGGTGTGAGGCGAAGTGGGAAGTCCCCTCTGATAACCCAGTTGGAGCAGAATAGGATTGTGGTCTGATGATAATTCATTCAATGATTCCAGGGTGTACTGTAGGTTGACATTCTGAAGGATAGCTATATCCAAGACGTCGGATGAGCCAGTGAGACTGTGGTGAGTTGGCACTGAGGGGCCATATAATTATGAATAGTCATAAGGACTGGCTTAAAGGGGCGAAGCAAGAATGCTTTTCATCTTCCCCGTTATCTGCAGAGGACATTGTAGGGATAAGATGTTATTGAGCTATTAAAGCTCTGATCATGACAGGAGGGTAACAGCAATAGTCGAGTCTCAGTTAGAACTTCATTGGCTCTTAATAATTATAATAATTATGAGTTCTACGTTACAAAGTTAAATTGATCTTAAGTGAACTTAAGTTAGGTGTGTAAACAAATTATTAAATTTTAGAGTTAAAACTCTAATTTGAAAAAAAAAAAGGTTAAGATAAATTAGTTAAAAATATTATAGATCCAGTTATAGTTTATTCATTTTGATAACACAATACTATTAATTATTTATATATGACAAGAAATTATATTCTTGTTTTCAGCAGATGCTATTCAGGCTTTATCTCGTTGAATGATTTTCTTTGGTCGTAAGTCTCCAGCAGTTTCTCTCTCCCCATCTCCTTTTCAATAAGAAAGTAGCAGAGTGAGAGAAACTGAATGGAATGTATTTCTGTGGCAATTATTTAGGAAGAAGGCATGCGTGGTACAGTTCAGTTATTGTTATCATCACAACAATGCATTTTCGATTAAATATTTGATAGACGCAACATAACAGAAGAGTTTAGTTGTTAAATGAACGGTATTATTGATTACCATCAATTTCCATAATGCCTCACAATTACCACAAACGACTAGATTTTATCTGGAAAATTTACATAAATGATATTGCATTTCGCCATGGGAAATGAGAAGTTGCACTGTAGGTGTAAGTAGGAAAGTTGGATTATGACAATTGCAGACGCACACAGCTGTTGTAATGGCCGGTGTCGGGAACTGGCAATAATTGCACTGTCAGACAGAATAATATATGAGATCCTTATACAGAAAGAAGAGTGGGTAAGTGGTAGTCTGATTATAGTCCCCCGCTTGTAAATTATGGGGTAGAAAATATATGGGTTGTGTATTTGAAACCCTAAACACGGTCTGCCTAAATACAATCTTCCTAATTTCATATTGATATAATGATAGCAGCCAAATATGAGGTGGTATGGAAATCAGCGATATATATTCAGACTAAGGACAGAGTGGCTAAGGGTAATTTTTTTTTAGCAGACGGTCATGTTGTTAATTCGGATATACTTCATAATAACTGTATTTTTGAAAACTCACCACTCATGTCCCGAAATGGGAGCCGATCCATAATCTTTTGCAATCCTTACTGCGGGCATTTTGCGAGTAGGAATACGTTGCTCACATTCACCTTAATCATTGACAATAATTCACACACAAGACAATATCTTAGGTCGATTGATTTGTGCATCTTTGAAATAAGTAAAAATCATTGGTGGGTGTATCCGTTCTCCAAGACTGCGAGGTTCGAATTCCGATGTGGGTGGGGTTGAGATTTTTTTTTAAAAAATAAGCATAAAAGGAGAAGTACGACACTACTGTGTCATAAATTTTGCAACCACGTGTGTATTAAATTGAAATTTTAAAAAAAATAGTTAAAACAATGATAGTAAAATAGATGCTTTTATATTTTCCCTATATTTTATGGAAATAAAATGATTGTATTAAATGTGATGTGTCAACCACTTCTTATGACCTGGTCATTTTATCCTAATACGCTCATCTTCCACCCTTCCACTAGAATATGTCAATGACTACATCATCGACTGAAATCCCTGAAGGATTAAGAGATCTTATCTAGACAAGCGGGAAATGTATCCCCTTAGTGGTTGCAGTCTTCGTCCTGAAATACGGGAACTGTCATCAGAAAGATTAACCATTCGTCTCTGGAGTTGGACAGCAAGGAAACTCCGTCCACCGATTGTTTGTTGACAACACGTAACCGAATCTTTAGTGCTTGACCCGCCCTTTGTGTAGATCTGATAAAAGCGATTATACTCGTATGACCTAAATGAAGGAAAAGTCCTCAAAGTGAGTAAATAAAATGTAGATTTATATATATGCACTACTGATCGAAGACCATATTTTCGAAACTATTCAGTTAGTCACTTCATAATCTGAAACAGGAACAAGACTTTATAATAAATCAATTGCATTTCAAGTTGGAAAAAAAAATCTTTTATTATTATCATATGCTAATGGACTACACTTTCTGGAAACCCTGCCCTAGAGACCAACACAGAACTTTTTCTAAACATTCACTCTTCACATTCACTCCGAAAAGGGCCAAGATACATTACTTCCAAAATGTCTATTCAGACATAATTTCAGAACAAGGTACCGAAACAAAAAAACATCTTCTCAAAAACTAGGGAAAAGTAAGGGAAAAAAATATAATAGAATACAAGATTGCAACTCTGTAGAGGTCTTTTTTTTTTTTTTACCATAATCAAGTTAACTGCATATAAAGTAATCATTTTGTTGCATTTCTACGTGTTTAATTTACATTTCGATCACATGTTCATATAAACCAATCATTGAACGTATTTTTTGTGACGTCACTAATCCTGAACTGTTCGTCTCCATTCACTCGAGTGAATGGACACGAGCAGTTCCATGACGCAATAATAAACGACGTGGAATTGTGCGCATGTTCCAAATTTGTTACATTATATCAGTTACAAATTCCATTTCATCTTTTACAAGAATTACTTAAGCAAGAAGTGTCGTTTTTTTTTCTCTCTCGTTAATTGATGTTTAAATTTACAGAAGAATTAATATTGTGTAATTATTCAGTAATGATACATAAAAGGAAATTAAAAGGCATAATGGCACTTTATATTTATTTGATGTTTCATTAAGCTTACGTTACTGAAGGGTCTGGAGGCAATGAGTTAGCTGTGTTTCTTAATACGAATATGTGTGGTGCAATCAAACCTCGTTGGTGTTCTTTGGTCTGTGTCTTCACAAAACTCTCTGAAATGAACATTAGGTTACTTCCACAACGTTGTTCGATCTGGGATTCAAGTATATTTAGGAAAGCTTCAAAAAAGCAGTGTTAGATTTATAAATTGCCTCCGTAGCGCAAGAACGACGGTACGTTGCGCCTTTCGATTGGAAAAGGCCTAAATTCGATTCTCGTCATGACGGGAGGAATCTTTATATGAACTTTTTCAATCAAAGGTGAGTTAGCCGATCTCATACGGAGGTAGCAGGGTTTATTCTCCCGGAAACTCGGGGTTTTGATCCCGCATACAGAAAAATCGGCCCTTCAGAACACATGCAATTTACACACAAAAAATACTAATTGTGGTGGTGGGAGGTAGATGGCGCTGCTGTAGTTGATTGGTAGTAGAGGTTCGGTGTAGTGGTGAAGATGGAGAGTTGTATAGTAGGTGTCCTCCTGCGATGAGTCTTCAAACTCCTTGGAGGTGTCACGAATAATAATAATATCTTTTCATAAATTGCTTGCTGTTTTGCGGGAAAAACAAAATTTGCTACTTCCGTTGACGTTGTTTAACTTATCTTCAATTGAAAAGCCTTTTTAAAAGATACTTAATGTTTTCTCGTTTACGATGTTATTGACCAGTTCATAAAGAAGAACCGTAGGGTAGAATTTGTATTCAAGTAGCTAAATTGAAAAAGATAGAATATCATTTGTAAAATAAATGTTGTATTTGTATGATTAAATGTACATAAATTTCTAAATATATAGTTTTAATGGTCAGTAATTCATTATTCCGCTAATCGGACTTCAATCACACCGCTCACCCTCTGAATGATGACAAGTGCAAGCGTGAATTTCAAGACCAGCATTCGCCCCTGACAGGGAGAGAGGCCCAGTTGTCGCCCATCGCGTTTCCTTGTTACACGATACTACCAGAAACACACGGGGTGCTTTGCTGAATGAGCGACCAGTTAAACTTATTTAAAATACGTCTTCAAGGTGTTTTCACTTACACATGTGAATAAGAATATTCAGAATGCTCCGAGAAGTTACAGATTGGTTAGTTTAGGTTTAAATTAACGGAGGCAATAAGCCAATAAGGCAACTTGTTCTCTAGTTGTTTGTAGATTTATTTTTTATTTCAATCGCACATATGAATCCTGGAAACTAAAAACTTATAATATTGCACCATCAAACTATTTCAAATCCTTATATAATAAATATATATATGGTTACTGTGTAAAATATATATTAGTTTTCTTTTTGAAAGATACATTTCAAAAATTTTAAGAATATTTTAAAAGAATTTTGAGATTCAAAAATGTTAAATCATTTCACAACGGAACATAAACTGCATTCGGACTACTAAACAATTTTTCACAGTTTTGTTACATTCCTGCAAGTATTTATTTATTTTTTTTTTCCACGGATGACGCTTGAAATAAGTTTGATCATGTGTGTTTATGTAAGCCACTCGGTGAGCGTACTTTTCATGACGTTACTGATTATCGCTAACTCTTCGTGTCCATTCACTCGCGACTGAGTCTGCAGTGAATGAACACGAGCATTTCTATGGCAAAACAATGAAAGATAATAATGAAAGTTGTGCGCATGTTCCAGATTTGCAGCACATTACTTACAAATTCCACTTCATATTTTAGAAAAATTATTGGGGAAAAAAAAAGAAAGAAAGAATCATACTTAAATTCACAGATTAATTATCCATTAATGATACATAAAAAGAAATTAAAAGGTGTGTCACATTACACCAATCTCACAGCTTTCAGCAGGCCAGCAAAACCTAATTTAGGCAAAAAAAAAAAAAAAAACCGAACATACGGGTTCCTGGGCAGAGTTTATAATTTAAGTAATGAAAAACTAAGTGAACTTGGTTTTTAAGTTTCTTTCTATATTTAGCTATAAAATATAGATGGATCTATAATATACTCCATGTTTTCTTCTTACTTATGCAAATTAAAGCCATTCGAATCTATAATTCTGAAATTAAAATTTTTATATTTTCAGCTGAGCTTGAAATACGAAAATAAATTAATCCAAAGTACGGAAACACTTTGTAAAATATGTAAAATCAGGATATAGCTCAGTGCAGCAGTTATTGTCCAAATAAGATTTCATGATAGGAATCGAACACCAGAGGATAGATAAGTATTTAGAACGCATACAGGAATCGCATTTTAAAACAAGGGTCAATTAAAATTCAAAATCTTCACGTAGGGGTCAAAAGAAATAAGGCTGATTAGTCAATTTCAATATAGAATTGTGTATTAGGAAAGAACCAGTCAGATATTTTTGATGTTTATGTGAAAAAAAATGCATTTTTTTTTATTTATTTTAGTCTTACTACCTTCATATGACATTTTCTACCTTTCAAAGATACTAAACGCACTTCAAAAAATATATTTAGTGTCTCCAGATCAGAGGCGTAGCTAAGGGGGTGCGGAGGGGGAAGTCCGCCCCGGGCGGCACTTTGAACCTTTTTGACCTTTTGCAGTTATTTCTAAAATACAGTCTCGAGAACTCAGTTCCAAATATTGTAATACAACTGCGAATTTTCCTCACAATTGCTGTAAATGTCTAGTTGTGAGAGGAGTTTTCCCAAATAAAATTGATTAAGAATTACCTACGTTACTATAAAATAGACTTCGCCAATATCATCGACGATTTTGCTAACAGAAAAGCAAGTAAAATAACATTTTAGAATGTTGAAATTAAAGTTTTACTTTAAAAATAAGCATAGCATTTTAATTTATTTCCCTATACGTCGTTTTGACTTTTTGTAGTATTTTTGGTGTGTATTGAGAGGGGCGACAAACTGAGGTATCGCCCCGGGCGGCAAAAGCTCTAGCTACGCCACTGCTCCAGATAGAATTCGATATTTTACAATCATTTTACGCGTAGGGGCTTGCCCTCTTCCCGACTGCGCTACGGTAGGTGCTAGTAAAACATTCATCTTCTTATGTTTTCTCGTCTATTTTTAAGAAAATAAACAGCAAACTATAGTTATAATTTGAAGTTTTTCCCCAAATTATTGTTTTACTAATTATTGCATTCAAATGGTAAGTTAACTTCATTATCAATCCCGGTTGCAGATAGATTAATTATTAATGAAAAAAAATTAATAGTATTTAAAGTAATAAAATTTTAAAAAGAAAAATAGTTATCATATTTTAAGAAATTATTCATTTTAATTAATATTATCAAAGATAATTAGAATATAATAAATACACCTTTTTGTTTTTTGTATTAAATTTTTTATATTGAAAATTAAGAATTCGTATTTCGTATATTGTATATATATATATTTTATATATATATATATATTTTATATATTGTATATATATATATTGTATATATATATATATATATATATATATATATATATATATATATATATATATATATTGTTGGGAATAAATTTTTAACTTGGGTATATTGTATATTAGGATAACCAAGCAATTTTATATGCTTGGTATTTTAGCTCCTAATCCCAAGTATGCAATTGTTTGCATACTTGGGATTAGGAGCTAAAATACCAAGCATATAAAATTGCTTGGTTATCCTAATATATATATATTGTATATATATATATATATATATATAGAAAAATTAATCCACCGTGAGATGCGGTGATTACCCTTGGAGGGTAACGGATGGTAATGCTGTAGCCAATGAAGTTCTTACTAAGGCTCGGCTATTGCTGTTACCCTCCTGCCCTGATCAGAGCTTTAATAGCTCAATAACACCTTATCCCTATACTGTCCTCTACAGATAACGGGGAATATGATAACGGGTAATGATAATATGATACAGATAACGGGGAATATGAAAAGCATTCTTACTTCGCCCCTTTAAGCCAGTCCTTATAAGGATATACGATACGATATTGTCTGAACATAAGATACAGTAATCCCTCGATTAGTGCGTCATTTTTTTTCGATACCCAAATTCGATTAGTGCGCCTCTAAAATTCGATTCGTGCGCCTATATACATCTTAAAAATAAATGTTACAGATTTTAAAAATTTTTCTATCTATCCTGGAATTTGTCATTTTAGTTTTCTAAGCATTTTTCATGAATAAATATTTTTTAGTGGAAATATTCTGAGGAGAATAATATTCGTGAATATGTCGAAAAGCTCAGACCCAGAACGCCTAATAACATCTGTGTATCGTTAATTTTCACACATCGAAACCTTTCAACATTTGGGAAAGTGAATATCGCTGTTTATGATCGCTCATAAAAATTGCCTGCAAGCGGATTATAACAATCGACGGTGTATATTATGTTCTTAAAACTGACGGAAATAACATCTGTGTAGCAAATGTCAATGACCAAGCGGCATATTTTTAAACTTGGAAATATTCATGAATTATCGTTAATTTTCACACATCGAAATCTTTCAACAATCGGTAAAGAGAATACCGCTGTTCATCGCCGATCATAAAAATTGCCTGCAAGCCGATTACAGCAAATGGCGGAGTATCTTCTGCTTTCAAAACTGAACGAAATAACATCTGTCTCACAAATGTTAGTGACTAATCAGCAAGGAAGTACTGTATATGTTTTATTGTCTTTCAGCTTCACGGTTTTCCTTTAAGTAGGCCCTGAAACATACCTTAATTCTTTTGTAAAAAAATTAAGGTTCAAAAACGAAATTTGAAGAACGAATCAAACGTTTTCTCATAGGTTATTATATTCCATTAATGCGCCTGTTTTAAAGAACGCATTAGGCGCACTAATGGAGGGATCGCTGTATATAATATAATATAATATAAGATAAGATATATAATATAATATAAGATATAGTATTGTCTGATAAAGATAGATATATAGACTCATTAATGGTTCGTATTCGGATTTAAGCTTTCTTCTTCTAAGAAAAATGCATTTCAATATTATAATCGCGGGCACGCACGTAAGCGTATTTTTACAACCTATCGACCAACCAACCATCGGTTTATTTCTTCTCTCTCTCTCTCCCCAATCAAGCTTTTCCCCTTTCTCTTCGACTCTCCAAGGCCTACCCAGTTCAAGGACAAACGTGAGACCAAAATAAGTGGATGAGTAGCAACGAAAGGATACTGGACTTGTCAGCCGTTCGGTTGCGTGTGGACCTACGACTGTGACAACTTTTTATTTTTGTCTTGTGTTTTTGTTTGTGTGACAATCATTTTACTAAGAGAGTAGTGCTCCACCTAGTGGTCAAAATACAAGATATGTAAAGGTAAGGTAGCTTCGTTATGCAAATGATCAATCAACTTGTGTTGCGATATCTCTTTAGAAATGACACTTTATTTGAGCTCGAAATTAGTCAAGAATTCTTTAAAAAAGCCATCAATCTTTATTTACAAAAATTAATAAATAAACCATGAAAATGATGATAAAATTTCTGCTTTTAAACCAGTTATATATTGTAATTAAAAGAAGCATGTCTAAGCTAGAATATTAAATGCGATGACCAAACTCTTTTCCTATTATCCAGACTGTTCACAGTGTCATCTAAATGTACTACTCGCATCTTAAACTATTCTTAAATCGAATGATCCTAGCCACCATCTAGGGAAATGACTATGAGCAAGGTGGTTTCCCGTTGCTTTCCTTGCCGCATTTCTATGACTGTAGCCTGTGTGTTTCCGTGGGCAGGTTTGCCTGCTTGCGGGATGAAAAACCCCATATAAACCCCGGGAAAAACTCTGCTCTCCCCGTCCAAGACTGGCTAACTTGGTTATGGCTGAGAAAGATCCTTAAGCTCCTCACATCGTCGACTGGAATCGAACCTAGGACACTCCTTCCCTAGGCATATGGTTGCGAAGCGTATAGCCACTAGCCCAGTGATGGCGAACCTATGAGATACGTGTCAGCACTGACACACTTGAGAGTTTCAGGTGACACACCTTGGGTGTTGAAAAAACTGCGATAAATCGTGTAAGATCGCTCTCAGTTAAGGCGAAGGTAGGTTTTGTCTTTGAGAATAAACTCAAAATATTTCAGCGTGATTTAGAAAGTAACAATTTTAAGTATTTCCCAAGAGTGAAATTTTTTTTAACGAAACCAGCCCCAAAAATTGTGAACAATATATCAACCAATCTATCGAAGTTTTAAAGTCAGTAACTGAGCAGTTTTCTTCTAGATTGGAGCAATTTCGAATGTTGGAACAAACAATCCAATTCATAAAGTATCCTGATGAAACAGAATCCATGGATCTTAAATTAGATGGCTTTGAGTGGTTGGATTTAAAAGATCTAGAAGTGCAACTAGCCAACTTCCAGTGTATACCTATCTGGAAAGAAAGTTTATTGCTCTTAGAAATGAATTAGAAGAACTTGAGCGGGAATGCCTGCATGATACCTCGTGTAAAAATTCAGACTGTGAATTTCTAAGTGTGTGGAATAGCCTTCCCGAAAACTTTCATGCTCTTAAAATCATTGCTACAGCTCTTCTAAAAAATTTCCTCTTCTACAAACTCTTGTGAAACTCTATTTTCTGCCTTAAATAATATCAAATCGAAAGGGAAAAATGGATTGAGCAATGGTTTGAGTGCTGCCTATGTAGCATTAAAATGTACACACTATAGCCCTTCTATAAAGCAACTTTCTACCAGTACTCGGCAACAGAAAAGCCATTAAATGTAATGTAAGTTTGTAATTTCACTTTATTAAATTAATTGTATAATATGAATTCATGGATTTTATATCAATGTCCTATTAAATAAATAGCCTAATATGATATGTATAAGTCACCATCTATGATTATGTAGTTAAATTTATAATGCATGTATGCAAGTGGCACATCAACGACGTCAATATTTAAAAAAAAAAAAAAGATGTTTGACACACCTGGGTAAAAAGGTTCGCCATCACTGCACTAGCCTAACCGCGCGGACATAAAATGCATAAGAAATTCGAATACCATTTGAAGCATCGACGTCAATTGTCAAAACATGCTATTCAGAAAAGCAAATCGTTGACTATAACGAACAGTTTATTGCGGATTTTTTTTTCTTCAAGACTGATTCATTTAGGAGTGTAGGCATCTATTTGTCACGCTATTCGTGCACAATTTATTCCGAGATTTCAGCCAATAGGATAATATTCGACTTTATAATCTTTACAGATACTTGTGGCGCCATCACAATTTTTGTGATGGCGCCACAAAATTCGCGGTAGGCACGTGCATTTTATTCATTTTTTCAGTAAATTGCACTTTAAAAAATAAAGTCTACGAAGGAGTATAATAAGGAATTCTTTGTAGAGATATCTTCCTTTTTTTTTTGTGGATTATTGTGTTATAATTGGGCAGAGCCACTAAAGTAATATTTATACTTTGGTCATCAAATAGCAAATTTAGACTGAGAACTTAAAAGGTAAAATGTAATCAAATTGGTTTTAGGAGACTTTCCAAAGAAAATGAATTGGATGTCCTTAGACTCCATTAACTTGGAACAAACACAGTTTATGTCACTCATATGATAACTTCCTCCCACGGAAAGTTGACAACCTATAGCACTGTCGTAGATTAATTATTTTTATCATGTTTTAATTTATTTCTTTATCATTTTTATTATTATTATTTTTTATATACAATTCGGAAACCCTGCTCAAGATAAAGCGTGGCGGTCTCGCACTGGATGATAAAATGGATAATTCTATTGGTTTGAATTATTTTCGAACAATGTTCTAACACTGATCACTGCACTCTTTAAAAAATAAATAAGCTAGATATTCAAAAAATGGATCCATAAAAGTCGATATTCTGTGAATATTTGTAAATACACTGTTAGGAACTGAATACGTATTCTCATTTGGTAACAAAAATGCAAACACTAATATGTGTGTGATGTAATGATTTTAACCGCCTTATGCGCACAACCCTGCCTTAGTCGCTACTAATCTATAATCCAAAGTCGTACAATTATAGTTAATAACAACGTTAGGGGTTAGCTATGCTGACGTGTGATCTCTGCTTAATCTGAAATAACTATTTTATATCCGAGTTATTTTATTCATGATTAGTGCATACTAACTCACATCTTCTTAGTTTATCTTTGTACATAATTCGCGAACAGATACCTCTTTATTTATCCTTATTATGCCGGAGAGATTTAAAGTAGACCGTAATTCAGCGTGTATAAGTATGAGGCTTTGCTGTTTTGGGGAGAAGAACCAAATTAAGAACTACTGGCTTATATTGACAACTCACCCATCTTTCCAAAACCTGAAGTAGAACAGAGTTTAAAATGGAGCCGAAATATTCGCTTGTTTCATCTAAGAATTAGAAATACCATACGGAAAAAGATGCGTGCATTAAATTGATCATATGACTTTTTTATGGATCTAACATGCAAACATTCGGAAATATTCTGGTTGACTGTTCTTTTAATTTCATAAATTTCATGATACGTAATATCTCTGTGTACAATATATATATATATATATATATATATATATATATATATATAAGAGGTGAAAACGCAGCTGAATTAGTTCTCAGCGCTTTCATAGCTGGTTGTAACGCATCCACATTGCTCTTATGTGTGAATAAGAAGATCGATATTGGGTGAGTGCTTCTATAAGTACTTGCAAACAAATAACTGACGTATCAAAGGGCCCTAACTAACGAAGGCACTCAGTGGGAATCGTATAAAGAACAAGATCGTATAAAGAACAAGGGTATCTGTTCATGGCCTTTTTGACGGAGATTGTGTCACGTTTCCTTCACAAAAACTAGGATATTTTCTTCACAGCAGTTACACTCATGGGAAAGCACTTCAGTAATGAAGGTGAGATTAACGATGCTCCAGAGAGACCGCACATGGAATTTTTTCAATCCACTTCAGTCCTTCAATGAACGGGATGGTGGTCTTACATCTGGTGATAACCACATCAAAGGTGTCTGGAATATACTTCATCTTCTTGACATGATTCAAACTTGCTTTTGCCAACCAAAAAGGTTTTTTTAAACCTATGAAGATGTTGTTTCAAGAATAAAGTCAGTGCTAAAAAACAGAACTGACAAATCTCTCTTTATAATAAACAGTTGTTTGTGATTTTAGACCTTATACTTCCACGTGTACATGGCAATATAAGTTTTGCATAGGTACATCTGAATAGCACTATATATCGTGAATAATGTTACCCTTAACCCTGCGGAGGTCGCGGCTGATCTGACAGATACAAACAAATTGTTCAATATAAATATCCTCACACAATTCAGTGTATAGCTTGGAAGTCATGAATAGCTGCGCATGCATATATTACGAGTGATATTCCACACTGCTTATGCGGTCAGTTTTGATTTAACACGTGTTATTTAAAGGTGTGTGATATTTCATAGTAAATTGTATCTGGGAGATCGGAATTATTCCAACCTTTGTAAATTCTGTAAGAAATATGCTGTCATCGGAGTACGCTAAAAATCTAAACTAAAGGATCTAGTAAATAAATTTGAACTCTATTGCGATATAATTAACTATTATATGTAGTAATTCAATGAAGTTCTTTGGTATAAATATATGATTGTTGTTTCCATTATTAAGCCCTAATCCTGCGAACAAAGGACATTCTTTGGTCCAAATATGGTGGAAAGGCATCATCTATGTGGATGATGATGAGGCTGAATGAACTCTTTCCACTTCTGTCTGTCCCGGGAGAGTCCGAACAATTCTGTCCAGTTTGGTGTCGCTTGGAAAGGCATCAGCTTTGCTAAAAAAGTATTTTTAGTTTTTTTTTCCTCATAATCAAAATAACTAATAACAGGACTAAGCATCGGCCATTGATTTTTTTTAACTGACTTTCACTTATGCCCCGTAGTAAAAATGATAGTTTTTGTTGTTGCCGCTGTAACCGTATACCTAATAACAATCTTCATGTCAATAGCTACCTCCTGGCATACCTCGCAGCGAGTCGCTATTTTCATAAATTCCTTTACTTGCTATATCCTTCTTGTTCTAGTCTATCCTGGTATGCAGGTCAAAAGGCTATGGTTGCTGTTACTGGTATTCTGTAGGTCGAAGAAACGTGTTAATACTTCTTAGCGAATATAAGTTACATTAATCTACTTTTAAACCAACAGAGAAAGGTAATCGGAATGAATCTATGGAAAATGATCCTGGAATGGAAAATGTAAAACGAAAATGGAAACGACAAAATATAATACATACAGCAAACTGGAACGCAAGAGGAACAGCATATAAATGGAATTAGAGCAAATATTAAATGAGAGAAATTTCAAAGAGCTGTAATCACTGAAACAAAAAAGAAATCAAAAGAACCATGAGAACTGAAAATTTTAATGTAATATATAGTGGAGTTGACAGAGACCAAAGAGCACAAGCAGGTGTTATGAAAGGGAATTATTTGGATTCATAATTCCCTTTCAAAACAGTTAAAATAAGTAGTGACCACTTCCTCGTTAAAATAAAAATAAGATTACCACCTAAATGGCTACAAATAAGAACAGAAAGAAAATATAAAACAGTTGTTTATAAAACTAGATTATTAAATGACACAAATATACATTGGCTATATGAATAAAGAATTAACCAATATTTAGATAAAATAAAACGAAATGAAGAAATAGAAATAGAATGTCTTGATATAAAAACGATACTAAATACAGCAGCAAATGAAAGCTTAGGAAAGACCAAAAATTCAATAAAAAGAAGGAAAAAAACCCAGAAGATATGGATGATACAATGAAAGAAATAATCAAAAAGAAAAAAAGAAGCCTATCATAAATGGTTAAGCAGTAAAAGATTAGAAGATGAAATAGAATATAAAAGAATAAGAGCCAGGGCTAAAAGAGAAGTCAGAAAAAGGCAGAGAGAATCATGGAACAGATTTCTTTCTAATTAAGAACAAGAATTATATAAAATAAGACCAATGTATATAAGATTTTGAAACACTTAAATGCAGATACCAAAGAAAACGTAAAACTAAACATCGAATTGAAATTAGAAGAATTGTGGACAGATAAATATTTTAAAAAAAGATAACTGGAAAACATTTAATGTAAAAGAAATAACTAAAGAAGAATTAGAAAATTAGCCTGAAAGAAACAAGAAACGGAAAATCACCTGGAGAAGATAAGTCAGGTTCAGAATTATATAAATATGCAGGGATAAGGTTCAAAGAAAGGCTTTTATCATTTTTAAATAAAACCTATTCAACAAATAATCCACCAATAAAATGGAAAAAACCAATTGCGATCCCTATCTTTAAAAAAACGTAGTAGAAATGACCCTAAATTTATAGAGGTATAAGTATTCTAAATTCCTGTTACAAAATATAAAGCACAATTTTAAATGACAAACTAATAAAATAGTGTGAAAGTTTGAAAGCTTTATTTTAGAAGTACAGAATGGATTTAGAAAAGGACGATCATGTATAGACCCAGCCTTTTGCCTAAAATTAATAATAGAGAAAAGAAGAGAATACAATTTAGAAACACTATTGCATTTATTGGTTTTGAAAAAGCATTTGACAAAGTTAAAAGAAACATTATTTAACATATTAAAAGAAAGACAAAAACCAAATAATATCCTAAAAGCTATCACAAGTATATATGAAAATAATCAAATACAAATAAGATTAAATCACGAGCTATCATATACAAGAGAGATAAACCAAGGGGTCCGACAGGGAAGTCCCCTCTCAACAACTCTTTTTAATATCTACTTAAATGAAATAATAATAAAATGGAGTAAAAATTTACATCAATGAATTAAACTTTCTCCTACAGTGAACTTAAACACTCTCCTTTTTGCCGATGTTCAAATAATAATTACAGATTCTGAAGATAACTTACAGAAAGATATTTTAAATTTAACTGAAATAGTCAAAGATTATGGAATGATAATATCAACATAAAAATCAAAAACGATGGCCCTTAAAGGACAAGATCCAGTAAGAACTAAAGTAATAGTACATAGCAAGATTTTAGAATAGGTAAATTCATTTAACTAGAACTTATAATCACATATCAAAATGAAAAAAGATATAAACGTAAAAATTGCAAAATATTTACAAATAACAGGTGTAATTAACTCTATATTTAAACCGAACCTAGTTCAAAAACAAACCAGACTAAAAGTATACAATACATTAGCCCTACCAGTCTTAATGTATGGAAGCGAAATCTGGACAATAAAACAAAGAGACAAACAAAGATTAACAACAGCAGAAATGAAGTTTATGAGAAAAAGTAACAAATATAAACACAAATGGATAGAAATGTTGAGAGAATAAAAACAGAAAGATTACCAAAAACAAATTTTAAATTACAAACCATTAGCAAAAAAGAAAACCAGGACGTTCTCTTAAGAGATTCAACGATGACTTCTAACAGGCTACTCTGGGCCTAAATCCTTGTCAAGCATGATGATGAATATAAGAAATACACAACTAGGAGTCATATCGTCTGAAACAGTAGCTGACGAAACATACTGACCTGTATACTGTTAATCATTCACATACGATGAATATGTCGTAGGTGCATACATTTTTGTACCTTCTGTCGATTTCTGCTGCCATCTACAGTAACATGGTCTCATCGACCACTGCATTTTAGCATTTAAGATGTGCTAAACAAATAAGTTTAGTACGCAATTTAGGATTAGCATCTAAAAGGTGTGAATTACTGTGTTACTTATATAGTATATCTACAAAGATATGAACAAAATTTCTGACCCGTGTAATTATTTTAATGATGAATACAAAAAGAGAGATATTTGCACAGTTCAGAGCTGGTACGCTTGAGTTTTATAGGGTATAGGAAAACACAACATTCGAGTATGCTGGGGCATGTCACATTACACGGACTATATTCACAATATTTCACTACCTTTTCGACTTCGTGGATGATGGATTCTCCATTCGATGATACGCCACGTCTAGTTATCAACACGCCCACGTGTGTGAATTTTTACTTTGTCCGAGAACATGACTTCGTTCAGGTATCCTGAATTGAGGTTCAGATCTAGTTTCCTCACGTCATATTTTTTTTTCTTTTTAATCAGAGTATCACGCATTATGTGCTGAAGTGGTGGAAGCTACGCACGCAGAAACCGTTTCCGAATCCTGCCAGTTTCCTCAAATTTCTTCATCCATGCATACGAGACTCTTCAGGTAGCGGGTTGTTACATGTACAGAATCAAGGATAGCACTCGGGTTGCTTAGTCGGTTCAGTCATCTACAATTCGTGTATCGCTTTTCTATTGTTGAATCATCCTCACTTATTCTGAATATATTTGCATCTGTTTAGGCGAGAGATGATTTATTTACTATGTGAGACCAATGACGTTGGAAGCCTCTTTAGCTATGTCGGTATCAGAGCTAAAGAGGATTCGAATCCGGTCTAGAATTCGAAGAATCTTCATAAGATCTTTCCAGTTTATGATGAGTTACCAATCTTATGTAGCAGAATTTTTCATCCTACAAAACATGCAACCCCCCCCCCCCCCAGAACAAACAACAATGACACAGACAACATACTTTCTGTGGTTGTTTTGGCCGTTCTATCAGCCAACTTTTATTAATGACAATGCAAAAATTACTGCGGTTTTTAACTCAGACACTATAATCAAAATACAAACTGGTTCAGTGTAAAACGATTAATGACATGAGGATTTTTTACATTTACCGTCGCATCTGTTATCACCTACAGAGTCTTATTAACACCAATGAAAACACCTTTTTTTTTTCAACTGAATGTCTCAAAGCCAGATAAGTATCTCTAACTTTGATGACAATGATCGCTGCTATTAATCTTCACACAATTAAGGCTTTTTAAGATGACACGCGAAAAGCATCTTATCCATCTACAGTCACTTTTTTATAATTGCCTGACAAGAAAATATCGTTTTTTTTTTCTTCTCCAGAGTCTTTAGAATCTGGCTTGCGACTCTAAAGACAGTTTTCGACTCATAAATAGAATATTAAGAAAAAGTGGATAACCAGAAGGAACATCAACATGTGGAAGAACCAAAATCAAAAACATTTCATAAGTTTTAGATTTCCAAATCGCAAATTTCTGTGTGTATGTGCGTTGGTTCCATTTCTTCAACGACTTAATTTCTTTTTTTTTTTTCCTGGAGCAACTTTAGACTTATCGCAGAGCAGCACGCAATCTCTCTGTAACAGCTGCTTTATAATTTATACGTCCGAACTGCACGTGATATCCGAAGTGCCATCCTGAACTGTGTCATCGACTTCGAAATAAACGTCAAGGTGGGGATAATACTCCTCCTGGACGTTTAGATTTTTTTTCCCACCTTGACAATTGATACGCGTGATCCACTAAAACATCAATGTAATGACTGAACATAAATACAGTATCTGTATTTCTTTTTATACAGACCTGTAGATTGTTTTGATAAAACTGAAAAATATTCGTTTTTTTTTGCATTGTTGTTCTTGTAATGATGTACGATAGTAAATCTGATAATTTTGATGACAACATGATTTGTATTTTATTATTTATTTACTTTTTTTTGCATAATCCAGAAACCTTGGCCTAACCAAAATGCAATTTATATATTGCATGGCTCCACATAGATGACGTCACACGTGAGGCCAAACACATAACCCCATTGGTGTGTGTGTGTGGAGATTAAGGAAAGTAGGTATATTAAAAGTAGGTAATCTGTAACTAATATTGACTGGGCTTTTGACACTCTTACAAAAAAGCAAAAATAAGTTTTTTTTTTTTTTTTTTTTAATTAGAACGCCATTATAGTTTTCATGAGAGAATATTTGCTTGATTTAATGCTTAGCAACAATGGTTTAGCTTTGAGTGCACTTAAAAAAAAACAAAAAAAAAAACATTACGTATTGTTGAGTTCATCCCACTCAGAAATTCTTTAAGCCCATTGGCTGTCTACTTGTGTTTTGATTGACAGGTCTTTACATATTTTACATAATACGCTGTTGTGTAAAACAAAGGAATCTTGTATTGGCTATGTAATATTAGCCTCTGTGACAAATACAGTCTAATCAAGTTGAGGGATTTATCAAAGTTGTAATTATCAAATCAGGATAAAAGAAAATAAATAGAATGAAATAAATAAAATAAATCCAATAAATCCTCTTCTGCTGCTGTTCTACAAAAATCGCTGCGGGCCAGTTAGGTTCTTCAATTCATTTCAATGGATGATTCATCAACTTTTTTAATCAATGCAATGCACTTCTTGACTCACATTGTTTTAATTGTCAAGAATGTAAATCCTGTTTTGATTGTTGTTTAGAACAGGGCTTCCCAAACTGTAGGACGCGGTCCCCTTGGGGGCCGTAAATTTTGTTGAGGGGGCCGTGAAATAATGAAAACAAATTTAAAATGTTTTAAGACAGTTCTTTTTTAATCTTAAAAGAAACGTATTTAGTTTTTATTATTTATTATTTTTTATATTTTAATGGAAAAAATTGCACATTGGTGTTGGTTCACAAATTTTGCTTATTGCGTATTTCGGCGTTTAATGAATATTAGTAAATATATGCTTATTCGTATAAGATTCATTTCAAAGATGTTCATAAGAAGCACAAAAAACTTTTCAAACGCAAAATCTTAAATATAAATTGTATCGAATATAAATACAATAAATATTATAATAATATATGTCTGTATTACGATTTCTTTTTTTTTTTTTTTTGTGATGGGGGCCGTGAAATATTTCAATTTTTCCAAAGGGGGCCTTTACATCCATAAGTTTGGGGAGCACTGGTTTAGAAGTTACATCTGAAAAGCTAAAGGTATGAAGCCAGTGCATTATTTCTGTTAATTGTTGGCATTATTTCTGGTCAGAATTCAAACAATAACAACAAAGTCAGAAATAAAAGAATCTAAAAATGAAATTAAATCAATAAAACAATGAAAAAATGTTAGCCTTTCCTAAATCGCAGCCAATCATCTGCTTTCTTAGTATACGTGGCTGACTTTCTTGGATACGATGTCACACACGTTTGTCTATCGCTGAATTTACGCCATTTTTGCCTAAGCGAAGGCAAAACCATTTCTCTAAAGATTTATTTTTCCATTACAAGCTGCTTCATTCAATCACAATACAATCCTTTCCTAATTGCATTCGGATGAAGCAACTCCAATATATTGGTAAGTGTGTATGGTTCGTAATTGCTTGGTGCCGATAATTTTTTTCCTTCTTTGACAGGACTGGATCCAATTACAGCATGCGTGTTGTATTCCATGAGAGAACTGTCAGTTAATTGGAGGGGGGGTGGAAACAATTAGTTGGATGAATTGTATTTATGTATTGAAATTTCTCGTGTCGGTCTCCACATCACGCGGTCCTAAGAAAAACAACTTTTGCTACCGCCTCTTCAGAAATTATCATTTGCGTGCCTCCCATTCTTTAAATGGTTAACTATTTATAATTAAATATATTAATTAATTATAATTAAATTTAAATAAAATAATAATAATTACGCGCTGTTGTATTCCACACGGAACATTATTTGAACGCTGGTGTATTCTGATACACTTAGTCGTACAGTACTCCTTTTCCCGAGGTTATCCAGTCTTGTCGATCCATCTTCTTAGGGGCACCCAATCAGCTGTTCTGGGTAAACAGCCGACGTCGACAGCCTAGAAGGGAAATGGTTTCCGAGATACTAAATGAAGAGTGGGTTTGCATCGTCAGCTTTTTTATACGACCACTAGGTGGCATGACATGGTTTACTGTATGTGCGCCATCAGTTTCATGATGAAACTGAGAGCTGCATGGAGCAACCATCGAATGATGGTTGCTTTGCTCCAAACAATGCATCATAATTGTGGGGAACAAAGTGAGCCTCCATAGCTAAGCTAGTTTCAACGATGCCCTCTGAATGGAAACACCTGGGTTCGAAACCCGTCTAAGACGCGAAGAACTTTTATCAGGGGCCCCCGCAGAAGAACATACGCAGTTTATACATATAATACTCTAGCCTCATAACTTTAAGTTGTTTCTGCCATGAAAAAAAATCTTCAGAGCACATCCGAAGCTATGCCGTAAATATTACGGATAATAAATACAAATATTATTAACAACCAAGTTCCTTTTTACTGTTTAAATGACTAATAAATCATATCTTTAATTTTTTGTTGTCATTTACTTATTTCAGCACATACCACGTTCACAAAGAAATAAGCAAAGAAAACATACTTCTTATTAAGTAAGAAATATTGCTATCTCATGATGCCAGAAAACAATTACTTCTTTAAAAGTAGCCGCTTCAAGAACACTTTAAAGCAATTAGCGCTCTCGGCTTTAAACATCCGATTTCGAGAGGGTGGGGGAGGGGGGGGGAAGCGCTTTGTATGTAATGCATTCAACAGAGGTCACTTACTTTCGTACGGCAACTTAATTATCTAAAATATTATTTGTTTTTATTTAATGAAAACTATTCTGCACTCACGCATGCGGGATATAATTCATCTTAGCGAATCCTGCGATGGTTAATTACAAAAGTAGGGGGGGACTGTCCCTTTTTGACACCGTGTCATCCATCTTCAAATAGAGTACCTCAAAATCGATATATTTAAGACTACAAAAACTATTATTCTACAAAACAAATCTCCTCAATGGTTTTATATGATCTTTCGATGTTTATTTTAATGTCATTTATGAAAATGATCGAGATAACAAATAGGATTTCATGAGAATGAAAAATCACAACCAATCCTTCAAATATTCAATCCCACTCCTTCCTAGATGTACATGGAACTCATACTGAGCGATAAGTAAAGATTTTAGTTATTCACGTGATCGAAATTTCCAAACTATTCGTTCTGTTTATTCAGAGCATTCATTGCAGACACAGTGATGCGTGTTTCTTTTTCTGTTCTACGTTTTAGCGAGTCTAGACCTTCGCAATTGTTATTCCGAAATAATATATTGCTCCTAACACACCTTCCTATAAAAATGTTACTACTGGTGGTCTCAAAATAAATAGATTACTTATCCATCTTTTCTTCTGATGCGGCAAAACTACATCACAAGTTGAAGGTGTGTTCATCTCGTAAATGATCTTAGATGAGTCTTCGAAGATATTAAACAATCAATACCTGTATAAATTATTTTTTTAATTTAGGACCTCTGTTAGTATTATTATTATTATTATGGTGGAGTGTACATGCTGTCTTTCGATGTTAAATAGAAGTAATATAGCTAGACTATCAATTCATTGCACAGTATCGAATTAAGTTACACAAGCTCTAATTATTATCATTAGCTTCATAACAATGTTAACACCAACAGAAGAGATACACAAACGGAACTGTCTTGACTAAGAAAGGGGGCGGGGTTACAACTCTGGAATAGAAAAGTGGGGACAGAAAACTTGCTTTGAAAACTTACATCAAAACTGCATCTTCGAAGCAAAATAAGTATATAATCACAAGATATAATACGATTGATCTTTGATGCACGTATCAACCAGTGAAGCACCGTCAATCTGAGCAGTATTGTGCACGATCTGTTAGCTTCCTCCATCACCCATCAGGGATCTATTCATACAAAAGAAAAAAAAATCCGATATGCGTAATCAAACCCATGGTTCTCTACCCCACAGTCTTACTCATTACATCGCAACAAACCCCCCTAACTGACTGCAAATTACATTCCCTGGTTATCCTTGTAAATGGATTCACTCAACTTAAACCACAGTCGGACGCATCACTAAAAGAAAGAAAGTTGCAGTTGAATATCAAAGGCGGTAACAGAGATGCAGATTATTTAATGAAACCACCCCTGTCGCCTCGTTCTACGATAACATTCCACAGGGCTTTGGAAAGACTTCTGCCTTTTTTTTTTCTACGATACGCATCCCAGTGAGTTCGCTGCAGGTGTTCAAGGAAGAAGAGTTTGCAACCCAGACGCGAACACCGATTGTTGCGGGAGACTCGCCGACCTGCCACCGTTGTGACGTCACAGCAATCAGTACCTCGTGTTTTTAGCCTTCGGTGTTAGTCTATCCTAGCAGGCAATCTCTTGCAGCCGATGGATGGCGAGATAATTAAAGGGTGTTTAATTATACAACCTCCCGGAACATCGCGTCTAGGGGTGTGTGTAAAAGATGTGCCGTAGAACGACTAGAAAAGCAAAGACCGCGAATAGATATTGCCGATTGCTGATCCCCTCAACTACACTCGGCGTTCTTCTCCATCTCGCTCTTAATATCTACACCGAGGGAGGCGTGAGATACTGCCATAACGCAAGCGCACTGTCTTCTGCGTAAAGGTTGGCAGTTTCTCTTTTATGTTGCGCATATCCTATGAACTATAAGTAAGATATTTTCGGAGGTCAAATATGCAGACACATAACTTATTAAAAAAAAAAAGTGTAGGGTGGTGCTAAGAGAAGACAACGAACCCCTAACTGACTCCACCCATAGTACTATCAACGATTATTTGGTGAACATTACATCGGGGAACAGAGGGTGGGTACGTCTTACACCCTGAGATAGTCTTTCCTTTGCTTCATCACTATCTGTAGACATTAAACGTTTTTTTTTTTTTTTCTAATGCAGATAAGTAGATACATGAAATTAAAAGCAGTCGTGATTCCAAGTTCCTAAAGGCATATAAAAAATAAAAGGATAACGCAAAGGAATAAAATCTGTCAGTGTAGAACCACAGACAGATTTGTTTCTACTAATATTTAATTAGACCCTATCAGCTATCATTAATCATCACATAGCTTCATGCATTCGTTTTTTTTTTTTTTTAAGGAGTTATTCTATGAATAGAACAAAAAACGGCTTCTATCCATTTAAGCAGATCATGAAATAGTCATTAGTTCGAATAAAAACACAAAGCGAAATATCTAAACAGAGTTAAATGCAAAGCCTCGTGACCATTCTTGCAGACGAAGCTGCAGTAATAGTCATCACAATTGAAGACTAAACAATTGAAGCAGTTCAATTGTTTAGATACACAAATTCTCACATTATTCGAAGTTAAATTAAAAGTAACTATTGGTATGATTAACTCTTTCTTTTTTATATCCTGAAACGCCTTAGGGTTCATATGAGTATTAATTCTCACTTGTGTGTCTACAGACAGGATGCGGTTGGGTTTTCGGTACAGAAGGTAGCAATATTTTTTATAGTATTCGCCGCTGGTCATGGAATCTTGAATAATTTTAATGTCATCGACTTACAGATGAATTAAAAGCAATGCAAATGGCACTTTAATAACTCTTCTGCATCAAAAGTACAAAAACAAAGTATTAACATCTGTCTAATGTATCGATGCAGTAATACACAGTATAATCTACGCCCGCCTCTACATCCAAATACTCAAATTGGATTATACGCAGGTTAGGCAAGGACAGTGGTGCCCCCTACCGTCACCTGTTTTCCCTAAGCAGAGACAAATTCAGGACAGCAACACGTATTTGAGCTCAATATTCTAATCAACACACCTCCGTCACTTCTCTCCCCCCCCAGTGTCAACGCTCAGAGGTGTGCAGTGAAAATGACAGTTTGGGAGGGGTAACTGGTTGTTCGAGCAGACGTTCTGTACCTGATTAAAACTAATGACTATCCACCTGCCGAAGTTCGCGTGTGTGTGTCCTTGTTTGTCTCCGCACATCTTAAATCTTCCAGTTGAGGCACTGGGAGGAGAAAAGGGTACGAATGTGAGAGGGTCGAAGGAATGTTGCCAAATAGAAGTAGTAATGACTAGCATACACGGAAGGAGGCCAGTTACAGAGGTAATTATAAGGCCCGACAAACGATGTTTGGACATTTAGCTTTGGTAGACTAGCAAGTCCTTCAAGATCTCCCGATAATCTGCAATTGTCGATTGACCAATGTGGAGAATATTTCTTTTTTTGGTTTGCCGACGGCAAATTCCCTCTAATTAGCACCCATCACTTGCATTATCTGTCACTGATGCTGTCGCTGTGATATCTCGAAGGTTTTTTTTAAATAAGAATAATAAAAACACGTGGATCAACAACCCAGTTAATGCCACCACGTAGCTGAGCTTATGTTAGTGTATTGACACTATTGAAATTATGAACAGCCTGCATTGTTGAGATGCAGAATTGTTCATTGATTGTGACGTCATTTCCTACATTTGGAGATAGAAGGTTGGCACTTGTAGTTACCATTAAATGGTCGTTAAACGAGGTACTATAGTGGAATGACAATTTAAACTTAGACAAATGACTAGCCTTAGTCTCTTCTCTGTGTGTATATTGATTATATCTGTATATACAATGGCAGCCGATTCTGCACTTAAATAATATAAACGCTACATTATCTCCAATAATTTATTTTTCTTCTTCGTTTCTTAGGTATTAGTTCTCCTAGTAGGAACAGGGCAAATGGTCTAATATCTCTCAGGCCATTTCTTTAGGAGTCTTCCTCTATTTTGAAGGGAAAACGATCATGTGGTCTTGACCTGGGAGATTGCTGAACATTCTGTTAAGAATGGGTATATGTGGAATTACAAGGCTGGTGATTATGACGAGCTGAGAAGTCAGCTTTCAGCAGTGCTATGGCTTGAGAGTTTGAAGGGGAGAGATGTTGATGGTGCGTGGGAGATTGTCAAGGAGTATTTAAAGAAAGCTGTATCAGACTGTATTCCCAGAGTCAGGAGGAGAAATCAAATAGGGGTAAGTAAGATGGATGAATAGTATTATTAAGCAGGAGTTGTAGATAAAGAAAAGGTTGTGGAGGAAATATAAAGAAAAAGGTGATCAGCATACCCTTGAGCAGTACAAGGTACAGAAAAAGAGGATGACATGACCTGTATGCTAAGGAAGGTCAAAGTTATTATGAGAGGAACCTAGATGATGAGTACAAATTCTTTCGCTATGTGGAAAGTAAAAGGAGGGATAGCTATGGAAGGATGACTTTAAAAAGTATTGATGGTGGGGAAGTATCAGAAGCAAATCAAATAGTTGAGTTACTTAGTGATCATTTCGCAAAAGTGTACCATCTTGGTTGTAACATTGCAGTGTTGAATGTTTCATTGACTGATGAGAGTCTAGAGATAGACGAAATAGAAGTGCTTAGAATATTACAAAACCATAATGCTAACTCTGCCATTGGGTTAGATGGCATATCGGCCCATGTGTTACGAGAATGTGCAAGAAAATTAGCACCTCCTCTGACCGAGCTGTTCAATTTAAACCTCATTTCTAATCAAGTTCCAACAGAGTGGAAAGAGGGGAAAATAATTCCACTGCACAAGGGAGGCTCCAAGACAGAAGTAAAATTATAGACCAATCAGTATATAAGACGTTGTGGTTAAGGTTTTGGAGAAATTGATAACAATTAGAATTCAGTATTGAGTGGAGGGAAAATATAAGGGTCATTATGGTTTTGTGAAGGGAGTTTTGCCTTAGTAACTTTCTATAATAAAATAAAAGTAGAGTTGGATGAAGGAAATCCTTACTCTTCGATACTGCTGGACTTTGCAAAGGCATTTGACAGAATTCCACCAGGAACTCCGTTATATAAACTGGAGCAAATGAGAATGGATCTGAAGCTAGGGATTTGGATTATAAGGTGGCTGATGAACATATATCAAACTGTGGTGTATGGAGAAATTGAGTCCAGGAGAATGCAGGTGACTAGTGGTGCACCTCAGGGCTCAGTGCTTGGTCCTCTATTGTTTAATTTGTACATTAATGAAAATAATTTAAAAGGAAATATCCACTTATTTGCTGATGATGTAAAATTAGGAAGAGCGATAGTCAATTCAGATGACGTAGATATCTTGCAGGATGACTTCAAAAGGCTGGCGGTATGAGTTAAAGTGAATAGCTGCCACTTTAACGTGGCCAAGTGTAAGGTGATGCACTTCGGGAGGATGAGATCACATGCCGTGTACTATATTAATGGAATTGGACTACAAGAAGTTGACGATGCAAGGGACTTGGGGGTTATTGCAGACAAAGAACTTTAAGTTTAGAGGGCATATTGCAAAGGTGGCCAAAACACACATCAAATTACGTGGTTGTTGAAGAACACACTGATAAGCAGGGATAGGGAAGTTATCATTCCACTTTATAAGGCATTAATAAGACCGCATTTGAACTACTGCGCACAGATCTGATCACCTGGATTTCGTGGTGATGAAGAAATAGTGGAGACGATTCAGAGGCGAATTACAAAGATTGTTGCAGGTCTGTGGGGTGTTCCCTACGAGGATAGATTGAAGATCTGTGGGCTCCAAAAACTAACTGATAGATGTAGGAGAGGAGATATGACAGAGTCATATGAATTATTAAAGGGATTTTATAGGATTGATACTGGTGACGTTTTTAAGGCCAGTGCAGGAAGAACGAGAGAACGAGGGCCATCCCTTGAGATTGGGTAAGAGTGTGGTTAACAAGGGTGTTAGGACTAGATGTTTTGCTTGGAGAGTTGTGAATGGTGGAATGCGTTGCCAGAGGTGGTTGTGAATGCTTCGTCTGTGAATGAATTTGAGAAGAAGTATGATAGGTATTGTGTGGATAACGGTTAGTGTGTCAATGCAGAGTCTTCCGCGATGAGTCGTCTGACTTCATGGAGACACCGTTATAATAATAATCTCGTTTCTTTGCATACTAAACTTAGTTCAAAATGGCATTAATTATACCTAGAATGGTGTTTATTGTTTTTTTATTATTGAATTTTAATTTATACTATTTGCTTATATTTTATAAGATTAATCAACCAATTCAGTCAAACCTTAAAAACAATGGTAAAATTGCACTTTTTATGCTGAAATCCTTTGCATCGAAATCATTAATACCGCCAATCGACAGCATCCCATAATACTAACTGCTATTTACAGGCCACCAAACTTAAATATGATAAAATTCTTGCAGTAACTCAATTGCTGGCTTTCACCCCAAGAATTATGCTCAACCGAATACCTAATGATAATCGGCGACATAAACATAAATATTGCAAACGAAAACTAGAACAACACTGTACAATGCCTAGATATGCTATCTATGTATAATCTAATACCAACCATAACATCATGTACTAGAGAAGAAATATTCGGAAATACTATCACTGCCTCCTGTCTAGATCATATAAACGTCCGAGCACCACCAAACAGTTACACTGCATTAGTCATAAAGTGCAAAGTAGCAGACCATTACTTCACCGCTCTAAACTACACACTAAGACAATATCCATGCATTACAATAATACACGAAGAAATAGTCAACCACGAAATAAGAAAATCGACTGAAAACAGATGACGTTACCAGATTCAATAGATACAACAACATTAAACTCTCACTGGATGAAATATACAAGAAAGCTGCAAAGAAAGTCAGAATTCGTTCAAAAACAAGCCAAAATCGCAAAACATTATCTTAGATATATACAGAAAGGACAGTCTATGGAAACAATTAAAGCGATATCCAAATAACGCACCTTTAAAAGCCGAGTATAAGATAACAAGGAATCGCCTTACAACACAAATAAGAAATGCAAAAAGAAATCACTGGAAAGACAAAATTAACCTCTGCAGAAAATAACATGAAACAAACCTGGCATCCGATCAACGAGATGCTAGATCGTGCTCCCAATACCACCGCCTCTGAAACCATAAAACACAGCTTCATGAAAGACGCTAAATCCATCCAACAACTAGCAAATGACTTTAACCAATACTTTGTAGACTCCATCCAGATACTACAGAGAAATATCCCTCCAATCTCAAAACGCGATCCTCCACCTGGACCCCAAGCAAAACAGACATTATGGTTCCCAACCATTAAAGAAGCAGAACCTCTCTCTGTAATACAACAAATCAAACCAAACAAAGGCCCAGGAATTGATGGTATCAGACCTAAAGATATAAAGCAACATGCAACTAGTTTAAGTTCTATCCTACTAAAATTAATAAATAAAATATTTAAAACAGGACAGATACCAAGTATACTAAAGACGGCCATAATCACACCCATATATAAACAAGGGAAAAAGAAATTTAATCAGTAATTACAGACTCATAGAAACACTACCAATTATCAATCAAATTATGGAGCGGATAAACTAAGGAAACTCGCAAGATATAAAGAAAAACTTCCATATTATCCCTAAAGCACAATACGGTTTTCAGAAAAATAAGGGAAGAACATTTATCTTGGAAGATTTTACGGATGTAATTAATATCGCCTTAGACAAAAACAAAATTGTGATGGTAGTCTTTATCGATTTGACTAAAGCATTTGACACGCTCACACATCAAACCTTGTTAGAAAAACTGAGGCATGTTGGAATAGACGGGCCTCTTCACAGGTGGTTTACAAACTACCTTCAAAATAGAAAGCATATCACACGTATCGGGTCAAACCGAAGTAGACAGCTACCAGTAACCTGTGGAGTGCCACAGGGAGCTGTACTCTCCACAACTCTATTCAACATTTACATGCACGATATTAATCAGCTACCTCTCGAAGGTAAGATATTTCAATACGCAGACGATACAGCAATAATATCCATCCATAATAATGCAAGCATAGCACACAAACAAATATGCAGCATGACATAAATCTGCTCATTGACTGGCTCATCAAAAACAACATACACTTAAACTCTGGCGAGACAAAATTAATTATATTCAGAAATCCACTGAATCAACCAGTTGATAATATATATATAAAACCATCCAACATCCACTGTCCAATATAAAAAGCACACAGAACTGCAAAACCACTACAATCACTCAGATTGAAACAATACGATATCTTGGAATTTACTTCGATGCAGATATGAACTGAAATTGCCACATAAACCATCTACAAACAATAACTGGCAAACTCTACAGGTAAAAAGACATAGTTCCCTCACGCTTATATACAAAAATTATGCCAAAATATACTAAAATACGCTATAACAACGTATGCTCGTGTGTTATCATGTGTGTGTGTGTGTGCGTGCGTGAGCGCGCGCGTCCCTGCGTGTTCGTGTGAATGAATTTGTCATCCTACAATAGTGAACATCAGGCCTATTAAGCATCAATCTACTTTCAACACAGCAATCAAACCAATAAACCATAACTAACCGATGTCTTCCTCACATAAGCTTACTAAAAAGCTTCGAGGATTACATCTCAACCGAGATCAACACAAAGGGTAAAAAAAAATCCATTTATTACATTTAAGTGCTGTAGTTGCAGCGCTGTATTTTGTCAAATTCTGTATTATGGTATATCCATTCCCCTTGTTTAATTCAATGGTAACATTGTTATAGAATATGAGCAAGTTGCTAAAACATGATCTTCCCTTAGTGATATTCATGTTGTTCATTGCAAAGTAGAGATTCACTGTCAACCCATTTCTGAATGCGAGTCCTATCAATTTTTCTAAAATATTCACCACTACTACTGAGATACTGATTGGTCGACAATTGAATACATCAGTCCTTGTGCAATGGAATTACCATACATTCCTTCCATTCCTGCGGAATCTTCACTGTTCTGAGACTCAAATTATGCAGCCTGGTTAAAGGAATAGCCAGTTCAGCTGAACACTCTTTTAGCACACGTGCTGATATCCCATCAGTCCCTATTGCTGAATTCTTATTCAATTTGTGCAACAGCTCTAATACTTCGTCCTCATACACCTGCATTTCTTCATCTAGTGAAGAGGTAGAAGTGAACTCAATGTCTTGTACACCAGGTTGATAGCTTTTAGCAAAATGGGCACTCATTAGTTGAACAACCTCTTCTGCATCTGTTAACCTCACACTATCGGTATTTAGAAGAGTTATTCTTTCACTTCCAGCATATCCATAGAGTTGTCTTTAGCACGCAGAGCCAGTTTCTTTTCATACTCAGACTTTGCTTTCCGTACAACAGTTGTGACTCTTCTAGTCTGCTGCTTATAATTATAATAACTGACATCATCCTTATGAACACGGTATTCCTTCCACATCATCCTTTTCATATGAATCTATTGCTTAATAAGATTACACATCCATTTGACTCCTACCCTATTTATTCTTTGAGTTCTCGGGACACATTCTGATATCGCATCACTTAAGTATTGTTTAAATGCTTCCCATGCACTGTAGATATCCTTCCCATCCAGCAACTGACCCCACTCCTCAGTTGGCCATAATTTCCTGCTTTGTAGTTCAACATGTAACCTTTTCTGAATGGAACATTCATAAACTTAGTCACTTCTCAAGTGAGTACCCCATGATCACTGTCATCAATCGCAGGCAGAAGAGTTACGTCTTTAACTGAAACGCCCTCTGACATTACAATCAAATCTAACATTCTCTGACCTCGAGTTCCTTCTATCACATATGCTGTTTGAAAAAGTTGTCTCGCAACAGCTCAATAAATTCTTCTCATGCGATTTCACAGCTACCCAATCAATGTTTGGATAATTAAAGTCCCCATTACGATCGCTCTTTTCGCGCCCATCGTATTTATTTGGTGATGTATTTCTTCGTCACTGGCACCGATTCACAAGGTCTGTAGCAACACCCCACTGTGTATTCAATCTTGTTAGACTCCACCTCATTCCAGATGGTTTCAAACTCACTGCCACATGCAAAACTGTTACTAGTATTGTAGTCATAGGTCTCAACTCTAACTGGACTGAAGTCATCCGATATCATTAGCAGCACGCCCCCTCTTCTCTTATCCTGTCTATCCTTCCTAAAAATACTGTACCCTTTACACTCGATACCAATTAGTTTGTCTGCTTCTGATAGCCAAGTCTCACTAACGCCTACATGATGTCCCAATATATTATCCAAGGCAACAAACTCTGCTTCTTTGTTTCTGATACTTCTAGCATTCGTGTACAGACATGATAAATTATCTGCATCCTTTTTGCATACACTTGTCTGTGGTCTGCAACTTGCAGATCCTGTACATCTTGCGGAACCAGCCGAACACAGAACTGTTCTCTCTTCATAATCATTTCTATAATAATAACTATTCCCATCACCTGACATTGTTGTTCTTACACAGAAATTATAATAATACAATTGGAAACAATTGGTATTGTTACAATTACAATTGTAATAATGCAATTGTCAACGTTATTTTAATAGTAAGCTGTTAGTTTGTTGTAGATGTACTTCTGCTAGTGTATATTGAAGATGCATTTGGGATGATTTGAACACTGATGTTGGCGTGTGTGGTGGTGGGGGGGGGGGGAATCATCGTAAGAATGCTAGCTGTGGTAGTTATCGTACAAACAAAAGTATACTTACTGCTCTTATTGTGAAAATTCAAGTCTTTTTTTTTAAGAAATATTTTATTGTTATACGGTGTGGTTTTTGTATTTAATTCATTTTGGAGTAAGAGTCCCCAAAAAGATGTACCTTTTAAACTAATATGAGAGTGGAATCTTAGAGGCCACTGCTGTCTATCGAGTGTAACCGCTATGGCGAACCGAATCGAATATTTTAAGTTATACGTGAAAATATGCGGACATGCAAAAAATACAAAACTGAATTAATTATTTACGTAAAGATCAACCAAGTTGCGTTTAAATCACATCTCAAATGCATAAAAATATCGGATGACGCAAACCGTAGTCTGTCATTACAACCTCGGTCCGCACTGTAAATGGTAATATATATGTTCATTATACACATTTAGTTTTAGGGTCTTGTTTAAGGGCGTTAAGACTCCACATTCTAAGGCTTACCTTAAAATCTGTAAGAGTACGATGTCTTTAAGGTTTGGTTTTAAGTGTGAAATATATCAGTGCCTTTAAGGCCTGATTCCAACCGATATAATTCATTAGTTCGTAACGGCTTAATATATTCTAAATATTTCCTGAGCTACCGCCGTATTGCATAACTAATACGGTGTTTGCATGCATTTGAAACACACGGATGGGCAGAACCTGGTCAGGCTTAAATGCAAATACGATCCGATGGCGATTAATTTCATACGAAAGGAGGAGGTTAACGCTCTGTTTGACTAAAAAAAAAAAGATATCTTATGTTTATATGTCATACCTCCATCATTTATTCGTTTGCTATTCTCTAATCTAAACTTCTTGTAGCATGGTCTCTTCAAAGGAAGAGGCCATGCTACATTTTCAACAATGAACTTATTGGAATTAACGTAAACATTATCAACAAAGGACTTATTGGAATTAATGTAAACATTATCAACAATGGACTTATTAATGTAAACAATGCAAAACATTATCAATAACTGTCTTATTGGAATTAATGTAAAGAATGTAAACATGATCAACAATGGACTTATTAATGTAAACAATGCAAAACATTATCAACAACGGTCTTATTGGAATGAATGTAAAGAATATAAACATTATCAACAATGGACTTATTGGAATTAATGTAAAGAATGTAAACATTATCAACAATGGACTTATTAATGTAAACAATGTAAACATTATCAACAATGGACTTATTAATGTAAACAATGTAAATATTATCAACAATGGACTTATTAATGTAAACAATGCAAAACATTATCAACAATAAACTTATTGGAATTAATGTAAAACATTATCAACAATGGACTTATTAATGTAAACAATGCAAAACATTATCAACAATGGACTTATTAATGTAAACAATGCAAAACATTATCAACAATGCACTTATTGGAATTAAAGTAAACAATGTAAAACATTATCAACAATGGAGTTATTAATATAAACATTATCAACAATGGAGTTATTAATATAAACATTATCAACAATGAACTTATTAATGTAAACAATGCAAAACATTATCAACAATGGACTTATTGGAATTAATGTAAAACATTATCAACAACGGACTTATTAATGTAAACAATGTAAAATATTATCAACAATGGAGTTATTAATGTAAACATTTTCAACACGGATTTTGAATCGGTGCAAAGTTTCCAATATCTCATTGATTAACGTCTAAATTCATACTTCGGCGTTGTACAGTTTCAGCGTAAACGAAGTTCTTACTTGCATGGTGTATTGTTAAACACGGGGAAAAAATGTGGGGCGCCACATCGTATCAACCATTTGAAACCGAAGTCGTGTTAAATTGAGATACCAATTTGTGACGTCATCGCCCAAAATGGGGGGGAATCAGATCGAATTATGTCAATTGCCGAAGACTGTGCTGTCCGAGGTCATTTGCGTTACGTGTGGCTTAGGCCCGCCTACTAACGCCCTCTGATCTGAAAAGACTTCACGCCTATGATGAAGATTATTTGTTAGACAAGGTATGGCGAGGAGTGACGTCAGTAGAGGGGGGATATTTATTATAATTTTAGATTTTTAAGCTAAGTAACGCAGTTTAGGATGGTGTCATGTGTTTTGTGGGTTGCCATCGCTCATAATGGCGATACGCATGATTGAAAAGGGAGGTTACATTCTGTAGTGAGCAATTTATGTTATAAATACTTAAAGCACTATCTCAACATAGTTTATAAAATGCCCCAGTATAAATTCATGATCATAAAAAACATATAGGAAATAAATTGAAAATTAAATGAAAGTTTTTAAAAAAGACCGTGTATTTAATAATTATTATTATTTATTTATTCACATAATTGATACACAGTCAAAACGAGACATTATTTAAACAACACTTTGGCTGGTGATACAGAGCAATTCAGATTCTGCCCAAGAATCTACAAATAGATTGTCAAGTTGCGTCGTAAAATACGGACTGTTCCAACTATGGCAGTTTTTAGTAGAGCAGATGGGGTCACTTCGCTGATGTTTAATTTCTCTAAACAGTTGGATGGCTTCTTTGAAATGGCACCAAGTGCACCAACCTTATGCAATTTAGTAATTTTTTCCAGTTCTTTGTTGTGAACGTTGTTATCACTGGGTACTGCAATATCGATAATCCAAACCTGTCGATGTTCGATAATTGTGATGTCAGGAATATTTTGTTCCAAATGCCGATCCGTTTGTATCCTAAAGAGAATTTTTGCTGTTCCGTTTTCCAATACAATCTCTATTTTATGCTGCCACCAGTTATCAGATGTAGGAAAGCCATATTTTTGCATACATGCCAATGAATTATTTTGGCCACTTGATCATGGCGATATTTATAATCCGTTTGAGCTATCTTGCTGCAGGTACTGATTAGATGCTCTACAGTCTCATCTTTCTGATCGCATAATCTGCATTTGCTGTTATTATTGATGTTCAAAATTTTTGCTTTCATTGCATTAGTTTGTAATGCCTGTTCTTGAGCTGCTAGAATAAATCCTTCTGTTTCTTTTTTAATATATCCATATTGTAGCCATTGCCTTGTTCATCAGTTTTGTCCTCAGTATCTCGAAGAAATTGGCCATGAAGGAGTTTATTTTTCCAGCGCATATATCGGTTATTTTGCTGTTCCTTTTTTGTAATCAGATTTGTTTCTTGTTGCTTTCAGAAGACGCTCTTGTGTAACTACTTGAAGTATTTGCACAGAGCTATTGTCGATGTAATTTTTAAGTTAATTTCTTCTTCTTCCACAGTGTCTCATTTGCAGCAGACCCTGTCCACCTATTTTCCTCGGTAGGTACAACCTGTCAACATCACTTCGTGGATGTAATGCATGATGCATAGTCATTAGTTTTCTACTTTTGCTGTCCAATTTGTCCAGGTCGTTATTATTATCATTATTATTACATGAGACTTCTGAACTATTCTAAGAACCCAACTTCTTAACAACTGCATTAAGAATTTTTAAATCAACAACAGTATAACGATCTTATCAGAGACAGTCTCTCTGAAAGTGCACCTACAGATAATTTAAGAAATACGATTTCAAAGTTGAGTCACGTGTTGAAACGCCTCTCCAAACGACATCCAATCTGCAAACCAGCTGTTCCTCTCCCCCCCCCCCCCAAAGAAAAGATTTTCCACAGCCTGCAACTGTCGCAATTCGCTTTACATGCAAATCCAACAAGTAATAAACTCATAAAAGCCAACAGATTGAAAAGCCAGTCAAGGACCTGAACCTATCCCAAAATTATACGCTAATGTTCCTCTCTGAATATTTAACACAGTTCTAACAGAATCTTTTGTACCAGGCAAGAAAGCAAAACAGAATATATATAACTCACCTTTAGTTGAAAAGCAATCACTAGAGAAGAAAGACATGAAAATACTACAGTTACATATCGTATAAATATACAGAGTTATGCACTAAAACATTAAAAAAATCATACTTCAGCCAGCATAAAGCTACACAGAAATTCAAAACACCCACACAAAGAAGTCGGATATGGTGCACACAGCCTGAACATTCCCTATACATACACAAAACCACAATCTACAAGTCATGACCCCAAAATATTGTAAACAATATATGCATTGTACGCGAACTAAAGAAATTAATATCACTTACACCTATCCTCGATTTACACAATACTAGAATTGCACAATTCCGGTTTTACGCGGTCTAAAAAATTCTCAAATAATGTGTGAATTGTTAAAAAGCTATGCAAATACCCTATACCCCATTGTTAGTAATTTTGTGTACATTGGAAGCGTACAAGTAATACGAATGTCACGTGAATTATTATTCGACTGTTGACGTATGAAATATGAGTATGCCAGACACGTGCATTATTGTATATTGTTTAAAAATAATATGAGACCATTGTCGTTATGTACATATTATACTGTCTCTTTAGTTATAATTTGTTTAAATAAAAGTATAATTTTGGCTATTCTCTAATAATCAGATAAACTTAATTCAAACTTCAACAATGCAGGCTAATACATTATATCTCACCCAAAACCGATATTGCAATAATTGGTTTTTCATCTCAGTAATAAATTAGGTTTATCTTCATATAACAGCACGAGTAAGTGATATGATACACGAGACAATCAGACAACAATGAATCAAATATCATTGTTTATAAAACTGGCTTTTCTTAAAAAGTTATCTAAAACCATTTCATTATCTAAAATATTTTACTTTCTGTGCAATAATTACGGCATGCCTATTCAGAAAACTGTATCCTTTTTTTTTTTTTCATGTACAGACTTTTCACAAAATGTCATTTTTACAAGCATTTTCGGAGGTAGTGTTCTGTTGTTATTATTCAACATGCGTAAATGAGCTTTTATTATAAATACGTACCAGATGCGTGTTCAGAAGAGTACTTATATCCTTATAAGGACTGGCTTAAAGGGGCGAAGCAAGAATGCTTTTCATCTTCCCCGTTATCTGTAAAGGACAGTGTAGGGATAAGGTATTATTGAGCTATTAAAGCTCTGATCATGGCAGGAGGGTAACAGCAATAGCCGAGCCTCAGTTAGAACTTCATTTGCTACAGGATTGCCATCCATTACCCTTCCTGGGTACCAATTTTAGTCACCTCGTACGACATGCATGAGCTACCCAGAAGAGTACGCCAACATCCACGCCATTTACGGTTTTTGAAAATGAAAACAAATGTGGTGCTGCTCTTGAGGAATAGGGATTTTACGACGGGATTGTCCCTAACTGACAAGTGTTTTTATGGATGTATGCCAACCGGGAACGATTATTTGGTATTCTATATATGAATGCTACTTTAATGTCACCAAGCACAAAATAAAATTTGCATTTGGGCTTGATGGGAACAAATTAATCGGAGCGTATATTTTAGGGATATAATCTCAATAGTAATAACCTTTACAAACAACATCCACCCCCACTCCCTCTTGTATTCTTCAGACTGTCGCCTTTTGGGACAAAAGAAAATCCTTCGGGCGTTTTTGATATCAGCTAGAAGATGATTTTCAACGCCGGGTGTAACATTACTGCCTTGGTTACTGTTTATTCTCCAGCATCTGGCTTATGTAACGTTTGGTAATATTTTTAGTAATATTTTTCACGAGTTTTCAGCATTCCTCCATCTCTGATGAACAGATACAAAACTTAAGACTCGGAAGTAGAACCAATTGCCATGCTTCTGAAAAACTGCTTCCATAGCTCTTTAATCATTTGTCCACTTTCGGGAGCAGCGAATTCCTACGTAGGATAAATTCCAGTAGACCCATTTTTCCAGCTTAGTTATTTCGGCACACCTCTAGTGAAATTCTCAAGATGATAATTGATACCGAAGGGCTGTGTATTGAGTTGATTACAGACCTTGGTTTTATATATTAAACTGTGCAGAATTTCTCCCGTTTAACGTAGGAGATTTATTTGCTTAAATATATTCCTTTGAAATGTGTAATTTACAGCGAAGAAACAATTTCTTCATTTTGATTTAACAACCACCTTCTTTGACACGAAGTGGTTTTATTTCAAATTATCTTACCCTTGTTACAGGTGGCAGCAAACGAAACCCACTTCAAATTATACGGATTTAAAACATGGGTGTGTGTTGACGGAGGGGTCGAACCTTCTGTACTTGAGAATCTCAACCCCTTCAATAATTGCATTTATCTGCTAGTGAATAAAATGTTGTTTTTTTTATTATTATTATAGCTGCTCCTGGGTCAAGGGTGCGGGCTTTCCAGTATCCTTGTTTTCGAGGTTGTTGTCTGTTTTCCACATCACGAGTGTAATTCTCAAGAATCCAATCCGCTCACACCCTTACCTTGGGTATTTGAATGTGTAAATTACGTGAAGGAAACAGATTCTAGAACAGCCAAGATTAATACTTCGCCCAGCATATATGTTTCGGTTTTTGTGCTGACGTAGGGGAGGGGACAAACCCCGCTTTTTACTGCACAGAGCTAAATCCAGGTGAATTTTGTAGCCAATTTCGTTCGTTTTTAGTAGCACTTTCCACTTCATATACCAGTCTATCGCACAACTTAAAATATTTCCTGTAAATATTACATCAACGTGGAATTTAAGAACTACCTTTCTAATAAGAAAAGTTATCTAAGGAAATTTTTTAAGTATTCCGTGCAATTTGAAGACTACGTTATTAGCCCTTATACGCGGCGGATTTCCTGTAGTAAGCTCCAGGTGTGGGTAATCCCTTCCCAACTTAAAAGCATCTGTATGCATGCCGCAAAATGGTTCCAGTACGCTAAATTTGACATTTTTTGCTGTTTTAGTATTAACCGACAGTATATTTGGTAGATAATAGTATTTTAGCAGTCCATTTTAATCCCATTTTAATTTCTGTTTAGTTTCGGACATCGCTTGACTTGCGAACAACTATTAACTTTTCACAAATCCGCCCAAACATAGAATGTTGTTCTCACTTCTGGGGTGGTGTCTCTAAAAGCTCCCTAAATATGCTTTATATATGCAAAAAAAGATAATTAGGTAGATTGATGATCCGTCTTTCTCTTTAAGTGAATTCGGACCACTCCCTGTCGTCGGTCGCACAAAATTTCAGTTCTTTCTGCATATATTATTATGGAGATACTTCCACGGTCGTTTTCTTCATAATTAGAACTGATCGTCAGAGGTTTGGTCTTTTTTTATTATTAATTTTCGTGCTAAACATTTCGCAACGGTTTTTGAATTTTAGTTACAAAATTCCGAAGGCTTGTACTGGATTTATTTAGGAGTATAACACTATCTTCATGAAGTCAAGAGCTGAGTTGAATATCTCCAATTTTGTTATCGGGTTTGAGGCTATTTTCCGTCAATAACATGATTCATCATAGATGACTTTATAGTGAACCATCTTCTTGTACCTCATTCAGTCCTTCAAGTAAGTTTCCGCTTTTCTCTTCACACCTTATCGCATATATTTTGAGGATCTGCAAAACTTAAATGCAGATTCTTGTTATACTCCTAAATAAATCCATAAATCAATTTTATACTCCCATAAAAATCATGGGAGTATAAAACTGTAGGTCTACAAATCACTCCTTTCATATTCTTCCCCAGGTTTTTCTTCCAAATTTTTCTTAACTTCTTCGCAAGTATACTTACATAATTCTTACTTGGAATGCTCAGATTTATTTTGATATAAACTAATCGACTATTCATACTAAAACTTACGTTTTTGAAGCTAATGCATATTACATAACTTAACATTGCATTTCACTAACTTGCTAAATATAAGGAAGTATATTTTTCTCAAAATCAAATTAATATTAAGAAATTCCGTATGCATAAAAGTGATCAAATGATTGTAAATCATAATACGTTAAATGTTTGTGATTTTCTCATCTAAAAGGTGGTATAATTTTGAATTTCGTTTATTAAAATAAAACTACAGAAAACAATAAATCGTGTATATGTGTGTGTGTGTGTGTAATAACCTTGTAGGCTATTACACACATAATAATGTGTAATAGTCGAAGGATATTGTGTAGTAGTAATGTAATCATAAATACGATCAAACCCATATTTTCGTGTGTTATCAAGACAGAAAACGGAAGCTTGCTTCGTATTTAAATCTTCGAGGGGAAATTTGCATGTAAATGAAATTCTACGAAGTTAAAACTATCATCTTTTTTAAGTACAATTGACGCTTAGTAACTTTCTCAATATACAGAAAACATACATAAATATAAACACAGTGTGGTTTTAGAAGAGGATGCCTCTTTCGCAATGCAACAGATCATAGAAAAAAGAAAAGAATTTAACATGCCCACTTTTCTTCTATTTATTGACTACGAAAAAGTGTATGATAACTTGAACAGAAATCTACTCTAGAAAATATTACAAGACGATAAAACATCAGTTAATTAAAGCAATAAAAAAGTCTATACAGAGAAACAAAAATTTGTATCAAATTTGCAGATGGAATATTATCAGAACCTATAATTATAAATGAAGGAGTAAGACAAGGTTGCGGCTTATCCCCAATCCTATTCAACATTTATATGAACAGAATCCTGAAAGAATGGAAAAACAACTGTCCAAGATGGAGTTAAACTAACAAATAATATAGAGCTAAATACAATATTTTATGCAGATGATCAAGTACTAATTTCAAATTCAGAAGAGAAACTCCAAACAGCAACTACCATCTAAATGGAACAGCAAAAAAATTTAAAGTGAAAATCTCTGAAACAAAAACAATGACAATGTGAAACACCATTCAAAAAAGTCAAAATTATGCTTAACAATAAAATAACAGAACAAGTTACAGAATTCAAATACTCAGGAAATATAATCTCGCAATACAATACAATACTGATTCAAAATTGGAAGCAAATTTACAATAGAATGAATGGCATAATTAAAAGAAATTTGGAAAACAAGTGACTAAAGAAACTCAATTAAGATTACATAATATGACCTCTAAACCATCTCTCAAATTTGCAAGGGAAATTTGGATTCTAAAACAAAGCCACAGACAAAGATTGGAAGCAGCACAGATGAAGTTTCTAAGACCTCTGCTGGGACTCACTAGGTTAGATAAAAAGAAAAACAAAAAATAAGAGAACGATTAGATACAAAGAACATCGTACAAGAAATAGAAGAATATCAGCAAAATTGGCTACACCACATAGAAAGGATGAATAACAAGAGGATTCCCAAATTAGCATAAAAATATAAACCTACAGGAAGAAGAGACCGTGGGCGTTCATGACTAAGATGGAAAGATCAACCTCATCTTACGTCAGTTAATCCATCTTTGAGCATCTGCGATGAATGCTGAGACTGGGAATATTTCCTTTCGATTGGACGCTAGCAAGGTTTATTCCCATTCATCATAGTTCAAAGTAGAGAAATATTAGACACGTGAATTTTCTTAGCGTTATTGACAAAGCAGTGGGGGGAAAAATAGGAATCGTAAAGTAGGGTTTCGTTAAGGGGAGGGTGATGGCAAATCTGCTTAAAAATTTTTTTTTGAAGTCAGGAGAGAGAAAGATTAAAGTAATGCTATGTCGCGATCTATTTGTTTCGCATAAGAGCCTGCTCAAAAGTGCCAAAATCGGTTGTGATGAACAACTAATGAGAGGAGAAAAAGCCTTAGAAACTGGTTCACTGATAGACAACAAGGAGTAGTTTTTAGAAAAGGTTCTTTGAAGAACCAGGTTTTTAGGAAAGGGTTATTTTCGGTATCTCTCGGTTCTATATTACGTTTCTTCTTTAATATATTCATATTTGGTTCTGTAAGAAGATAATATTAGCTGGATATAGGATGAATGGTCAGGTTTCTGAAAAAAGTTAAAATATGGTTATTTCGTACATTGGTTTAGGTTCAGGAAGATAAGACAAGTATAGCATTCATCAGTTTGTAGAATTAATTAAATGGTGCTTCACTAATAAAAGAAATGAAGTTACGATATTGTTATAGAAGACGTTAGTCAAGCTAATATCGGCTCCCAGGTAAACTGGCCAAGATGGACGGCAAGGAAATCTCGAGTATTAGAGAAGACTGACGAAGTGAATAGTAGGATTACTTCATGATTGTTATGAAGAATGGGTTGGTTAGTTGTAATTTGATAAATTTAACCAATTTAAAATTAAATTGGTTCAGCCATACGCAGCAAACTCGTGCTACTATGGCTGAATCAATCTCTACTAGATGACAAAAAATGTACCAAAGAAGAGAAACTGTTAGGGGAAAATATATAAATCTGCCCTTTATCGATTAACCTGTCCTCCAATTGAAACCGTGGGAGGACATGTTAATTATAATTTAATACAACTAATTACTTAATTCACAGTGTTGAATATGTCAATATTCTCATGTTTCTATATGTAAATATGTATAAATTCTACAAACGCAAAAAATATGGAAAAAAGAAAGAAAGAAAGAATGAGAAGTTAAGTTGAGTAAATTATTGACAATACATCGTTATAAGCAGGTGATGAATTTCGGGGTACACATCACTTTGGCCACAGTGATGGGTCAGTACATAGTTTACCTAACCTACTGTTCCTGTTTTATTATTATGATTATTGTACGTCGATTTAGTCTGTCCCCGACTATGGTTGTGAGGTTGGTTCCCCTCCGGCTGCTCTGGTTTTACCTTCACGTAAAACCGAACTCGAAAATTCGTGAGAATTCGCATTTCTTCACACATTTCGTGAGAATATCCTTAGGCTACATAAAGTCCAAATTTCACTTTAAAAAACTAACATTAGTGGAAATAAAGCAGTCGTCTGAGTGTAGCCAATCCCTTGAGTACAAAATGTGCAGATTAATATTTATTTAAAAAGAAGATAATCATTTAGAACCATCCTTTCTTTTCAGAGTAGCAAATGTGGTTATGTTTACGACTTTTTCTGTTTATTACCTAACTTGTAATGGTACCAAAAACAGAATAAGCAGATAATATTGTTAATAAATTCTTTCCAAAATGAGCCGAGTTTTTTTTTATTTATTTTTTTTTGTATTGATTATCATCAAAATATCACGAAGGTGGCAAAATATTTATTTTCCATATTATTACCAAAGTTTTCTCAAAACTTTTGTTTGGATGTTGTAATACATTGCATTGCTTTCCGAGATTTTTCTCTATATTCTCTCTGAGTACGCCAGGAACTTTCGATATGCCTTCTTGACTTTGACTGCCCGTTTAAATTTCTGAGTCCACCATATATTTGTGATTTTTTTTTTCTATTTTCGCAAACAACTGCTTCGCATGCATATTTGGCTGAATCGATGTTTTCTTCAGTTTGCCAATGAGTCTCCAAGGTTCGATTCTTGTCTTCACACTCTTTCGTTTTTTATGAATAATACTGCGCACTTGAGTCTTCAGCTGACGTCTGAAAGCAGCTTGGATTTCTTTTTTAAAACTTTCCTACGCACTTCTCTTTTCAGTGTGATATTCATTTTTATCTTACTTAAAGCTAAGTGACGTCACTTCCGATTTCAAATCGTCTGTATATTTTTGTGTCCTGAGCCAGTGGAACAACATCCCCACCAACAATAACACAGTCAATGTGACTTTTCTTTTTTTAGTGTTGAATACTATAGACGTCCCATCCTTTCCCCGATAACTTAGTCCTTGAATATAACATCCGCTATATTTAGACAATATAATACAAAAAAGAAGTGAAGATTCTCAGACTTCTTCCTAAACGCGATGTCCACATAAACGTTTCTCTAGGAGAACACTAATTGCGAGTCATTTGTAGCGAAGTCTGAAACAGTAAGGTGTGGCTGGATTGATTTAACACTTTCATTGCCAAGCTGAAAATTGGAATTTCGTGTGGTGGCCAAATTTTTTTTATTATATTTTTTATTTAGTTAGCGACGTCCACGGGATAACGCGTGATCGGTCGTTTGGTGAGAACTCGCATCACGCGTATCGTTCATTGCCAAGCTGAAGATTGGAATTTCGTGTGATGGCCAAATTTTTTTTATTTTTTTATTTTTTTATTTAGTTAGCGACCTCAACGCGATAACACGTGATCGGCCGTTTGGTGAGACCTCGCATCGCGCGATATCGCGTGATTGTCAATGAACATGTTAACAACGTAATGTAGAAAACTCATGGACTGTCTGATGAGTAGTATGCAGTCAGGCATTAACGTAATGTAAGGTTAGTTATGTCCGATCATTTCCCCTTCTGTTTTTTTCAGTTTTTTAAAGAATCTCAGTATAATATAATTCGCTGATTTTCATCATTTGTGATATCTAGTAGTGTATGTAATCTAAGATATGCTTTTGAATACATTTAACGCAAGCCTAGCATGGATATTAGAAACTTTACACAATAGCATGCAGCCTATTTTTGTTTTCTTTCAGGACCGTAATAAAAACAGCGACAGCACGCAACCTACAGACATAATACATTCGCTTTATGAATTTAGATTTCTGGATATCAGCGCTAAGTGATTTAAATAGACATCAATAACAGAAAAAAGATGCCTGTGCACAAAACACCACATTCTAACGCATCAAAGATTTCTTGTAGGGATTGTAATAGCATATCATAAATAAGTGACAGATCTGATACAATGGACAAGTTCATCATAACTATTGCCTGAAAATCAATTACCTTGCGTCTTTCTGTCCGTGTAGAAGTAAAATGTGTTGATTTTGCTACCGATATCCTGCACTTACAGAACGATATGAATAGTCTGTACTTGTGAGCAAATGATAATGGCTATCAATTTAGCGTTAGTAGTGTAAAGTTTTGGCTTTGGCGTGATGAGGTATGCAATGGCAAATTATACTGGTGGGATTATGCTTGGAGAAACTGATGACGCTAGAAATCTTGGAGTTATGATGGATAGAAAGTTGAAGTTCAAAGGTCACAATATCAATAATTGCAAACACAACTCAAAGAATTGCGATGTTGAAACGAACATTGACATCTAAGGATAAGGAAATCAATTTTCCTCTTTACAAGGACTTAATACGTTCCATGTGTGTGCGCAGATTTGGTTTCCTGGGTTTAAAGGGATAAAACGGATGTAAAAAGGGTACCAAGAAGAGTAACAAAGATGCTATCGTAATTATGGATGTGTATTAGGAGAAAGAGGGGGTGAGAGGTTTGTAAAGTTCTGAATTGGCGTTATAGGTTATCGACCGATGAAGGCTTGTTGTATAGGGGCGAGAGCTGGAGTTTTCTTTCACGTAGATAAAAATCAGTCTAGATATCCCTCTTCGGTATCGCAAGATGTTGAGTTTTCCCCTCCTATGAATCCCGCCGATAAAATGTTATAATACATTGGAACCTTTGTTGCAGTATTATGAGTAAGGTAATCCGGTTCTCCTGCTCCACATACCAATTCGGTTATTCAAGCCAGTTTAAGTGTCTAAAAAAACAGGATGGGGTGGTCTCACACTGCGAAGCAAGTCGCCTAACTACCTATGGACTTTCACAAATATTCATAACACTGCGGGATTTCAACCGACAGCTTACTGGATGGAAAGAATGAGCTGTTAACCAGTCAGCTAGAAGCACATTTGTCCTCTTTTCATAAAAGAGTATACTGGAGGTTTGGCAAAAAAAAAAAAAAAGAGTTAAAATTAGGCTAACCTCACAGTGAAGTATTATACGGTCTTGCTTACATCAAAGCCCCTTTATAAAATACACGCCCCCCCCCCCTCCGGGACACATGCGAATACTTTATTTTACTGCTACTCATCCTTGAGCAGACTATCCCCCCCCCCCAAAAAAAAAATTACCCCTGTGGAAAACGCAGAATTTCAAATCAAACACCTTCAACTGTGGACTATTTGGCATTGCGACATACGCTAGCCCGAAATTGAGTGTTTAAAGGGATCGTTGTGGGGGGGGGGGGGTTAATAACCCTCTGTTAAAACAAAATAAAAATTAAACTATTTTCAGACCAAAATTTTCGAAGAGCTTATGGGAAAATAACCTCCGGGTATATCAGGCCAGTGAAACTTAAACTCAGTAATAATAAAAGGTGAATATACGAGCTCGTGGGCCGAGTCCGTGTCTTAAATAGTCCAAACCAAGGCAGCTCGTATATGTAATTTATTTTCGCCAAAATTAAGCCTTTTAGACTCTTTACTTTAGTAATTTAAAAGACTAAATATATTTCTAAATAATAAAATGGCGTGAATGTTTACAATTATCTGAATAATTAATTGTAAAATTTATTAATATATTAATACTTAACATATTTCGGATAAATCGAATACTTATTGCTGTAAATGTTTATTAAAAATGTTTAATGAAAGGAAGATGATGGGAGAAGAAATAAACATGAGCAGTAATTCAATGAATTCCAGAAGACCTCTTGTATCTTCGTCGATTCAACTAGGATTTTGAATCCATTTTTGAAATGTAATCAATAACGATATTTCTCTTTACTTAAATTTCTAATAAAACTTATAAGTTTTATTAGAAATTTTAGCAGAAAAAAGTATGGAAAGCAAGGCAAAAGAAAGAAAAAAGAAATGTTACTAAACGCCACGAGGAAAAAATGTGAAAGACCAAAAAAAAAAAAAAAAAAGAAACATATCTGGCTATCGAAGAATATGTCATGTTTAATGAACAATATGCTTGTATTGTATTTTAGCAACATTTCAACACAGTTTGACATCACGTCAGTCAACATCACCTTGCCTGTCCAGCTATGACATATTAATTCTGAAAAATTCAGATATGCACGAATCATCTGAATATTATTAGCAGCTTCTATTGTATTTAAATAATCACACATTGTATTTAGATTTATATTGTATTTAAATAATCACACATTTCATAGCGTTATTGATAGTTCACCGTTAGCAACAATGAACAGATTGGAATACGTGCAATACGTAATCAGTTGTCATGGAAATGCATGCACTTCTAAAACTTGATCTACTTGCTAAAAATTTCGTCTGCTTCTAATGCATTCTGCATATTGTCTTAAATTTAAGCTGTTAGGATGCAAAAACTTTAACATTATGTATAAAATGAAGATACCAGGATATAAATTGATATACAAATTTGATATTTGATACATACCGATTAGAAACACTTAAATAATTAAACTTCTATCGCTCCCATTAGAAACATGTGTTAATAATCTTACCTGCGTTGTTTATTCCAACGATAACTGTTTGATATTTCCATATTTTGCATAGATAACAATACAACATGCATTAAAAAGAGGTTCTTTTATATACTTGCAAGGTTTGGTGGGTGTGCGTAAGGGGAAATAAGTATTATGAAACACCGCCATCACGTAGATGTTTAATTCAAGGACAAAAGGGAATAATTTTTAAATTTCTTTTTTATTTCCACTTCTTTTGTCTTAATGTTCGATAGAGATCTATTGTCTCGACTTGCAAATGGCAAAGGTAGCCTGAGGCTTTTATTAAGTGCTGTTAAATCTCTCAGGTTTCTCTTAAAAGACAAGCAATTTATATCGGACAAATTAATTACGATCAGGTTAGAGATCATGTATATTAAAACAATACATCGGAAGGATAATAAAACGTGATTTTATTTTTTAAAAAGGATTTCACAGTATACATTACGCACAATAGTGAAATTGTGATTAAATGTCACAAAAATAAGCCTACATATAAAATTTTACAGTTAAAAAAGGTTAAAATATGAAATTTTTTTTATAACGAAATTATGTAAACAATTTGATTGGTTTAAATTATTCAAACAGCGAAATTTTTATCACCCAGAACTTATAAATATCCTTGAATGATCCCTGATAATTGAATGGTCTTGCAAAATCATCGGCATCTTAGGAAAAAAGAGAGAAAAGTCACCTTAGGTGTCAGCTAATAACAAAGGTTTAAATTTATGCAAGGAAAGACCCAAATTTCGCAAATGGGAGAGGCAATCTAATATCGTTTGCATTAACTACTTATATATATGTTTAACCTTTCGCATTTCTATCAAATCTTACACTAACCTTGGCATTTTCTCCACCCACCTAGCGTAAACACCCTTTCAACCCCCTTTTTCAGTTGAGTGACAATTAGTGTAAGAACGTGACTGACCCACTTTTATTAGGGAATCCCCCCAGTTCGTCGAATTGAATAGCTGCTCAGAAAATGCCAAGATGCTTGTAGTTCCACACCTCTGGAACACGCCTAAATCAGACGTACGATAAATTTCATCAAGCCACGCGCCACCAAATTTGCGCAAAAAAAAAAAAAAAAAAAAAAAAAAAAAAAAAAAAAAAAAAAACACTAGGTAGACCACGCCATTGTTGAGCAGATGACACTGCTATATTGCAATGTCGTCTGCTCAACATTGGCGTAGTCTACATAGTACTCAAATCTACAGGTTGCAACATTTATGTCAGATTTTAGTTACTTTGGTTTTACTTTTAAAAATATCGAATTTACAAAGAGATGTAAGTCTGGATTTAGGAGCTTAGCACACACCGGGTGGGTTTACCGAACTCCGCTTCCGTTAACGTCATAAAGTAGTGACGCTGATAAGCTTCAGAGCGAATTCGAAGTTGCACTTGCGAAGGTTTTCATTTCCTGATTCCATCGAGGAAAAAGTTCGCTTGTATCTACAGCTGGAGAAGGGCGGAGACTGGTAAAATCCCAAAGGTGGGTGTGGCTGTTATCTGTCAGGCCACGCCGCAAATCTTCCCCTTTGCACATACAAAAACAAGTATCGGGATGGACCTCCCAGGTATACAACATCAACTAGAGAAGGCAATTGTTGACAAAACGAAAAGAAATACGATGAAACAAAATATCACTTAAAATAGGTCAAAAAAGAATGCTACTGTTGCGGTAGGCAATTTTGTATCTTGTGCATCTTCCTAAAGGCCAAATAGGCCTAATTTCTTTTATTGTATAAAAGTAAGATGACAAGTAAGTTTGTTCATACGTAGTATGTCTTAATCCTATGAAGACGGGGGGGGGGGTATTGGGACACATTAAATAAAATATCGGAAAATAAATAATTATTCTTATATTAATATCCATTTATTAAGGCCAGCAGAACATGACTGACTGAACAAGTTTAGAATCGGATTGAGGTTCAAAATGATATTAGAGTTGACCATTATCACTAAATGATAATGATTCGTTTTATCGCCGTCAATAAACACCACTGCGGTGGATAACGGCAATGACCATTATCAGTCTAGCGTTACTGACCGATCTCAGTTTAATGGTCAGCAGAACCACTCTGGCGTTGCTAATCATTTTCTTTACTGTGTGACTTTGATCTTCCGGGATGCATTTTTTATCATTTTTTCTAAGGCTAAGAAAGTCATTAATCGATTGCAAAAAAAAAAAGAAAAAAAAGAAAAAAAAGTCGCACTCTTTAATTTGAGATGTAATCCGACCTGATGAGTATACCGTGCAAGAGTGCACGAAAGAGCAATAATTGTATTTCGCGAATACATTTTCGTATTAATTTCATGGTTCAACAAGATGATGAGTTAAAAGAGGAAATGAATGAGAAAGATCCGGAAAAAGGAACAGGTGACATTGATAAATGAAGTTAACGAATATACAAGACTAGACAGGTTCAACCTATGTTCACGAAAACTGGTTTTAACCAGTGACTTATGTCTCTCGGGCTTATTCCCCCTCCCTACCACAAAAAAAAAAAAAAAAGTGCAATTAAGAAAATAATACAAAACTGCTTACATACTTATAAAATTAAAATACGAAAAAATAATAACAAAATTAATTACACATAATTACAACTGTCTTTCTTCTTCTTTTGCATAAAAAAATAAACATTTTTCAGAAGGAAAATGAACTCCAATATATTTACATAACAAATCTTATTCGGCTGTGACATGACTCAGAATTGCACACATAAAGAGTGGGTCATCAGGCACAATCCAGATTAGAATGAATTTTATTCAACACAGGCGATCTGCCTCCAGGGGCGAATTCTCCATGCTTGCTATGCAAGCTCATTACTTGAAAAAGTACTAATATTTATTTGTTAATAAATGCATGCATTTATAAGCATTCCATTTAGACTTTTATTTTTGTAGACAAAAGACGTCTGAAACACGGTTCTTAAGTTTGCGCGGCGATAATTGAGCTTTGCGTTGTATATCGAAGGCCGATGCTTGCTCGTCTAGTCAAAGCTACCTTGGCTTGCTCGGTTGTGGAAGCTTCCAGGTCCTCGCTGCAGCAATGTGATTTCATGGTCGCCCATAGCCATTTCCGCTCCTTTGACGTCGTCTTAAACACAAGCCATACGCAGTCAAAGTAGCTCTAGCGAGTGAGCTTCAGTCAGCCTTTACAAGTGTGCGTGCTGCTTGGGAAAATTAAGTTACAACCAACTTTTTATGACGATGTTATTGACCAGTTCATAAAGAAGAACCATAGGATAGAATTTGTATTCAAGTAGCTAAATTGAAAAAGATAGAATATCATTTGTAAAATAAATGTTGTATTTCTATGATTAAATGTACATAAATTTCTAAATATATAGTTTTAAATGGTCGTTAATTCATTATCCCGCTAATCAGACTTCAATCACACCTCTCACTCCCTGAATAACAAGAGCTAGAGTGAATTTCAAGACCAGCATTCGGCCCTGTCCTCATTTCCGAATTTGCCTCCTAATTTTTCGATCAAAATTTTAAGAAAACGTACAGAGAATTACTGTTCTTCATTCAAGACCTTCTCATCGATAGCACGTCTTCAATAGCTAAACCTCCCACCAGTACCATTGAGCAAATGGACAGAATCTTAACCATCAAGAACACGTCTCGGTATCAAAGGTTAAATCCTCCAAATTCAGTCCAGAACGGCCACACCTGAAAGCAATAATGAGATGAAAGCTAGCTTAAGGATGATGACATGAGTGTCGGTGTCGTACGGAGATAGGAAAGTATTTTCTCCAAACAACTAGTGCTTTCATCCCACAATACAAACAAATCGGCAGAAGAACACACGCAATTATAAAGCTATAATATCCTTCCCTCAGTACGTTTTTCGACTGATTCACAAGCAACCCAACAACTATTCACTTGTGTGGATAATTTTGTTTATTCTTAGGGTGTTTACTGTAGTATACGAAGCCGTATTTTTTTCTGGATAGATATCGTTGCGACGTACTTACGCTTTTGAGAACAAATGTGACTTCCCATTGGCTAATAACCGGTACAAGTGGTCCTAAAGTCTTAATATTATGGAAAAGTGTGCCAATTTCTGCAAAACTATAATGACAGAATGTTAATTTATGTGCATAATCTCCTTCAAGGAGGATTAAATTATATATTTGAAATTTTAATTTTGAAATATTTATTCGAGTAGCCCAACTAGAGGTCAATAGAATTTAATAAAATCTGGAATTAGAAACATCTCTCTAGAATATATCCATGGGATTCAGTTTTGGTTTCTCTCGGTGTTTGTTTTTATTTTAAAAAAATCTCATAATACGATTCGAAATAATAATGGTTATCAATCTACAATGGCATTTGGTTGAGTCGTGTTATTTGAACGCGAAATTAGAAATAAATAAAATTATAAAATGTCTGCATTACACAAAAACGGCTCCAAACAATTACATTGATTTCGCTTCTGTCCTCTGGCTTCGCTTAGCCAGCGAAGTCACACTGATTGAAATCACACACACACACACACACACACTTGTTTTTTTATTATTATTTATTTATTTATTTTGTTAATTTATCGACAAATAAAATAGCTTGTCCAGATACCAGTTTAATTTATTCATAAATAAAATGAACATCCTCTAACACATTTTCATTTTATTTATATCATAAATTATTGACAAGAACTTGTTTCCGGCAAGCTTTTTAATTTAGGCTTTTTTGACGCTAATTTAGAATTTCTCGCTTTGCAACAGATTAATATGTTGTTTTGATTAAATAAATAATTTTTTCTCTTATGAATTATATGAAATATTTAAGTAAATAAATAAATAAATGAAATTTTTATAAAAATAATAAATATTCTAAAATATGTCTTTAAATATTAAAAAAAATTTTTTGACACCTTTTAATTATGATAATCTTAATTTTTAAGGGTAACAAATCTTAACAGAAAGGGTAACAAATGGCAATGCTGTAGCCAATGAAGTTTTAACTGAAGCTCGGCTATTGCCGTTACCCAGCCATGACTAGAGCTTTTTAGCTCAACAACACTCCATCCACACAGATTTACTTCATTCAGATGACGGGATAAAGAGTCAAGGACTCAGTTCATCGCCCAGTTCTTTTAAGAACTTTAAGAACTCTCAGGGATTGATTCATTCAATCCAATATCCTTGGGGGTAATGGATAATGGATGGCAATGCTGTAGCCAATGAAGTTCTAACTGAGGCTCAGCTATTACTGTTACCCTCCTGCCATGATCAGAGCTTTAATAGCTCAATAATACCTTATCCCTACACTGTCTTCTATAGATAACGGGGAATATGAAAAGCATTCTTGCTTCGCCCCTTTAAGCCAGTCCTTATAAGCAACTCTCAGCAGGCATGAAATTCATGTTGTAATATCACTTTGTTATAGCTCAAGCCAATAAGAATACAATTTGGTCTGCTAAATCTCAAATTGCCAGCCTATCCTCGTTCATTCAGTATCCAGGTAGATACCTAACAGGGTGCACCACGAGTCAGAAGTCATGGTTGGGTCTCAGCATTCCTTAAGGCTACGTAGAGTTCTCCTCCCAGTTACACCGCTTGGACCCTTAAACACCTTTGTATGTGTTGTTTGCAAGGCTGGTGTGGCATAGTTTTTTTTTTTTTTCCTTGACAGGTCGATATTTTGTTATTTCACGATCGAGAAGCATTGCCTAATGAAGGAAAATAAGTTAGTTGCACAGCCAAGTATTATTTATGAAATCCATTATTTAAAACTTGCCTCAACACCACGTTTCTATTACTGGCAGCTCGCTCAGTAGGGTGACCACATCTAGTACTTTTTATAAATTTTTAGTGTTCTAGTACACGTTCACCAACAGATCTAGTACTTTCTTCCTTCCTAATAATAATAATAACAATATAAGAGTTAGACATATGAGTTTAATATTTTTCTCTTCTCTCACCTCCCCATGTGTCACATTCGGTGACATAAGCATGATTTCTCTTTTTTTTTCTCCACTTCTTACTGTTCGCTAACCTTCTCTTCCCCTATCCCATGCTCACGCAATCCGATTAGCCAATCGGCTAATCGGATTGCGTGAGCATGGGATAGGCAATGGTATTAGCCAATGAAAATATATTCTTCACTATTCAAACACTTCTCGCGCGTTATAAAATCATTACAACAATGAAATTAAATAGGAAAATTAAATATTTTAATATGAGTAACCACCTTTTATTGATGCATAGTGTAATTTGGATCCCATTGTGAAAGTTTGCTCCACGTTTAAAACCTAGCACACAACACCATTAACTGTTATGACAGGATGGATGACATTCCCGTGGATTTTTTTTATCGCTTAGAAGTTGATTATGTAGAGGAAAGTTTATCGAGGACTGCGTGAGAGCGCGTGTACAGACGAGCAGAGTTGCCTTCGGGAGCTTGTGTTTCCATCTGTCGTTTTCGATGTAATTGAATGACTCTTGAACGAACTGGTTTGGATGAAGAGCTGCCTGTAAAAAGTATTTGGAGGGAATATCATGAAGTAACGTAGAGATATTTGGAATGGCTGCATCTCGATGGAGGAGAACGTTCCTGACAAACCACGGAGCATCAAAGATCATTCGGAGGCTAACTGCATGTTCTACAAAGATCATTTTGTAGAACTTGCATTTTTGTGATGTTACTGGGGGAAGTATGACCCCAAGCAGGTGATCCATAGGTTAAAGTGGATCTGATGATTGTTTTATAGATTCACAGCTTGTTCTCGGTGCTAACTTGGCTTCTCTGATTGATGAGAGGATAGAGCTGGGCAATTGCTAAATTGATTTTATTGCAGGCATATAAAATGTGGAGTATTGAAGCTGAGGCGACTGCCTAGTTGTATACCTAGATATTTGACAAAAGCTCCGCTATAAAAAGTATAGCGGAGCTTTTGTCAGCGATGACGACTATTCTCCATTTCCTGAACCATTTTTCAAGGTTTGTTGCTATGTGCGGCCTGAGTGATCTGGTCATAATTGCCCTGTCGTCCGCATAGAAAGCCATTGTGGTTGATACTGTGCTTGGGACATCCGCAATATAGATGTTGAAAAGTAGCGGGGATAGCATGGAGCCTTGTGGGATAACTGTTGTGATTCTTCTCGTAGAGGATCGGAGCCCATGCAATTTAATTTGGAATTTCCGGTTTTTCAGGTAGGAATCAATGAGCTTGATTAGGTATAAAGGAAAACTAGCAGTTACCTTCTATGTTGAGCTGTAGCCAAGTTTTCAAACGAATAAATTTCAAAGAGCCTGTATTAAAACGTTTAGCGTTGCTGAATCCTGAAAATGTGCAAAGACTGTTTTCACAGTATAATGCCACTTGCTGTAAATCTTCCTAATATTATTGAAGAAAATAGTTATGAAGACCTCGATAGATAATGGTAACTATTGAAGACAGTAGATGCATTGGAAAAGAGGTCAAGAATTAATGGTTTGTTTTTTGGAATAAAGGTTTTGAAATGAAAAATGCTTTAGGAGGTAAAATGCTTCCTAATTTAACAACATTAGTTAAAGCTGTACTGTGCCTCCCTCATTCATTAGCAGCAACTGAAAGAATATTTTCAGCAGTGATAATAAATAATAATAAAATAATAAATCAACTACAAACTCCCTTGATGAATGGACTCCTTTTGACAAAAGAAAAATTGAAACATTCATCAACTACAGACTTTACTCTTTCTAAAGAGTTAATTAATTTAGCAAAATCTGATAAAAATGATGAATAAATACTTCCAGTGTTTTTCTTGTGAGTGGGGACCCCCTGTACATATGTAAATAGCATATTAAATAACTGAAAATTTAATGTTACATTATTTACATAAAATGGTACGTAAAAATCTAGTGTTTTTTTTTTTTTTTTTTTTTTTTTTTTGAGATTTAGTACCTTTTTCCTGCATAAGTTGGTACAAAATATTTTTGCTGGGTGGTGTTACCTGTGCCTTTCCTACAACTGGAAAAATTTTATAACAAGTATTTACTTTCCTGAAATCTACAATAATAGCTGGTAAATATATTATTTCAACCACGTGTCTGAAACAATTAAAATGAAACTACGTACTAACTTAGACGTGTAAAAACAAACATCTTTTGGTAATATCGTTCTAAACTCAGTGAAAAATGTCCATTTACTCATTTAGTATAATCAGTTTCATATATTGCCATACAATTTGATTAAAGAAGAAAAAAATCTTATTAGTGCCAGCACAGATAAAACCGGAAAATTTTTATTATTTTAACTAATTAGCATCTCTATGCGCTACCAAATACGTACATTTAATACAAAACAATTCCACAAAGCCAACGATCTTTTGGGTATGCGACGTGTTTGTTGCATTTTTAAAAAAAAGACTCAAAAGCGAAGCACGGAACACCCCTAACATATTTTTATTCTCATTTCTGACTTCAACTGAATGATACACTTAATAATACACTGTATTAAAACCCTTTAGGATATCCGCAAGTCAATGCAATGTTCTCCTTGCGCTAATTATATGTAGCAGTTAGAAGATTCTTGTTTACCATATCCGTTTAATGTTGGAGACCTCACAAAAACTACATACTTCTCCGCCTTTTAAATTTTCTGAATACTTCTAAGCAAATGCATTTCTTTTATTCAATTCAATTATAGGGAGTGCAATACACACACACACACACACACACACACACACAAATTCCAATATTTATAAGATAAATACAGCCATCTGGCTTTAATTACTTTTGGGACTGGATGTCTCCGAAGGGCATCAAAGTTTTTTAATGGGGCTGTCAATTTTTTTTCTATTGTATATATAATTGTACTAACCTGCTATTTGTTATGTTAATAGAATCGTGTAACACTGGTAGTCATATTAACTGAGTATGCAAAGAAGAATTACAAATAGTAGTTTATTTAAAGTAATTGAATAAAATAATTATTAGGAAGGGATCGAAAGGTAGGCTTTGCACAGAAAGCCCGTTGTATAAGCGCGTGTCCTGAGTAATGAGTAGATACACCCAACTGGTGGCAGTATACTGGCTGCGTATTCGGTAGCGGTCCTGTTTTCTTTTGTTTTGTTGTTATATTACAAATTCCTCACCCTGGTTCGACAGTCGAAGTATTTAATTGTGATAAATATGTAGGGAAGGTCCATACATATTCACGTGCAATCTGCATTTTTTTTTTCTTTTATTAAACAGAGTTAGCTATCGCACAGTCTCTGGATAAAATCCTATCCTAATAGGAGCCTTTTATGTTGTTTGTACGGCCTTGAAGACCATTGCGGAGACAGAGAAGATACAATTAGCGCTTGATATCCTTTATAGCAATTTTATAACAGTGGTATGGAACACGGTTACCAGGATTGGGCATGTTTCTAACACGCAACCAGCCAATCATACGACAAGTCGTAATTAAGGTGAAATCTCAGAAACAGCATTGATAAGATCACCTTAATTATAGAGTAATAATTTGTAGTTTGTCCCTGCCATTTTCGTTTCCAATATTATCCCTAAGGGGAATCAAATGAATCTGTAAAAAGGGGCTACCTTTCGAGGTCATTCGATACATTTAAAAAAAAAATATCTTTGCACCTAACTGTTCTGTGCCATCTGTAACGAATTAATATTAACTTCCTGTACTATGAATGAATGTTGAATTATTTTCACTTATTTCAGTATTATAATTAAAAAAATATGAAAGAATTTGTCATTAATACGAATCAAAACTGAATCGCATTTTAATGCAATTGCTCTAATAATTGTAGAGTTTCGAAATCGGATGTGAACTGTCGATATCATTAAATGGTACGTATGCCCACTTATTAAATTGTCATTAATTTCTAGTAAAAGCATATTTGGCAATATTAATAATTCTTAACCTTTAGCAAGTATGGCGATCTTAAATGTGACATCATTTTAAGATCATTGAGTTAATGACAAATATAAATAATTAACTGAATGTTAAATACATACATTTGTTGTCAAACAAACATGTATGTTTGTTGACAAACAAGATGATCAATTTAATATTCTACAATCAGCCCTACAGTTTAAAACTAGCATTTACCACTTCGTTATAGTAAACTTGTCCTAATCTGGACTGATAAATGTACAATCGTTTACGTTAAATAATATTAATATATGAATAATTACAAACATTTCGCAGAAATATCAGTTAGTTGGATTTTTGTTTTGTCTGACGTTGATCCGAATGGATGAATATTGACAAAATTTATTCTTTTTGGATCCTTAGACGAAATGAGTTATCTTAGTCAAAATACAAAACAATTCGAAATGATACAAAACTATGTATTAAAACAATTAAAAAACTTAATAAATTAATAGTAAACAAACAAAAATTGCTCCGTGATCTACTCTTATAACAAATGACGTCATGATACAACAATGCTACAGCATTCTTTGTTGAGTGAATTGATATTTTTATGATAATCCTATAGCACACCAATATGGTGGACGAACTAACGTAGGTAAGTTTCTTAAAGCATTTCAGGTCGCTAAGAGTTGGGAAGTGGTTTCACACCAGGTGGTGAAAATCATTTCGTTATCGTCCGAAGAAAGTTAATTCGACAAATCATGCAGTACACACATTCCAAACCACAAAATCAACCACAATTAATACTATAAACACAGAACGAGGTTTTGTGTTTATAGTTTATAGTATTAATTGAAGCTGGTCACTGGTGTTTTTTTTTTTTTTTTTTTTTTTTTTTTTTTTTTTTCAATGCACGTTTTGGGCTGGATGCGGGTGTGTCTGAATATTTAGTACTCTCTCTGAATTCTGTTTCCCCCATTGGACACGTTCTCTAATTTTTCCATTTCCCCGTCATTACTATCACGTTATGTTATGTCCCTTTTTTATTTCACATGGGAAAACACAACCTACATTTCCCTTCAGGCAGTTGATTAAGCTTTCATAATTGTAGTATACATTCATTAATCTCTACAATATCTAGGAAAAGTATGAACAAACAAAAAAATGCTACTCAGGCAAAAGCTAAAAAATGTCCACTGGTACACAAAAATCAGATTAACCAGACACATGAAATCAGGTTATCGGTTGTTCCTGAGCCCGAGGCTCAAACTAATTTATTTCAATTCGTCATGTACAGTATATTAGCGAATAAATTAATGCGATGTTGTATAGGGAAAATATTACAGAAGGGTTTACGCTTCAAACAATGAAAGGAGATTCTTCTTGCATTTTCATTGTTGAGTGCGAGAAGAATCTCGCATTCTCTATAACAATGAGAGAGCAACCAAACGATACATGCAAAGAATACGCAGACATCTTCTGTCTGATATTTGCACGTTACTGTAATTTATTTGTGCTGCAGACATGAATCATATTTTAAAGTCAGCCCTGAAGAAATGACGTGTTATCATGAATTCAGTGACTAACATCAATTCTGATTGCATGATTAGAAATGCAATGAGCTTCACGAAAACCCCATTGGATACGAGAATTCACTAATTTACCGACTCTTTGTCGTATCTTAAAGATAAGAGTCAATTGTCTTTCAAAATATCAGACTAAAACTTCTTTCTCGGCCAAATATTTTATGATCTATAATTATCGAATTAGATGCAATAGGGGATTACAACGTGGGTGGTCGTAAAAAAATATTTACGGAAACTGTCTTGAATATCAACTTATCACCGATTATGACAGCTCATCTAATTCAGCGTAAGACAAAGAAACACTTTTTTTTTAGACCAACTTATAATAACGGGCGGCTTTCGCTTTTATGTGTTGCGTGTGTGTGTACGTGCGTGTTTTTGTCTTCAGTGTTTATTAACAATCCCATCAGGTATGTCCGTTAAAAGGAAATCTCTGTTATTGTGTGGTAAGAGCTTTATTTCCCTCACTCCTTAAGAATAAGCATATTAAATTTGTCTCCGGTGTCACGTACGTCTTATACCTGCCGCTCGTTTCCGTTTCATAAAAGGATTCCCTCATTTAATGATCAGTCATAAAGATCGTGAATTTCCCCGAGTTTAAATTGTGTGACGAACAATTTCCCTTCTTTGCATTGTGGGGAAGATTTACGTGAAGAAGGAAATGAGGTTTTGAACATGAAGATGTCTCTTTCTGGATTTTGTTTTTAGATCGGGAATACCCTCTGCCATGCGGAGTTGAAAGAAATTCCCGTGTAGATAAATTAGTTATAATTATGGATATTTCATAATTTCGGTTATTATCCCCTGAAGAATAACCGTTTGAATACCGATTATTCTTCAGGGGATAATAACCTCATTACTGTCTTATCCTGTTCATTCACGTTCATATTATTGAATATTATCCGGTAATATTCAATAAAGGTTTACTAACACAACCGCTCCATTCTTATCCACACTATGAACATGAATGAACAGGATACGACAGTCATCTTAACAGAAAATAAAACTGTGTATGTACATAGCGATAGGAAGTTTGCTCTAACATGAAACCGTATAAATGACTTATCTTTAACACAATTGTACAGCTATTTCCGGTATGGATTTCCACGTTACTAAACTTAATTCGCAGAAAGAGTGAAGTCAGTCACTCTTGCTTCAGTTAATGCAGTGGCGATTTCAGAGAGAGAGAGAGATAGGATATGGGAAAAACAGACAAACAATCAAACATTGTGTTTCTATTATTCAAATTAAGTGGATATTGAATCCAACATTATTTCAAAGCCGAATAGAGAAACTACAAGAGTTTAATGGCGAATATAGATAGAAATTAAAAACGTTTCGGCTGGTACAAGCGAAAGCCACCCTTTCATGACAAGGGCAACTAGCAGTAAAGGTGGAGCAAGCCCCGATCATTGTCCTTAGTATTTTCCCATAATGTAAAACACATCTCCTAGGAGATGTATGATGTTATAAAAGGCTTAAAAAAGGTCGAAACCAATCTGGGTAGTGACCTCCTCCGATAATGTATAACATCATACATCTTCTAGGAGATGTGTTTTATATTATGGGAAAATACTAAGGATAGTGATCGGAGCTTACTCCACCTTTCTTGCGAGTTGCCCTTGTCATGAAAGGGTGGCTTACGCTTGTACCCTTCGAAACTTTTATAGTTTCTATCTATATTCGGCATGAAACTCTTGTAGTTTCCATATGCGGCTTTGAAATAATGTTGGATTCAATATCCACTTAATTTGAATAATTCTGCATCGCCGAAGTGAAGCCTTTTGGCTCTCTTTTTCAGTAATTATCTTTCTATAATCGCTTGAATGCCATCTCCATTCCTTCCACTTCCCGTTCTTCGCTGTCTATTTACAATAAGATAGCTAAATTACTGGATAAACTATATTGAAGAGCGTTAGCATTCGCATCTATCACTTAAAGATAATTTCAAACTCGTTTGAAGTCATTCGTTGTAGTCAGTAATCCACAATGCAAACAATTGCATCTTATAGTATGATATCTTCAGGATACCCCCCTATTCAGTCTGAATTGGGAATGTTTAAATGTAAGCGCATGCAAAGATGATGAATGCGAGAGAAAGAGAGCTACAAGAAGTCTATTATGATCATTTGAAGTATGATCGGGTGAGTCACGCCCCATGTAAGGCATGTGTCGGAACTCATTACCGACGCTTGTATCTGCTAATTACCTTCATGGGCAAGAATCCAATCAATCACGTGGCCCGTCGTTTCAGGGAAAAACCCGCTCGCATGCAGTATCATATTTTCTTTCCGTATTTAACAGTCCGTGGAGAGAAATCCGCACACAAGCCTCTGCCAAGTATCGGACAGTTGATCTTCGGAGTTTGTCAACAAGATGTAAGATGATGTTAATTCTCAGTTTGTTCACCTCCCTCCCCGTACATTCCCTGATGGATTGCCTTGCGTACCTGGTCTGGTGATTATCGTTCTTAGCAGACGAAAACTTGTTTGAAGAGCGCGCATTTTAATCTCGTCCCAAAATCATCTTCAAAGTCACCGAATTTCATGAATAGTTTTGATGTGTGCAGTAGAGGTTCAAATGTCTTTTTGTGCATTAACTATGCTTATCCTGTTCCAAAAGGGGAGGAATTCCACTGAGGTTGTAAAAACTCATTTAATATACCCACTATAATAATCATAAATAACAGGATATCATTTCTTGGAATTGCTCAAAGTTTTATATTCAACTTTTTGATTTACCTTCATGGGCAAGAATAAAATCAATCACTTGCGCAAAATGTGATAATTCAAAATCACACACACACACACAAAAAAAAAAAAAACACCCCAAACTTATTGTTCTTTTGTTTTCTAAATCGGAGAATCACTAAAAAAGTAAGCCTCACCATAGTACTGTAGTGAAGTAGCCACATCAAAACCCCTTTTATTTTTTGCCTTATGTACTGGATATTTCAATTCATTGTCATATAATTCGGTATTATTGTTTTTAATGTAAATTGGGATTAAACTTAAGCAACAAAGGCTAGAAGGATACATTATATCTATCAATTATGTTTTAGCATGTTGGCCAGATGAAAAAAACCTCCTATTCCAACTCGCCTTCAAATTTTCTGCTTACCCACTTTCCATAGGGGTAAGCAGAAAATTTTCCAGGGGGGGGGGGAGTTTGGAGACAAATAATTACATCAATAAATTTTTATTTAATTATTTCATTTTTTTTTCTTTTGGTTTTTTTCACAAGTAGATTAAAGAATACAGTATTGCATCAACACAAAAACATATACATAATGTAATATAAATTTTAAAATGTAAAGGAAAAATAAAAATATAAAGGAAACAAGAATTTATATATATACAGAGAGAGAGAGAGATAATAATAATTTCACAATCACATATGGTATAAGAATTGAATTCTCCGTCTATCGCTTGTAAACCTATTGATGACATTTTCAATAAATTTCTTCTTTACCGCTTCCTCTTCTAGTTTTTCCTGTGCACACTAATCATACATAAACCTGATAAGCGCGTTTCTGAGATAGTGGACCTTAACCATATTTTCACACGTCTCAAGGTGCTGAAACTTCTTTCAATGATACAGGTCGTACCGGTAACGTCATACCAATAGTTATTGCCGAATTAATAGAAGGAAAATAGTCGCAATGTTCCAAAACTTCTGGTAAAGTTTGGGGAATATCAGTCGAATGAAAATTCGTCCATTTTTCATACTACGTTTTTGCTTCTATTTCTAAATAGAAGTATTGTAAATTATGTTTTTCGTTACTGTTTTGACGTTGTTCTGGAACTTTAGTTTAAGTTCCAAATTCCAAAGAATATTTATATTCTTGGGATGAAACTGAAATACTGAAAATTCTATTTCGTTATCCTTGGAAAATCTTGATTTTAAGGATGAAATTAAAGAATCTAAGTATGGGACAAATATTGATCGCCGATAATAGTCTTAAGGTGTGATTCCAGGATAATTGCATCTATATTTCTGTATGGAACATCGTCTAGGTCTTTCTATTTTTATATTGTTAATTTTTCAGCATATCTAGTGAAAGTTTATAAATCCCTTCAAATTTTTCTTCAGATTTTTCTCTATGAAATGCAAATATTTTAAGTATTTGCATTTCAATACTTACACATTCTTCCCTACCAGTACAGTATTCAAACCCTGGTCTTTCTAATCAAAGTACACCATCTATACCGAACGCGCCATGGAGCCTCCCCCTAATTTTTCCACTGAAATGCTCCGTTTGAAACAGACATTTAGGTCATTCGAAATTGGCCACAGCAAGTGCATTAATAATGTGTATAAATACGGTGGAAATAAATCTAGCAGGTGTTACGTATCTTGCGAAATGCATCTAAATCTGATCCAAACGATCTACTTTGCAATTGTACGAAATTGCAATTGCAAAAGCCCCTCGGTGGCTGTAAAAAATGCCTCGAGAGAAACAAGAAAGATGCGGCATGTCACTGAGAAACAGAAGCTAACATGTATTTAACTATTTAATATGAATTACACCGTTCCATCTCTCCATGTGACTAGCTAACTAACCCGCACTTGAAAAACACACAATTCCTCGCAGCTTAGACGTGAGTCGAACAGGTATCTTTCATATCGATGAGAGAATATACCGTCGCCCTTGAAACTCCATTACGAAACTGCTTATGATATTTGGGATGGGTGATGGCTCCAACTGTGGAGCCAGAAGTCATCTTGGAAACCATTAGCTGTGTGTATTGACAAACAGAAAACCTTCGTGTGTGTGTGGCTCGTAAACTACTGACAGATTCTGTAGAAGCAAAGTGGATTGTTAAATGCAGAAAACGTGCTACAAAAAGTAGTGAAATGCAAGGGAGTATGTGTGACCTCATTGTGTAGTCAATGACCAGAATGGACAGTGACTCTTATCGGACTCGTTCTTTTCCATCAAAAACATGCATCCAGCATCGCTAATATTAGGAGAGGAGGGGATGAACAGCATGGCCTACCTGACATCGTTCATAACGTCCATGCTGCTATTTGCCTTGCAATGTGGTATACGCTTCCAACGGGGTTATTGTGTCATACTACAGAGCACGTGCCGTCAGGCAATGATTACAGAAACATGATAATCAGTTAACGTTAATTGATCATTCCCATCGAGTTGCCATTGAGTACCTTTGGGCTGTAAGAGCACAGAATGTTGGTGACAGGGACTTGTCACCAACTAATCTGATAGAAATGCAACAATTAATCTTATCCATCTGGGATGGGATACCACTGAGGGGTTACATGATTCCACACACCCTGTTAGGGAGTGTCACATCTTAAATGACAACTCAATATAAATATTCACACAAGATGAAAATTCTTGGAAGGAAAGGGAAATTACTTAAGACATAAGTATGCTAGTCAACTTCTTATCTCTTGGATCCACCAAAAGTTAATAAATAAAACAAATATTATTTACTTTAAGTTCACTGTGTAAGTTTAGTATGAACTAATGATTTCATGTGTGCCGTATCTTAAGAATTATCACATGTTTCTACTTCTAGATTCCCAGCAGCCATTCCCAGCATGGCTGCTGGGAATCTAGCCAGCCAATAAAGAGGACGATACTTTCAATATTTTGTAATTTTCTCACTATGTATCACGTAACATAAAAGCCCCTTCACTGAAGGATCCTCCTGCAATATCTTGTAAATTCAGTCCATTCACTGAGGGGTCCGTCCCCAGAAACTATATCTAATACAAATTATAAATGTTTGCATGCTTTGAAATAACTAACCTCTGCAATTTTTTACAGAATCTATTCAGCGGAACAAGGACATTGTTTACACCATATACTTTCTTTTAATTATTTGGAATGATGTGAATCCCGATTCAATTATTACAATAATTGCTTTAAATGTTTACAACAATTCTAGATATAGAGAAGCAATAATACTACCTTAGTTAATAAATGCGAATTTAATAATTCAATAGGGCTATTTTGTAAACAGTTACTTCTAGAGCAACATTGAGCAGAGATTCCCATAGTAAAATGTTTGAATTTATGTCACAATAAATAAAAAAGCACATATTTCTGAAATGCGAGCAATTATTTATAGTGAATATAAATAAAATATTTCATGACCAGGTCATCTGTAAAGAACAAAGTGATTAAATATTCATTAGCTGACCTAGGTTTCAAAGTTATATGCATCGATCATATGCGAGGTCGTGCGGTAATAGGTCATGACCCATTTAGTGTATGATTTCGTTTGTGGTGTCTCACGGTGAGTACGACGTTGACATAAGTTTACCGCTGACCAAAGAAAGTTACACATTCTATAGGGAAAGTCAACCATTTGGCATCCAGAATGAACATCATAATTGAGGCTATCTGGCGCAATATACATATAAACATTAGCAAAAGCAAAAAGGCAGTCATGATCTTGGGCTTTGAGGAGTTTAATGAATTACTTGTAAGAAAAATTTGTATCAAATTAATCTGTCAGTAGTACTTACCGATTCATAAGAGGTTCCATATCCATCATATTTGGTTGTCAGACGCTAAATTAACGAATGTCGGACACTGTCACGGCTAATGTGAAGTCAATTTTATGCATGAGGTTGTAGAAATTTCATACTGCATGACAGGGATGCAAAGATGAATACTTGACTGTAAACAAAATAATAAATTGTAAATTAAAATCATTTTCACGAGCATAAATGAAAATGCACTATACCTTGGATTTTGAGCATTGTTTTAATGGCATTTGTTTCTAATATTTATGTTAAATAAATGAAGTAAAAACTCAATAAATCATTTCTATGATCTTCTTACTATACATTCATTTGCAAACAGAAACTGCGAAGATTTGTAGATGCGGAATTATAACCTCTTTTCGGAGTATACGATAACAAAATTGGTGGCTATTTTCAACTTAAAATTTCGAATGGCGTCACATGATCAGGTCTCTCTCTCTCTCTCTTTTTTTTTTTCTCTTTTTCTTTTCTTGTAGCGACTGCGTCATAACATACTGCTTTTTTGGGGGGGATGGGGAAATATTAGTTCAGTGACATGATGGCTCAACATCTCATGATTACCCTAATTTCAAGAAGTTGTACATTTTACTTAGTTCCACAAGGTTGTGTGTGATGGTGGCTTGGCCTTTGTCAACATCAAAGGCTTCTCTACCTCAATTTATGTGATCAATGAGGCCGAACATTTGCAAGAAGCTTGCGTTATCCTTGTGAAGAACGTAGAAAGGACCTCATGAACTCTTTTCTACCAAACGTGTGTAGGCTACGACATAATGTTCTGCTTCCGTTCTGCTGTACGTGTCTTCTTATTATAAAGTTGAGCTTCTGAATAATCACTTATGTCATCGCCTTTAGAAGCCGAAAACTCCTAGTAATGAAAGGGAAAAGCCAAAGTGTCGTATTTTGGGTCTTTTACTGATAGGCAAGTTGTGTTTAGATTTTCAACATCCGCTTTTTAATGTTAACTGGATCTAAGAGAAGAAAGTGCACAAGGATCATATAATAATTCATCCCTCATACTCTGAAATCTGACTTCAAGTGTGTTCTCTGCAAAGATCGAATGATTGCAAGCATTTCTATAAACTACTCTCACGCTATCGAAACTGTTCATTAAAGCAGCTTTTTTTCTTTATTTACAAAGTGTTGGTAGCTTGCAGAGCAATTTTTGTCATTTTAATTTAAAACAAATTCTAAGTTCAAAATAATAATGTACGCACGCTTTGCCTAAATCTGTAGAAATGAAACTAGAAATTAAAAGTCACACAGCGAAGGGAAGCAAAGTTTCTAACAATACCCTCCAGCCACATAGTGGCGCTGCATCCGCGAATTATTCAAAATGGCTGCTCTCAAAAAATATTGATTCTAATACGACAGTATAAACCTGACATCTTTTCGATGGGAAGGGGAAATATAACAAAATTTGGAAGCGACACATGATTTCATCACTAACAAGAATATTTAATGGACTAAACGAACTCATTAACAAAGCAATTGCGTCAATGAATGGAATACCTTACCTAGGCGTGGCTGAAGAGTCATTGCAAGTCAAGCCGAATGTTTGTCATGTTACTCCACGTGCAAATCCGGAAACTTTGTTCCTCTCAAAAATAGGCATACCAGTTGCAGAACGCAGGCGGTTAACAGTCGTAACACACACACACACACACACACACACACACACACACACACACACACACACACATCAAAACTTTGTACTCGACCTAGCTAACCAGCGTTTGTTTACTGTACCGTGTTTACTAAATAAAAATATGTGCTTTAACTTATAGCATGTGAGATAACAAACGGCAAGTAAGTATTCCGATATAGGGTTATACAAACGACTTGACAGTTCCAAAATGCGTATCTCGTATTTATCTCCCATGCAGTCAGTGCATATTTCTGCCTATTTACAACAAAGGATCAACATGATCTTCTCATCACGAATCAGGCATTTGCCTGTTCTAGCTTCATTAGTGTTTTTATCTTGAAAATAATCAACCTCTTTTTTTTTTTTTTTACCCTTTCGGTCTGTATTTATCAGCTTCTTTTCCGAATGTGTTGCCTTTTCATTCTCTATAAATTCTTCCCCTTTCTTTCCATTTCTTTTTATATTCATTCGTCTTTTCAACTATAAATTCTAATTTTGTTCGGGTAAAGAATTCTCATGTTTTCCCTAAGGCATCTCATCTTCCCCCTGAATAAGCATACCACATTCATCATTATAATCATCAAATTATTATTAGTAGTAGTAGTAGTGTGTTAAGGAATGTACTACATTTCAATCTAATACAGTACAGTGCAATACAGGATACTGTATCCCATTCCTTTGACTGGAAAATCACTTGGAAATATGAACAAATGCCTTACTCACCTGTTCAGAACACCTACCTATTCAAATTCTCCTAAAGGGATAAACGTCAAGACTATATTTTAATAAATTTGTAGTCACCGACGAAAGAATAATCTTTCCATTTATACTCCACACTATATCACGTGTAAACTAAACATCTCTGTTTCAGTATCTGAGATAAAACTGATCTCTTGGCATTATCACTCTAATCAACTTCTGCACAGTTGATTTTTGGTTGTTTAGTAATTGCCTAATCAACTTAGGCTATGATGCAGGTGTGCTATGTTTGTGAACTGCATGTAGTCTACTGATCGCTTTGTTTCTTTTTCACGATAACTCATTCTCAAATAAAAATCCCCTATAAAAATTCCTTTCTCCTAGACGGAAATCGAAACCTACTCTTTCTGACTAACGGGTTAGAAATAGATTGCTGTTCACAGATAGCTAACACCAGTTCGACATCATTTCTACAATCTTTTCCACTCATCTGGTACTTATCTCAATGCATGGAAACAAATCATATATCCAGCCTGTTTTAAAAAACTGGAGATAAAAGACTTTCGTCAAACTACAGACCAATAGTCTTTACGATGAATCATCCACCGCTGGCCAGTTGCCGTGGTATATGATTTATAAAAGCTGTGCTTTTGATACCATTTCCAGATCATTTCCTTGTGTCTGACATCGCAGTCTGCTCAATAAATTACCATCCTTCAATTTCCTTCTACCTTCCGTAATTCGGTAGCCAACTTCCCATCTTTGAGCTTCATCAAGAATACTTCAGGGCTCTGTTTTGTCATCTATCCTCTTTCCCCTTTTTCATAAACTTCCTTGGCCACTGCGCCACTGAGACGGCACCCATCCGTCCCTCAGTTTCCATTTGGCTTGTTAAAGCAACAGTAGCTGCTGTTTTAACAAGCCTAATGGTCGTTATTTATTTCAACTGAAAACACAACCAACTTGCCTCTCTTTTGACTGTTTTATTCCATCTGCTTCTGTTGTATGGAACAGTTTTCCTCAGGAAGGGTTGTACAACACAACCTGCAGCTTTTCACGATGTCAAGCACAATACTAAATGTTCTGTAGGTTCCTCTACCTCTTGTATAGGATTGATATTAAAAAAACCCAACTTACTCCAGCAATTATTACCAGCTACACGAAACTCACAGCCGAGGTCATGATTTGAGAAATAGTGGCCACGATAGTGCCTCGCACATACTACTATTCCACTGCTTAAGGGGGTTGATTTGACAGAAAGTCTATTCTCCAGCTGACCTGGTTCAATATACTTGTTAGCAATATGCATCTCTCTCTCTCTCTCTCTCTCAGAACTGATAAGATAGTGTGTCTCACATCATCCTGAGAGATCCGTAGAGCATCTATACATCCCAGGTTATTGGACGTCTTGCCTCAATACGAGTAGAAAGAGTAGATCTGAAGACTCACCGCAAGGAACTAAAAAGCGGATTCCATATGCAAGCCTTCAAAAGAAAAAATGGACAAGGCGCATACAGAAAATAATAATGGAATTGAAAATAAAAGGGAGAATTTACAAGCACTTGAAAAACTCAGTGTTAATCGATGTGGGAGTCGGTTTTCAATTCTTACATATGTAAACACGTGTAATAGTTTTAAACGTTAGTTGAAAATTTCCAAGCCGCAAATGTTCTATATTTTTATGAAACCTGGAGCTTTCGGTATCCATCGAATAATTAAAACCGTGCGTGGAAGAACAGTTGAAGCGAAGTAACTCCATCTTCTGGTTGGAGAAGCGGGTTGGCTCACCCAATAAGCTTTGATATTTTTTATATTTTCATATATCCTTGATTGAAATCAAAATCGCAGTTCGAAATTCGAATACTCCTCTACAGTACAATAAGAATCGATATAATTAATTGGCAAGGAGAAGCTATCTGATTATATCAATAAAAATATCCTTTTAATTGTATCTTGAGCAGATAATAGCTTCTACAGCGCTACCTAACTATATATTTTTTTAAATTACGGGGATTAGCATATAATTACATTTCACTGGTTGCAACCGAATGGTTTAAACTCATGCAATTATAGCGTATGCAACAAGACACTCATGCTACAAAACTCGTGATAACTTTCAAAGCACGAAAGAACCCACCCCACCCCTAAACAAACTTCGCTATCAGTAAGTTAAATTTAATTATTGGTTAATGCAATGAAACTATCTTTCGAATTTAAAACCGAACATAAGGCGACCTTAACTCCAGTGAATGATTTTGTACGAGACACCATTTCGCTGAGTGTAATTAATATTAGCATAATTATTTCACTGGAGGCCAAAACAATCCCGAGGCATTAATCTTTTTTTTTTGTTGTTGTTCTTAATTCGAAGGTCTGCAATGAACCGAACACCATTGGAAGAGGAAATGACCTATAAAAGTGCTTGATAGACGACGAGTTTTAATTATTTGCAGGTTTCCAAACCTACTTGTTTGATTGGCGGCAGCAAATGGCCCAAAGACATACAAAGTAATAAGAATTTTCCTTATAGATTAATTACTCCGTCAGTTTATGTTAAACAGAAGAATCCGTTTTGTTTAACGAATTCGATCGAATGAAATACTAAAATCCTGTCGTGACGGTAGAACGAAATAAAAAGAAAAACAAACGTACATCTGGACATGATAGGGTAATTACTTAAAATTCCAAAAGGCACGTTATTTATTTTCTGATAATTTGTTTGTGAAAGGGAAAATGATCACAATAAACAAATTATGAGAACTGCAATACGCAAAACAGGACTACCAAATCAGAAAAATGTTCGAGTTAATCGCATTTTAAATCCTTGATGGTTCAGGGATTGAACTACCCGGATCTACTTCAAAACAAACATTATTCCCATCACCCTATGCTACGGAAGCACTCATTGTTTTAAAAATAAATATTATTCATTCCATTTAACTAAACTATTCTGCATGTTAGGACATTAAATTTATCTGCTAGTTTAAAACTTCGGGTATACCTAGTGGCGGCCGGTGAAAATTTTAAGTGAGGGTGCTGCATATACAAAATAAAAAATAAAAAAAAATTTTTTCCCTAATCAGTAACCAATTTATTAATAAATAAATTTACATATTAAAAATATTTTACCCTCACCACGAACAAACACCAATAATAAAAGTTTCGTAACTCACAGAAATAACGAACGCAAGCATACGATTTATATGAGCGACACTGCTCAAACGAGCAGTGTCGGATTCACTTGTTACGTATAGTGAATAACGAATAACGGCGAATCTAGCCGCAGCTGACCGAACGTGATAATTCCGACATTGCGTTAGTCGAAATTCTAATTATTAATTGTTTGAATTTTTGGAATTGAATAATTCCAATTATTCAATCAATGTCGAAACATAACTTTAGCATGTTGTATTGCATTTATAGAATGTTGTAAGCATTGTTATTATTTATAAACGCAAACAAATTTTTTTTTTTTCATTTTGTCCTTCGGGGTGCTGCAGTGTCGCAGTACTTATGTACCAATGGGTATACCTTTATTAACCCTGTACCTAGAGAAAAGAGGATCAATGCATTTCAATCAATCCGATTAAAATATACAAAATTATACCCCGAAGTTTGAAACAAAAACATTAAAAACAACAACAAAAAACACAAACTGTAAAATCCAAACAAGATCAGCCTGAGACGGTCTTGAAAAAAAATTCTGAAATTCCAATGGTTTCGTCTCGAGATTAAAGAATCGCTGCTGACCTCAATTTTAATAACAGATAAGTGTTACAGGAATTGCTGTTATTATACCTAATCCCTGCGCATCAGATCCGAGATAATGACAGTAATAAATGCAGTTGTCAGCATCTATTAAGGTTACGAGTAAATAAATTAAAGATTTTTTTTATTATTATTATTCAGAGAGGAAAATGAGGTGAATTTTAGTGATAATTATAGTAATTTATTAGGGCATTTAGAGCCTTGAAATTGGCAGGAGGGGTGAAAAGGATAAAATAAAATCGGGTTATTATACACGAATTAAATAAAATTGGAAAGTGCAAGGCATTTTTGTCTTTCATGATAGCTTAAACATTCCGCTGTCAGCATTGATATCCTAAGGGTAAAACAGAAATTAATACAGCAATGCAGTATAATGGTTGGATTAAAAATTACAAACAAGCATCCACTGCACTTCGATACTGGAGGTCTCTAAGTTTCTTGCACCATAAATCTATACACTAATCTCCCATTTTTTTCAACTAAAATAGTAAAATACGAACTTCATTGTTACAGTTTTGTGCATGCGCAATGTGGACGCAAACTGCAAAACTGAAATCGGACAGAAGCCGACATGGGAAATATACCTAAATATATATATATAATATATAAACAATCAAATCTTATTCAGATAAGTTTTCTGATATGCTGAAAGATAGGTTATATAGTCATAAGGCAGTTATACACAGAATTATCCCATAATACTAGATCGTATGACCCTCGTATTTCTGATATTTCCTTCTCCCTCGGGTCTCACGCGTTTTTAGGTCTAGAGGAGATTGTCGTATTACTGTTTTGATCAGAAAAGTTACTCGTAAAGCACGACAGCTGATCTGACAAGCCTCTGTTTATAATACCCTTTGATCCAGATCCCCTTGTTCGTTTTACAATCATCCACATTATCATGTATAACTTGAAGGAACAACCAGGTTTGGAGATTAAAATGGTTTCGCCATAAAACTGAATTTTGGCTATCACTTCGATCAAATCAGTGTTGAGTTCAAACGAACTACTTTTCTTGGCAAAATAATATGACATGTCTACATCACATAAGCAAAAACAATCCTGGGTTGAGATTTATGATATTACACACCAATACTATACTACGGTTAATTCTTTATTCGATCAATCTCCATGACTAGAGCAACCTCTTCACACTTTCAGCACGCTCATCAACTGTTCTTATAAGATCTGAGATTCAAACAACCATCCATGCGGAAAGAATTTGAAATTGAAACCCGGATGCTATCAACCTAATAAATCTTTACACCACAAACTTGATGGAAACGGGAAAAAAGCAAAAAAAGAAAAAAGAAAGACATGATGTGGGATGGATACATCTAGCATTAAACCGAATTGTAACTTAGAACTCGATTTCCTTATAAAACTTTAAAACACGTGACACTACAGAGTACTTTGGAAAAATTACTGGTTAACAATGAGAAGCAAAACTATAGTGAAAAGAATAATTAAATGTCTTATAATAATCCTAACTGAGTGACCTTACCGCCACAGTAATAGTATCATACGAAGCGCTATCAGTCACGTTCTGGTTCCCTGAAGGATAACATGCGATGGGTCACGAAAAACATATCGGAAAGAAATGCATGAACTACCGAAGTTCGTAGCATGTTGCTTACTTAAAGACACCTTGAAGAAAGTGAAAGATAAGACTTTATTCTCCAACATAAGCATCCTTCCTCTCGTCAGCTTCAAGATAGAAAACATATCTAGAATATCTTAAGTTTAAGTTGGATAGGATGGCGTTAGAGCTCGCGCCTTTCACACACACAGCTGTGCCTCTGTTCCAAGAAGACGTAAAACATGCTGTTGTTATCCAGGAAGAGATTAGGGGACTTGCTTGGGACGGAAGAATGCCGCATTCATCAGCACAAAACAGAGAGAGAGGGATTCTTTGAGCTCTGGTAGCTCGTTAAGACTTCTTTGTTGGTTAATCCGAAGGAAATGAGTTACAAATTAAACCCATTGTCTTGAGAAGTGGGGACGCAGTAATTTTTCTTATGTTTTCATATGGCGCGGGTTAGTTTGGCCGTTCGTACTGCATCAGAATCCCTTATGGAACGCGGAGAATGAGACATGACAATGCTTAAACACAATTAAGTACATCTACGAAGCCAAAAAAAAAAAAAAGTTAACATTTCTACAAACCGGAAGGCTTTCATTTTATATTCTACTATTAGAAGCAGTTCCCGGACCTTTTGTAAAGACCACCTGTTATTACTTCCATATTTCATTACCCGCGAGTGCGCGCGCACACGCACGCACGCACGCACACACACACACACACACACACACACACACACACACAGATATTCGTTAAATAGGTGTAGTCCAAAATACACGTCCATAATTAGTGAGTTATTGTAGGTAACTTCCAAATATCACACAGCCAAACAAATAAAAATTCCTCTTTAAGTAATAAATTAAAAAAAGCGGGCAAATATTTGTCATTCTCGTTCCCTGAACTATCCTCCATCAACCCATCAGCGATTGTCAGTCGCACCCCCCCTCCCACCCACCAAAAAAAAAATAACACCTACTCCTAAAATAGCCTCCCTATTTCACACGGGAGCTTATTTATTCTTAATACAAATTCTGTTCACCATTTTATACCCTCGGTTACAATAATATTTTATTATAACATTAATAACATAAATGTATACGCAACAAAATTCAAAAGAATATTTTATTTTTAAATTTATTAAAAAAAAAAAAAAAAAAAAGACACTCCGGCTGAGTCTTGCATAATATAACGAGGTCGGCTGTGTGCAGATATATTTAAGTTGTGAAACGGTTCCGATATTTATTCAATTGAATTGAATTGAATTTATTCAATTCAATTCAATTCTTATTTGGGACAAAATTTTTATTACACACAGTTATCACAGAGAGAGAGAGAGGGTTTTGTTTAAAAAAAACCCAAGACCACATCCCAAGAATGGTTTTTGTTTTAGAATAACTGACTGTATCTTTGCTTGAAAGATCATCACGGAAAGTTATCAGAGCAAACTCGGCTCTCAACTTGTTCCCCAGAGAAATGCATTTTTCGGAACGAGACAAATTTTAGAAGTTTAAGGTGTGTTAAGATGGTGCCACCATCTGCAGATAATCATCCGAGCCTGCGTTGGGTCAAACGAAAACGGATATGGTTTAAATCATTTTACTTCCAATTTTTTCACGGGTTAGATGAACACTTGAAAAATAATTCGATGATTCCAATCGAAACAGTTAAGGCTCTGCGACTGGCATTTTTTTTTTTTTTTTTTTGTCTGTCAACAGCATGTTCTTCGGCAAGTTTATCTTTTGTAGGCAGAAAAATCTGAATTTCTGGTAGGAAAAATCCCCCCATCCCGTACGAGCCTGGATAACTCACGTTTCTTTGAAAAAAAACTATACCAAAGATATCAATGTTTCCGACTGAGCTTTCTGATGAACAGAAATACTATTAATCTATTTAGAAATCTATTAAATACATACACAATGGGAAAAAAATGATGATGAAATAGTTATATATTAAAAAAAATTGTCTGATACCTGGTCCATCATTGCCTGATCGGTTATCCATAATTATCACCAGCGTTACTGCTCGGTGTCACCAGAAACCTTATTAATAATATGGGATAATTAATATAAAATTCTTTACAGCTTAATGTCACATATAAATTTCAATAAAAACTGGAACTTTTTTCTGCAACCTGAAATGAATCCTATTGCTAAGAAATTGTGCAATAACCCTTCCTTACGGAACTCGAAATAAGAATATTCGTGCATTAGATTAGGCTGTTTTGAAGACAGGCAATTTACTACTAAATTCCCCTCAAGTATTTTCCCCTCCAGACGTCATTAATTGAGCAGTTGACGGACAGTCGTAAGTTTTTATAAATACTCAAAGTTGTTTCAATTTATCTGTTCTCGTTTCCTTTGGTGAGTCATTCCTGTACGACATTAATGTCTTTTTGTTAGTAGCAATTATACAATAATTGTCCACTTAATTAATACATTAAAAAACAGAGTCTAAATTCAGTGCTTGAAATTGGGTAAACAACACAATAAAAATAAACGAACTACTAATGTAAGCTGAATCCGCAATGCCCTCGTGAAGTTTCTAGTTTCCATATAAAATGTATCAAGTATGATTAACGTATTTCAATTTCTACGTACAGTATTTAGTATACAAAACAGAATATTTTCATTTCACTCAGTGCGTGCTATGTTAGCACGAGATTGCATTCGCTAAACGCATGTTCAGAAGTTAAGAGTTCAACAATGGATACTGGACTTGGTAACGCATGCTCACTGTGCATTTCAAAAAGCCATTAGATGATCCAATTACAAAAAAAGGAAGCATAGTAAAACTTAATTAATTATTGCAACAGCAAAAATATCGATTTTTAATTCAACCTTTGAAATAGGCAATGATTAATTTTTGGAGGATGTTTTGTATATTTAAATATTGAACATGTGTTTATTTGATTAATTGCTTTTATCGAAAATACTTGAAGAAAGCAGAGGTTTAAATTTCCAATTAGAATTTCACTTTCGATCTAATTGGGTCTCAGAGGCTAGACAGAAACACAAAATGAATGCAGTAATATTTTTGAAATTCACGTAATGATTGCGTAACTTTGTTTAGATTAGGTAACAAAGACAGTGCTATGCTAATCAACCAGAAAGAAAAGTTCGTGTTTTAAAACTCAGCTCACGAAATGCATATTAGAATGTATCGGATGTTAAACTCTATTTATCTTTGTCGACTAGCGGCGGGTCTCTGTTGTGCCAACCGTGTCAGTGTGCGTGTTGTTTGCGTAATGTTTATGAAAGGGTGGAGACTATCGCATCTCGTGTGTAGAATTATATTGCATCTTCAGCAAACTAGCCATCAGCTATAGATCAGTTATCTCGCTTACAAATATGAATAATAGTGGTTTTTTTTTGTACCTCTCATTATACGCTTTAATTCCCCCCCCCCCCCCCTTCTTATAGACATTACAACATCGAAATGAAATTACAACATAACCTGTGGTACAGGTCAGAACAACTCAAAAATAAACAAACGTTCGCAGAGAAATACGGTAGATTTGCCAAGAATATCACCCTCCCCTACTTCTGTACTTAATTATAGAGGATCTGAATATGTATATCGAAAATTTAAACTATGTTTCAAGCTATCACCAACCTCCTGGGTTAAGCTTGTAAACAATAACATGTGTTTGGGTATAGACACCAGTAAAGCCAGTTTGTTAATAGGAAATATAATAACCAACTTCGAATGGATAACAACCATTATTTTGAAACTACGAACTCTAGACTCTCTGCTATGGTGATCTGCACTCAACCAACCTAAAATAACTGAATTAATACCCTTAACTTTCATTGTGATGTCAAGTACTTGTGCAGGCAACAAGATGTTGATTTGTATGATACGGAGAGAGGTTCTGAGTGAGAAAATAATGGAGGATGTTCCGTGGCTGATGACTTTGGCCAAACATCTCAGTTAACTGGCAATGATGATGATGGAGCTGTTTCTAATTAAAATGGAAGCAAGGATGAATTGAAGAAGATAACAAAATGTTACAAGATTTTATCATAAAAGACGATGGAGGCATCTTTCGCTGACGGTCTCTTTTCGAATTTTAGTAACAAAATAAATTAGCTTTAACAACTTTTCGAATTTTAGTAACAAAATAAATTAGCTTTAACACATAAAAGTACACTGGCCATAAAAGAGAGAAAGTAATGTACATATGGAAACCTAATGATGAATCACGTCTATTTTTCTTATGAATAAAAAGACGCATGAGAATTTTCAATGAACATAACTGGTTCCTGAAGTTATTAAGAATAAATTAAATTCTGTTACATTCCTTACACTCATAAAGGATCGATGATGTCGTCTGAACACTGCGAGAATTTTTTTTCTTTTTTTTTTTTGACGAGTAACTGTCTAATTTGCTCCTGAAAAAAGTTGATGGAATGGATGATGAACATTGTGAAATTGGTTAGTTAGAAAATATTTATTCCAGCAACTCCGCTGTCCGTGAATCTTTATTAATACTTCTCTTAATTAAAATTAATTATGAGAAGTATAAATATAATCGACTCAACCAATATGAAACGAAATTTTGGCAATTAGAGTAAGTCAAACCAAATAAAATAAATAAAAGCCTAATGTTCCAAGCTAGGAAGATGAAAGCGGAAAAAATCTACAAATTTTGTTGAAAAGACATGCAAAAAGAAGATCGGAGTGGAGTATATGTAATTTCGTCGGCTTCTATCTTACCAGCTTGTCATGATAACTTGGTGATTCTCCCCCCCCCCCCCAACCCAATAACAAGGTAATTCTGTAATGTATTCCACGCACACTTATAGCCAACACGAACCAGGTGAACATGTTCAATTAAAAATTACTAAAACTAATGTTTATGAGATGCTGAACACTTAGAAAGACATGTGGAGGTTAGTGAATGTCTCAGCCTCCACATGAAAGACAGTCTGCAACAAACCCCTGAACTCAACATTTTACATACCAACATAAGAAGTATAAAGAAACACTGGCTTGCCCTCATATCATTGCTTAATAACACGCCTGGTTCAGGAATTACTGGTCACACAGAATTCAGGTAATAAAAATAGATGCCAACCACAGCGCAGGTATTCAAACCCAACACGGAATCCCTCAAGGTGCAATAGTATCACCCACCCTTTTTGATATATACATAAACGACATTCACAACCTCCACATATACAGTCAGATTTATCAGTTATGCAGTCGATGTTGAACTACGAACAATCCACAAAGTCATTAACATCGCCCTCTCCAAAACACAAAACAAGAATTTTCATAACAATTCAACCATAATAAACAACTGAAACCAAGTTAATTATTAATAACCCAAGAGTCCCATATCCAGTACCAATTACACTGAAGAGTCACATGCATCATTGTATTATCAATGCAACAACTGCGTTTGTCCCGAAATTACACCCTTAACACATAATTACATGAGTCTTTATATCGATTGTCACTTTAAATGGACAAAAGAATACCTTCAAAAAATCTCCACATTATTGTAGCTATTTAGTTGCTGAAGTGCCCGGTGTGCCTACTCTCTCTTTCTCTCTACACTACCAAGCACTTCAGCCATAGATACAGGACTATGAGAGAGCATCTGATTTCATTGACACTAATCGAAGGGCTGTTTATTAAATTCACATCCATTCTTCCAGTTTGGTAAATGGCATCTGTGTGTTTGTTCAATTAAAACAGTAGAACAAATAGGCGCTAAAAGAAGGTTACAACATCAAGAAAGTGTTGACAATCGGTGGGCAAAAAAAAATACGGATACCTGTACAAAAGTATCCTACGAGCACGTGGAGGGGATGGACGTGAAAAATAAACTTAAGAGAAATATATTACGTTTGTTTGATCAGGCTCTAAATGCGTTTAAAATGACTTATTTCTCTTTTTAACGTGCTTATGTATACACGTACTTTAGTTATCTATCCTTTATTACGCTTTGCTCTTTGATATTTCTCTAGGCCTGTTGTGCAACATGCACACTCCAAGTTTTACGAGGGACAAATCAATTTTCTTAACCCTAGATCTACGGATTGCCGAAAATTCCACGTTTGTGTGATGGAAACAGTGTCCTGTTATACATCTGTTATGAGTTTTGAATTATTCTATTGTTACCGTGAGTCAAGGCAGAAGTGTGTTTTTGGTAACCCCAAGACTGTGAAGACAAACTGGAACTTCACCTGGGCTACTATTAATCCGATAGAATGCTTTTGAGCGTTGGCAGAAATGTTGGTATTTGGATACGTAAACTGAACCGAAACCGCATCTCGCGGTTTGACAAAGTCTGATCGCTCGAATCTTGAAAATCATCTTTGACTTTGCGTGTGTAAGTTACCTACAAGAGGAAGTATTTTTTAGCTTGCTATTTAGATTTTTTTAAATCACAAATATAGATCAGAATACAATATTGACACCTCCAGTTAAAGGTCTTATAAGTGGGGGAAAAATCGTGAATAATGTTTAGAATAAAGACAGTTCCTATATAATTATATATGATGGGAGTAAGAGATAAAATATTAATATTAATTAATCAAGTGTTGAACGAATTCCATGCTCATAACGACGTATGCCCGACTTTCTTTTTAATCACAATTTCTTTTTTGATACCATCGATGTTCCAGTTGGTCGAAGCTTTTAATGACCTCCTGTATAACACGATAGCGGAACTGGATGATGATTATAACAGCTGCTAATGTGCAAAGGTAGACACTGAAACACCGCTCTCCGATAAGATGGAGGTTTTATTTTAAAAAAATTATAAAGACCTTTAGGCTTAATGAATTTGGAACTTTTTGTTAACAGAGTGATCCTGTAATTCGCTCGCTGCTCCCCTCCCCATAAGTGTTTCCCTTTGACATTATAACATTCGCAGTATTTGGTTATCTCTTGGTCCGATACCAGAATCCATTACCGTCGATGTTATTACACTTCACAGTCACGAAACGTGAGCACTGTCGACACGAACTTGCTTTAATAGATATCGGTAAGAAACCTAAGATACAATACGATTACAAACAAACCATCGCTTCGAACAGGTCAGGAGATCAAAAATTGTCTTCCGGATGTAAACAATTAAAAAGCAGTTTATCAAAGCGCGTGTGATTCGATGAAGGAATGGGGCATCCGGAATTACCACGAACTGCAACCGGAAACTGTGGGATTATGACACCCCAAATGGAGTACTCGTGACCTGTCCGTAATTACAGTGGTGTACACTCGAGAAGGGTTAAAAGCCGGACGCGTCGTGACCAACAGACGTACATACACAGCGGAACACCCACTGGTGGGCTTGTCTATGTACATATTTGTTCTTGTTACATCCGAGCTTTGTTTCTCCAGCTGATAAGTGTTTGCATTGTAACACGCATGGGCAAAGTAACGGCCTCTGATGTTGCTGCAGCCATTTTGTTTTCATGATTATGTAGGTGGAAATATCACGCTTGCTTAATATTATCGCGCAAACTCCAATCGGAAGTTAACGCATGCGTAAGACACTTGCAGTCTTATTCTGCGAACTGTTTGCCGTACCCAGTTGGTATTCTGCTTTAGTATGATTCATGCTGATGTTCACTCTCCCAATCTTTCAGTGAACTTTCATATCTGTGGCCTGCGGTCTGTGATCAAGTGTTGTATTTCTACCCCTGCTCTCAAACATAAGAGTTAATACTGTCTTGGACGCTGCCTTGTATGTTGCCAGTTTAGTGTTTCGACTAATTATTCCCTTATTCCATATAATTAAACATGTTATATATTCATATAATAAGTATGGTAATTATTGCTAAGTATGTTGTTATTGCTGACCTTCATACCAAATCTATTACAACAGTTAGTCAATTTAGTCAGGGAATCTTGCAGACTTATAGCAGATTTATTTAGTAGTATAATATTATCCGTATAAAGCAAAGAGCTGACATTAACATCTCCAATTTTGATATCAGGTTTAATACCACTTTCCTTCATAATGTGATCCATATAGATAATGAATAACAGAGGGGATAATGTACATCCTTGTCTCACACCAGATTTAACATTAAACCATCTTCCTGTACTTCCTGCAATTCTAACTGCTGACTTACAACTCAAATAAAGACTACGTATTGCTTGATATAATGCCCCATTAACACCATGTAACTGTAGTGTATTGTGAATAGCTTCTCTCTTGGCACCTTGTCATATTCCTTTATAGGATCTACAAAACTTAAAGACAGATCCTTGTCATATTCCCGTGATTCTTCAACTATTTATCTTAAAGTTTTCACTTTATATGATCTTGACAATCCCTATTTCATCCTAACTCAACTTGTTCTTTTTCAAGTTGACCTTCACAATTTTTCTTAGCCATTTCTCAAGTATGGTTGCATACATCGTACCAGGAATCTCAGTATAAAAATTCCTCTGTAATTCATCTTTATTCCTTTTTTATAGATGGGCACTATAAGCCCTATTCCAATCATCTGGAACCTCTTATCAGGCCTTGCCTATAGTGTGGCTGTTTCTTTTCCAAGTATTGAAATATGCTTTTGACCGCATTCTTCTTTAATATTTAATCTTTATCATTTCTGATTCTTTTTTCAGTACTCTTTCCTGTATTTCTAAGATTTTTCAATAGCCTCCAGAATATTTGCCACCTTCCTATATTCTTACCATGAATTTTGCTTTGCTTTTGTTTTACGTTTGTCCCTGTATTCTCTAAGAGCAGAATGTGATTTACATGCCAAAAACTTTCCATTTGCTTTCTTCTTTTCCTTCACTGCCTCTTTAACTTCCTGTGTCCACCATGGAGTTATGATTTGTCCATCCTTGTAGACAAACTCACCACATGCCTCTCTGGCTGAATTGGTTTGGTTCTTTATTTGAAATCTCTCACTTCTGATCTGAAAGCAGCTCAAACTGCAATTTATTTTTTTACTATCTTACACTCTTCTTTACAATATGATAATCAATTTTATCCTGTCTAAATGCCAAATTTTGGATTACTTCCTATTTCAAATCCTTTGTATACGCATGTGCCTTGGACCTTCGTGAAGATATCACTATCAACAATAACCCTGTCCATAAGACGTTTCGATTTCAGAACTGCTCACAGACAGGTGTGCATTTTTGCCCATCGTCATGTTGGAACTTAGTGTTCGTAATGACTAATCCATATCCTGAGCACATACACTGACTCACAGGCAAAATCAACTATAACGTAAATGAGTAAACGTATACCATCGATTACGAAGAAAATGCAAAATAATTGGAGTCTTTTAAGCGAAATATTTCAATGAAGATCGTTAGATCATTCTCTCATAAAAATGCTTGCATACAAGCGGTTGTCATTGTTATAAATATTGGCAGATATTTATATTAAGATTTTTTCGTTGTTAATTACCATAGCTAAACGATGGTATTTTTCGTAGTTTGCTGTAGAGAATACAGAAATCAATAAATGCTTTGTCTATAATTATCCCTACGACTGTTTTCATAAACACGTAGTAGAGATAATGTAAATTTTATTCCTGAGTGTATCAGACAAGTTTTCTAGTTTAAGTGTATACCTCAAATGGTATAAACAATTTCAACTTTACCACAGAAAACTTGACAAACCATAAGAACTCTAAACACGTAAATAGCATTCCTCAATTCCAGCATTAAGTGTATGTAGTAAGATAGGCCAATAACCTTCTTCCTGATAAGACATACCGACCGGAAGGCACCTTATTAGTATGCAAATGCCGTTTTTGATTACAGACCTGAAATGTGACTATTGAAATTGAAATGCTGAAGTCATCAACCATCTACACCCAGAACTCCATTGCTAATCGATGATACATTAAAAATACAGACCTGCTTGCATTAAAAAATAATGACTAAATGACGTCACTAAATGGAACTGATGCCAGATGCATGAAGGAGGATGTCCAACGATCTAAAATGGTACTGAATCTATGAGAACTCCGGTTTTCGTTCATGTTAGTCAAACAAACCATGCAAGGAAGCCATCAAAAAACAGACTGGTTATTTTTAAAGGTTATTTTTCTAGACAGCAAAATGACCAGTCACGCAATTGTTGTATCTACTTGATTCCTGCACTAATTCTACCTCACCTCATTATGTTATTATCATCACCAACATAACTACACACAGGACGCATAAAAATCTCGCCCAACGTCTTCTGACAGCTGTCGTAATTTGCCCACGAAAATTCAGTCGGTTTGTGATACGAAGCCGACACTTCTTTGTGTGGGAAAACAATGCGATGGAGACTGTAATCATAAAAGTTGAGGAGACCAATTTCTCTTTTTATTTAAAGAAAATAAATATACACTTCCACTATTATTTTACATAATAGAGGTATAACATTTCCAAGTAGTACCTAAGATGAAGGATTGCCTTTTCGTTCTTCTAAGTCCAATAGATTTATAAGAAAATGTTGCTCAATTTTTCTTTTTAAATTCCCAAATGGAATTATGCAACACACCCATCATGGAGTGAATTAACCTCTTTCTTTAGCCAAATATCCTTATAAGCAAAACTATGTTTATATCTGAATTTTAACAGACATGCATATTAGCATTAACGTCCAGGTCATGTCTAAGGATTCAGATTTTACCCCAGCTGATGCGATGCCTCTTAGCGGCTCCAAGTGTGATTATAGGAGATGATGCATTACATTTATAACTGAAAAATTTCGCGCATTTTTTCAAGCATCCAACACTAAAGACAAAGGCTTGCGAATGATCTGACAATACCATACCATATATATTTAATAATTCACCAACTAGACCGTGATGCTATTATTCATTAATATATCATAATTGCTGTCGCGCTAACTTGAAAAGTAAAACGCAAATCTAATTTAATATTGTACGTCTAATCAGTCATTCGGTTTTCAAACAGCTCATCGTGAAAGCTCTCTAAAGTGGCTCAGTTAATTTAGCTGCTTCTTGTCAGATGCTCCAAATTAGCATTTGTAAAAGCTGATTCCCCAATATAGAACCTAAACAATACTCATGTACAACCTACAGTGGCGTTAGCGTTCAGATATAAACACTTGGAAATTGTATACCCCCCCCATTATGTAAAATTAAAATGGAATTGTATATTCATTTTCTTTAAAATAAAAAAAAAGCGAAACTGGTGCCTTCAACTGTTTTTTATTGCAGTTTCCATTACCCTGGTTTCCCACACAAAGAAGTGGGCTTTGTATTATAAATTGGCTGAATTTTCATGGACATTTTTTTTCATTTGATATGCAGTCATTCTGGCGTTGATAATAACATAATGAGGCTGGGTAGAATTAGGGCAGACTTTGTGATGATTTACGATTATAGCATTCATTGCACTGCATGTCAGTTTTATGTAGAAACAGAAACATGTGCAGTTGCCCTTCCGATAAAGGCAATTGTCCATTTCAATGCTGTTCCTCTTTTACTATTCTTTAACTATTGGAACCCTGGTGGATCGTTTCCACCAGGGTTCCATTTCTGAACCATTCTACATGAGCCTTTTTTGTTCTCTTGGTGTTAATTGCCTCCTGTCCATTTATTAAAGTCGCGCCTTCATATTTCATGGTTTTGTATGATGCCATATTTTATGAATGTCATGAAACGAATAAACCAAAATGGTTTCGAAAGCTTTTTTTTTCCACTGTAATTCTTTACCTAAGTTTTGCTTAAGTTTTTTCATTCATGTTTTGGGTGTTCACCCTTATTCACAGCCATTCCCATATTCTTAATTGAGTGTACCGAGTTCTATGGTCGTGTTGGTCTTTTAACATGCAAAGCCACTATTCGGCTGTCATGATGAAACCAAGCCTTTAAATAAATCAAGTTTTAGACTACTTTTACAAAAAAAAAAAAAAAAAAAAAAAAAAAACACGTACTGAGAGGTGCAAAAGAGGAAAAAAAAAATCAAACATCCATCAAAATGAGATTTTTTTTTTCCTGTTCACAGAAGCTTTCTTATTTAGATATATTTCATAGCGGATTGGAAATCGGGGTCTCACTTGGCCGTCGCATATTTGACTCTAATGATGAATTTGACAGTGAAAGTGCGAAGAATAAATGATTTCCGCTTATTTTGTTCTTTTATTTTGGCCAGAATAATAATATTTGTGGCTTAAGTTGGAATCGAACAAATACAATGTTTGTAATAATTGGCGAACAATTTATAACTAAGTTGCATTCTTAGTAGGTGGTAACAGTAGGTGGCGCTTTTGCCATGGTAACTTTATACGACATGCGCATGTGGCATCGAAAGAACTTCTTTTATTACATCAGAAATATTTACGTTCTTCTGTTGCATATCGAGCTATTTAAATTATTGTTGTATTTGAATTTAGTCGTAAAATATTAAATTAAAATACAGTAATATACGTAATGTGGTAGCACAGTTTTTTTTTTTTTAGAAAATATGAAGACAATTAAGTAAATACACGTTTGCTATTTGAAGCTTATAAAAGAATTTGGAGTTGTAATTGACACTTTAATACATCTTAAAAACTGAAAGACCATATTTTCTTACAAGAGGTGTTCGTAGATATTCGAGATTCATCATTATTACCATTTCAATACACAAGTTTCGTGTTTTAATTATTTAGCTTTTATTCGATTTATTAACAGCATGAGACAAGCGATTACAGTGCGGTATTTATTATTCAAAGTATCCATTACTGCCCTACATAAAAAAAAAGACGATGAATTTGAAAATTTACTGACAGATGGCGTTTTAGTCCACAAGTCATCAGAACGAGGAAAATGGCTAAAATAACGAGATTAATGAAAGAGACAAGTAGTCTAGTGGGACTGTAATTAGCAGCGGACAGATTAGTTGAGTTTAATGACCAAGCACTGGTTAATGATCAAAATGCATAGGAGTAGTCACTATTAATCACCTATAAATGTAATCAGAGACCACATCATTAGGGCTTTCTGCCATTCTCTGGCGATAATAGACAAAAGGTAGAACTCCACATGAAGAGTTCAAAGATCCATTGTTACCAAGCACGAAGAATCAGAACATTTTAATTGTGACTAACTTTGGCCCTATAGGATAACGATAAGCAGTAATGGCAGATGCACTTTAACAACAAAAAAAGATGAACACGAATCTGTATGATGTTATGCCAGGATTTGTAAGAATAGTTTGATCGAATCACTCAATAGATGCTTTAACGAAGTTGCTAAAATGATTCTGAGGGTGATTGATGACTTTCACTCGTATCACTTGCAAAACGAATCATGAACTAATTTTGGCCACCCAGCGCAGTCGAGCGTATTGGAGAGAAGAGGAGAGGGATGATCCTAACAAAGAAGCTTCCTCGTTGGAATCAGATCGCCACACACACACACACACACACACACACAGAGAGAGAGAGAGAGAGAGAGAGATAATTCTCAACTACTTTACAATATACATTAATTCACAATTTCCTTTAAAAAAAACACCCAAAGTGTGTAGAAGACGCCATTTTGGATGAGTATCTACTGATAGTAATTTTTTAAACTTAAAATTATCGAATTCTCACCTTCCCCCCCCCCCCCAATCATCTAACTTGTTTAATTAATAGTAAGAACATGAGACCAAACCTGTTGTAACGCTTCGGGTGGCTTCCTGAACAGTTGGCGGATAATCTTGCTGCTTACCCTGCCAGGTCGTGTCTGGAGGAAGTCTGAGTATAGTAGCTTCTAGGAGGAATGCTACGTGCCCCTTCTCTCAAAATATTTCCAGTATTTCATAATAATGAAAAAGGGCATAACAACTTATTCGGTCTCTGCAATGAAAAAAAAAAAAATCTCACACACAAAAAAACGACATAAAGTTTCAAATCATATAAAATACAAATATTGCAAATAATAAACATGTCTTTGTGTTTATGTTTAAAAAAAATTCATATTAACCCCCCCCCCATCAAAAAAACAATAATTTGTCCTTCATTGACTGTCTCTACCATTTTTAATTCCGATTACTTTTTTATTATCTCTGAAAGTTGATCATATAAAATCTGATTACACAAATGGCGAGATGATCTTCCTTAGAAATTTTAATGTCCATAATTCAAACTGGCTTCGCTTCTCTAACTTCACAGACCAAGATTAGAATAGAAGATTGGTTGAATTAACCAAATCTTTCAACAATCTATCAGAACCCAGAAAATCCTAATCATTCTCCTAAATAACTTTGACTTTTTCTTAACCAGATCAACCTACAAATACACCATTCATGTTAACTCCCCTTCTTGCAACTCTGACCATAACATCGTCCAGTCAATCTCAGCCTGGAATACATGGTATCAAATGGAACAAGTGCTTACATAAAATATACCTCCCCCACCGCAATGAATTCGACTTCCCAGCTCTTCAAGAAACGCAATCGGATTCCTCTCTATCCACTTACTCATGCAAGACTCAATGGCATTTTTGAGTTATGTCTTGAGACTTCCCTTGTGTGAGTTCGATAAAATTGTGGATAATAGTCAACCTCCTGGATGGAGATGGTAACACTCGACTATCTCATCAATGGTCTGTATCTCATAACGAATCACAAAAAGTGCGATTCGTCTATTGGCACGTCAGAATGAAAAGTTCGGTTCAATTCAAGCGTTTAGAGGAAAAGTGTAGCGGAAAAAATTACGACTAATAATTCGGAATCGCACTCCAGTTACCGAAAAGGAAATCTCTGCTACCTCCTCAGAGACTGGTTAACCTCTTCAAGTTAAAAAAAGTTTATTCGCATTATAGACGGGATTCGAACCCAGATTTTTTTTTCCCAATCGGCGGACAAATGACCCTTCGTCACTGCGCAGTCGCAACGACAGAGACTCTACTTTTAAGTGCACAGACCCAAATGTGAGAAAGTGTCCTTGTTCGATTGATTTTTCCCTAGGATAAAGTAATACTGGAATGCAAGAGAAAGTTTAATATTCTTATTAATATATTTCAAAGAATGGAAAGTCAAGGAGAAAAACCACATCTTGTCTTGGTTAGAGAAGACGGCATTATGGAAATTTTTGTTTATTTATTTTGAAGCACATCGCTAAGTTTTAGTATCAGAAAAATCGAGGTCAATTATAAACGCAAATATTTTTATGAAGCAGTAATCGTATTTCAGTATTTAATGAGAGCGCACACAATGAATTTCTCTTTCGCTTAGCACCGAAGCCTTAACCTTTGTTATCAAGGATAAACACACAATGCATTGAGATTGCACAGAGAAGCTTCTGAAGTGCCGGCCTATTGTTGCTGAGCTAATAGTGTTGTCCGCTGATCAATTTGGTGATCACTTCTATAGAAAAAAAAAAAAGACCATTCTTCTGCAGTCATTCATTCTTTGTCAAGCGGTGAAACGAAGATTCGATTTATGACTTGGATTAAACATGAAGACAAACTAATAAAAACGGTTACCCTTTAATGAACACAAAAGGTTCTCAAACTGTGTGTGACTCAAGGTTAAAATTATTGCTTCTCACCTAACTTACGATGCTTGCTATGTTATCTGCACTTCTGCTAAGTATCACAAAGAATGTTAGAACATACTCTAAATAATACGCGCGCGTGTGTGTTTTATTCCGCGTTATATATCTCTATTTAAATGTTTGAACAACAATAAAATGTGTTTTAACACTGTTCCATAACTAATTATTATTTTAATACCCAAGATAAACGTTTTAATATTATTACGGCTAAATAATAATAATAATTTAAGGTGGCCATGCGAAGAATATAATGATACCCTCTTACACCACTGCAGCTGTACTTAATACAGGACCTAAGTAATAATACATTTGCACACCACGATTGAGACGTCTGTTTCTGGAATGCTCACGTTGTTAGCCCGCTGTTGGGTAAATGAACATTTGAAATATGCTGTTGACTTTCAATATATCTTTCGATGACTTTGACAGCGTCATAAATTCTGAATGGGACATCAGCACGAACTAGCTGTCAATTTAATTATGGGCTTCATCGGGGCAAATGTTTTGTGTTGTTTCTCAAATAATATGAAACAGAGCTAACTTGAAAGCCAGCACAGGTTTTTTTTATAATCATACTCATTTTTATAATACTAATTTTTTTATAATTCCTTAAAAATTGACGCTGGTACTTTTTGAATAAGATTTTCACTGGGATGGATTTAGATCATTTGACTTCACAGAGGTTCGTTAATACCCATGATATCCAAACAGAGTGCGACAGCCATTACGCTTCCAGGAGCTTATCTTTCAATTGGTTTTATACAGAGATTACACCTTAAAAGCACACTTTCTAATTCCGATCATCACCTCTAGCACAAACTACCATATGAAGTGTAATTGCTTCTTTTATTTAGCTATCTCTTTTTATGTTACATTCAACATGATCGAGTTTGAATAGATGTGACTTACGATTATTACATTTTGTAATATCCGATAGGTAAAAACGCGACGTGCGATAGTGTACAAGTTTTTGTGGTTTCTCTGGTTTTTCCTTTCAGACGTTTCCGACTGAAAGGGAAAACCAGAGAGAGAGAGACACCGCCCACAAAGTATTCCTGGTGAGATTTTTACAGGTTAGTTCACCATTGCTTTCCAAAACCCTCAATTTTATCCGCTCGGGACCGGCATATGGCCGGGATGTGTTCATGACTGTAATCCGTGTGTGTGTGTTCACGGGGCCGGTCTGCCTGTAGTGGGGGACGAAAAACCCAAATTTCCTGGTGAGAAAACTCCCTAGCTCCGGCTAACCCACCTTTAATCGAAAGAGACCAGATAAAGGTAACTACTCAAGTCACGGTCAAGAATTGAACCCAGGTCTTTCCGACCGAAGGGCTTCGTCTATACTGACTGAGCTACGGAGTTTCCAGACAGCGCTGCCTTTGAGATGCTGGAGTTTCTATAATCATCTATCCACGATAGGCAGCGCTTACTCTGAATATTTTTGACGAAATTGTGATACTACCGAGTCCAAAAATTATGCTTGTTTGTTTTAAACAATATTTTCTTGCGCCTTCTCTTCATATCGCCTTGATTAACTATTACTGTACCTAATTTTGCATCATCAGCACAATAATGGTCCAAGCACTAAACCTTGTAGCACACCATTTGTCACCTGTTTTTTTTTGCCTCGATTCTGTATACCACTTTTTGATATCTGTCCAGCAGCCACCCTCTTATCCAGTGTCATATCCATCCCCATTTGTTCAGTTTGCGTAACAGAGTTCCCTGTGGTATTCTGTCAAATGCCTTTGCAAAATCCAGCAAAATAATTGCGCGGCCATTTTCCTTATCCAACTCAGCGGTTACTCTATTATATAACAAAAAGTTAGTAAATTACTAAGGCATGACCGACCCTTCACAAAGCCCCTCATACACTGTCATATTTTTATCTACCTACTGTAGTCTTAGAACCTCTCTTATGCAAAGGAACAATTTTGCCCTCTTTCCACTCCTTTGGAAACTCCACCAGAGCTGAGAAACAAATTGAAGACCCTAGTCAGAGGCATTGCCAGTTCCCTTGCACATTCTCGCAAAACTAGCTGATATCCCATCTGATCCCACAGCTGTATTTACATTGAGATTCTGCAATATCCTAAGAACCTCCAATTCATCCACCTCTGTTCTCACATCAGTGTCTATCACATATGTCATAGCAGTAATCTTACTTGGATGATATATGCTTGCAAGTGGTCACTCTGCTGTGAAATGAAACTGTTGTGGCTACTCTCATCTTCAAAAATATCCTATTACGGCTGCTAGATGGAATAAGCAAACTTCTCAAGCTGCACTAGCAGTACTGACTAAGTAGACTTGAAATGTCAGTGTCTTAGGGTTACCTTCTTGAATCTCGAGTCTGAGCGTCACCTATTAGCTCATTGCTTCGAATATTGCTAAAAGTGGACTTCAAATATTTTACAAAAAACTCCAAATCCAAATATCTCTGAGTGATATCTAACTATAATTCTCCTGTGAGAAACTTAATTCTTCCCTTGGCACTTATCATTGGACCGAGAGATGTACAAGCTCCAAATGACTTCAGAGTGACCTTCTCATTTCCTATATGTGGCGATCATCCACTTTTCAAACTTTTTCTTGACTTTCAGTCGAATAATGAATTTTTTATTCTGTCATAAAAAATTGACGAATTGATTGACGTCATGAATTGACGAATTAGATTCAAGAAATGCATACTTAAGATGTGTTTCATTAATATTAAATTAATAAGAATAATAATATATGTCTCCTCTATTACATATTAATCGTGGTAGTGTACAAACTTACGTTTAAAAACAAGTTTGGATAGCAATACCAAAAACTTACTTCTTACGCATTTCACGCAGGTCTCTGTTACTTTGCTTTCATATTTGTTTCTGAAAAAAAATAATAAATCACTGAAATAAAATGTGATTATTAATTATTTATATAAATGCATAAAAATAAGACAAGGTCATAAAAAAACGTAACACCTAGTTATTTATTCATTTCGAGATTTCACCAATAAAAACGTAAGCTAAGAATGCAATACATTTCTTAACGCTTTGCGATTCTACAGAGAAGCTGGACACAGTTTTCGATTCTTTGAAAATAACTGATTAGGTTTGTTTAGCTTACTTCGATTCCTCTCTTCTGCCTATCGCAGTTTATCTTTGATAAATATAACAGCAAAGCTCCCAAAGCGCAAAAATGCGAATTAAAGTATTTGTAGAAGACGCAGCAGCGGAACTTCAACGCCTGTGTGAGAGTAGGCGGGCTGAATTGGGGAGAGATGGAGGTCATCCTCACTTGCTCATCTCCTGAATTGATGGTTCCTAGGTTCGGTCATCTCGTAACTAAGCACCATCCTATATATTTCACCCCTTTTTCTCATTCCCTCACATTTCTATACACATCTGTGGTATGTTTAGAATCGAAGGCCAATTTAATATAATTTTTTTATTCACTTCCTTAATCATCTCCGTAAAACTGCAATAAAAAATCAAAATTATTTTTCAGAAAAAGGGTGGTTGTCGGCTATGGACATTCTGATCAACATTTCCTTTCCTGCTTGGGCGTCTTGGGGAATTGCTGAAATTTCAGACGAAGAATTCACATTCTGAATAATTAAAACAATGTCAGCCATTTATGTGTTTCTAAACTGTACTCAACTTCCTGTTTCTTCAATAGTACTTTCATTTTTTTTTTAAATACGTAATTTTATTTTCATAAGATTATATAGATTAAGAAAAAGCCAACAAGTCACTCGTAGGATAAATATTAAGATTATTATTTATTTTATTTCTTCTAAAGTAGCAAATAAGCCTTCTCATATAAATAAGAAAGAATATTAGTTTAGATTTTTTCGTTTCTTGCATTTAATTGCTCAGTTTTTTAATCACTCATACACACGAAAGACTTGGATGTACAACTTATCGCATAATACTTCAGAGTTGTGAACTTTATATGTTGAAAAGAGAAAAAGGAATGTTAGTCAACACAAAGAATAGCAGCAGCTATTTCCAATTGTTTGTAATATTGGTATTTAGATTTTTTTAAACAATTAGTATTTGCCTAGATTAAAAAAGTGGAACAATGAGATTTTTTCGGTTTGTCATTTATGTATGTGTATTAAAAATAACAAAATGCTAGAAATTGAGGAGAGTATATGAAAAAAAGGATGCACTGAAATTAAAATAAATCACGTGTTCTTTTTACATTGACATCAACAATAATCTACCTTTTTATGGTATTAGTGTATGATTTAAACAATTCTCTTCTGTGAATATACCATGAAGGTGACTTTATATGTATTAAAACATGTTATAAGTTTATCATGTGTGTGTGTGCATGAATCACAGTGGGAATCCTGGTCAACAATACAAGCAACAGAAATTTTTATAGATAAACAAGTAATGTTATTACAATGTCAACTACGCAGGATATTTGGCAACATTTTCGGATGCTGCCTACCTGAAAAGGGATTGGCAGTTTCACTCAGTCATGAGTAAGTGAATGTGTTGAATTTAAATGCATCCTATTTTTTCCTCATTGCATTAGGAAATTGATGTGTTGGTGGAGCAACGTGTTTGTCTCCATTAGGCTCTAAACTTAGCTTTCCATAAAAATGTCGTGAACTGTTTTGCTTGTGTTGCAATCTTGTTTTCGTCGACTTTTCATTTTAAACTTGGTAGTGGTCGTTAGCGCTGTAAAAACGTGCAGCCACAGCGCTATTACTGGAGATGTTGGTATGCAGGCTTAATAATAAACGTAAGCCGAAGATAAGGATGTTTATCTTGCATATCAATATGCTGAGTTTCTTTTAATTATCACGAATTTTTGTTCGTTTTCTACGTAATTAGATTTATATTTATCCTTTAGTCATACCAAATTCTTCGCATAAGCGTAAGTTCCCTATTATTTAAGGGGTTATGATTTAGCAAACAGGATACGTGAGATTCTATACAGAGAAACTCTGGCTGGAAACCTCAACATTTTATTATTGAGGTTTCCAGCACTGTCGTTTGTAACTTTACTTTTTTTTTTAAATTTCTTTAAGTTGGTACTATTATATGCACGTTCGGTAATTTTCACAATTACGCACGTATCGTCAATTTAACTTTAGTATTAAATCGGTAGCAGATAATGTAAATAGCATTGAGTGATAAATCTGTAATTCATTGAAATTATCTGCTACGATATTTCCATTCAAGACACACACACACATTCATTCTAAATGCAACTTTATCGGCACACTTAACACCATTCGTCATACAATTATAAATATTATTACTTCGTAAAATATACTATGTATTTAAATGGTAATATTAACACGAAATATCCCCAAGCGATTCTAGTCACTCAATAGCTTCATCTTATATTCCAAACTCTTCGGCCTACCAAAGGGATATTTTATAAGATACGCGCGCGCGCGTGTGTGTGTGTGTGTGTGTGTGTGTGTGCGCGCGCGCGTGCTGTTGCCTATAGTAACAGGGGGGGAGAGAGATTTCGTGTCCAAATGCATAAATATGAAATAAAAGTCGTTGTTCAAGATGAACTCACCACCAACTAAAGCGAACACCTCAAGAATTCTACGTTAAAAAAGCTCATGTAGGAAGCATTTGTCGAATCAAAAATCGCACCTCAATTCCCACATTATAAAAATAACCTTCCTACTGTTTTAAGTTAACAAAATCAAAACTCGTTCGGCTGGATTAAAACATACAAGAAAAGAAAATACTGCGCCCACTTCTTAGTATTTTTCATAATTCTTTGCTATGAATTATTCATTGAAAGCAGCTGTCATTGATATTAAAATTGATCTCTTTCAAAAAGTGTTGCATTCGATTTCAATGACCAACTTTCAATATCTGATCAGTCATCATTTTTGCAAAAAGCAAAAAAAAAAAAAAAATCTCCTTAATAAGAAAAAGCATTGGTGCATTTTTCATTTCTTAATCTTTAAAACGTTCCGTTCTATAGCCCTCTATTAAGATGTCAAGTGACTTAAGAAGTAACTTACAGGAGACGTTTTCATCTTGATAAAATTGAATTTGTATCAATTACTTCTTCGATATTTTGGACAATTTTGTCTACTTCCATCAGACCTCGCCTTATAAATCATGGTTAAAGCTATAGTTAGCAATTAACTTCAAAGCTATCTTCAGTAAATGAATACAAAGTTATTTAATACTCAAGAAAGAAAGGCAGAGAGAGAGAGAGAGAGAATGAAAAACATGAATAATAACAGTGAATAACACTAATAATTCACACTATTTGCACAGAGAAGAAAGAAAAATAAGTACATACATACATACACGTGTTACTTTGTTTTATGGAACTCCTAACCACAGTCGAAAAAAGCAATCCAACACTCCACCTGCGTTTGGATATTTCAGGGCCCTTTTCTAGGCATTTACAACTAAAGTTAACTTTTTCAGTCTCAGAAGATACTCCCATTTAGTTCTTCCTGATAAGGGCGTTTTGCTTTCAAAGAAAAGCAAAACGGTCTGAGAACACGCAGTTGAAAGATGTTACGGGTATCATAAAGGAACCCTGGGTAATTTGTACCGGAGAAGTGTATTCTCTCGCTTAGAATCCAACGTTCAGCTTTCCTGTGTTCGAGACAAAATGCAATAAAACATAACACTATTAAATAAAGTGTCAACGGACATATTCTCATCCTCCTGAAGTTCGTAATACCTATTTTAAAGGTCGAAAGCAGTTCATTTACACAGAATGTGATCGTCACGGGATAAACATTAAATGTGTCTAAGCCCTATTATTAACACATACTGAATGACATCCTCAGGCTGCTTTTAAGACAGTCATTTAAAACAATGATACAGAACCACTTGGTTCGTTATCGCCAATATTTAACTCCTCAGCACTGAGCTGCTGAGGAGTTAAATATTGGGGATAATAGTGATAACATCATCACTCCAAAATGTTATTGTTATGTTTATAGCCATTAGGAACTTGAAGTGTTGGCTATAAAATAAAGACATCAATTTCTACGCGGATTTTGGAATACTGACCATATCATCATTGCATATAAATAGGCCTCTTGTAGTCTACTAATTATTTTACTTCGAAGGTCGATTTATATTACTTATTTTGTGCTTATGTACAGGTTTATATCGTTACTTCCGAACTAAATGAATTTTATTTGTTGTGCAGTTTTATCAGCGAAGTTCTTTTCTTGTATTTGATATCCATTCACTGAAGACGTCCTTTCTCTTTACAATATGAATGAGAAAGAACGGACGTGCTAGCATGGAACCTATCTGCTTTCACAATGATGATCTCATCTGCGAGATTATCTCTAAAGAAGGAAACGTAACCGCTGAAAATACACGTGCTTAGGAATCAATTGTGGTTTTTCCAGGCTCGGTTCCCAGAAAGATTCGATATGGTTGAGCGATAGTTAAAAGAAAATAATCCTTGCAATATAATACGTGAAGAGTTTTGCAATTTGTATTCTGTGGTCAAAATCTTAACGCAGATTTTTATCGTTTTTCTCACCGCTAATTGGTTATGATTGCAATTTAACTAGTCCAGAGAATAAGACGAAACACAAGCTATTGTGACAGCCAATGTTGTTTTAATATTTGAATAGAATTTATGTATATGAAAGTATTCTCGCCTCTTACTCAACATTTGAATAAACGATAGGGAATATAATTGATGAATAAAAGTTGCTTCCATTGTAGTAAAAAAAAAAGAAAAAAAAACATGCTAATGAAAACCACATTACAGTTACAGCGCCAGTGCGTGTAGCATGTAGATGGTAGCAGTAATACGGATTGCGTCAGTCAAATAACGATGATATTAAGATGAAGGAAACTTCACTTATATTCACAAAAATAAATTAAATTTCGGACTGAGATAGAAGCTGCGTTGAGATGCGATGGTTTCTTGAATTCGAATGGCTTTTGCGTAAACTGTATCGAACTGGAAGATTTCAAGTCATTCAGAGTATTGAATGACTTGAAACATTAATTAACAAAAATCCCTTGTGTTTCGTAGTTTTCGCTCAACTCGTATTTAAGATGCACGTTACAACACTGACGTTAGGTTGTTGCCGGATGTTGTAATCGACGGCAATTACAGCTTGCATTTCTAGTTGCTTACTAGAAATGCCTGTGAGCAAGGCATGCAACACAATCTGATTTTCTGTGTAACTTGTTGTTGTGATGGTTTACGTCCAAGAAATTTAATAAGTTATGTCTGTTAACTGGGATGCTCTCCTACTTGTTTGTAGGTTATGGAGTGAAACCAACTTCCCGAAAGGGAAAAATCCCCATAGTTTATTTTGTGTATGAGTCGAGCGAAACGGAGGAATCATTGAAGTGGAAAAGGTGTTTTCTGATACAATGGAGTTCACATGTCTGTAGATCGCATGGTTTCTCAGAGGAAAAACAACCCTTGACGCAAAAAAAAAAACGATTTTCGTACATTAGCAAAACCCAGGCTTGATTTTTAGCAAGCGTGACTTCATAATTATCTTTCTTCGATCGTATGGTGTTTGTTCACAAATTGACGATTTAAGAAAGGATACTTGGTCAATCCAAGACGGATTCATTAGTATATGAGAGGTTTTTACGAGCCAGAAAAAAGCATAACCATTATGGTTGTAGATAAATGCACTGCTAGTGAAAGAAGCAAATTAGAAAAGCTTCTGAAGCATAAAGAAAAAAAAAAGATTATGAAAAGTCATGACGTGCAAGTTTTGTTCATAAATGGCATCAAGAGAAGGTTCCCATTAGGTTAGGTTATCAAAAACGTCAGCTGAGTCGAGATAATTCAAATGCATAAGTGGGCAGTCTTAGTTTTTATCTCGTACAGATAAAGGGCTGTAAACATGTACGCTGTACGTTGATCGCAGACGGTCCATTATTTATTTTAGTATTTTATTTTTAATAATGCGGACAATACCATGATCTACAGGGCAAATATGGAACCTTTTTCAAGTCAATAATTAATATCAAACCTTTCTAATAACTTCATGGCATCAACTGTTAGCAACAGATATTTTAGCTGAAGAGTAAACATGTGTGCGGGTAATTTTTGTGATCTTGAACAGTTGGAAAAAAAATGAATACTTAACCCATCAAGTTTTAAGTACATTTATAATATTTGTAAACAACTTCTATACGTATTCTGCAAATAGAAATTTTCTATTTAATAAAAATGGGAGAAGACTCATCCCATCTGCAGTTTTTCTATTTGAACACAAATAAGTAACTCTATTCACTGACAAGACATGCACTAATATTCTGTAGCTTAAAGTCTCCGAAGATATTGAGAGAGGATTAAGTTCCTCATCTCGATCCTCCTCTTCATCAGATTAAGTTCCTATTCTCAATCCATCTTCATCTAAGTAACAACTGCCAACAGAGAGTGCAGCTTATATAAATAGACCATTTTGACATCTTACGCATTTCGTGCGCGAGATAAACAGATGGATAATTAGATATAGCAAATTGGTAATGTACCATGCAGTCCACAGATAACGACTTCGTATGAGGCTTGGGACATCCACCATATAGATAAATGTGGATTAGGAGTGTACAACGAGAATTTCAAAGAAACCTCAGCATTGCAGCTAAAAATTTCATATTGCAGGTTTGTTATATTCGATGGTGGCTATAAGCGAACTTACTCATTTGATACACTTCATGTGTCACAAGAGCATGCGCAACAAAACCAGCGTTTTGACAGTCGTTAAACAGCTAATGAGAGAAACGTATTGAATCCGCAAGCTCTTCCAATGCTTGCACGCAATTGATCTCTGCCTTTAGTACTAGAATTTGCATTCTAGTTTTGGATTTTTCGAAGTCTTCTTTGCATTTAATTATAAATAACTTGCGATTTATCAATGTTGAAGAAAGGGACGTGGCCAATTGTAAGAAAAATTAGCTGTGTGTTTTTGCATTGCTTATAATACTATAGCCTCAACCAAAGAGGGAAGAAAAATGAAAACCATCATGCGAGTAAATAAATAGTTTAGTATTTACAGGACACAGAACATTTGTTGGTGATGTGACGATGGATAAATGCCACTGGAGTAGCTAGGATATCGGTGGCCATGGACAAATCGGTGGTCAAATACGATATCGGTGGCCGAAGAAAAACAAAACTAAAGTTTTTTCAACAAAACAAAAAAGACAGACTAAACAGGACAAATAAAATCACGTGAAGAACTTGAGAGGAGGTGGGAATCTCGTTAAAATATGCTTTTCCAAGATGAAAACTCATAAATCCCCCATCTAATTATTACGTTTTAAGAGTATCTTATTTCTCTTCATCTAAGTTCCTCATCTCGATCCCTCTTCATCAGATTAACTTCCTCCTCTAAATAACAGCTGCCAATAGACGTTCCGTAACCAGTACTTCACATCATCATTATACATCAATAGCAAAGCATTTAAAACGACGACATTTTAAGTAAGCTATCAACTTCATACATACACAGCAAAAACCCATCATAACGAACTAACTATATGAATCCACCTGAGTTTCAACGAAGCAAAAGAATGGTTGCATGATTCACAAGTTCGGATGCAAGCTCTTTTGATCAAGTTATCTATTTTAATTTATCAAACAATATTTCACAATATGTAGTTCGGGCTCTCTGCATCATTTCAGCAACTTTAGTTCAATTGAGAAGCTCAAGTAGGACTTGAAATTATTGATTTATGTTTAATTTGCTTTTCGCTTCGTTTGTCCTAAAAAGGATGGTAATTTTTATAATGAAAAAGTGATCATTAAGCTGCTGGTCTCTCCCTACACTACAAATTAACCGAAATTCAACCAATCAGTTGGAAGTAAAAAAATTTAATGACGTAAATCCAACTCCACTTCTTACCAACCCTTTACGAGCTTCCATCTTAATTTCATTCCTTTCCTCATAGGTCAGCGTGACTTCTACTTGCACTACCTTTCCCCTTTTTATTTATTTCCCCGGTCGTATTTCCTTTCCCCTTCGCGCAACTGACACCTGCTACTTGTCTTCACTTGCCGAAAGTCGTCGGACTGCAGTTGAGCCACGTAATGTCTTTCGTTCTTCCACGCGCGGAATGTGGTCATGCGTTTCTATTGATAATGTTATATGTGTGTGTGTGTGTGTGTGTAACCTGTCGAGACACACCACCACGGTCTTTCTCTCTACCTTCCAGGTGTGGCAGCTTTAATTAGAAGCTTCGGCGGGGTCGACGCTATTCGCAGTCACTCGAGCAGTACGGACAGACGGGAGTAAGGAACTGCAACATTAAGACTTCTTGAAAAGTGTTCACCTCTTGTGGATTATTTATATTAGTATAGTTACGTTGTAGGAATTCGGGGGATAGGGGGAAGTCTGGACAGAGAGAACGAAAGAAATTAATCTTGTGTCGCCAACTCTGTTCGTCAAATGGTCATTACATGCCATCGCTACCATAGTGAAAGTCCCAGCCGCATTCCGGTTTCTACAGTGTCAAGACTCTCGCTCTCCATAAACAGCTACGACCCTGTCAGTGCCGGTTTCGTACTTAGGTTAGGCGGAGGAAGCACAAGATTGCGCTACCAAACCTGTTGCCTGTCGACCGTCGCACGGATCTGCCAGGTTATCAGGTTTACATAACAAGAGCACAAGCGAAAGAAAAAAAAAAAAAAGTATCTCAGAACTTTCACCTCTTACAAGCCCCACCTCTTCTACCGTCAGGTGGCAGTGCTGTCTGGGCCCTGGTTAAGGGCGGGCCTTTCCTGATGGCGAGGAAATAGAGGGAGGCTGGGGGCGCGGTCCTAACTTTTTCGGAGTGTTATGTAAGTAAAACTTTTAATGCCGAACTGAGAACTAAAACTGCTTTCCGTGGATGATTAGCACGACATATTTTTTAGTGTATGAAACGAGCGCTTCATATTCTGAAAACGCTAAGCTTACACGTGTGGTGATAGCAGTCTATGGTGTTTCGTCCGGTGATGGAATGTAAACTGCGATATGCTTCGAAAAACGTATCCCATAGAGGACATCAGCCTGGATGACTGCTCTTAGAAAACTCCTCCCAAAATGTCAGAAGAATCAGAAGACAGGGACGCTGCGCCTGGGTCTTAGTGGAACAGTCGGATTTCATGTTCCATAACACCTACTGGCCTGCTAAGTCCCAAGTGTTGCGTATCCGTTTGGATGTCGTAAAACTGACCTCAAGAACTTCGAAATAGTTTTGTTTTTAAGTGTAATGTGCCCTTTTAAACTGCGTGGAATGGTTTGGATAGTCATGTTTTTTTTTTTTTTTTTTTTTCGAATTCAACACAGTTCATCTGACTCATGGTAAGGTATCGATTCTTTCGTATTGGTTTTATTCAAGGCCATTTTAGTATCTTACAATGAACTTTGATCCTTTTTTTTGGTTTTACATTACCGATAAAATAGAATGTTATGCGTAAAATACATAAAAAAATTAATACCAAGTTATAGAACTAATTAATACAATTAATTTCGTATTATTATTATTTTTAATGTAGTTTTTCCTTTAGTATTTCTAGTTTAAATTTTCAGCCATTGTTAGAGTAACCGATGTGGTCATGTGACACTAGATTACAGTTCGTCTGCTTAGAGAATCAATTCTCATTAGGTGAACGAACTCCTGCCTTTTAATGCAAATTTTTTCATTATCAAATAGCCTAATGAATTACAACGTAACTAATCAGTTAGGTAATTGTTCTTAAGAGTATCAATAGCATCCTTTTTACGCTATCCTTACAGCTGTTGCACACTTGGGGTTTCTATTCGGCATTTACCATGACAATTTGCAATGCAATGCCCTTGGAAATCCCAAATATGCCCAGCTACATCGGCCGACCAACTGAAATATCAATGACTTCAAATATAAGGGTAAGTAACAAGTGAAAATGCATTTAAGAAAATTCTGAGATAAATATAATAAACTTAAGAAAATAAGAAGTATCAGAAAATAAAGTAACTTAATTATGTATTCTCGTTTCAGATTATAAATGTACGAGATTATAAATAGGTGTGAATAAATATTGTTACGCGTTCTATGGCTTGTTTCGTAGGTTATTTAAAACAAAGTTTGTAAAGGTTTATAGAATTAAAAACGACTCATGCATACTATAGTGAGAGAGAACCAAATTCATAAGAAATTCCTGATATGTACCCTAAAGGGGAATGTACAGAATACAGGGCTAATAATACATGATAAAATCCACCGTAGACTTACCTTACTTTCAACAAGGAGTTTAATATTGTCAGACCTTCTATTCATGTCATCGAGATTTCTTCTAACATCATCTACCCAGATCTTTATCTTCGTCCCTTGATCATCTTCCCTTCTTCTTGGTCTTCCTACGCATAATATTGTTTTTCCGACCCTCTTCGCATCAATTGATCCACTGTTTTTCTAATCTGTTTAAGTGATCATACCACCGTAGAATACCTGTGCTCACACATTCCTGAATGTCACGTTCTTTCATAATATCCTATTATGAAGATTTTTAATAGGATTCAGTTATTAAAGCCATCTGTTCATTCCTCTAATATTTCTCAGAACCATAAGTATAAATTGTTTGAACACTATCGTATAGTTAGTTTTGCGTTTTGACTAATTTGTCTCTTTTATTTCATATTTCTTTGATTCATTATTAAACTAGTTTTGCTGATGTTATTGTCGATATTCAAAAGTAATCTCCCATCTTCCCTAAACATTCTGCCTCAATAGATAAAATGTTTTACTTGTTCTGTAGGTTCTTCATTCATGACGCAGATGATGTTTTCAGTGTCCCCCTAATCATTTGCATAGTCCTAGTCTTTTTATTGCTGATTTTCATAGCATATTTATTGCAAGTTATTCAATTTAGTCAGGGAATTCTGTAGACCTGTATTGGATTTATTCAGAAGCACAATAATATCATCTGTATAAGTAAAGAGAAGCTGAAATTAGCATTTCCAATTTTGATATTAGACGTAATGTCGCTTTCCTTCGTAGTGTGATCAGTATGGAGATCATGCAGGATGCCTTTAAGTGGAAAGTTTCATTTTATGAAGGGTGGAAAGACAGAGAGACAAGAGGGCATCCATGGAAGTTCACAATGAATGCAGCCAAAATAAAGGTGTGACAGCTAGATTTTTTTTCTCTCTCAAAGCGCGATTGGAATGAATTTCCATTGGAGGTGGTGAGTGTAAGGAGTGTGAATGAATTCAAAAGAAGGTGCGACAGCTGGTGTGGCCGCCATGGAGGTTTGTGATAGTAATAACATAAATAATGAATAACAGCGGAGAGAAAGTGCACACCTGATTTTACACCAAACTATCTTCTTGTATTTCCTTCAGTTTAACTGGCTTAAATCTCAAACAGAGACTTGTATTGCTCGATATAATGTCCCATTTCACCAGATTATCGTAGCATTTTGAACATCTTTGTTCTAAACAGCTCACATGCTTTTTCAAGATCTACAAAACGTAAATACACATCCTAGTTACATTATCACGAATTCTGTTTCTGTCAAGTGAAAAATCTTATTTAGACGGTTTGTTTCCTTTTTTTTTACAGATGAATGCTGTTAGGCTTTTACTCCAACATCTTAAATTCGATGGGTTTCTAAATAATGCAGTGTGCGGATACTTCTTTAACAATCCACACTGAATATCATCTACTCGAGCTGTCTTTCCACATTTAACGTTTATGATGCTATTTTGTACCTCAAGTACTGATGTGTACTCCTGACTGCATTCTTATCGATATATTTTCTACTCCTGTTACTTCCTGTTTCATTTGCTTTGAAAGTTATTACTCCACACATCTAGAATATCCATCTTCGGTTTTTATATTGTCGTTATCATTCGATTCCTTTTACACTCTTTACTGTATTATTAGTTAATCATTAAACTTATAAAGCTTCTTACTCAAAACAGTCAAAGACAAAACGGAATATAAATATGCTTTATCTACCTTTCCTTTGTGTTTATTTCGCAGTTTAAAACTGACATCATAAACCTGAAGAATATTTGTCGAATGGGTTTTTACCCTTCAAACAATGAGTAAATAAAGGCAAATTCAAACCCTTTTCCAGTGAATAAACTGGAGGAAGGTAATCAACTGGGATAAGAAAAGAACACAAGGAAGAAATTAGCTGTTATTTCTCGTAAAAGTAATTAAAACTATGAATAAGTGACGGAGTATTTATTGCAAGAAATAAAAATTATTTTGATGATTAGTTTCTGTAGCAAATGACAAATTCCATGTTTTAAATTTTTTCCCTTTTCCTTGATCTCGTTCTCTTAACCTTAATTAAACTATAATGAATGAAAACTTCAACTATTTTAATGACATGAAATTGGAGAACTGGCCTCCACTTCAGTAGTGGTTTCTAACCTTTCAGGCACACAGATCGATTATCCATTGTTACGTAACACTAATGGAACATTTACGTTTTAGGCTTACGTGTTTACTGCTGCAATACATTTATTGGATTAAACAACAATTAGTTTTAAAAAACTTTAATAAGTTAAAGTTGCTACTAGTTTCATAGCTAACAATGATTGTAGGAAGAGTTCAGTTTAAACTTTCTGATTAGTTTATTAAAATAATTTTGGAAATCTGCTCCAGAGATCAAAAACTGTACTTCAAATCTTTTTAAGTCTCCCCTGAAAAGGGTGATGGTCTCATATCGAACAACGAAAGTCATGAAGGTTGTCAATCACGTAAAATGTCGACTCTAAAAAAGGGAGGTTGCATTCAACTTTATTTTGAATGATTTTATTTATTCTCATATTTATTATTATTTTCTCCTTTTGTAGTCGTGTCAACTAGTCTTACATAATTGAGCTGCGAAGTAAACTTAATTTATTTTGATTTCTTATTTGCTGAGCCATCGGTAAAATTCGAATACTCGCATTAAAAATAGAATACGATTCATCAGTTAAAAATTGATTTTTTTAATTAGTCCATATGAGTGCGATTTCATTGGAAGATGATGAGGCATCACATCAGCATGATGGAATTATATCAGTTACCATGTTCATCCTATAATACTTCTTGACCGAGTTGAATCTCGAAAGATAAATAATAATATATAAATAGATAAATATAGCCATTTATTGAACTAGCTATGGGAAAGGACTCTATCACAAACTTATTAGTTACGAGAACATGCCAATATCGACTCGTGATACACTTGATTCAAATTCCATTACGATATGCCTTACGTTTCCATCAATGAAACCTTCCAAAAATTTCCAAACCACATAAAAAAGCAAATGTAACTTAATGGTTAATTATGGACTTAACCAGAAACAAGGTTCATAATTAAAATCCACAATTTTAGCAATTTAGGCCTCGCAAAACCAGAAACTGACTGATAATATCAAGTGAATAAAAACCGACTTTAGTTTTCCCAACAGATATTGCTGTGTTTGAAGATTGCAAAAACAATTAAGCAAGCCAACTTTAGGTCTAACAATAGACAACTCACCAGAATGGCGGTAATGGGATCCCATTGTTGGATACTCGGTGAAGAAAGACCATCCACAGGCTGTTAATTCAACAGTTATCTTTCCAATATCTTTCCAAATCAAAAGACATCGTAATACCGACTCAGAAGTAGAAAGAGGTGAAGATGAGGAGGAGGTAAATCACTGATTAACCTAAACACTCCCTTAAGAACGTCCAGATGTTTTATGGAAAATAATGCACTTATTCAAAAAGAGCAACAATGCATCTATTGATAATTTCATTTTTATATTGTTGATTATTGTGAAGTAGAATATTCATGTGGAGGAAACCCTACTTCCTTGGACAGCACGTGTGACATCATTTTAACGACAGAATTCTAAAATTACAAAGTATTATGTAACTAGAAAAGGAAAAAATGGTCAAACAGATCAACGTTAACAGCATAATATTAGATCACGTCATGGCATTTTTCTCTGTTATACCCATCGGCAAACAATGTAACAGATTAGTACGAGCTCAGATACAATTACTGCCGGATATAACAGACGCACAAAACACTTCCGGTCATTAGCGATAGTGATCACACATAATATATTTAACCAGTCGAGATAAATAAAATTATTTTCTTAGTAAGATACGTAAGGAACATCCCAAATAAAGATGTAATATTTCTCTAGGATTGTTAAGTAATGTTATTCACGTAAAGCAAAATATTTTATTAATTATTGTTTAGTCATGTAGTGGGAGGAGAAATCCTTTCTTCAGTTTACTGAACTGAGATAGTCGGTCTCAAACGTTGTGTGTGGACGGGTATATATTAGGGCTGCCACTCGCATTTTTCGAAATTCCCCAGATTAGACCTCAAAAATACCCCAGGTAGTAATAACTAGGGCTAGGATTTTTAGGTCGCAAAAAAATGCAAAATATGCGTCCAAGTATACACTAAAAACATTTAAAACATCCGAAATATGCTCTTAAATATGCCTTTATTAATTTATAATACTGCAGGGTTTAATTAAAACATTACACATAAATTAAAAACATAATATAAAATACAAAAAATTGACATTTAAATAGTCACCTACTAACTGACCAGAAAAATGACTTAAAAATTTGCTCATTTTTTTTAATTAATTTTTTTTATTAATTCTTTCTTTCTCTTTTCCTGTAACAAAGTATACTTTCATTTAAAAAACAATTATAAGTTTATATTATACGAAGAATACATGCTTAAGTTACTTTAATTGACATTTCCTCCCTCTTCTTCTTCGCCAATATCTTCTGGTAATTGATCACATTCCCTTTGCTGCTTTGAGGTATTAAGTCGATTTTCATATCTATTATGAACTGTGCGACTTTCCAACTCCTTGATTAATGTTTTCGGTGGCTCCCAAGAAGTACACGTTGCATTTTGTCTCGCTAAGTACTGCTTTGCTAGGATTCTGTCTCTCACAGTTTCTGTTTTTAATGAATTAGCTAATTTTGTTTTTATACAATTCACTTGTGAGAAAATTCGCACAACGCACGCAGATGAATGCGGCAGAATAGTACGATTTGTCATAAAATATGAACAGTAAACCATATTTATTATTATTCATGCCATCTTTTATGTCAGTCAATGAATGCCAATATCTTTAGGAATTGGTAGATCTGATGCTACGAGATGATGAACTTCTCCACTCATCATCTATTTGATTTAACCTAATATCATCAACAAGTGAGGGGAATTGAGCAACAAGAGGAATAATGGTAGATGGTGACGGGCTAGGGTCGCTAGCAACTTTTGGGTCCAAGATTCGTAATTTTGCAACAATGCTGTCTTCTTCGAAGACAAATCTTTTCTTTATTTGCGAACTAAGTTCCACAAGAACATTTAAACAATCATTTTTAAATCTCAACAAAATAGAGTTATCTTCGAAAGGGTTTCTAATGAAGTGCGCCATTGCTCTACCACCGAAGTAAATATCATTGGCATTTTTATAGTTGTTTCGGTTTCTTGGATCAATTTCTGATAATTTAGCTGTTCTTAAAATCTCATCTTTAATGAAGCAACTAAGTAAACTGAGATATTCTGTTGATACATTTAGAAATAGTTGGTGTAACTTGAAATGCTCTGATTGAAAATCTATATTAAGTGTATTTACTTTTTCAAGAATATACTGAAGGAAAAAAAGCATTGGTCTGGTTCCAAGGTCAGTAAGTGTATCATACATTTTTTGGCATTGTCAATTTTATCTGTTCGTTGATTCATTTCGAAAGTATAGAACTAATGCATCATACTGTTCTAAAATAGGTGATACCATTTTTTCCCTTTTTCCCAAACGCAACCCATCATAGAAACAGATGGGACGTCATCTATCAACAGTTTCTGAAATCCACTGTTAACGCCCATCAGGGAGGGACAGTTATCACTACCAAACCCGATGATATTACTAAGGGGAATGCCATGATCCAGCAGAAGAGTTTTGATAGCACTGTAAAGACTTTTAGCACTTCCGTTCTCTACACATACTATGTCTAGTAATGCATCAGATACATCTTTTTTATCTGTATCCAAATACCGTACAACAACAGCCAAGATTTGAGTGACGGAGATCTGTACTCTCATCTATTATAAATGAAAATTTTTGATTCTTGCATATTTCGGTAAGTTGAGACTTTTTTCATTGCCAACTTTCCAGCAATTTGGCTATCCGGAAATGCGTGTTTACACATCGTTACAAAATGATCAACATGAGAAAATGGGACGTTATGCCCAGAAAAGAAGCTAGCAATTATTAACTCACTCCTAGCTAATTGTTTATCCTCTGTTGACGCTTTCTTATTAAGAAATTGATATAATAAACAGCTGTCGACTTAGCAGACTGATAATTACTTTTATGTTTGGCTGAATCTTTATGCTTTATTAGTGCAGATTTGTTTGCGTTTTTAAATGTAATATTACAACACTTACAATAACTGGTATCTTTGCTGTTCACGTCTTACTGCAGCCAATCTTTTAATTCAGTATTTTTTAATCGATCTTCTTTAAATGCTTAAGAATACCATTTCTGTTTTTTCTTTGTGGCTCCATATGGTTGGATTGGAAGTACCATAAATATGAAAATAAGTAAAAATATTGATAATTTAAACAATTTGTCAAACACTGTACAAGCACAAGGTTCTCTACGATAACACTGCAAGAGGTTGCGCTATATGTATGTAACGATGTAAAACCTGTGTGATAAGAAAGGGAAAACGAAACCAGAACATAGCAAAAACGGTTTATTTATCAGATTTATCAAAACAAAAAAAAAAAAAAATTCATGAATATAATAGTAAAATATGACAAAAATATTAAAATTCAAACTTTTGTTCAAATTTCCTAAGATTTGGGGAGTTTTTTTTTATTAAAAATCCCTCGATCTTTAGGTAGCGGCTAAATTCCCTAGATCTTGGGAAAAATCCCAAGGAGTGGTAACCGGTATATATAAGTATAGGGCTATGAAATGCATTATATCCCTTAAATAGAACAGACTCAACGATCTAAGATCATAAACTACTACACTGGAACCTCCGTAGAATCATCGTTGGAAACTCAATAACATTTTCTCAAACTAACCACCCTTCAGACAATACCTGTTATATTTTTTTTAATTCATTTGCAGACAAATACTCATATCAGACTCTGGAAACTCATTGCACTCATTCACCACTCTCCAAATAAAATAAAAGAAATCCACATCTCACGTCCTCCCTAATCATACGCTTACTCACTTTCCAAGAAGGAGCCCCCAAGTTCTCACCCCACTAGTCTTGTACTGAAAACAATTCAACATAAATCCTATAAATCTCTTTAAATACTTATATGTTCATAATATCTCTTTTCTACCCATTAACCAATTCTGTAATCCGCAAGTCCATCCTCATAAGGAGCATTAGGACACCTGCAACCTTCTTGATCTCTGGATCTACTTCATCTCCTTCTTATCCCCAAGAAACTCATATGATCAGATCTATGCAAAAAGTAGTCCAGATGGGATCTTATCAGAAGGTATAATAACTGTGTCAGGGTGTTCTCCAATACCCAAGTAATCCTATGAGCTGCTTCAAAACTTTTGCAATATATCCTCTGACCTTTACCTCACAATCCACCAGCATCCTTAGCCTCATTAACTTCCTACGGTCCATTTCCATGTAGTACACAGCTGGTAATCGTTTCATCCCAAAATGCATAGGAGAAAAACTGATGGTTTCTCTCCTTTGACCTTACTGTCAGTCTATATAAATCATCGTGCAAGATCCTTTTTAACTACCCAGTTTTAAATCATCAGCAAACAAGTGAATATTTCTCCTCAGATCATTTCCTATATCGTTAATGTAGAGAAGGTGAGCAGCGAACCAAGAACAGGTCTCCTCCTCTCCATCAATTACTCTTTGATATCTGTCTATTCAACAGCCACCCTCTTATTTACACCATCAGCTTCATATCCGAACTCATTTGCTCCAATTTATACAAAAGTGTTCTGCAGTATCCTGTCAGATGCCTTTCGCAAAGTTCAGCAGTATCACCGTGTAGTCAACTATACGACTCTACTTCTTCCTCAAGCTGTTATTTTATTATAACTTCTTGATTTCTTCTTTTGACTTTGAGGTATGCAGTCTTCTACTAAAAAAAAAAAACTTAATCATTTCTCCAACGCACTACTAACATCCTTCACCTGAAGTTCTTATGCATTGCACCGCTCCAAGCAGTTTCGCGAGTCTCTTGTAATTACCATCTCGGTAATTCCACATCTAATCTTTCGTAACTAATAATCCACTCGTTTAAACCAACTGCACAAGTCAAGATTAGATTGCGTGATCACTGTTACCAATTAGCAGCAAAGTCACACTGCATCAGAGGATCTTGTCTCTAACCAAACACAAGATTGAGCATTGTCCATCCTCAGATGCTTTCCATTACGTGCTATCTTGGATCGTTATTTACTAAAGCACGCATCGAAACATCACTCTGTAAGAATTCAGAATGGGAATTTTTGAACTTGTCGGATTCATTTTTGAACTAAAGGAGACCTCGTGCAGTCTATTTATAGCATAAAACGCAACACTGAACGTTACATTTATAAATATTTTGATTTGATTTCAGTATTTATAAATTCCAAATTTCAGAGGAATACAGGTTGAACATTTTTTCTGAGAATCTCAAACAACATATTATGTAGGAGAATATTTTTCAAAACAAAAAGATAATGGATTAAAAACATAAATGCAAGTGTACTATATTAATGCGAAATATGGTATCGGCGTTATACACGATATGTAACTAGGGCTAAAGCGGCTTGGAGGATTTATTATATATTAAAATACGTTCTATTATTTCATAAATTGTTAACATCAGTAATGCTAAATTATATCTTGAAATTTATCTAATAGATAAAATATTATAAACCGGATGGAGGTTAATCGCCAAAACTTTTGTCAATACTTTGTAATGACTACATGATTTTTAGAACTGTGTAAAAATAATCGATTTGCTAGCAAACATCGCTTAATAATGATAATAATAATAATACATTAGATTCCTTTTTTTAACAAGATTATTTTGAGGCATGATATTAAACACAAGTCTCACGAATATTATGTGACATTTCATCGTTCATGGTGTCACGTGATCAATGTTTTTTCCCCCCGTTTACTACTGCATCTCGTATGATGTAGGGAAAGAATGAATGAATGGAACTGTGCAAGTCTTAGAACGCAATGAACTTCTTTTGTATCTCCACTGACTAGAAAATCTTAAAGTTTGTCCAACACGACGGTGAGAATTGAACCTTTGTGTGTGTGTGTGTGTGTGTGTGTGTGTGTGTGTGTGTGTGTGTAATGAATGAATATAGCTGGAGTCCTTGCAAGAACGAAAGTGAGATTCGCCGAATGGTTTGAGTTAAACCACACGAAGTAAACTTTAAATTTGCATTATTTTATTCGTTTTTCCCAGACTTAGACTTAACCTAAATTAATCTGAATATCTGCAGTAAAACAAAAGAAACGTCGCTATTTTTTTTAATTTAAAACTGACGATACAAACTGCAGAACACTAGACTGACTCCATGTGTCGGTTGTACTAAATATATATTTGAAAATAGTTTTAAGACGGATGCATCGTAACAGATATGCCTTGATGATTTCATGGAAATAATAGATTCGCTCATCAACCAAGTGGCAGGGGCAGTCAGTGAATATTTCTACTGTTAATGGCAAAATAATATTATTCAATAAATGATTGATTCTTCATTATTTAGTTGAGTGGAAAAAAAAACTAAATGAAAAATGCACCGAGCTGAACTGGCTAGTCATTTGAGACGAACAGATTTTCATGTGTGTTGTGTTGAAAGTTATGAAGGCATTGCGCGCGCACACACACACACACAAGGAATGAAGTAATGCAGCTAAATCTCGATACTCAAACACGTGACCCTGTAGTTCTTCACACTGTACTTCTCTTGGTCGAATCACTCAATGCCTGTCAAAATAGACCCTCTGTACTGTTTGATTCAAAATATTCAAATGAATATCTATTAACATATATGACGTCACAGAGCACTCTCTATAAGAAACTGGTAAGCATTGGGCACACTCTTTGATTGCATACTTCAATAAATAAATAAATATGAATCTTTACTGTACTTCACCCTTACTTCAACATCAGAATGACTAATACAGTCTCTGTTAGAAATACTACTTTAAGTTCGCGTGTCCTCTAAAAAAATCTAACTTGGGTCGTTCAGTGCTTCAAAGACTTAAAGGCGAAGGGAAGAATGTCATGTTCCGCATATCTTGGATTTCAAGTACATTCCCATGTTAGGACCTTATAGACCGACTCAGTAGATTTGTTGAAAGAATTGTATCAGGAACATCGTTTCGAAAGGGCTGAGTTTCTGTCCATTTTGGGGATTTTTGACTGAAGGCGAATTAGCCAATCTAACCTAAACAGCAAGACTTCAACTATTTTAACAAAACACCACATAACTGGGTTCTGCGATAACATTAGCTCTCCTTGTTAGACATACACTGCAGCATCCAGGGACCAATACAAAATATCACTCCGCTTGTAGAAGTAGTAGTAACTAATGACATTTTATACTCCTGGAAGTATGTAGCTTTAAGAAATAATGATAATAAAACACTCGAACTTCTTATTGGATCGAAATGAGGCGAGATGTGATCCAAATTCTTCTTTCTAGGCAAGCCTGAAGCTACTCTTTAGTCATTTCAGTTCCGTTCATTTATTCTTTCCCTTTCTCTAAGCTAATTTTGTAGCTGAAGGTCTAACTGGTGCAAAATATTCTCTCTCTCGTTATAAGAATAAAATAAAATTTCCTATCTTAACCTTTGAATTGCCAATCTTTTTTGACAGCGATGCACCACTGGAAAAAACTTATTGTTCAAGAAGTATTACAAAAGGTTAAGAAGTGTTAGTAATTTTACGTGCGTGGAATTATTTCTTTGATAACGAATGATGCGAGAAATATTTCTATTCAGCCCAATTCCAACGTGCTGTTTCTCTCATTCATACTTGGAAAGGTTTTTCTATTTCGTTTATCTGAAAATTATGACGCCAATCAACATGACTGACGTTAATGATGTGTTACGCAGAGCAGCCAACAAGAGATTCGGAGGATTTTATTTGATGCGAAAAGATATTTGGATGCTATTATTAATCTGGTTCCTTCCCGATTAATAATAATTACCATTGCACATTGAATCCTAATCTGCTAGAATGGTCTTGTTCTACGACGGCTTTTAACACCATCCAGTGACACTGTCACATCGGGAAAAGATTTGGAATTCGACAAATAATTTAGATAGTTTCGAATAATTTTTTCCTGCTGCACACTTGTTTGAATTCTAAATGCAACAATGCAAAGTCCTGATACATTTACAAGAATTGTTCTGGACAACACTTGTATGCGACTTTGATTAAACGGTGAAACTAAATTGTGATACTGATAATTATGGTCAATATCCATTTCAGTATTTGCACAGATTGACTTTTTTTAATCAATTACACTTCTTTTGTTTGTTATTCTTCAATTATTTTCATCATCACGCTCAAATCAAGTTTAGAACAGGAATTCCATATTTTGAAAATCAACAAAATCAACTAACGCATCTTTATGTATAGTAATTAAATCGACCAGTAGTACTTAAAATATGTGTAATCACTCGGATATTACCATAAACTGATGATATTAATAATAAATGGAATAATAACTCATATTTATTACACCCTAATGGAAATAATACGATATCATAAATCACAAAATAAAATACTAGTTAGCAATTCACGCACGCTACTCATTTTCATATTTTTGATTACCGGAGATTATAATCTCGTTGGCATATTACTATTTGATTTATTTAACAGAGAAAACAACAATCATAAAATACTCTGTATGATTTAAATGGTTATTTACATTCTTATTATCAATGGAGAGTCCGGGAAAAAGAAATTTAAGTTATCATAATATTCAAGTTGTTTATCCGTGAGATGGTTTTAGATTAATACATCGTCTCAATGGCAGCGATATGCAAATGTTTAAAAAAAAAAAAAAAAAAACGTTTGACTGTGAACATGACAATAATTATAAGAAATATTGTATCATTGTCATCGCATCAATGCAATCTCTCTCTGATTTATATTTACTGCAATTAGAGAAATATTTCAATAAAATATAAAGTACTGAATTGTTAATACTAATCAAATAGATTAAGGAGGTCAGTAGTTATATTAAAAGTCAAAAAAATGCTAGTGGTAAACAGAAGGGCAGTTGGATGTTGTCAACAAGATGGCAACTGTCCTTGAATTTGCGTGTGGAAGATTTTAATGAACCTTGTTGCCTTCCTTCTTGATTTATTTATAGATCATTGTAGTTTTCAAACCCTTTATACCCTTATCTCCAATACCATATATGTGTATCAACAACACACGCCAACTTCCTTCTATATTATTTTGCAATAGTTCTGGTAAAGTAGGATTCGTTGTAATTATACTAAAATAAATCAAATCTTTACTAAGCTCCAGGGAAAAATATAATTATTACTCATAAACGGATTTAGTTGGAAGCAGGTTGTCTGTTTAGGTTACTCTAAAATAAGAATTAAGGCTATGAGGTGAATGTATTGTATTTGACTTTTATATGTCAGTAGTAAGACTGCATATTACTTGAATAAATACTCGAATTCCTATAGAAAAAAACGAATAAATGGTCCTTTAATTTTATAACGAAAAAATAAACTAATCTTTACACGGGTTAGCATAGTCACTACCAGCTGGGATAATATATACGGGTAAAAAAACAATATGATTTATAATTTTATATTAAGCTAAGAAAACGAAGTACCGCTTTATGTTTAAAAAGGATTTTCAGAGAATACTGGGTTGAGGATTAACTGAACTTGCCGGGATCTAGATGCCGAGTTTCTACTCCCCAATACCCAAGCCGCCGGCCTAGTTGGCCAAGTGGTTAGCGTGTCCGTTCTCCAACCAAGAGGCCGTGGGTTGAATCCCACCATGGGCATGGATGTTTGTGATTGTCCTACAAACTTTGTGTGGAAGGGGAATCTGCCACCCCTACCACTTATTCTAGCAGAAGACATCATTGCCAAGACCATGGGAGGTACGGCAGTGACCATGCGTCGTCTACGGACATCAAATGTGAAAAAGTAAAATAATACCCAAGCTTTGGATTCGTCTTTAGGTAGTATATGAGCTTCATCACCGACTCTGTGACACTGTCACGTCCTGCTTATTGAAGACTGGAATGGGTTGAAAGAATTACACATTTGATTTCTAAGAAGGTGTATCTTGTAATATTCAAGAAATTCAAAGATTTCTTGAATAATAGATTAGAAATCTTTCATATCTAAGATATGAAATCGTTGGCTATATTATTCATATTCCATCCATGGTATAAGAATGTTATTATTATTTAGGTTTATAATTTTTTCATGGCAAAGAACTGACAATACTTTCGTATGCAGTACTGTAAAGGACACTTTTTTTTTTCCCTAAGAAATGTTTTTGGAATGATTAATATTTTTTTTCAGCGCCAGTAATTAGTTTACATAACGTGTTATTGAATTATTTTATATTTAGAATTGAGTCATGGTCACTGTAACACGCGCGTGCTCCGTGAAACAGACAACAAAACAAATCATGTAGTTGAGTAATACAGTTTAGTGAACAAATAGCGGTGCTAAATACGTTGAAAATTGAACTGGAATCAAGAAATGAATTCCACTAAAGGGCTCTTTCATTTAGTCTAATACTGCTTTTTCATGAATGAATAACTTCTTGTTTTTCTTTAGTTAGCCCAATGGTTGTCGACCCTAAAAGTCAAATACTGTAGCAGAAGATTCACACGCACACGCACACAGAACAAGTAAAACTGGTGAATTCTTAGACTGATTAGAATTTCTACCATCATAATCTATCTCTATTTGGTGCATAATTTAAAAACGTGACAATGATGGATTGCATAGCAGTGTGGCAAGTTCGTAGAGAGACGATGAAACAAGGAATGCAACCTGACTAGATCTAGGAGGGAGAGAGAGAGAGAAAGCCGGCATATGAGTCGTCGTCATAACCCCCCCCCCCCTCCACAAACTACCGAAGAAATACATGTGGAGAATCCAGAAACAGCAAAGAAAATAGCTGCAGATAACATGAAATAAGTATATGAAACGTAGCTATAAGATACGAGATGGGGGGGGGGGAATCTTTCGAAAGAGGATATGGAAACTGGGAAAAAAAAGAAAAATAGTGCAATAAAATCAATTCGATTTAAAAAAGGATCCTTCTCTAGAATAAGTATAAGATTGTAATCATAACACAACTAGAATATTCCAAGTCCGTTTTAATATCGTCTATCTTGTTTCTTTTTATTGTTTTTCCAAAATAATTGAAGTTTCTCATGGATCGCATTTTGATTGTTTTCAGTTTTTCTTTTGTTCGCCAATCCATCTTGTAACGCGCCGACTTGTTGAAGGCACAACGTGCAAGAGTAAGTTTGAAGTTGAACCTCGATTATTTTAAGGCAGTAATGAGATACTGCCAGTTACCCTACGTTGTTTTTAACAGGGTAACTTGTTGCTGAGAGTAGAAATATAAAATGACTACTCTGGTACACGCAAGCAGAATTGCTATGGAAACGTGGAAGTATTGCAATACTTCGACGTTTCCATATCACTTTTGTCTTAGTATATAAAATTAAACAATTTTTGTAATACAGAGAGAGAGAGAGAGATAACATACATTCGTGTTTAGATATTTGAAAGAATAAAAAAAAATCTAAAACTCAAGACGTGTGAAACACTCCAGTATTCAAGAAATATCGCCGGATGTTAAAAAAAAATCTTTTAACCAGGAAGTCACAAACTGAAAAATTATAAGAATTGATGATCAGACGTTACAGTTACCTATCAAATGTTTATCATTCCGCATTTTTTTTTTCAATATTTTTTAAACACGGAAGATCATATAAATAAAAAATGACTTCACTGCGTTCTACAGGGTGGCCCAACAACAAAGTTTTTTTTAACATCACCAGAATTTTTATTACCTATGAAAAACCACATCACGTAAATGCCTTCATTTTCCGCTTTACAAAGACGGACCCTTTCCATGACTAATGCGCCACCTGGTATATTATTTCTTGAAATTTAATACAAGCATGAAGGTAATGACTGCAGCTACGACCTGAAGAACTATGTAATCGATATGTTTAACCGAGTGTGTTCTTAGGCTGATTTGTCTCTCTCTTTTGAGGGAAGATATTGAAAAAAACCCTTCCAGAGCTATTTACAACGACAATTCTTTTACGTATTCATTGTACTGGATAATTCGCAATGAATTAAAACGTTTTTTAGATAGGATTCGCGTTTGCGGACAAATGAGCTCCACGTTTCGATGCATTTTATGGTTATTTAGAATATGTAAATAATTAAGGAATTAAATATGCAGTTAATCTGTTGCGTGCATTAGTTTATTGTATTTGAAATCCAATTTTTAACATTTTCAAAGCTAAACCTAAAGTGTTTTCTATGCCAGTTTCTTTAAAGGTGGCGTTTGAGAATTTTTAAATTATTAATACGTTTCTTACAGACTTAAACCAGCCAATATCATCGCTAACTGACGAACACTTAAGTCTGAATTAGAACCATGATTATGTAACGTTATGATAAACTTTAATCATAACGTCTCGAGCTAAGGTGTTTTCAACCAAAAGGCATTGCCGACACTGACTGATCCTAAGAAACTGAAATCCTAAGTTACATTCTATTGAGAATCTAGTAATGTAACAAAAAATAAGATTTTGAAACCTAACATTTTTTTTTTACGTCCACTTTCTCAAAACTCAACTCCGAATATATGTATTGAAGTAGTCTCTGCTTCTACCCTTCATGAGAATTTCTGAATCGCTATCAAAGGGGGAGGTTCTAATTCCCCCTTTCTTTGGTAACTATTATTAAAGATCTCAGCAGGAACAAGTACCAGACTTCGTCACGCAGTACTTCTCACCTTTACCTAAGTGGAAACTAACGAGTGCTTCTGGGTAGCCACGCGGACCGGTAAAAGCCTCTAGCTACGGAAATCAAGGTTAATGACATCCCACTAATAATTGAGAGAGAGTCTCTTAAGGACTTATGATGCGGACGCATCTTGGAAAAAAACAGCTCCAAGGAAAGATGTATTAAACCCTCATTTATCAAACAAACATCTTTACTGTTGTAATCCTTGGCTATAACATTAACAAGCCAAATGATGAGAGCCAATTCGATTGTCTACATTTTGATGTCAAGAACTACACGTAAATAGACTATATTTAGATACGTTAATGAAAGTGCGCGAAAAACTAGAATGAACAATTTACGAGGGTCTCGTGCAATGCGCTACAAACGGAGTATTTTATTATTAATACTAGAACGTTTGGCACGTGCAGCACGCTACAATTGTATTGTAATACGGAATGCCATATTTTCAGAATGTTATAGCTGTTTAAAATATCTAATTATTGGTCATAAAATAATTATGAAATAAAAAAATAAAATCAAATTGGTCAATTTGAGTTTTGATTATTATTTTGTAGAGAAAGAAAATAAATTACTATTTTTACAGTCTTTTACAATCTTAGCTAAAATCGGACCTTTTTAGTGGCAAAAATATTCAAAAATACAAATAACAAATGTAATTGACTACAGTACCGGTAAATAGCTGAAGATTTAATTGTTGTGATAAATGGTGACGTCATTATCATTTTCATAGTGGATATTTTTCTCTGCGTTCAGTTACATAAAAAAAAAAACATCGAGCTACTACTCTTCGGCTATCTCCACACGACAAGTGCGCATGAAGAATAAAGGGTCAAGCAATAATTCTGTGTAAGGAAATATGATGTAATAGCATTCATTTATCGTTCGCATACGGAAGAACAAAAGAGAATTAACCTCACGCAGTCGAGAAAAGGCTATAGTAATAAACAGGATGATTTTAAAGTCACATAACCTATAATTTAAAAATTCTGTGTATGGGATAGACAATGGAAAGTAATAAAAACCAGAGAAATAAAAAGGTCGAAATTTTCTATGATGTATTCTAGTCATATGAAATACTTGTGGAGAGAGAGAGAGCAACAGATTCCGATAAAGACTGGACGTAGTAGAGAAATGAGATCGTGGAAATTTAGAGAGACAACGGATGAGGAAGGACCGTTCTGATTGAATAAGAAAGAAGTTTTCAGATATTCCTCTTTTGAGTTTACTGTAAACCGCAGCATGTATAATAATGTATTGTTTGTGATCAACAACAATCGGTCAATAGCCAAATAAATCACGTGACTGGGATAGATGAAGCTATGTAGCTTTGTGTACGATGAGATAAGTTGAGCTTCACTACACACATTATTTTTAGGGAAATAAATTTTTTATCGCGATTAATTCGAGTTCGGTTTTGAGACTCCTACTTTCAGACTGGAGTTCTTGGTTCGGTTTTTATAAATAGCAGTGACACGTATTTACGCAGTCGCAGTTCATCACTTATAATCAAAGCGAATATGAAGCCAACTTCGTTCCCGCCTCTAAAAGGTAAAACTTAAAACAACAATGAAAATAATAAATAAAACAAACCAATCTTCTTGCTTCACATATGACTCCAGTAAGATGATTTTATTTTTAGGACATTAGTTATATATCGTTCTTTTATTTCCAGTTGCGTTACAAATATAGAAATAAATAAGGCGTGTGTATATATATATATATATAATAAGGTCATTTAAGTGTAAAATTTATTTCCTAGAGTAGTCTTTTTTTATTTCGCATAACGACAGAAGTATTCTATAGAAGAATTCTTATGCGTTAGACTAGTTTTTTGAAAATTCTTTCATCATTAGGAGGCAGGTCTAATTAAAGGGAAAAGTGGACATACGAGTGTTACTTCCTTCTTCGTGCTGAATATTTGATTTCTACTGAGAAGCCATATCATTTCTCCTAAGCCTGACAACTTAATAATGGTGTGAAGCAATTTGTACCTGCCGTCTACCAGTAAGGGACCTACGCACGGTGGCAAGAACGTCATCGCTGTCATGACAACAGCCAATTATCAATCCACCATAGCAACAACAAAGAGAACTTATTCTGCGCAACTAGAAGCGATACCCCGTGAGAGAGAGGGTTCAACTTTCAATTACTTGAAAGAAAAAAAAATAATAAGAAGCCACTGCCCTTTATAGATTATATTTTATTTACAAGTAGGGTAAATAATTATGCAATAGTTTAAAGTGTACTTCTTGCTGCATCCATTTCTATGTAAGAATCGTAATTCCTTAGAATATCAGTAAATGGCATTGAAAGGCAACTTCGTTATTCACTTTCAGTGTCATGACATTGCGTGCAGATAAAATCGTACTCATTATGAGTTTGAATAATGGACTGGTTCTCTGTCTTTAAGAGGTGAATATTAATGATAAGAAGTTAACACGTTGCATATCCTGATAATGAAGTCAGAACCCTGTTCTGGTTGAATAACATCTCTCGTTTTTCCCTTTTAAAAGTTCCCTTCCTACCCTCGGCAGATGGATTTAATTGATGACAATAATTACGAATGCGAAATAATTTGATAGAAGATCCCTTTTTTTAGGACTCTTTGAATATATATATTTTGTGAGTTCAATATATCTCATCATCGGCCTTTGGAGTAAGAAAGGTAGATAGTAGAAGAGGAAGATAAAAAAAGATAGAGGTGTGTAGTGGTAGAGTAGAAAAAGAGGCCTCAGCTGATCTGCTTTAGCTGTTGACCCCCAGGGGTGCTTCTAAAACGGTCGTTGATTTTTCACTTTAAAAAAAGGAAAAATCCTGAAAAGGAAAACTGTAGAAGGACTGTGAAATCTAAAGGAGTTTGACAGAGGAGACAAAAAAACCATGATAAAAGCATAAGGAACCAAGATGGGGGGAGTGCCCGGCCCGAGTGATGCAGCCCACAAGGAGTTGCACCGCCTCGATGTAAGCCTTCGCAGCTCGGGTTTGATCGGGCCAACTCCCTCCTTGGTGAGTTAAAGGGACGGAGAGAAGGAAAGGAGTCTGTGGACGCTAAGGGAGGGCAATGCTTGCTTTGCCCTTAAGCTGTTCCGCTGATGATCTGCCGGATCTCTGAGGCTAAATCTCGAGATTTCATCAACTCGATCAGATTGTTATGTAACTCCATTTGCTCTTCTTTATTTAAACCTGGAAGATGTCTTAACTGCTCTGGGGTGAGAGCATTCATGTTCTCAATGTGGAGGTCCCCCCATCCGAGACTTATGACGTCAGGACCTCTCTTTCCAGTGAGCATGAGCAGAGGGTCTGCTAGTTGTTCTATTAGTATTCGGAGTTTCTCTTGGATCTCGGGTTTTTCAGTAAAGGTATTTATTCTTTTACATCTGATGCTGTTAGCCGGTGTAGATTTCCTCATCCAATTCGGCTGTGAAAACAGTTTTTGATTTTTTTTTGCATCTGTTCTCTCCGGATTACCTGGACCTTTTTGGAGTCGCATTAATGGTCTCCATTTCTTCTGTGTCTTGTTGTATTACAGTGTTAGTTTGTCTGTCCATTAGGTTACTTGGTCTTTGTGATGGGACGTTTTTAGTTTCCATTCCATTTTTTTCTCTTCTGTGTTTTGTTTCATTTTTTCTACTGTTGTGACCCTGGTATTCTCTGCTGTCTCTAAGATGGCAGTTTTTCCCTCATTGCATTAATAAGAGAAAAACGGCCAAACTTGCCTTATTGAATTAATAAATAATGTGACAGAATATCCTTTTTTTAAGAACTCTACGAATCAACCTTATAGTCCTTATAAGGACTGGCTTAAAGGGGCGAAGCAAGAATGCTTTTCATCTTTCCCGTTATCTGTAGAGGACAGTGTAGGGATAAGGTGTTATTGAGCTATTAAAGCTCTGATCATGGCAGGAAGGTAACAGCAATAGCCGAGTCTCAGTTAGAACTTCATTGGCTACAGCATTGCCATCCATTACCCTCCAAGGGTATTAATCACCGCATCTCACGGTCGATTCAAATTTACCAGATGACAATTCGTCCTATAATCACCTATGCCTCTCCGGACTGGAGCCACACCTCTAATGCTAACATTATCAAAATACAGCGAGTGCAGAACAAGTGCTTGAGAATGATTCTGAACGCCCTGTGGTATGTTAGAAACAATCACCTCCACAGAGACACAAATATTCCCTATATTTCTTCTTTTCTACGACCCTTAGCAATCAAGTTTTTCCTAAAGACGTCCACACATCCCAACGATTTGGTTCAGCAAGCTGCAACATACGAGGCAACGGACATATTCAAATATAGAAGACCAAAAGCTATATTAGCCTCCTTTAATGATGCATAATCTCCATGCCCATTCAGGGCGAGCAATCTGCTCATAAAATTTATTTTACCTTCAGTGTAACCACAACAGATAGCGGGGAATATTAAAATATTAAAAGCACCTTGCTTCACCCCTAAAGACATAAATGTCAATTGTCGGTTCAACAACCTTGCTCAATTATCCACGAATCAACCAATACAAGTTAAAAATTATAAATTCATTACATGAATAAAATAATAAGGTGTGATTGTTCAATACTTTAATTTTCCATTTTAAAATTCAAAATGAATATTTTAACTCTTTTAACATTTGTTTATTAAAGAAAAAAAAATGTATATATAAAATAAATATTAAAAAAATAAAAAAAGTAAAATAGAAGCAATACTTTAAATACTGGCTAGCACTGGAATATTATTTTTATTCTTTATCATATTATTTTATTTATGTTTGTATACCAGATTTTCTTGCTCTGGACATAGCAATGAATATTTGTGTTCCACTGTAATTAGTATTGGGGGCTGCTTTTCAAAATCGTGGCCAACGGCAGTTGATAATAGATAGAAATGGAATACGGTTTGTAATATTTCAAAATTAATAAGAAATTAGCTGTTATAGAAGCGACTGGATAACATGGCATTATAATGACTACCGAAAATTAGCTTGCAGTATTTTGATATGCGAAATGCCCCTAACCAGATACCTTCCCTCTGGTTAATAATTACAAATTAAAAATCGCAAAACCTGAAATGTTGCGTTCAATGACCTCGGTGTACGGAGCTGCATACGTTGTGGTAATATTTAGATTTCGATGGAAAAAAAAATCCAAGTACTTTCAAATTAATTTTTATATCACTTGTAAGAACATTATATACATGACTATTTAATCTTTAAACCAACACGTTTAACATTTTAGGACTCTTCTCTATTTGGTCTTATTAAATATTAAACTGGAACTTTATATTGGCTTTATTAGCTGACCAGATTTTTTTGAAAAATATATGCAATTGTCTACAAGTTTCACCAGCGGTTCTGTCTGGCTTCTTCAGGGCATGTGTAATGGTACATGGAACTCAACGTTTGCTAGTAAAAAAGAATGGAGTAACACTGTGAAATAAATTAAACCGACGCGTAACATCATAAGCATGGAACGTGGTGTATCAGTCATTATTTTTTGAGCGCGTTATACTTTTTGGCGAAGTGAAATGATAAGGGATTGCCCATGGCTAAGCCATCGTCGACGGAAGAAATTCTCCTACATATCTATTAGCTAAACATCTAGCCTGTATATTGAAAGAAAATATTTTAAAAAAAATCAGATTCCTTCATAAAGAATTCTAAACATATCATTGAAACATTAAAAGGCATCTCCACCTTAAAAACAGATATCATCGCAAGCTTAGACGTGATTTCTTTATTTACCAACGTACCAGTTGAAGAAGTTATCAATATCCTAGACAATCTCTATCCACACGACACAGCTCAGCTTTTTCGCCATTGCCTCAAATCGAATTATTTCAAAGTGAATAACACAATATACGAACAACTTGATGGCTTAGTCATGGGCATTTTCTGCGCACCTCCCTGAGCTGATCTGTTCATGGAAAAACTAGAAGCTGACATCCTTTCCAAATTAAACCCAAAGCTGTTGGTTTGGTGGCGATACGAAGATGATCTTTTCATAATTTGGAGAGGAACAGAAACAATCCTATTTGAATTTCTTACAAAAATAAATTTGTAAGAAAATAAATAAAAATAAATAAATAAATAAAATAAAGTTCACGTTAGAGCTTGAAAAGAATAGCCAATTGCCTTTTCTAGATTCACTAATCAAGAAACAAGAGGGTGAACAAATCCAGCTCACAATCTATCGAAAACCAACACACACACACACACACACACACACACACACACACACACACTGTACACGTTACCTGCCTCAAATCGAAGCAGGTAACGTACTCACCATATTGCACAGAAACTCAGCATAATCCATATGCTTAAGAATAGAGCGACCAACATTATCTCAGAAGAAAAGGATCTCCTTGATGAACTCACTCTCATATTTCATACCCTGGTAAGCAACGGTTACCCAGGAAATATAATCAAAAAGATTCTTCGTAGAAACCCTCCACAACAGCAACCTTCTGTCACGCAATATACATCATCCATCGTCATCCCGTATGCAGACTCAGTTTCAACAAAAATTGCCAAACTCCTGAAGTCCTTCAATGTCAGAGTTGCTCTCAAACCTGTCAAAACAATACGCCACATTTTAAGATCTCCTAAGGAGATCAATGCCTTCTTCAAATACGCAGGTGTGTACAACATTATATGTTCCTGTGGGTTAAATTACACAGGGCAAACATCGAGAAGCCTGGAAATCCGAAAACAATAACGTAGGAGACGTGAACAACAACAACAGAACAGATACTTCAGGATTAGCCCATCACTTTTCGATCTCTAACCACACCATCGAGTGGGATAAAAGCTCCATGTCCCCCTATATACAAGAGGATTTTCGATGTAGAAACTTTAAAGAAGCGGCCGTTGTACTCCGCTCTGGAGAAAATCTAAACAGAAATGAAGGAATGAGTCTGAAAGACATCTGGAAAAGTCTAATAAGTTCACTTAGCTTACCGGAATTTCACTTCGTTAAAAACTATAACGCGCTCAAAAAACAATGACTGATACACCACGTTCCATGCTTATGATGTTACGCGTCGGTTTAATTTATTTCACAGTGTTACTCCATTCTGTTTTACTAGCAAACGTTGAGTTCCATGTACATACACATGACCTGAAGAAGCCAGACAGAACCGCTGATGAAACTTGTAGACAATTGTATATATTTTTCAAAAATCTCTGTAAGAAAGCCTTATCTAAAGGTAAAACAGTCTCTAAAAATTCGGACGATCCCTAGGCCGCCGAATCGTAGGCGAAAGACCGTCCATCTCAGCGGTGGCTCCACTCAGTGATGGCCTTCCACCTACCACCACCACCGAGCAGAACCGCTCAAATTCCGAAGAAAAGCATTCACTGACAAAGCCCCTCAGCGGGCCGTGCCGGAGAACACTTTCCCCGGAGACTCAAATTGCTCCCTTAAGGCAAAAACCTTAAGAGAGCGTACTCAAACTCTCGAATCTCTGCGCCCCAGGGGGTAACAGCAACAGCCGAACCTCAGTTAAACTTCATTGGAACAGCATTGCCATCCATTACCCTCCAAGGTTACGTATGGTACTGAGTTGAAAGTAGCCGATAAAAATAAAGTTCCAGTTTAATATTTTAGGACTTTACGAATCAATAAATAAAAGTTAAACATTATAAATAATCGGATGAACAAAACAATAAGGGGTGAATGCATTATACTTTAATTTTCTATTTTAAAATTTAAAATGGATATTTCAACATTTTTGACATTTATTTATTAAAGATATAAAATTTTTATATATGAAATAAATATTACATTTATTAAAAATGTAATATAGAAACAGTAATTTAAATATTGGATAGCACTGGAATTTTATTTATTTTTATTGTTTATCGTATTATTTTATTTATGTTTGTAAAACAGATTTTCTTGCTTCTGGACATAGCAATGCATATTTATTGCTATGCCCAGTGTAAATAAGTAGAAACTATAATTATTTAAACCTTTAAAGACTTAAAGTAAAAAAAAAATCAGAGGATGGCATGTGGGAAAAAAGAAATGAAGATGGGACTGTGAATGCTGACGCACGTGTTACATTTAAGATAAAGGATCTAACGAATGTGAACTACGACGTTGGAAATGATGTTACCAAAAACAGTTTGAGGGGATGAAACATGACTTATCTTGCAGGTGCTATTGTAGTACCTTTAACAACGTTTTGCACTGAAGATAAGACTATAATAAGAACACTTACAAAGAAACAAGTCTCAATATGCGTTTCATTCTGTCTGGTACCATTTTGAGTTTTCTGCTGCCAATAAAAGAACTCGCCAAATCCTCGTGGCAATATCCTTAATCTTCCACTTTGTTCTACTACTGAGATAAACGGGAGATGCACACAAAACTCTCTCCCTAAATTGCCTCCCTTTTGTTATTACACATTTATGAAGTTTACGACCATTAAAGGGGTTCACTAGAGGGCGTTGCCTTCTTGAGTTGTTTACAGGTAAGCAAATATAAAATTCGCACCGTATAGGAAAATATGTATTAAGTAATAATAATCGGAGATGGCTTAAATGTAAGAAATATAATTTGTATCGATGCGGTTTCACTTTTTTTTAGTTTCTTTCTTCGATTTTGTCGCTATTAATAGAAATGTGAGCAGAGGTGGATTATCTAACAAATCTTGCTGCGTTTATATCATTGAAGACCTTAGATGCTCCGTGATTGCTTTTATTTTTCGGTTTCATTAGTATTTATTAAACTAATTTAGGTAAGTTATTTGCCTATGTTTTAGGTTTTTTCATTACACGTAATTTTATTCTCTCGATCAATGGTCCATATTCACTTTTAGGTCTTCGAGTGTGGAATATGAAGCAATCGGAAAATAAATGACAAAAATAATTATTATTGTTGGAAATTTTAAGATTATTAAAATTAATGTTACTTTATTAATACAATTTATGAATAAAAATTAATTTTGTTTATTAATTTTTATTAAGCTTTTTTAAACCTCTCTGGAACTGTTGGCATAATTTTATTTACTGAACTCAACAAAACTTAGGAATGTTGTGCACAATTTTCACACAACGCATTTAATATTTTTGAAAGATAATCTGTTGTTTTATAAAAACATTGAAATTATTTTACAAAAATAGACACCACTAAATGATTGATAAGCCTTGATCTTAAACAAGCGGTTCGGTGAAAGACAAAAAATCTTAAGTCTTTTTTTTTTAAGGATTTAGGAAGAAATTATTTTTAAGGTAATTACAAGCTATGATCATTTAGAAGCTTACATGGTCGAGGGATCAGAAAGTCAAATCTTTATTTTAAACATTTTTTAAGGTGGATAACGCCTTATAAAAGTGTAAATATGAAAAACGACAAGTAGTCGAACTGTGTACCTATCCAGAATTGATTTGCATGTGTTATACTCGGTAATTTGCGAATTACCTTAAAAATAAAGACATTTTCTGTAAGAACTAGCTTTTGTGATTACTGTAAGTCAGTCTCTGGGCCAAAACGTTGATAAATAAAGATGTCTGTCTTTCCATAGTTAAATGGGACATCTACGTCTTTCTCAACCGATTCAAGAGTTAACTAATTTTTGGCAAAACCAAACAGTTTTGTAATATCGTAAGGAACTTTGATTTTTACAGAGCAACACAACAAAATCTGCAGAATATATCAAAGTACACAGATGCTGCAGAATGCACGCGACTACTAATGATTGGAAAAGTTATAAACCATCCACCGGCTTTTTTAAAAGTTGCATCAAAGGATTGGATTGTCCCGTACTTCCTTTGGGGAATGAGGAGGCTGAAGATTTAATTATTTTCCGACGAGCAGCTGATGTCAGTACAATCAGCTAAATTGGTAGAAAGTAAGAATATTTTCGGAAGCATTGATGACTATTTAAATAATACATAAGATCATTTTATCACACTGTAAACGACTAATACATGGCTGAATTAGTTCACGTATATTCAGATTAGATGTTCGAAGTGTCTGATGAACGTCTTTTCCGCTGATATGTATTTATTCAGCAGGCTTTCTATGAGGTCTATTACTTAAAAATAAATAAATAAATAAATAAAACATTTTTGAATGAATTTTGAAAAATTAATCTGCCATCAGAGGATGGCAGATTCATTAGCAACACGGCCATCTTTTTTAATAAGATGGATTTGTCTATAAAATAATGGACAATCCATCTCATTAATTTTATTCTTTACCCACAAGCTCTCCCTCATGTCACAGAATACATTTCCAATCCTTAAAACTCATGGCTACAAACCCTATTATGGATATATTGCTATTCAGGGATTATTCTGATGTCTTTCTGATGGAAGAGGTATACATTTTGTCCCTTGTTCATCAATTCATCGTTCATGAGTTGAACGATGCCCGAGGGCTATCCTTAATCTTCGGATAATGTTATAATAGTACCATTTGAATATATTAAAGGTGGAAACACAGATATGCAAAATATGTGTCCAGTGCCTTTGCGACGAATCAAAAGTTGTTCCCAACTTTTGATTCCTCGCAAAGGCAGTTCTCAACAACTTGTTGGGAACTGCCATTTTCGCTGGAATGTTTTTTTTTTTTTTTTTTGAAATCTGATTCCGATTTAGATTGATTGTAATGTTGCATGTAATGCCAGTACAGTGAGGGGGGAGGGATAGGGTTTCGTTTCGGCTACAGGTGATATGATGATTTTGTGTGTGTGTGTGTGTGTGTGTGTGTGTTTCTCTGACACTTGTTGGGAAGCAAAGTGGGAGAATGGTCTAGGTTTAGAGTGGAGAGAATTATTTCAGTTATTTGGTTGGAAAGAGTGTTTGGACCAGAACCGTGAGAACAGTAACCAGTCCAGAGAAAAGAAGAGTGAAATCATGGAGGTTGTGATTACTGTAGTGTCAAAGGATAGCAGATGAGCGAAGGCAGTAGTAGCTTAAGGAGACTTGGACGTGGTTATGGTCCGAAATACAAAGAAAGAGGAGAGCTGATACGTTTCGGGAGGATTGGTTAAGTAGAGATCAAGTATATCAGGAGAGTGAAGAGGATAATCAAGTGTTCTGATTGGTTGATGCATCAACCTAGATCACTGCTGATTACAATCAGCAGTGATCTAGTTTTCAGAACTTTATGTTTCGATTTTCTTTATAAGCGTTGTCTACAAAGTATTTAGTATTCGCATACGCCTGTTAGCTATTCCTCTCTCCTTCAACGAGGGAGAGACTAGAGGGGGTTGAGGATCAAAGAAAAGTAACATGCGACGGCCACATACCGTGAGAAATTAATCACTGGAAACGAACTATCCGTGTTCCGAGATGGGGGTCCTTTTGTGTAATTTGACTACCACATTATGAAACTGAATCCCTGAGAAGAGATTTTTATGAATAAAACCACTTTTGGTACAATGTTTTAATGGAAGAATAAAATGCTTCTTGTATTACGTTTTAGTACTTGTAATTCAGTACTTAAAAACGGCATATCAAATATTCATTTCTTTTCACTGGTGAAAGTTCACGATGTTCAGCAGTCGATTACCTTCGTCCGTGGTCAGGATTATAACTAAGGACATCCTTTATTCCCCATGAAATAACTGGTGATCTTATCAATGCTCTATCCATCCATTGCAAGGCCGAAATGCTTTACATCGCGTCATAAACTGAACCCCAAGATGGAGTTAACAACGAAGATGTTGATAATTTTTCCAGTGCAGCCCACGTGTAAACAGCATCCATATCCCACGTGTGAACAGCATCATCCTGAGATTGTCATGAGCACATCCTGTTCCAAACATGCTGTCGGACAGCGAAAGCGTAAGTGGACAGCAGCATCAGATATTTACTCAGAAAAATAGACCAGTTGTCATGTTTCGTTACTTGAATTTTGCAGTGAGAGGCACTGAGGAGTGAGTAATTTAATAAATAGCAACTGCTTGGATTTACAAGTGACTTTACAAGAGGTACTTTTACCTCGATTACTTTAATATTATGCACCAAAAAATAAGAGAAAATATATTTCCCATCCTAGTGAAATAATCTTCATAAATCAGGGGAAAACGTTGAAGTCACAAATTAAACAGCGATTTATAATCTACAGTTTCGATTTTTTAAGAAGACGAATCATCGTCGAAAGTAATACTGATAATATTTACAAAGGGATATTATGACAATGCCTTTCTTGTACATGCATTAAACTTATTAACATACGCAGGGTTTGAAGTAGAAACTAGTTGTACCTTAAACTCGAACTTATCCTTTTAAAATTTTGAAATGAAGTCGAATAGGGAAGTGAAACAAAAATCTGGGAAGTTGAGGTGCAGTACAAGATGCTAATGAATCTGTTATGGATGATACTGGACTAGATATTCAACTGAGAATCTCTGCTTTAGCTTTTGAAACGAGTACGTAATAAAAAAATTTTCAGATAAACAAATGCACCGAATTTTCCTGTCACAGTTCAAATGATTTAGTTTATATGAATAAAACTTGAAAAAAAAGTAATTAATAAAATCTTTAGGGGAAAATGCTGTTACGTGTTCATATGTCTAGTGTAGTGTTACTCGCATCTTGAAAAAAATATCACGTCATTGGAGAATGAAGTATGTGGAGTGAACAGGATCATTTGCGAGCACCCAATAACAAACGTTTTGGCTCCCATTAAGGAATTGCACTCAATCCTGACTGTGGAAAATGCGGGGCACAATTTAAATTATGCTTTACCAAAATTTATTACGGACTTCACCATAATCTATTTGAATTACCATCAACGATACGTTGATGGTAATATTTGCAATTTGGAATTTTCGACGTCTGCACATTTAATCTCTTTCCATTGTGATATTACATCAAGGCTTTTTAAGGCAAGCTACACGCTGTGTTTTCTTGAGATAGCGAAGTATTATTCAGTCAGAGATAGTTGATCCCCCCCCCCAACTTCCCTCTAGAAAAAAGAACCTTTCGCTACGCAGATACTTAAAAGTTATACGACAAGGTCTATCCGTATGTTGAACAGAAACGAGGGAGAAAGAAGTATAGAAGTAAATAAAATTTAAATACGAACCGCAGCTCATTAAAATAAAAGTACGTACGATACGTAATATATCTTAAGTCACTTTTTAATCACACCGTGTGATTGAAATCATCTTCCATTTTAAGCCTTCACCAGCATCTATTCCCACAGTGGAATTCGTTAAATGTGTTAAACTAAAAATAAAGCTTCATGGGAAAAAAGTCCAACTGGAATCAAATTGTGAAGTGAACCTTCTATGATTGTTGGCTGTTCTTTCGCATCTTAAGCAAAAAGGATATTTTTCTTAAAGCAGTTGGGCTTCAGGAGCGAGACCGTTCCACAAAATTGAGGTGGATGTGAAATATGACTGGAAGTAGTAGGTTCGATGTGCATAGAGTTCGACTTTCAAGCGACATTAAGCAGCTGCTGCTCGAGTTCTTGTAGATCTAGCAGAAATGGAAGGCATAACTAATGCTACTGCTGTTGAACAGCGGCCATGAAAGTATGTGTAGAAGAGAAACAATGCAGACTCTGATCATCTATGGGTAAAGAGAGTCTGTAAGAGATGGGTCATTTACCGAATTGGATGTTTTAGGTGCACCACCCCAAATATGAGAAAGTATTCCCAATTGGCCGGATTTGGGATTTGTACAAAGTAACTTCAGCAGAAAAGAGTACTCTCTTGAGCAGAAAAATATGCCAAGTTTTTTGGAAGCTGAGGATACTACAGAAGTGATGTGATTGGGCCATGAAAGGTTTGGAGTAAGAGTTAGTCCGAGAAGAGATTTGGTCTTGACTGATGAGCTGATCATTATCAAAAAGTAAGTGGAGAAAATGTGAGATTTTTTTTTTACGAGAAAACAAGCACACCTGCATTGTGAAAGCATTGTGGCCGACTAGGTTGCTTTCACCTCAATAGAGGATAGTGATGAAGATCGGTGTTCACGGCACTTATTACAGATGATCTTGAAGGTGTTTGAATAAATACCGTAAGGCTATGAGTGAGTGCTATCATCAGCAAAAGTATGAATAGTCAATGGAGGCAATTCGTTTAATAAAGGGGTGGGTGAAGTGATAGAGCCCCGAGGGACACCGGCATAAACAGGAAAATATGAAGAGAGAACAGCATCCACAATTACACGTAGAGATCGATTTGAAAGAAGCCTAGCAATTACATAGGATGGAATTACGGCTAAAAGTTTCTTCATCCCATTTATCCAATATACAACAATTCAAAATGATAAGGAATAATTTAAATATCGCATGCGCAAAAGAAATACAGCAATATGAATTGTCAAGTTCACAATATTACACCGCCTATGAAATGCAGATATGTCGTATGCAGTCCGCATGTGTCTAGTGGAGTTACTCTCTACACTTTCCTTGAGCTACGATCACCTTCGTTTAGACAAGCGAAGCCTTTCCTCTCCCTCACCCGTAATATCTTGGTATTCCATCTCAAGACCAGTTTGTTTTAGAAGCCATTTCTATTCTCTGCAATAGTGAAAAGTTGAAACCGAAGGACTCGTCGAGAGTGATGAATAATTAACTAACCGTATGCAAATGATCCAAATTATCCTCCTGATCGGTAGCTTATCATTGTACTCAATTTTGAACTGTTTCACTCTTTACAAACCTAAATACAGTTTAAAAGCTACTTGTTCTTTCTACAAACTACAAATACCAACTTGCAGAGAACGAATCGCCTGCTAAAAAGAAAAAAAAAAAATCGCTGGCATTTTCCAAGACATTAGAAGGTCATTTAAGGGGTTAGCATTTTATCTGCTTGTTTCGCCGTACTGACATCGTAAAGTTGCTGCGAGAGAGAGCCGTAAAGCATAGCAAAAAGTCTGGGATACCGTAGCCTCTCATTTAATTTGACCCAAACAACAGCCTCTCCCTGAAACTTACCATACAAATGTCCAACCTCCTACGCAACGAATAAATCACAACCTTTTCCACTTTAGGTTATATACCACTATCTTTTCCACTTAAGGGAGAAAAAAAAAAATTAGTGACCTTTTGGTACCGTAACTGTTTAATTCGCAACAGCCTAATGTTAGCAGACAGCCCAATTTTTCACACGCAGAAACAGTCCACGTTGTACTATTTGCACTGTCAATTAAATCACTCAAAAGGAAAAAACGAATGTTTCTGTCACACAATCACACGCTAAATCAACGAGCTCCAAGAAATAATTATGCGTGCTTCCAAACAAGAAAATCACTAAGTATTACCTACTACATAATCGGGACTTCCATCATCAAATTATGCCACCCCGTATGAATATACAGTTTGTGTGTCACAGACAAATTATTCCTTCCTTGACTCTAAATCGTGACGACTGTAAGAGATGGGGTCTCTGCTCCACAGCCAAGGAAAGACATTTTTCATGGGGGTGTGTAATCGCCACAAACTGTGAATTAAATTTAACCTCCATTTTATGTGCCAAGCACAGTCACCATTCTGGAGTTTCGTATTTCTTTTCTCAGTAGCGATGGTCGTCGGAAAAGTAGAAGAAAACAAATATGAGTAACTGCAGAAGAGAGAATAAATCAGGTTTGAAGATGAGTACATCAAAAGGATGATGATAATCATCGATACGACTCCATCACTTTGAACTATTCGTAGTTGTTCAATTATTTGCATCAAAACGAATCTCCAAGATATACTGCGCTGTATTTTGGAATGTTTTTGTTGTCACACTGCATATCGAAACCATCCTATTTTTTTCTCCTTTTGAATACGACAAAAATAAATAAATAAAGTGAATCTCAGCGTTTTCGTTTTCTTCTTATATTACTTGCTGAACACTTATATGAAATATTCCATTCATTGGTATTAGGTGAACAGGTTTGTCGGCAAAAAAGTTTAAGATGTCTGTTAACAGGTCTCAAGATGATCTTCACCCTTGGAAAAGTACGACTTTCCTCTAGCAAACATATTAATCAGTTTTTAGCGACACGCTGACTCTTCTATGAGACGAAAATCTTGGTCCTCATTGAATCAATTACGGTTATCCTTGCTCTTCTCCTTCCTTCCATAATGGCCGCCACTTAATTGAAGGTTTAAATCTCAATATCTTTCCAATGAAATCTAAAATAGAAAACTCACATATACACACCCCTTAAGTTAAATATTTCCGATGGCTTTTAATAGTATTTCATTGCAATGAGACTTTATAGTTCAAGTGGTAATGATGATGTCCTCTGGTTGTAAAGAGTACCCAAAATTCCAAAGGTAAATAATCGCGTGAAGGATATCACGAAGCTTTGTAATGTCGTGTTTCAAACTGAATGCGAGTTAGCTGTATGATACGCAAGTAGTAGCATTTTTCTTAGAGAAAATTAGGTTTTTTTTCGTCTTGGAAAAGAAACAAAATGGCTAGAGGAGTTCAAACGATTAGCAGACACTGGCTTCCCTTAGTTGATTCTGTAATTCAAAAACACGTCAACCCTTTGACTTAAATTATGAATATCATAACCTAAATGATTTTATGCTTTAGTTGTTTCGTAATACCAGGTTAGAAGACCATCAAAATATTAATCACTTGAAAACAGCCTGAACACACTTTCATTAAAAGATTCGAATCTGGATCGATCGAAATGTTGGAAAACAAACCTGGAGTGAAGTATTGTGTTGCTTTTATTTTCTTTTAAATGCAGTTCCAGACAGATAAATACTTTTAGATTCGTTGAATTGTTTTGACTTGGATTCAGTTTTTACTAGACAGTCTGTGTTATTAATGGATATGGTGGAGTTCTCGACTTTTCATGTCAAATCAATGTAACTCATCACGTAATCATAATTCACGGGTGTCAACTGTAATACTCATTTAAGTCTATAATATATTTTCACTCGTGTGCGGACGAAGTGCGATAGTTGCTTCAGAAGTTGCTCTACACACGAATCTTGTTTTCGAAGACAGATTATTCCCAAAGGATTAGTTAAACTTCTTGGGTAAACAAAGAAAACGGCGCATATGTGTTTCAAATCATCCAGTGCATAACTTTTAGTATCCAGCAGCAAGAATTTAATCAGGGGAGTTATCAAAAATTGCTATGTTTCTCAAACAAAGACGAAGATAAATAAACAAAAAAATCTGCATTTTCTTTTCATCGAAAGCCATTTGTCAAATTAATTCAATCAGTTTAGCATCCAAAAGAAACAACTTTGTCGATTCTTGTCTAATACAAGAAAGGTCAGTTAAATTGATGACAGAATGCCCATCATAAACATGATTGTTTGTAGTAAAAATTAATGGAAGGGTAGTTTAATAGGTAAAATATTTCGAAGTTTTTTTATTCAGTTTTAAATTGCTTCCGTCTCTCTCTCTTTTCTTCTAATAGTCTCTGGAAAGTCATTACGTACACCAAGAAGTAAAGGGTAGAACCCGTCATCTCACGAACAACGATCATGATTTATCCACCCCTCATCTACACTTTTTTAAGAGTTCTCCAAATGCTACCAAGCACCGATCACGACTTCATGACCTTATCGTAGTTGTGCTGACATCACCATTAGTTGTGCACCATTTTTAGCCAAAAAAATTCCAAAATCTACCTCCGTGCATCTCTGCTAGAAACAATACTTAAGAGTCGTAATTCAGGTGGCCAGTAGCCTGGTCATCAAGAGAACGAAGACAACATTATTAGGGTTATATCTGGTTGCCGTTAATCACACAGAGATAAGCCACACTTGCATGTGGGTGTGTATTCGGAGCTGAGGAACTTAAATGCGTCCTTAAATTCTTTCTTTTGGATCATCTTCCATAAAATAACGCGATGTTGGTCTAGCAACCATTCCCTCCACCATTCTTAAGATATAAATCGGTGTTTTAAAACCAATGGCCAAGATGCTTCCAGTTATACATCCCAAAAGCTTTCAATCGTCTCGCTTGTTCTTTATTTATATCATCACTTGACATCTATTAAAAAGTTAAGTTTTGTTTAATAGTTTGAGACGGAAGTGACGTCAGAGTTTAGTCTCCGACACAGTTTACCAAAGTAATTTCTCGTTGTTGATAACAGTCAACTTGTCAGAAAATTGTTATGGCGCTGATTCAGATCCAAAGAATGCAAAAGATTTTAAATGGAAAATGGTAATTTAGTTGTGGCCGGTTGGATTGCTTTACTGGATGGAAAACGAAATTTCTGGGAAGTAAAACACTGCCACCTCCGTATGAAATTGACTAACTAATGCAGTAAGGGGTTTACATCATTATCTCAGGTAATAATAATCAAATCCTGAAAAAAAGGGCTTCAGATATATCATCAGATCAATAATATTCGACTATAAATGCTCAAATATGGAGTTATGAATGCTTTACAGTGAATAAACTCTGCCTAATTTAGAAAGACCGAATTTCAAAAGATTGAAATGGGTTCACACAGCACTCCTCCTATAGAAGAAGAAGAAGAAATAAAACTGAACGTGAGAATTATGGAGCAAATTCCCAACTTAGTATTCCAGGTAAGATTCTCAAGTATACTCGAAAAAGAATGAAAATAAGTAGGAAGAACGTGGAAAAATTCAGCTTTATCTTGAAAACGGAGAGCATACAAAACGAGTACACGTTTCTCGTCGTTCCGAGACAAGCTGAGTCTCCTAATGAGGGATTTTAAGCCCACCTGCCACCCCTTTGCTGCAACGTCTAAGGGCGAGTATATTATGTTTGTAGATGTGTGTTCACATGGGCGGTTTGTCTGTTTTGTGGGATGAAAAACCCTCCACTCCGTAATGAGGAAGGTTAACTCGACCTTTAATTGAAAAAAAACTAATCAAAAGGCTCCGTCAAAACCAACTGAGCTCATTACTTTATTATGTTGGAGAAATAAAAGAATGAAGGTATTAATAGAAAGGTGTATTGTTTGTTGTTCTTTAGCGCACGTAATCAAACGTTTTCGCATTTGATTTTATGATCAGATTTAATTTTTTTTAACTAATTCAACACGTGCCTTTCTTGAACATGATCAAATATTTAATAATCCCTCTCGCACATTCGTCAAAATTGTCAAGAAGACCCGACCCAGTAATGAAACTAGAAATTAGTTGAGTTAGAGACTGCAATTGGAGATAATTTGCCATCGTTTATAGCCATGAAGTATCACTCGTTTCATAATTCTTAATCGCTTTATCAGTAAATCTCTCACACATATTCTTTCTGGCTCTAATGCCTTGCGCAATTACATTCTCCTCGAGTCCCTCCCACCCCTTCGTATCCTGTGTTCGGCTCCATTTTTCAAACCGTTTCGCTGACCCTACCTGCAAACAGATGAGAGCTGTCAGAGAAGTCTCGTAGCTGATGAATCAACCTCTCGTACACCCAACTGGCCTCATTCAGCATCTACGTGTTATCCCACCTTGGCAGTCCACCCACCTGTAAACACCACCCTGTAGACGGTCACTCGCCAGAGATGCAACAGAAACTATCAGGTCTGCTTTTTTCTCTTTTTCATTCCACGTGCTAGCTGCATGAATATTAACAGCCCACTACGTCTGGTCGGCCGACAAAGTGAACCTTATGTCGTCCCTCCCCATGGAGGTCATTTGTATGGGGCACGGAGAGCCACTTCCAGTCCTACTGCGATAACGTCTATAATGACCCTATTCACATGTCTCCTACGAGCACGTGCATAATCGACGCTGGAGGCATCCCGAACACTTATCTGGGCGATTGCGAGATGCGTGTCGAGAAGGCGGATTGGCATATTTCTTCGGAAACTATGTGTCAGAAGGAAAAACGGCAACACGACCTCTTTGGATTCCCCTATCTTAATTAAGAAACAGTAGCGCGTTTGAGTCTGATAATGAATACAACTCTCTTGAACTGTAATCCAGATAAGTCACAGTTTCGTCTTGAGGCACTCCTTTGGAGATAACATGCTTAGAATCCACGCTTAGAGCGACAGACAGAACATAATACATTCAAGTTCAAATTGTTTCGCCTTCCAAATCAACACTATTTGAATAAAACTATGCTGGGAGGGAGGAGGAACCTGAAAAAAAAACCGCTTACCATATGCAGCAGAATACATTTCCTTCTAAAAAACTGATAAAACTAAGTTCAGAGTTCATGGGAAAAAAAAAAAAAAAAAACCGACAGTAGAAATAATAGGAAAGCTTGGATTTGGTTAAAGTAGAACTATAGTTGACATACCTCTGATCATGGGGTGGTATATACACTGCTTGAAAAGAAGTCAACGGACACCATAGTGATAGGAACAAACATCCATGGCGCCCACCTTAATAGGACCTCATTTCGCTGCGATTACTGCAGAAATCCTACCATTTTACACATTATTCTTCGCAGCACCCTACGGTCAAGAACTGCATATAACCCTTGCAGTTTATTCCTTTCACTTCCATCTCAGTATCGTATCACGGACTGTTAACCTGGGATGGTCTTGCACAGCGACACTATTCGTTATCACACAAATTCATCCTGGAGGGAGTTTTTGGCAACGTGTAGGATAAAATTCTATCTTCCTAATTTTGCCATTTCAAGTGTTCCTTAACACTAATCTAATCTAATTCTCATTAGCACTGAGTAATATTGCATCGTGTCAGATAGGAATTATTTTCGAATCATTTTGCGAATAAAGAGTTCGATTATTGGCGAAAAAAATACATTCGTAGTTTATAATTGCTCTGCCAGTAAAAATCTAATTATGATTAGGGAAAAATAGCCTGTGAGACAGTCTTAAACCTAGCACTTATTTAACAGAAAATACTATCCTTGCATAACTCAGGATTGTAGTATTAATTCTTTTTCTGTAGGTTGTAAAGTATATGGTACTTGACTAAATTATATTCTTGTTCTTGTTCATGTTACACAAATAAGCGAAATCTCAAAGTTTGCGACTTGGTATTCACAGAGCATTAGACTTCCTGTCTTTCGAATCCTACATTGCAGCACAACCTTTTCGAAAACTTATAGCCAACGAACGTCAACTAAACAAAATAGGCAAACGTTTGTCATATTATTTCCGATTGAAGAAATATATACACTGATGTTTCAAAACTAAGGAAATATATTATATTAAGAAAACATTATATTTTTAATTTTTTTTTATTCTAAACAATAGTTAAACTCATGAGGCCTTTTTTTCCCTTTCTACTTGTCAATATAAGGTACTGTGCTACCATTCTATAGCGTCATGAGTGTGAGGTCTGTTTACAGAATTAATATTCTCAACATTTTGTTTTTGTGAGAAATATCATGACGTCTGAGACAAAATTACACTTTTCAACGAATTTCATCAGCCAGTGGTATTTCTAGAAAAATCCGACTGGAATTTGAAACACGAGTCAAAAACAAATCAAACTTATTAAAATTTAAGTCTTTTTTAGTTAAGTACCTCTTAGGACAAGTTCGTCCCCCCCCCCCAACTGCCATTACAAAACGTCAGAGTGAAACCAGACTTCTAAGTAGCAAACCCGATTGTGCTCATAGGAATCTGAAATCATCGCACACAATGCTATTCTCAAATCTCAAGTGATGTATGAAATCGTAAAAAAAAAGATAATTAAGATGTGGATTTTAAAGAACATGATTATATATATCGGATATCAACTTTACTTCTCTACTTGAACATCTTATTTCTTCTGCGTGATCCCTGGTGCTGATAAAAATGCTATTTACCTGCTTCGTGAGACAAAAGTAAACTTTTATAGCGTTGTTGAGTGAGAAATAATACCAGATGCTGCCTTTGATAGGCTCAGCATCGTTCCGGTGCATTTCTGCGGCTGCTTTTTCGTAGTAGCCATCGTAAATGGGGTTCAACAAGTATGATACGATAAAGGTTTGTTGCCCTTAGCTTGAGGTAATAAAGAGCCTAAAGATATCCCCCCTCTTCTATTTTTCTAAGTGGGTCTATACGGTTCTTTAATTACCCATTGACTAGCATCACGCGACGGCTACGTTATTTCTTATCATTACATGCAGTTTCGTCAATTTTTTTTTTTTTCTACGGAGTCACGTATGACAAAGTTATCCAAGATGGCCCACTTAAATTTAAACAATCGTTTGGGGGGGGGTGAAAATACATCTTTGAAAACAGTCATTGAATTTCGTTCTGTAGATTGTGAGAAATTCGTGAAATTTCTAGAAGGCAAATTTCCTCTCTACGTATGGGATGTCATAGTAGGAAGAATATGTCAACACTGAGATTGTAGCACACATATATAATAAAAAAGAATAAGTGATTCGCGTAGTTATTAAGTATATTTCGTAATACTGTACTTAAAAAACAGTTATGTAATTTTGTTACTATATTAAAAATAATAATAAAATTATAAAAGGAAAATAAATATAGTATACGCCACATCATACAGAAGATTGCATTTCGCGCCAACGATCCCCAACCTATTTTCATTTAAAAAAAAAAAAAAAAAAAAAATACTGCTTTGAAACTATTGTTGAGAGCGCAATTTTATATTGTTGCCTCGGGCGCAAAAAAAGAGCTACTTCTGCACCGAATAAATTAGTTATCTTTAAATTGCAATATTCTGACAATGTCACTCAGAACTACCGAGAAAGAGCAAGGTAGGGAGCTAAGCATGTCACACACACCCGCTCCATCTACTGGCAATTCTCTGAAGCGCGTTTTTTCTCACCTTAGGTAAGTTACTCGAATTTTTCTTTTGATATTGTTTCTATGTGCAGCTAATATATTACAGTTATTTATTTCTTGGTTTAATTTCTTTTTTTTTTTTTTTTTTACTTCTAGGATACATTAATAAGAGAAAAAAAAAAAGGTAATTTCTAATCCCAGGCATTAATCTCAGTGTTCGACTCCTGTAACATCAAAAGATGTCCGCAATCGAATACGAATAGGCTGGCATTGCGTAGAGCTCTCAAATGCTAACAAACCCTCCTAGTGTGCTTCAATATGGGGATAGACATGACAACGTTTAAGACTATTTCATTCAAGAATGGCATCTATGATTAAAGCAACGTTACCTCAAGCATTAGAAGATGGAAGCGTCAATAAGCAGAGGACAGCATTTCCTAGTAATTGTGGAGGAGAATTGCTTATATTATACCAACACTGAACAGATAAAGATTAAAATATTACTTTATAATAAATTTGTAGACTTCCTTTTCACCGCGAAGCCAAAAACCAATTCAAAATTTGGCAAAATCAGACTTGCAGACCTTTGACACATTTTGAACAATTAAATCCCGTACTTTCTGAAACTTGATATTCAACACTGATATTTTCCTCATACAACTAAAAATCACAATAAATACACCTATTTACTAAGAAGGAAAGAAAGAAATAACACTCAAGTCCAGAGAGACCTATAGCTAACTTACAAGTCATCTTTAAACTCCTTGAAAAAGTACCCGACTACAAATCTTCTTACAGAAATACGTGATCTCTCAAATGCAGTAAGACTTCCAGGGAACAAAAACCACAACCATGCCTAGAAGACATTACAGACATAATAAACAAAGCACTTAATTTACAATAAAATCTATCCTTATACTTATCCATCAAGTTTTAGGCATTATCTGTCGCACAGTAACAAAAACAGGCACAAATCATACCCGGAGTGTGGAGATAAAACATGAAGTCCCTCAAGGTTATTCAAACGTTTGCCACACGAAGTCAAATACTGTATATCAATACGCCTCTTACACCACATAACTTAGTCCACACGAATATCGAAACTGCTCTTCGAAGCACAACAGGAACTAAGCGAAATCCACCTGGTACTGAACTTATAAATATTCCAGGAATCACGCACTTTGTGTCATCGATGCTGTACAGTTATAAATATCACTACATTAACAACAGCAGTCGTTAATGTCACTAAAGCATCCCATAACATACGAAATTCCTTGACTTTTACACAGACGATACCGTAACTGGATTAACAAACAATATCTAGATACCCAAATCGGCATCATTGCTATAAATTTTTCCAAGCAAATTTAGAGTCAAAAATGCTATTGGTGAACGGTAGATGGCATTTTGCATGGACTGTGGATAAGTGCCATTATGTGTAGATTGGGGATTTAAGTGGTGGAGATAGTGAAATATGTGGAGTGGTGTTCTCTATTACGATGAGGCTTTGGAGGTGACGTAATAAGCCATGATGCCAACTATGGTAAAAACTATATCAAAGAATTTGTCAATAGGACCTAAATACGGTGAACAGTCTATGCACACTTCTACACACTTGTCAGAACAAAAGATGGTATTTACATTATACGAAACATAGAAAGCACTCTACCCCATCCCAAAAATATAGATTATATCAAACCCATTCTCTTAAAAAAAGAAAAAAAAAAAAAAACTCACTCCGGCTTCGAAGTTAGTGACGCGACACCGCCTCAATGCCATTAATCATTTTACAAACTCCATTGCTATTCCTCCAAGTCATATTTTTTCTCTTCAGTCTTTTCTGACATTATTTTTCTTTTCACCTGTAATTCATTCTATACTAGTCTACTAATTACGATTCGTTAATTACACCATTTTGACACTGTCAACTACGTAACTATAATACCATTACCTCAATTAAATATACCAATTCGAATGTCATTAAAAAACACTCACTTTTTTTTTAATGACAGTAAATGTCGATTAGCAACTATTTCATCGTTAAATGTCACTGAAAAAAATGCTGCATGGATTTCGATATAAATGCTGTATTTTAATGCTTAAAACTTAAACCAAGCAGTTTGTAAACCGCATAATTAAATACCCTTTGGTATAACAGAATAAAATCATTTTAAATAGAATTAGCATAACAGTAATGCTGTACTGTACATTTTAATGTACGACAAGAATGTAACGTTACTGATTATTGTTACTATTAAAGTTTGCTTTACAATTTAACTCTCAATGTGTCTTAATTTCCAACCGCAGTAGTAAAAAAACAAAACAAAATATTGGTTCCTCTTTCTTCATGTCCCAATATTATCTTACAATTCATCTCTGATTTCATATGGTGCTATTTATCATCAATGCCAGAGGATCAGTTTCGAAGTGCAAAAAACATTTCTACAGTATGACACTCCTACTACTGTACATTGCTTCACAGTTGAGGCTACTCCTAGTTGCACATTCTCCCATCCAATGAGAAGAGACTATAGTAGATTAATTACTTCAAAAGCAACCACTTCCACCGATCACAGTACGCAAAAATAAAATTTTATTTATATAATTGTACTTCCTATAAAGAGTGGAGAAAGGCGATCAACCATCGAACGATGATGGTTGGATATCAGCTGAGGCTTGCTTACAGATTTCCATGACTATCGAAAACATAACGGCGGATTGCATTTCTAAAAAAAAAGGCTTCTCGGATCAGAACAGTCATACCAACATGAAGATAGAAACAATACATGCTGGATTCAGACTGTCATGTGGTTTTGCAGCAATTTTGATTATTCAGACCACATAACCTGTTTCATATCACCAAACCGAACGCGCTCCGGACACAACTGTTGGACGTTTCTTGTTCTTAGAGAAAGATGCTGAGTCTAGAAGTTTATGAGCATTCTATTTTTACACTTACGACTTGTCGTTCTCACTGATGTGTTTTCTGGAATTTGAAACTGGATGGTGACCATTGACCCAATTCAAGTAATTTTGTTTGCAGGTTTCGTTTTCAGTAAAAGACAATCTTAGGCGCCCGTAACTAACACTATGCATTGGAGAATCTACACACGAACCTTAGAAGTTAAGAAATGGATTCTTTGTGTTTGCTCTTCCACGCACATTATTCGGTCGCATCACAAAGGCCATCTCAGCACTTTCTCGTAGAAACCGCTGAAATCACAACTGCATGCAACGCGCCCCCTCCGAAAGCAATGCATGAATATTACGGCACAAAAGCAAAGCAGTGCATCCAGAGCGCATTCCACGGGATGAGAAAAGCACCAATTAGCAGACATAACTCATTGACGTCACACTTTCTGACATAATCTTCTAGAAATACTAAAACAAAGAGCGATTGGATGGATGAAAGACTGAACAGTTACAGAAAGGCTTCAAATAAAGAAAGCCAATATTTTTCTTACACCTTCCAACGTATTAAACTCACGCTCACTTTAAGATAATTAACTATTAAAACTTCCTATAAAATAAATTATGGCCAACAAAATATAAATAAAACGGTAGTAAAATATATCTTTTGGAGTTTAACCAACCAAGATGTACTTACTTCGTATAAAAAAATGTCATAGTTTCTTAAGGAATGAACAATACACGTCTAATAATTAAAGAGGTGGTGTTCAGAGCCCTGTGGCGAAAAATGTATTGGAAGAAATTCAGTCAAACATGATGTGAGTACACTCTAAAACATGGGATTTCGATCTTACAGAAAAAAAGAGAAAATTCTGCCACCGGTGGACAGTTGGCGCTAGAATCGCGTGATATTTGCATAATCACACTAATTATGCAAATATCACGCGATATTTGCATAATCCAAATTTCAAAGATGAGTTGGCGGATATAAGAAGGACCAAAACGAATTCGCGTCATTCAGATAAGACCGAAGTATTTATGCCTCTCACTTTAAGGGAACGTGCGTTATTATTCAAGGCACTACTGTGAACTCTATTCAGACAACAGTGCCTCTCTGGACTACTTCTCTTGAAACATCCCTACCCTCCCTGCGCACATCCAGGGTTGGATTCTCCCTTCACGGCGGCCGAAATAACAACAGCCTTTAAGCAACGCCGAGCCAAGAAAGCGCCTGGTCCAGACGGACTGGGGACAGAGTTCTATCGTGAGGCATGTGACTTCATTCTCCCGGCTCTACTGGCACTTTATAACACCTTCTTTACCACCGAAAACGTACCAGGCGAGTTCGTGGGGTGCCATACGGTGTTCATCCCCAAGGCCAACTACAAGATCCTGGCCAGAGTCATTAACAACAGACTCAAAAGTGGGGATGAAATACGTCATCAACAGCACACAAATGTATGGCATCCCAAGCCGATCGATAGAATTTAATCTGTACTTCATTAGAGGTCTGTTTCGTCTGGTGTCTATCAAATAACATCCAATGGCATTGCTTTCAAATGACCTCAACCGAGCGTTTGACAGCGTCCGACACTCGTATTACATCCTTTACATCCTTTGTAAAGTTTTACATCCTTTCCCTTCTCCAGGGAGGCTATAACAGCAGCTCTACTCGCCTCCAAATTAATGGATACTCATCTGATCATCAAGAAAGGGGTCAAACAAGGATGCCAGCTCAGCCCCCCCTTCTTTTTGCTCTGGTCCTTGAGCCTCTTCTTCAGGCAGTTAACTCTTGTGCTGTTAGAAGAATACCACTCCGCTCACCATGGAAGATTCCAAAATAACAGCCTACGTGGATGACGTGGTGGGCATCTTTAAGGAAAATGACTCCATCAGGAACCTCTTTAACATCCTTGATAGATTCAAAGTAACGGGAATAAAATCCAATCCCGATAAACCTCAGCTAAAGACATATGGAGTCTGGGACCCAGTTAACATCCCCCTGGGTCTAGGTTCTAAGGAAGACCCCATTACCATCTCAGGGGTACCCTTCACGGCGCAGCCTGAAGTCGACGAAGATAATCTTATCGCCAAGATGGTCGACAGTCTCAAGGACTGGAAAACCTGACCGCTGTCACTTTCCTCTCGCGCCACAGTAATAAAAACCATTGTGTTCCCAGCGTACCAGTATGTCGTCAACATTACAGACATCTCAGAACAACAAGAGAGCCTGCTCTACAGGAAACCCTTGAAGTTTTTCTGGGGAAACTTACGCCTGGAGGTTGAAACCAAGATCCTTCAACTTCCATGGAAGTGAGGGGACTTTGCCCTCCCAGTTCTGAAAGTACGATACCTGAGTAATACCGCATTCCATCTGAAGAGGATACTGCAATCTAACCATCTCAGCAATTATCTTGTTCGGTATTACTAGGGTTTTAGGCTTCCTCGCTTTGGTATTCCATCCCACTAAGGATCCAAGGCATAAATTGTCCCAAAATACTACAACCAGCTTTGCCAGACTTCACTGCAACTCGGCTCTTCTGGTATAGACATTGCCAACATCCAGAGCAGTAACAAATGGTACAACATCATCTTTGACCAGCTTCGTACTGACGTTCCAGATCTAGAGATCGACAACAACATCCTCTTCGGTCACCTAGCAAGACACCGTGGCTACCCGACGAGAAAGGACCTGGCATGGAGGATGGCATACCGCAACCTTCCAGTTAATTTCAACATCTGGCGGTTCCGCAACAACAGGGAACCCCTTTTGTGACTTCTGCCCGAGTGTGGACAATGTGGAGCATGTCTTCTATCAGTGCCTAGTCTCCAATAACATCTGGAGGAAGCTGAGCGAAGTGCTCCACATTCCACTCTTGACACAGGACCAAATCATCATCCTACAGTTCACACCACCAACAAACAACAGGCAGAGGTTACTAATATTTGTGATTAATGAGATCGAGTATCACATCTGGAAGGTGGGAAAAAAAACATGGCAACAACATCAATCCTCCGAGCTGGACAGACATCTCTCTGCTCGTGCTGTATTGTTTCTACGGGGAAACATGACGTTTCCTGATGATTGAAAAAGTCTCTAGGTGAGCAGAAATTCAAGAACATCTGGTGTTCTCCTCTCATCCTGTGTACCCTAAGAAAAGGAGTCTTCAAGTTAACACTCCTTTTACTACTATAAGATCCATAATGGAGTGTATCATATCTGTTGTCTACCTATTTGAGGTTCTCGTTCTAGGTCATCCACGGAGGGTAACTTGGATGCGAACCCGGTCAGGGAAGGCCAACTCTAGGCGATCGACCCGGATTGGGTTGATCACCCAGGCGCCGAATACCCCTGTGGTCTTGGTGGTACAGAAACAAACCTGTGAGGTCAGCGGTGAAAGAGTTAACCATCTGAGAGCTTACTGGATGAAAATTATTAGCCGAGGCCTAATTTTCTTCTTCTTCCCTTCTCCCCACCTCACCTCATCGTCATCACCTCTCCCTTCTTTTTCTTCACGTGAGGGGAATTGTGACCCCTTTTATTTTTCCATAAGCCACTGATGAGTTTTCTTGACTTTTTCACCGCGTTATTATTCAAGCTTTACTATCAACGACCGGGTAACGCTAATACTGCACTTCGAGAATTCCGGCGTTTGAAGGCCAGGAGAAAAGGGCCAATGACAATAAATCTTAGAAAAATGAGTCTACGGATCGAAAATAGTAGATCTTTATCAAACGGATTATTCTTCAAGTTGACGAAGTTGCAACTGCCGTCGTGGAACACGGAATGAATAACGCACAAGGGTCCAGCAGTGCTCGGGCAATATCAAGGCTACTGGACATGCCACACTCAAATGTGTAGAAAATCCTCCGTCAAATGCTGAGGATTCTTCCACCATAAGACGTTCTTAGCTCGTGGTGGATGATGCATGGTCTTCGAAGATCTTGTGGAGTGACGAGGGCACATTTTGTATCTCGACGGCACTGTTAACGCACACAATTGCCGCATTTGGGCTGCGAATAACACTCATGTGTTCCATCAGACCCCTTTACAAAACTCAGCGAAAATCACAGCGAGGTGTGGTTTCACTGCATCGTTTTTTATCGGCCCGTGCTTTTTCGAAGAACTTCGCCCGGCAGGACCAGTGACTTGTATCGTCTCTGCTGTTAGGTATCAAGAGATGTTACGCAACTTTGTTGTTCCGCAACTACAGTACCGAAGACGCCTTGACTCTACCATATTCATGCAGGATAGAGCACCACCTCACATTGGATTAGCGGTGCAGCGAATGTTACGAAAACACTTGACAGAACACAAGAGTGATTAGGCGTGCATTTCCCACAGCATGGCCGCCTCTTTCGCCGGATCTCAACCCCTGTGACTTTTGGTTGTGGCGCCATCTGAAACGCGTGTCGAATGTATGGCATGTTCCTGAATTAGCAAGCTTGAAAGACAGAATAACGCAGTATGTGAGGCAAACCAATGCAGATCTGCTGCGTTCCGCTGTAGAAAATGTCATTCCCATAATGCAGTTCTTAGAACATCTGGAAGGAAAACATATTGAACCGCATCTGTAAGTTATACACACACGATTTATAGCGCCAAATGTCGCCTGGCGGCAGAATTTTGTGCTATTTTTATTTTGTATAAATCAAAACCTCAGAGTATACTTACAGTTAGTTTGGCAGAATTTTCCAATAATTTTTTTCCTACAAGTTCTGAACACCTCCTCTTTAATTATGACCACCTTGTAGGTATTATGTGTGGGTATTACACATAATACCTACACTGCCATATTTCGTAATCATAAATGACTGAAACCTTCGTGTTTAGCAATTTTCACACATTTTAAACAATTCAAAAATTTTCGAATATGTTAAGACGCTGTATTTCTAATCATTATGTGGTAGATTGTTTCTTCTACTGGTAGAGCGAGCCCACCACCAACTTGCTTATTGGAGGTATTAAATGTCAATTTAAATAAAGTGCTATACTTGTCTCCAAAGAAGGTCTAAACTCCAGATTATTAAACTCCAACTGTTAGCTCAACTAAGATAAGAAATGTGCGATTGGTTTCGCAGACACATTTAAAAAAAAAATCAGAAAAATTATTTTAAAAAATTTGTCTACTTGGTAATGAAATTAACGTACATATATTCCAAATTTATTGCGAACCTCTCGAGGAAATTTATGTGTCGCACGTGAAATTGAATACGAGTACTTCCATATTTTATGACGGCTATAAGGCCATTCGACGTCCACAGGATAAATCCAAACGACGACGCAGGTTTGCGACCAATGCAAAGAGATTAATTCATTTTCCATAGGTCGGATAGCCTCAATAGGCCTCAAAAATCAAGTCGAAAATCATAATCTAGTCGCTTACCTATTCAAAAAAAAAAAAAAGTAGGAGGGAGCATACTCACGTATGTCTTTTAAATACTACTCTGGTGCTGAATTAAATTCGTTACATTCTACTGTGTTTCTGATATAAAACCACAATTCATAGGTCATTAATCGGGTCTTATTTATCTTAAAGATATATCGTCCCACAATGAGGTGCACTACAAACCTGATTACAATTTCAGTTCATGGATAAACCTCGTGAGAAAGAAACTTAGCAGGACTTACACGTTTTCTTACATGTTTGGGAGATTTAGCTGTGTGTGTGTGCGCGCTTTTGACGTTGCACTGAAATCAACCTGAAAAAGCACATATTAGACACTGATGAAGTCTTTGCAACTATATAAGTTATATCACTATTCGCATTCTGTTAATAAAATTTGAACATTCATCATAGTGTTTTATAGAGTAAAATATTAATAAACACGGTAAAAAATACATTAAATATGCTTAACATTAATTAATGATAAAAACAATATTCTCTCTGTTTGTCATCATTTACAGTTACAATAGCAGAAATCTCGTAAAATCTCGAATTGAAATAGCTCAACATAATGCGAGACGTGTCATTACTGCGTGCATGGTTTCCTTGGTAACGTGCAAAACGTAACAATAGGCAATTGCTCGTATAATTCTATGCGAAAAGTAGCCAAAGATTAATTAGAATTTCATCGTTCAGTAACTGAACAGTAAGTTAATATTTTAATATCGCCTATATTTCGAGTGGAGATGTAAAAAAATGACAAATATAACATCATTATGGAAGCCTATACGGTCTGCATAAGAGAAACATACGGAAATACAAATTTATGCAACACATTAGGAGCACTTGAATACAACATACACGAACAGACCCATACGGTGAAGCAATTTATTGCACCCTGAATGAAGTGTGATTAGCAAGGGATTAGTGACAGATAAAACTGATCGGCAACTGACATCTTACACAAGATCTAAACGTGCTCAGCGTAAATATTGTGTCATATTGCATCAGCTAAAACATATTCCGAGCATGTTGTCAGCATTTGGAAAGCCAGGTTGTTTTGAAGTATCACTGAAATTGGTATGCATGGAAATATTTCGCAATTATTCGAAGAAAAAAAAAATAATTATAAGAAATACAACGATTTTGAAAGAAGACGGTATAATAAGAGATATTAAGATTTAATGTTTATTGCAGTATTAAATTATTTTCTATAAATTTATTATCAGAGCGAGTGTGAAGTCGTGTAGAAACTGTGGAGGGGATTCTTGGGTGGACTAAACCACTTATCAAAATTGAAAAACTTCCCAAAATGATCCACTCTTGAAACAAATATGTATAGCACCTTGCAGGTGTATTTCGTCTTCGAAATAATCAGGTAACTAGCAGATGTCCAACAAGATCTCTCTCGAGATGCTTGAGCCAAAGTAGATGTCATTAAAACTGTAATTAAATGTTTGACTTTGATGGCCGATAGATAGATGTGTGCATATAAGAATGACATGCATTTGCACCTTGAAGGTCCTCGCAATTACACGTTGATTCACATTCACTGTGGGGTACTAGATTTAATTTGTTTAATCAAAGGTTTTAATGGATTAGGCGTGGTTTATTTAACATCTGAATGACACCAAAAGCATATCCGACAATCTCTATCTCTACCAGTGACTGGAAACCACCTATAGGGGGAAAGGTTCAATGGCAATCTGTCTTCTTATCCAGGTAATTAGATGTGCGTTTAATCATACAAAGGTTAATAAAAAAAAGCATTTATTTTATGAATCTATTTATCTAAAGGTGAGATTCTTATGAGGATCAGCGGAACTAAAAATTCTTCGGCTAATTAGGTTATTCTGTCCTCAGTGACTATTGGATCTTAGATTGTGGATTCAATACCACCAGCGAGAATCAAGGCCTGAATCCTTTATGATAATGATAAATAAACATAAATACCGTAAATGCAGAAATGAGAAAAAGAAAGATACCTTTATTGTTCAATTTATGAGCACATTAGTATAGCAATAAAGGATCGCCGGTCGCCAGTTCATTACTTTACTTTCTGAGAACACTGCAGTTGTCGAATGTAAATTCAGAAAGGGACAACACCCTCAAAATATATCTGAAGTCTTCCCATGCACCAACTAAATATATTCCAAAATTTCCTTGTGGCGCGATTTATCATAACAACACAAGACTTATCCTTTGGTATTACATCAGATGAAAGGTGCTTGGCCTGATAAGTTAGTAGGCCGCTAACTTTGGGCTATTTGTCAGGTGTCAAATGAGACGTGTGGAGAAACAGATTACAAATGGGGTTCGCATTAATTAGATTCTCGGCATAAGCAGACCTGTCAGCTGTTGGTTACATCAACCCGTATCACATCAAGTCATCGTTTGCCACGATTGGGAGCTAAACTTTAAATGACTTCATAATTAGGAAGTTAAAAAATAGGGTGGAGGAGGCCATTTAAGTAAGTGTGTTCGAGTGTGCCTCTGATAGTTCATATATAATAAACTAAAGACGGCAGGATAAAATAAAAACGCCTTTCGTGTTTATGATTCAGTTTTATTATATAATCATGTTGGGGATATTATCTTGAGTTATTACACAGGGTGATACAATGAACGTTCCTTGATATTACATTTTTGATACTAGATTTTTACAGAATATTCTGAGTATCTTAGTTACCTATCTCTTATAATTGTGGTTTTGGTAAAGTTAGTCGTTTAGCTTCAGATCAACAGAAAGTTCACTCTATAATGATATCCATCTTAATGATGACGCCGTGGAAGTCTATCATTTCAATATCAATACTGTAGGTGCCAACAATCATACTTCATTCTTCCATTAGACACATTGGCTCTGGATATTGATATAACCAACTACTATGAGGTATATTGAGAAAATAGATCATCTGTTTGCTTCACTTCCGTGTTTAGAAGAGATATTCATTTTTTAAAAAAGCTGATAGCTGTAATTTTAGGTACTTGCAGTTCCTACAAAAGAAACGTATGAAAATAACATTGAAACTTCGACAAAGCGCATACAGGCCAGTAGGCCTATCCTTCTTCCTTCTACGTGTTAGACCTACTGGCCTGTTACAGAGCTATCTTAACCCTTTATAAGCCGTACCCGTCCAGCGGATAAGGGGACTAGCCCTATGCCTCCCGGTATATTCTATGGCTGTATCTGCGTGTGATCAGGGGGCCGGTTTGCCTGCTTGCGGGAGGAAAAACCCCAGATAAACGGAGGAGAAAAACCCTATTGTCCACGCCCAAGACCTGCTAACTTGGCTATGTCTGAGAAAGATCCTTAAGCTCATCACGTCGAGGACAGGAATCGAACCCAGGACATTCTTTTCCCAAGCATATGGTTGCGAAGCGCATATTGATATTCATGGTTTGCAATAACTATTATTAAAAGCAAATACATATTAATACAAGAAATGAGGACAGATTACCTGGAGCTCTGATGCCAAAACGGCTGCCTATTAAATGCGTCTTATTCTTAATTAGACTACTAGATAGTCTTAGATCAGTTACTTGTAATCATACTACTAGATTGTTATGATTACAAGTAACTTAAGCCAGTTTGTTTAATGGGAATGAAGACCCAAGTTCGCTCCTCTACCATTTGTGTTCAAGAGCACTTTATAACAAGAGAATTGACATTGCATGGAATTCCACATAGAAAAGAAATTCTGTAAATGCCAAATATAATAAAAGGTTTTCAAAAGTTTCTAGTTATAAAAGATTATTTTATTCATCCTTTCTGCTCAATATCTTCTTTGCGGTGGAGAGAGCGAGTTAATACGTAGGTCCCTAAAATGCTAGCCATCTCCCCCCCCCATTAGGAATCTATACATTAATTTTATATTACTGTTTTTTCTTGTTCGCTTTGTTACTTCAAGGAATAGTAAGTACAATGATTAATAAGAATTACAGAAATGTTGAATTCAGCGAAACATATTCAATAAGCCTCTTTTAATTTCATTATGACTCTGAAACAGAATCCTTCTAAGAGAAACGTTAAATCAAGGTGAACAAAGGGCATATTAGTGCAAGCCAAGCCGATGTTATTAATAGACGGAGAATAAAAAATGTCTTCTTTCTTCATCAACTTGGATCGGTCCGTTGCTGGACGAAGGCATTCTCCCAATTTTCTCCATTCAATTCTATTTTCATCTTTTCTCCTTTGTATTCCAGCAAATCCTAAATTATTAAGAATGCTGCGCAGATCTTGTCCTCGCTAGCTTATAGTATCCGTAGATAAAGCACTACCGACTTCTGATGAAATCTAGTACAGGACAACTAACATATCTGTCGAGTTCTACGCACTCTTTGGAATTCCTGTAGTGACATATAGGATTATTTGGAATACTAATTATCTATTTCTATGGAATAAAAATCACTCAATATTAAAGTTGAAAAAATAAACTAGATAAAAGACGTGAAAGGAAAAAAACAGATGTTCAAGAATGATGTTGCCGGTATTGCCTTTCAAGAGTAAGATGTTAAGGCGATGCTGCAAGGGTTCAAATAAAAAAAAAATCCATTTTGTAAAGCATCGTGGATCCTTTAATAAACTATAATTTCAAACGAAAACTACAGAACAAAAAGCAGCCATTTAACCACATAATTGGCAGTGATAAGAGAGAAAACTTGCTTTGATCATAATTAAAATTCAGAGACAACACAGCTTACTTCACGATGCTTAACCAAGTGACTGTGTTAGATGTGGCCCGTGGACTTTAGAGAAACAAATAACTATGAATATCCTGATACGGAGGATGAAACGTGTGCACACACCTTTAAAAACCCTACGGCGTCACGGCTGCCTCACCCTTAAAAGTATCTGTAAAGAAAGTTGTACCGCAGGCAGTCTATAATAAGGTGAAAAAGAGGCTCAATTAGTGGCCATGACATATTGGATGCGAGTCAATGTCAGTACGGGAAGTAGGGGGGGGGCATGAGATAGCAATCACGAACTGCACTTAAATACTGAAACAGAATTTTTGAAATCGAGTAATGTGACAAGTTTTTGTGTAAAAGAACCTCCTCATTATAAGGGAGCGATAAAACATTACGTTTAGCTTATAATTATGTGAAAGTATTTTTCCCAAATCTTATAAATATAATCTTGTGTTAGATGAAATTTAATTATTGTGTTTACTTATTTGTATAAAGTTCTTTATTACTGTCCTAATAGCAATAATAACGAGGTGTCAGTTTTATGAATCCAAATTACAAAAGGACATGCGCACTTTCGGCAACGGATTTGCCCAGTCTCATTTGGGGTATTAATTTTTTCAAATAAATATTTGTTTGAATATTTAAATATTTTAAACATGCGGTAACTTGTTGACGTCATCATAGAACGACCGTCATAGGTTCAATTTCAGTTACCAAAAGAAGATTTTTTCATGTCGTTGTTTTATGCCAGTTCTTGAGTTAGTTGATCTTTAGGTCTATGGTCTATTCCCCTTGGAGTGCGAGTTCCCCTCGGAAAACTATTAGGCAGACCGGAAACCCCTACAAACAGGGAACCTCTTTCAAGTCGTTTTAGACATCGAATAAGTGGTGCTTTGGTCTCACAGAGGTATACGAAATTCATCTCCCACCTAAGAACATGGCGTGATTCAAACCAGCAGACTGTTAGGAATGAATACGTTGATCCCTAGAGCAACCAAGCTAGCAGATATTTCCACCCAAAAGCAGTTTGCTTTTGGTTATGAATATCTATTCATCCATGTTAAACACTCAAAAATAGCGATGCTCATTCATATACACATATAAAGATTAAAGAAAATCACGACATTTTGAGACTAAGTTTCAGTCGGTCTCAGAAAGTGGTAGTGTGAGCTGGCAAAGCCGACACAGTAGTCAATGAAAATACGCATTTGATATAGATAACACATCGAAGTGTGGCCTTACCTATAAATTATGAAATAGGAATAATCTTTTTTTTTTTTCAGATTAATCAAAAAGGTATAGCTACAATATCTTCTGTAAAAATTGAGCTGTTCCATCCCTAATACAGATACTTCTGTTCATTTAAGTCCGTTATAATATTATAACAGATTTATATAATGTAAATGGTAATGAAGAGAGAAAGATTCTGCGTTCGTCCGGTTCGGACCTATCAAGCATGTGTAACGATGTCTGTATATGTAAGGAAATAGATAAGAACAGAGATCTGCAATTTGTCGAACTGTGCCATGCAGACCACAGACAAGTGTATGCAAAAAAGGATGCAGGTAATTTATCATGTCTGTACACGAATGCTAGAAGTATCAGAAACAAAGAAGCAGAGTTTGTTGCCTTGGATAATATATTGGGACATCATGTAGGCGTTAGTGAGACTTGGCTATCAGAAGCAGACAAACTAATTGGTATCGAGTGTAAAGGGTACGGTATTTTTAGGAAAGATAGACAGGATAGGAGAAGAGAGGGCGTGATGCTAGTGATATCGGGTGAGTTCAGTCCAGTTGTAGTCATAGGTGTCAACTCTAATGCGAGTAACAGTTTTGCATGTGCCAGTGAGTTTGAAGCCATCTGATGTGAAGTGGAGTCTAACAAGATTGAATACACAGTGGGGTGTGGTTACAGACCTTGTGAATCGGTGCCAGTGACGAAGAAATGCATCATGAAATAAATACGATGGGCGCGAAAAGAGTGATCGTAATGGGGACTTTAATTATCCAAACATTGATTGGGTAGCTGTGAAATCGCATGAGAAGAATTTATTGAGCTGTTGCGAGACAACTTTTTCAAACGGCATGTGATAGAAGGAACTCGAGGTCAGAGAACATTAGACTTGATTGTAATGTCAGAGGGCGTTTCAGTTAAAGACGTAAGTATTCTGCCTCCGGTTGGTGACAGTGATCATGAGGTACTCACTTGGGAAGTGATTAAGTTTATGAATGTTCCATTCAAAAAAGGTTACATGTTGAACTACAAAGCAGGAAATTATGATCAACTGAGGAGTAGACTGAGTTCAGTGGAATGGGATCGGTTGCTGGATGGAAAGGATATCTACAGTGCACGGGAAGCATTTAAACAACACTTGAATGATACGATATCAGAATGTGTCCCTAGAACCTGAAGGACAAATAGAGGAGGAGTGAAATAGATGTGTAATTGAATTAAGCAAGATATTCGTAAGAAAAGGATGATGTGGAAAGAATACCATGTGCGTAAGGATGATGTGCGTTATGAAAATTATAAGCAGCACCAAGAAGAGTCACAAGTATTGTACGGAAAGTTAAGTCTAAGTACGAGAGGAAACCGACTCTGCAAGTATAAGAAACCCACAAGAATTTTATTATTGTGCTGCAAGTAAAAGAAAGAAAGAAAAAATGAATATGAAACAATAACTCTACTGAATGCAGATGGTATACGGATGACTGACTGATGCAGAAGAGGTTGTTCAACTAATGAGCAGCCATTTCACTAAAAGCTATCAACATACAAGCCACATTGAACTCGCTGATACCTCTTCACTGGAATGAAGAAACTTCGGTGTGTAGAAGAGGTATTAGAGCTGTTGTACAAACTGAATAAGAATTCAGCAATAAGGACTGATGAAATATGAGCACAGGTGATAAACCAGTGTTCAGCTGAACTAGCTACTCCTTTGACCAGGCTATAATGTGTGATAATTGCATAAGGGAAGTGCAAAGACTGATGTATCCAACTATTTATCAAGCAGTATCTCAAGAGTGGTGGTGGTGGTGAAGATTTTGGAAAAGTTGGTCAGGGCTCGCATTCAGATATAGGTTGACAGTGAATCTCTACTTTGCAATGAACAGCATGGGTTTACTAAGGGAAGGTCATGTTTTAGCAACTTGCTCACATCCTTATCCACGCTCACGCATAGACCTACACTTTTTACCGTGTAGGCATTCGGAGCCGAAATCCTACGGAATAGATTGGTTGCTCCTTATTCCTGGATGTATCCTATGACTGTGGCCTGTGTGTTCACGGGGCCGGTTTGCCTGCTTGCGGGATGAAAAATCCCAGATAAACTGAGGGGAAAACCGTGCTGTCCACGGCTAAGACCGGCTAACTTGGTTATGGCTGAGGAAGATCCTAAAGCTCCTCACGTCGTCGACGGGAATCGAACCTAGGACACTCCTTCTCCAGGCATATGGTTGCAAAGCGCATAGCCACTAGGCTAACCACGCGGACAACTTACTCACATTCTATAACAATGTTATTATTGAACTAGACAAGGGGAATGGATACACCATGATACTTTTGGATTTTGCTAAGGCTTTTGACAGAATACAGCATGGTAGACAGTTGCATAAATTGGAGAATATGGGTTTGGGTTTTAGAATATTAGCGAGGATAAGAGGATGATTGACTAACATATATCAAAAAGTGGTATGCAGGGGGGAAAGGATGTGAGGCAGCAAGATTTAAGATAATCATTGGTATACCACAAGGATAAGTACTTGGTCCACTGTCATCGAATCTGTACGTTAATGATATTGGGAAGGATTTGACAAGTTGAAATTGTGGGCATGGAAAATGGGTGTCAGTTCAATGTCAGTAATTCAGTAATTGTAAAATCATTCAGTTTAGCGTGATTAGATACCCAATGTCGTATTATATTAGTGGGATTATGCTAGAAGAAACTGACCAGGCTAGGAATATTGGAGTTTTAATAGACAGGATGTTGAAGCTCAAGCAAGGTCATGCAGCAAAACGTGTAAATGCAACTCTAAGGATAATGGCGACACTAAAACGAACCTTAACATGTAAAGATAAGGAAGTCATTTCGCCTCTTTACAAGGGTTTAATAAAACCTCACTTGGACTATTGCGCACAGATCTGGTCTCCGTGGCGATTCTAATACAGTGGAGAGTATCAGAAATGCAGGATTGTGGCATATTGATTATGAAGACAGATTGGGAATTTGTAGCCTGCAGACACTTGCAAAACAGGAGAAAGAGGGGTGATATGATTGAGACTTACAGACTTCTGCAAGGGTCATACAGGATTTCAATTGATGGGATTTTTCATTTTATGGAGGGTGAGGGGAAAAGGACAAGAAGGCATCCTTGGAAGTTGAGAAGGATGTGGTCAAGAAGACAGTGAGGAATAGATTTTTTTCTCGGAGTGGTGCGTGAATAGATTGCCGTGAGTGAATTCAAGAACAAGTATGATAGCTGGTGTCTGTAGCATGTGACCTCCCTAGAGGTCCCGTAAAATTAATTTTCTAGGCAAGCTTATGTTTACTGCCATCATCAGATCAGTCTATCAATCTCACCCTTCATAAAATAATAACAATAATCGATAGGGTATATCGGAGTCAAACTCGTTAGAAAATACAGACAGAATATTCAAAATTTGGTGGCAGCGTCACCTCGGGGTAATAAAAAAACTGCAGTCTTAAAAATGCAATCATGACGAAATTATAAGAACAAGTTTTAAGAGCTCTCTTGGGAATGATGGATTCGGTGATGCGTTTATTTTATGAATATAAGATTTATTTATTTTTTTCCTTTTTTATTTGCACTTCTGACCTGCAATGACAGACATTACTTTTTTGTTGATATTACCCCCAATTATGTAAGGTCGCAAAGCCTACTGCAAATCAGTGCCGTATGTGGGCAAGGATCTAGAGAAAAGTAATCTGGTGATATTCTTTTTGAGGATGTAAAATTTATAGTCCTTAAGTAATACTTCATGGAGAAGACTATTCTACAGAAAAGAGACAGAAGGAATGAAAGCTAGCTTGGTGGACGAACAATGTAAAGGGACTTTGAGCAGCTGTCTTTGTTACTGTAAGTTTATTACAAATGGGGGGGGGGGTCACGATGAAAGTTGGCAATAACGAACTGCCATGGAAATGTGCTTAGGAGAGACAGAATGCAGAAACCAACTGATTGCCAGACGGAGACCAGAGAGAGGGCTACAAGCCGATCCTCATCCTCCTGAACAGTAGCAAGAATTTTAGAGAGGTCTTTGGTGCGCTACCAAAAATATTAGCCAAGTAACTTCGAGTCTAGAAGGAACCCTGATTTGTAAATAGTTTGTATTTGCACAGATAAATAATAATGTCTTGAGCGAAAAATTGAAGTCTAGTTTTTTAAGCTCAGGGTGCTATAGAAATGATTTGATTATGGCAGAAAAAGCAATGAAGGATGCTGATCTCAGCATTAGCGTCCTGAGCATGATGACGACTAATCCCGAAGCTTGAGATGGCGAAGCACTGAGACCCTGTCACATGAGCAAGGGAGAGTAAACTGAACAAGGCCCGAGGTCAGCATGAGTAGACCTCCTTTCTTCAGGTACATGTGGAAACAAGACCATGTTATCCCGAGAAGCGAGATCCGGTTCCGACTCCCTAGCTAAACATCATCCTCACGCCGGGAAGCTTCAAGCCAGAGGCGTAGCTAGAGGGGGAGCGGTCCACCCCGGGCGGCACTTTGAACCTTTTTGAACTTTTGCAGTTAATTCTAAAATGCATCGAGAACTCAGTTCCAAATGTAATACTACTACTGCGAATTTTCCTCACAACTGCTGTAAGTGGTGCTAGTTGTGAGAGGAGTTTTTCTAAATAAAAATGATTAAGAATTACCTACATAGGTGTCGCACTGATTTGATCGTCGGCTTGTCGAGAGCTCCTGAAAAGATTAGTAGTATTTTGTGTTATCATTGCCAATTTTACTAGAATTTTGCGTAGTATTGTTTGCTTTTTGTTTCTTGGTGTGTCTGTGCGATTTTTGTGTGTTTTTTATGTTATTTTAATTATTATTTTTAAGATAAGATAGCGTACATATGGCACCGATAAAAAAAATGGCGGCCAGGTCGCCATGTTTGTTTAAGAGTTTTGATGTAAAAGAGTTTATGCAATGTGCTGTCTGTGAGATGTATGCTTTGTGAAGAGCGGTGGGAGTCTGGTTAAAGGGCGATAGTGGACTTAATATGTGCAGAAAGTGTAAGGAGAATGAGGATCTCAAGCGTGTTTCGGGTGGCGAGAGTGATATTGTTAACGATAGTCAGAATGAAGAAAATGACGGTGTGATAGGGAATTGCGAGATAGTGCCAGATAGGTGTGAGAGCGTCATTGAAAGTGCAAATGAAGGTAGAAACACAGAACGAATGAATGATTTAATTGATAATGAAAATGGTGAGATAAATGTGAGTAGTGAAATCACACCGTTGAGCGGAGCGATACACAGAGCAAAAAAGGCAACTGGAGGTTACGTTCAGTCCGTACGTTCAGCACACATTTTTCCGCAAAAGCGCGAAAATGTGTGCTGAACGTACGGACTAATAAACGGCGAAAGTCTGTTACGAAAAATAATAGAATGTTCGTAAACGTCAATAAAATGAAGGAGTGAGTGCTGTATGGGGATTCGCTATTAAGAGGTGTGATTGTTGAGAGTTTGACGAAATCGTACCAGCCAGCTGTGAACATAAAGGACGTCACCGAATCTATTCGAGTGCAAAAACAGAGGGTGAAAAAGATGATAATTGAGGCAGGAACAGATGATTTGAAAGAAGACAAAATGGAAATGATAGAGGATGTGAGGGAATTACTTGAGGTAGCAAAAGAGAAGAGTGAGAGAGTTAGGATGGCGAGTATTTTACCGCGGTATGACAGTGAAGTGTTTAGAAGGAGAGCCATAATTGCCAATGATTTTATGCGTGGGTTATGCATGGAGAGTGGTGTGGAATTTGTGGAATGAGTTCGATGGGCGAAAGGACTTATATAAGATGGATGGGTTACATTTGAATGGAGTTGGTGTACAGAGGCTTGAAAAAGTGTTGATGAATGATGTTGAAGTGGATGTACAGACTCAGGGAAACTAGATTTATTAAGGGGGGGGGAGTAGATATGCAGACTTTAGGGAGGCAGTTGAATGTATGAATGAGTATGATATGCCAGAGCGAGTACGAAGGCCAACAAATCGGAATGGGATAGTTAGTATAAGGCATCAAAGTAGGGATGGGACTAATGGGCTTCTGCAATTCATGTACACTAATGCCAGGAGTATTAGGAACAAGAAGGAAGATTTTTTGGTCTTGGTTGGTACTTCCAGGCCACAGGTTGTTGGTATTAGTGAAACATGGCTGACAGAAGATGATATAGCTAGTGCGATTGAATGCGACGGGTATAGCGTGTTCAGGAGTGACAGGGAGAATAAAAAGGGGGAGGAGTGTTATTGATGATAGCTGATGAGTTGCAGCCAAGGAGTATAGAAGTTGAACTGCAGGATAGAGAAAAGAGCACATTTGAGGCTGTTTGGTGTGAGATAGAATCTAGCAGAATAAAATATACAATTGGGTGCTGCTATAGACCAGGTGATGGAATAGATGGTGGGGATAGTATGCATAGGCAAATAGAAGAAATGAGCGGAAGGAGGGTAATTATTATGGGTGATTTCAATTATGGTAACATTGACCAGAAAAAGGAGAGGGCACATGGGAGGAAGGAAATGGATTTTATTCGGTTATTAAGTGACAACTATCTGCGACAGCATGTAGAAGAAAATACCAGGGGGCAGAGAGTACTTGACCTAGTAATTGCAACTGAGAATGTGGCTGTAACGAACATGACCATGTTGCCACCAATTGGTGAAAGTGACCATAAGGTCATGACTTGGGAGGTGGCTAAAGGAGTGGAATTTACAATTAAGACAGGGTACATGTGGAATTTCTGGACTGGTAAGTATGACAAGCTTAGGAGTGTGCTTGGCTCAGTGCCATGGCATGTAAAACTGCAAGGGCTGGATGTTGATAGTGCATGGAAGGTGGTTAAGAAGTGCAGGAGGCAATGGTTGACTGTATACCAAGAGTCCGAATAATAAATCAAGTAGGGGTTAAATGGATGAATAACACTATTAAGCTTGAGCTGCAAAAAAAAGAAACAATTATGGAGAGAATTTAAGGAGAAAGGTAACCAGCAGGTGCAGGAACAGTATAAAGCTCAGGCCAGGATGGTAATAAGGGTGGTCATCATCATACGTATCAAGGATTTAGGCCTAGCATGGCCTGTTCCGGCCTTAGAAGTCATCGTTGAATCGTTTAAGAGGACGTCCTGGTTTTCTTTTTCCTAATGGCTTGTACTTTAAAAGGCTTGTTTTGGTAATCTTTCTGTTTTCATTCTTTGAACGTGTTCCATCCATTTATGTTTATATTTTTTAATTTTTTCTATTACTGGTTCTTGGTTTAATTCTTTCATAATATCTTCGTTTCTTTTGTGATCAAATAGGGTATACTTTGCAGTTTTTCTCATAAACTTCATTTCTGCTGTTGTTAATCTTTGTTTGTCTTTTTGTTTCATTGTCCAGATTTCGCTTCCATACACTAAGATTGGCAGGGCTAATGTATTGTATACTTTTAGTCTGGTTTGTTTTCGGACTAGGTTTGGTTTAAATATAGAGTTAATTACTCCTGTTATTTTTAAATATTTTGCAATTTTTACGTTTATATCTTTTTCATATGTGATCATACATCCTAGGTAGTTAAATGAATTCACCTGTTCTAAGATCTTGTTATCTATTACTATTTTAGTTCTTACTGGATCTTGTCCTTTAAAGGCCATAGTTTTTGATTTTTCTGTTGATATTATCATAGTTATCATACCATAATCTTTGGATATCTCATTTAGATCTAAAATAGCTTTCTGTAAATTATCTTCAGAATTTGTAATTATTATTTGGTCGTCTGCAAAGAGGAGAGTATTTACGTTAACTGTAGGTGAAAGTTTAATTCCTTGGTGTAAATTTTTACTCCATTTTATTATTATTTCTTTTAAGTAGATACTAAAAAGAGTATGAGATGCTGAGATCGGACATCCCTGTCGGACCCCTTGGTTTATCTCTCTTGTATATGATAGCTCGTGATTTAATGTTATTTGTATTTGATTATTTTCATATATACTTGTGATAGCTTTTAGGATATTATTTGGTATTTGTCTTTCTTTTAATATGTTAAATAATATGTTTCTTTTTAACTTTGTCAAATGCTTTTTCAAAGTCAATAAATGCAATATGTGTTTCCAAATTATATTCTCTTCTTTTCTCTATTATTAATTTTAGGCAGAAGGCTGGGTCTATACATGATCGTCCTTTTCTAAATCCATTCTGTACCTCTAGAATAAAGTTTTCGGAATATTTCATTAGTTTGTTATTTAAGATTCTGCTATATATTTTGTAACAGGAATTTAGTATACTGATACCTCTATAGTTTTTTGGGTCATCTCTATTATCTTTCTTAAAGATAGGAATCACAATTGCTTTTTTTCCATTCTATTGGGGGGGGGGGGGATACCAGTTGAGTAAATTTTATTTAAAAATAATAAGAGTCTTCCTTTGAATCTTGTTCCTGCGTATTTATATAGTTCTGAACCTAGCTTATCTTCTCCAGGTGATTTTCCGTTTTTTGTTTCTTTCAGGCTGATTTCTAATTCTTCTTCAGTTATTTCCTTTTCATTTTCGTTAATTGTTTGCCAGTTGTCTTTTTTAAAATATTTGTCTGTCCACAGTTCTGTGTAGTAATTTAGAAATTCTTCTAATTTTAATTCAGTGTTTAATTTTATGTGTTCTTTGGTATCTGCATTTAGGTGTTTCAAAATCTTATATACATTGGGTCTTATTTTATATAAATCATGTTCTAAATTAGAAACAAATTTATTCCATGATTCTCTATGTCCTTTTCTGACTTCTCTTTTAGCTATGGCTCTTATTTTTTTATATTCAATTTCATCTTCTAATCTTTTACTGCTTAACCATTTGCGATAGGCTTCTTTTTTCTTTTTAATTATTTCTTTGATTGTATCATCCCAGATCTTCAGGTTTTTTTTTCTTTTATTGAATTTTTTGGTCTTTCCTAAGCTTTCATTTGCTGCTGCATTTAGTATCGTTTTTATATTAAGCCATTCTATTTCCATTTCTTCATTTTGTTTTATTTTATCTAGATATTAGTTAATTCTTTGTTCAGATAGCCACTATACATTTGTGTCATTCAATAGTCTAGTTTTATAAGCAAATGTTTCAATTTTTCTTTCTGTTCTTGTTACTTGTAGCCATTTAGGTGGTAATCTTAATTTTATTTTAACAAGGAAGTGGTCACTGCTTATTTCATATCCTCTGTGAACTCTAACATCTAGTGAAAATTTTGATGTCTTTTCATTTAATATGAAGTAATCTAATATTGATTTTCATCCTCTTGTTGCCCAAGTATATTTATGTATGTCTTTATGTTTATAGAAGGAATTCATTATTTTTAGGTTATTATAAACTACAAAGTCAATCAATTTTTTACCATTTCTGTTTAGAGTGTGTTCTCCATGTATTCCTATATTATTCTTAATTTTCGTGTTTCCAATTCTTGCATTTAAGTCTCCTGCTAAAATTACGTAATCATTTTTATTTATTTTATTATATATGTTTTGTAGCTGATTATAAAAATCAATATTATCCTGTTCTCTTCCTTCTTCTGGGACATATAAACCAATTATTGTTAAATAGCCTCTATCTATTTTTATTCTAGCTTCTATTATTCTTTCATTCCATAATTTATAATGTTTTAACTGTTTTGAAAGGGAGTTATGAATCCAAATCATGACTCCTGCTTGTGCTCTTTGGTCTCTGTCGACTCCACTGTATATCACATTAAAATTTTCAGTTCTCATAGTTCCTTTTAATTTCTTTTTTGTTTCAGTGATTACTGCTATTTTAAAATTTCTTTCATTTAGTAACTGGTCTAATTCTATTTCTTTATATGCTATTCCTCTTACATTCCAGTTTGCTATGTGTATTATATTTTGCCGTTTCCATTTTCGTTTTCCTTTTTCCATTCCAGGGTCGTTTCCCATAGATTCAATCCGATTATCTTTTTCTGTCAGCTTACAAGTAGGATTATGTTCTCCATGTCAGGAGACTAGCCTGACGATGGAAACAAGGGTGGTAAGAAAAGCAAATGCGGATTACGAAAGAAAACTGTCCATGCAGGCTAAAGAGAATCCCAAACAGTTTTTTCAATATATTACAAGTAAAAGGGAAAATGTTCATGGCAGAATGATTTTAAAAAATGCTGAGGGTAGGGAAGTAACCGAATCAGTCAATATAGTGGAATTACTGAGCGAGCACTTTGCAAGAGTATATCATCCAGGTGGTGACATTGCAGGAATGGAAGAACCAACAGCTTATACTGGAATTGTGATGAATGAAGTAGAGGTAACTAGTCTATTCCAGAACCTCAATGTCAATACATCTGTGGGATTGGATGGTATAACAGCTCGTGTCGTACGTAAAGCTTCTAAAGAATTGTCAGTGCCCTTGACCATTTTGTTCAATTTGAGCCTGGTCTGGATCAGTCCCAAGGGGGTGGAAAGAGGGGAAAATAGTTCCACTGCATAAAGGTGGTTCCAAGGCTGTTGTTGAAAATTACCGGCCAATCAGCATAACAGGAATCATTATCAAGGTCTTGGAAAAAATAGTCAAGAGGAAAATACAAGATTGGATAGATGAAAATGGGATACTGTATCGGGGACAGCATGGTTTTGTGAAGGGTAGGTCATGCCTCAGTAACTTGCTCACGTATTATAACACAGTGATGGCTGAACAGGATAAGGGTAATGGGTTTATAGTGATTCTACTGGACCTTGCTAAGGCCTTTGACAGGATACCACATGGAATTCTAATCAGTAAATTGCAGCATATGGGGATGGATATAGGGTTGGTGAGATGGATAGGAGGGTGGTGGACAGAGAGATATCAGAGTGGTTTATTTAGGAGTAGAGTCCATAAGACGGCCTGTGACTAGTGGTGTGCCGCAAGGATTTGTTCTTGGACCAATGCTGTTTAATTGGTTCATTAATGATATAAGAAAGGATCTGAGAGGAATAGTTCATTTGTTTGCGGATGATGCAAAGTTGGGTAGGGCAATAGTGAATGCAGATGATGTCAAAATTTTGCAGGATGATTTGGATAGATTTGAGGCCTGGGCTAAGGAGAATGGATGTCAATTTAATGTGGCAAAATGTAAGGTTATACATTTAGGGTGAAAAGATTAGCAGCAGTGTACTACATTGGTGGAACTGTACTCCAGGAAATTGATGAGGCACGAGATTTAGGAGTGTTGGTGGATAAGGAGTTGAAGTTTGGGGGTGGGGGGGGGAACATTGCAAAAGTGTCCAAATCAGCTCATCAAATCACTTGGTTGCTGAAGAATACGTTGACAAGCAGAGACAAGCAGGTTATTGTTCCTCTGTATCGAGCCTTGATAAGACTCCATCTCGACTACTGTGCCCAAATTTGGTCACCTATGTTTCTTCTTGATGGGGAGGAGGTTGAGAGGATCCAGAGGCGAGTAACCAAGATGATAGCAAGTCTGTGGAATGAAACTTATGAGAACAGGTTGAGGATTTGTGGGTTGAAAAATTGGTTGATAGGCGGAGGAGGGGAGATATGATTGAGATATTCAAATTATTGAAGGGTTTCTATAAAATTAATTCAGAAGATATTTTTGAGAACAGGGCTGGTTGTGGGAGGACTAGGGGACATTCATGGAAACTGGGCAAAAGTGTGGTTAGTAAGGGTATTAGAGCTGGGTTCTTTACTTTTAGAGTGGTGAATGAGTGGAATGGGCTGCCAGAGTCTATAGTGGATGCTGTGACAGTGAAGGAGTTTAAGGCGAGGTATGATAGATACTGTATGAATGTCAAATAATTGTGATGAATATGATTTGGGGCCTCCCTCGATGAGTCTAAGAACTCCCTGGAGTTGCCCGTAATAATAATAATTACTATGAAATAGACTTCGCCAATGTCATCGACTTTTTCTAACAGAAATCAAGAAAAATAACATTTTAGAATGTTGAAATTAAAGTTTTACTTCAAAAATAAACATTGCGTTTTAATTTATTTCCCTATATGTCGTTTTGACTTTTTGTAATATTTTGGTGTGTATTGAGAGGGGCGGCAAACTCAGGGATCGCCCCGGGCGGCAAAATCTCTAGCTGCACCACTGCTTCAAGCTAAACCCTATGATAACCTATCAAGTTATCATAGCTATACTTGTGATTGCGATGATGACAAATAATAAAGCCAGAGCCCCTGATCCGAGACATGCTGTCCCCATCTCTTTGATAGAAATCTCTGCCAGGTATGAAGATTTAGATCCTTACTGTCACTGAAGTAGTCGTTCAAAAATGCCTTGTATTGTGGTTCCTTATTCCATATACATAAAATGCAGAAATAAACAAAAGAGAAGAATATGAAAGAATACAGCAGTTGATTGCTTGTCTGGATAATGCCTCAAATCTTAAACTTCAACGACCCGTAAAATTAATTTCTAGGCACGCTTACAATCACCAGATCTCCCTTCACAAAAGTTGAAGGAAGAAACAAAAAAGGGCTTTAAACTTATAAATTTAATATTATAAATGGGTTGAACCAATCAGGAAACCCAGTTCCTTAGAGACCAAATTATTTCAATCTACTAAAGGCTTCCAATAACCAGAATGGTGGCATCACATCGGAGGACTAAAATCATCTGCCACCTAATAAAAGAATCGCCGCTATTTAAAATAATTAAATGTTTTTAACGACTATTATTAAAATATTTTCAGCAGGCGAACATTGTAAATAATAAATACGCTCAATGCAGTACTGGAATCGTTGCAATAGAACAGCTGTGTATTCTTAAAATTCGATATGGCTCAGCAAATAATATTTTGCTGAGCCATACTCAATAGGACTTGAACAGCTAATGAAATATTGTCGTTATTGGCAACAAAACAACCAACGAGATATTGATGATCAATTCGATTTATTACTGAAGATATGTATGATTAGTAAACACTCTACAGTTTATAATAAATCTGATAATTTCTTATTTTTATGCCATATGATCATGTCATAGTACTTGGATAAATAGAGACATCCGGGACATTGTTCTTAATATGTACCACAAACGAGATTACTATCCCCTTATGTAGACACCAGTATTTAAAGACATAAATCATAAGATACTGCATATAAAATTATATTGGTAGCGGTAAGCTTAGATAATTATCGAAATCGCCAGAAGTTACTGGCAAGTGAAGTCCATTATTATGTATTTAGATAATTTGAACCTGGGCGATTCTAGGCGAATTGCGCTAAGCAAAAGAAGCCTATCAAAGAGCGAACATGCTATTTGGTGTACTCTACAATTAAGACATAAAGAGTGAGATGGGAAAAAAATTCGCCGCTTGAAAAGAGTGGTTTGGGGCAAAACAAATTTTTTTTTTTTGTGTGTGCTATAGACTTATCGTTAACCACAGGAATGATAATATCAGATTATCCTTAACTTTGATTGAACAGCAAATCCCGCCACGATTTTATGAAAAGTGCCAAACAGTGCTTCCATAAATAAACAGCTGTAATAAGATTTAATGCCGAAAAATACCTCAGTGATTTGAAGCACTAAATACACAGTACAGAGACAGCATCAAGTCAAACTTAGAAATCTCTCGGTATTATTGCTTTACTCATATTTTTATTAACAATCTTAACGTAATCTGACACAGCGCAATCTGTTGTTGCAGAGGAAACTTAAGTAAATGTCACGTCTTAAGGCGATACGTAAGAAATCAAACTATATAGAAAGATGTTGAATTACAATATTTGGAATTCATAGTTCTCTGGAATTTGTTCAAATTCTAATGCTAAAAATACTCGAAATAAGTCAAATCATATCCTACTGACCATTTCCATCTTGAAGGTTGTTAATAAATGCGATCTTACTTGAATATTCCACGCGATGCAGACGATGGGACTTCCTTGACACAAAATATGCATTTCCTCGACTTTACTTCAATCACTCAAGATGTCTCTTCATTACACTATATTAGCACCACATTTGTAAAAAAATTAAATTTTCTCTTTATTATGTCTTACGTTCCATCTCTGCTTAAACAATGATTGTGCAAAACATGGTTAAGTTTTAGGTTACACTATGATTAATTTACCTTCGGTGTCCTCAACGTTTTCTCTTGTTAAGGGTGGGCACCAGATGACCATATCATTAATCATATTGGCATGACGTCATACGTAGGTAGTGGACAGAGATGATTAATTTTGATGGATAGAAAAAAAGTTGAAGTAGGCGGTGCAACTGTGGAAAAATCACAAAAGATCGTCCTCAGCACATCCCTGTTAAAAAAAAAAAAAAAAAACAGGACGCCAGTGTATGGTGGTGATAGCTATCTATAATCTTACCGGTGATCTCAATGACCTTGACATGCTGGCTGTGTCAGTTGGAATTCATTTATCTTGTCAAGCACAGTTTGAACGTCAGTAAAGGTCAAGCCAAGATGTCGACAGAAGTGAAAATATAACAAAAGTATCATTCCTTTTGACGTAAAATTCAAGGATGGCACACGACTTGGTATATCCAATGTATTTATTTATTATTTTCATAGTGAGGAAGATCGTTCTTCATTTAGATTGAAAATGAACACATTCAAATTCATGTAATTGTTTTGCAACAGGCAATTCTAATAACAGATATATTAAAATAAAAAAAAAAAAAAAAACATTGGTGGATCTCACCATCAGTCTGTTGGTATTTCTTTAGCTTTAACGTGTGTGGAATTCTTACGTAAAAAACAGTGAGTAATCAAACGTTATTTATGTTATCATGCGCACATGTATGTTAGAATAAAGTGCTCTCGCATATGTGCGTAGTATGTTATTTTTTCAACAACCAACCTTTGTATTATAGTCAGTGAGCAATTATATTAACTCCCTATTGAACAGTTTCATATTATTAATCCATTATTTAACTCATTCAGAAGCTTAATTTACTAATTACATTGTTACAATATATATGAAATCATTGTTTAACTTGAAAAAGAACGACATCTGGTGACTGGAGCTTATCTTTGATCATCTTCATGCGTAGTTTAACTACGAGAGATGCAAACACTTCAACAATTTACTCGCTTCCTACTCATCAAGCCAAACTCTTCCTATTAACGTGCTACTTTCCACATGCTAGAGTGCCATCAGGAGTGATCTTTTACAGCACAAAAGAACTATTTTAATTTTAAAAATATATATTTTTTCTTAGTACGCACTCAGTATACAATAAGTGCATTTCGGCTACGTGTTGTCATCAATTTCATTAGCCCGTTATTGCTCACGAATTTCCAATGAACCCCGTCGTACCCCGCAGTTAAAGCCATCATTACTTCTCCTTTCTCGCCTATAATTGACTGACCATCGAACAGTGACTGAGAAGCCATTAAAGCGAACCCCATTCTAGTCTGTAATATTCGCGGCCGAACAATCCTTACTCGCCGGTAATATCTGTAAAATCCAATGTAATTCTTCTCGCGCTTTTCGCATGTCAATCATAAGATAATAGGAACTCGGTTAGCTCAAATTATTGTTCCACGAACGTGTTATCCAACATGTTTCATGATCATGCCAATAGAGGGGAGTTATTTGAAGTGAAAATGAATCATTTAGCAGGAAGCTATAATCAATAAGTTTTTTTTAAAAAAAACTGAAATGATAGTGTCATTAAAGTGCTCCCTCAGTAACTGTATTCTTCTTAAAGAAAGACTGAGTCATCCACTATATTTAGAACAAATGATATTCTTGGGGAGAAAATAAATAACTGTGCGTGTAAAGGTTTGGCAAAGTCTACCATCAAACTCTCCCAAGAACAAACATCTGCAACTGAATAATTGACTTTCATGTCGTTCTGTTGTAAAACTAACGTTTTTTTGTTGCAGCTAACATAATTTTGCAACGAAAAAAAAAAAAATGTGCTTTAGAATTGATCAATATCATCGGCGTCTTTCTATATATAATAAAATAGTTTCTTTTTTTTTTTTTCCCTGCTTGCGTCTGGCTGCTGGCCTTGGCATATTGGAGTAGATTTCCACTGTGAATGATGCGTAGTGAAGAACGAAATACTCAAGTCTTTTTAGGGCAGTGGTAGTACGTTCTTGGCAATACTTTAACTAACATAGTGATGACCCGAACTGGTGATAGAAGTCAGATATCGAAAGAACTTTTGAAGTAGCAAGTTAACTGTAATGTCTTGATTTTTGTTTAATAACTAGAGAGGTGAACCCTCGTAGCTCAGTCAGTATAGATGAAGTCTCTTGTCGGAAAGACCTGGGTTCGATGCCTGTCAGTGCGTCAGGAACCCTTTATCTGGTCTCTTTCAATTAAAGGTGAGTTAGCCGATCTCACTCCGGAGTTAGTTAAGAAAAGTTCAACAAACGTGCATACTAGCATACCACGCATGCGTGGCCATTCAGATGATGTAATGGTTGTAAGATAGTTATTAAAAATATAATGTACTCGTTTTACATTCTTGTCTGCGGAGGTAGGGGAATTTTTCACCCTGAAACTCAGGTTTTTTCGTTCCCTAGAACAGGCAAACCGGCCTGTGAACACACGACAACACCGAGGAGGCGTAGGGCTAACCACCTTATCACTGATATAGAGGTTAAGTGTAGAAAAAAATCCTCGACACGACAAGGTAAAAAAAGGAGGGAAGAATAAACTAGAGAGGTAGTATACCTTTGTAACTGCTGAAACGTTCCTAATACGAGATGACAGTTTGTATTATTATTATTATTGTCCTCATTAAATTTATTTCTTGGAGAGACGAAATGTCTGGAAGCCTACTTTAACTATTTTTCTTTGTTCTTCAACTCCCCTCACTAACCTAAACAACAGAGGATTCTTAACTCTAATACCGTTTACTAATTATTGCGTTTGTCGAATCTTTCTGGTGCATCGCAATGATCAACTGCACTTTTTCAATATTAAGACACTCAGCGAAAGAGCCCAAGCAATTATTGTTACGCATTCTCTGGCCCAGCTAGTTACAACTGTCTGCATGATGATACAGTACAAGTAATAATAATAGAGTAGACCCTAGTTATGCAACTTATAAATAATCTGTATAATAATAGGAATGAAAAATAAAAAGGTTACTGTTTTTCTTAACTAACTTCATGTTATGCTAAGTAGATTTAACGTCACAATGAATCGTTTGGGATTAAACCTTCTTGGAAGACAAACACATTTGGGAACAGAGTATTACTATCGGTGGCTACGAAGTTCACTGCCTTCTCATCAATACATAGAAACTTAAAAAAGCCTTCAGGACAGACGAATATTTAACCAATTGCAAACTTCCAGTACAACGCTATGACATTCAAAATATCTTCCTACAATTAGTGGGATAACCAAAGTGACCACTTATTATACAAAACAATAAATAATTCATTCTCACTAGAATCACACGAAATCTTTTAATAAATTAGTTTGGAGTGATCGCACTATGCAGGCAACTGAGTATGCTAGTAATATATTACCTAAGTTCAACAAACGTGCATACTAGCATACCACGCATGCGTGGCCATTCAGATGATGTAATGGTTGTAAGATAGTTATTAACAATATAATGTACTCGTTTTACATTGTTGTCTGCGGACAAGAATGTAAATTTACAACCAGAATTAATTTCAATAATACACGTGTTTCGTTGTTAATGATTCAATGACGTTTGTTTAGCGCATGCGTCCATGTGACTTAATATGCGTATTGTACGATGTTATTTTTATCTCACATCTTTCCTCTTGCAAAAAATACGCAAGATGAAGTAAATGGATCCTAATGACTTTTTAGTGGCAAGTGAAGAGTAAATTATATACCACAATGCATTATCTCATGGATAAAGAGCTAAGGACCTCCTGACTCATTAGTAATCATTAAAATTGCATCAGTATTGTTTTGATGAGCTTTTTAAGAAGTTAGAACTGGCTATTCACTCGCGCATATTACCCTAATGTTTGTCTAGTTATGTTGTGATGATTTTTTGTAGATTTTTATTTAGACTATGTTATTATATTATTGGATTGTGAAAGAAGCCATGTTAACATCTGTATTTTTAGTCAGCTCTATCCGTTAATTTCTGAAGGAGGGATCTAGAAATTATTTCTTTGGTAAGAAAAGAAATTTATTTTCTTTTACTGCACATTTTTTCTTCTTCCCTGACTCTAAATGGAAGAATCAGATAAAATGATCACCTACCTCTCTAACAGGTTTTTCGGAGTGTACGATTGCAGTGCGTGCTTTCAAGAGGAAGCCTTTAGGGATTTTGACTAATGCCGGTGAGTGCCAGTCGGAGACTAATTAAATATCGTGGTCACAAGACTGTTGCTATGGTAGTTTCAACATCACCCAAAAGTATTGCAGTTATTCAACTCGGAGAATGCGATCTATTTTTGTAACAGGAAATGTGCTTACAAAAAAGAATGTCGTTCCTCCAGCACCCCCCCCACCACCCCTTTATTCAATACGTCATAAAAAACAAAAAATAACTTAGGTCTGTAAATGTAGACAGGAAGCACAATTCAAGTCCCGAAGCAATGTATCACATTCCACAAACTGAATGATTTTCAAATTTGCCTTTACGGGTTTGAAAAAGCAAAATTAGTTTAACGACATCATCTTAAAATGAAGCAAATTTTAAATATGTACTTCAAACCAGCATGCTTTGCATTTATGAATAATTAGTAGTCAATGGATTACTTTTCTACTAAGCTCATTTCGAAAGTTATAATGACGTCATTTTAACGTATTCAATCCTAACAATAAAATATATTGTTGATACACTTTTTACCTTCAGAGGTTCTCAAAACTTTTATCCTTTGCGTCTTCCTTAAAATATTTTATAAATTTTATGCCTCCTTTCCAGAACACGTGAAAATAAAGATATTTGACATGAAAATTAGCTATGAGTCGGAATAATTTTCATAATTTAAGAATAATATAAGATTTTTTCAAGCTATTCGCAGCAATACTCGGTTACATCTCAGCTATGCTAAACGAATATGATCTACTTGTGCATATGGATGGTGATATCTCATGGACTTCGTATTTATGTCTATAATAAGGCATAAATACCAATGAGTCTTCATTGGTATTTATTCGGTCACAGATGATAAATGCTGAAAGATGGGAGGGTGGAGGTTAACGATTCTCGAGGATAGGCTAATAATTCTCACCCTTTGTATAGTAGTAGCTACCATTCAGAAATAAGGTTTGTTTGTAAGGCTATGAAGTCACTTTATTGTGTCTGTTAATTGTGGTTTTTCTATTTTGTGAGGTAAACAAACCCTAAACCCCCCCCCCTCATGAGACCGGATTTATCCACTGGAATAACTTGGTCTGAGTACCTTCTCTAAAAAAACTCCAATACAGGTCATTCTTGATAGTCTTAACCATAACAATTCTTCCCAATAAATGTCTTAGGGATAAATGGACTCTTCACTAGGAATAATAGAGAATGGGAGAAGCCTGAATCATGTGAGGAACGCTCAAATCGAATTAATGATAACTTGAGAAAGGAAAAGTGCTCAAGCAATCGGGCTACACCAGAAAACTGAGGTTATACCAGGAAAACACCTCGATATTACTCCGTCAACAATCCCCCAACTATATCACAACGGCACCTCAGTATAGCACACCCCAATATCATTTTAGAAGAGAAAGGTAGAAAATGCTGATATGGACTGCGGCTTCTTCGAGGGACTACATCCTGAGTCCACAACAGGAGACACAGCTCCAAACCCCAGCACATCTACACTAGTAAACTTCACAGTCAAGTATTCGGGTATGTGGCATGTTCTAGGCATACTAGCTACAAATTCTTTACACCAGTGTAGTATATGCTGCTGACTGCTATGGTTGTTCAGATTTATGCGACTATGCTTCGTAAAAAAAAAAAAAAAAATTGGTACTGCACTTGACGTAGCGTCCTACTACTGTACTAACCTCAACTCCCTAAACAAATCCTTTGCTTCGTTGTAATTTGCTTCCTGGATGATCTTCTGTTGGTTGGATGAGGCGGCAGCCATCATCATCAGCTGATAATGTTGCCTGCAGTGTAGCATACCATATGGCGTACTATATTTAAACAGCTTTCGAATAAGAGAAAAAGTATTAAAAATAAACTAAATTTGTTATTAACTTCTGATACACCCCAAAAGGTTTTTCTAATGTGAAAGAGAAATACTATGAACCAGACACTTGCATTGACACATTCTAAAATTAGCCGCTCGTTAATCTCTTTTTCTCTCTCTCCACACACGTGATGATTTGTCGTGCATCTTTTTAAAGTACCAGACCTTTCGAACAAAGAGAAGGGTGGGTTGGAAGGGGGGGGAGAAGAATTGTAGATGATTCATAGGCGAGCAGAGAAGCTTCAGCATCGCAGAGAGTGGCAACCTTCAAGCAGGCGTAGCCTGGGTAGTCGTCGACCTTGCCAAAAACACAAGGTCAACATCCTACGTTGATAGCCGGTTCACGTGACATATAAAAGATTACCTGCCTGATGACTATGCACGTCGTCCTATCGTTCGGATATGAGTCCGCTTTTAATTGCCACTTGTTCGCACGGCTTGCCGTATGCAAGAGCGAACGACCAGATTAGATCAACACTTACGGGAGGAAATATTATATTCGTGATTTAACTCGTGAAAGAAAAAAGATAAATAAAAATAAAACGCGGAAAAATGGGATTAGATTTCGGCCTTGTCTCTGCGTTGTCCTCTATTAGAAGTCGTTATAAACTGAGTCATACTTATCATTGACAGGAAATAAAGTCCTTTTAAATACATCGCCAGAAGTCCTTTTTTTTTCTGACTTACATGACAGTAAGAAATGGAGTATTGTAAAGATGGTGACTGTTTCATTGGTATTTGCTTAGAGATCTCTCCATTCATATTTTCATTGTATTAGCATGGAACTCTTATACTAACCGTGTGTATATTTGACTTCCTGGCTGGTCAAATCAAGAACTAGAGTATTCATTCTTGACTGGACAGTATGTATTTCCCGGGACGTTGGTTCTTGGTTGTGCACAAGTACATGTCATATTTAAATGACGGAGATAAAAGAATGAATGCTTTAGGTGTTTAACCAGTCATATTTGTAGAGAAAGTAACGAAGGTGCAAACATTTTTTTAATAAAAAATAAATACAGTATTGTTCACATGAATTTGTTAATGATAAGTGGTGGCGCTGTCTGCGCGATAGATGACATCACAAACGTATCTGAATAACTAAATATGCATCGCATGTTTTGACTTTTTTGTTGCGATAAAATATCACATGTCTACAGCACATTTCCATTGTTGCACAAGTCTCTGGTTCGAGATTGACGCAAAGCTTTTTTTTTTTTTTTTTTTTTTTTTTTTTTTTTAAGTAACTGCAAATACACACTGCAGTAAACAATATAGTAATAATCTGAATGGATATATTTCCTTTTTTTTGATTTTAGTTTCCGGTTAACACTCTGAGTTCGTGTGAAGAAATGACTTGTCTGGGAAAAACTGCTACAATAATGTTCCAGATAAACTGAAATTACTTTAGTTAGCTATCATTAGAGCTCTATTTCGTACTAAGAACACAGACGATGGTCGAATACACACACACGAAAAGACCACTGACTGCTAAGACTACATCATTATACCTTCCCAGGGTGTAAGTGCAGATATTTAGAAGCGAGTGACAGATTTATGTGCCGCATATAATTGGCCGCGCAGAGAATTACGGGTCATTTCTCAACTCAGGTGTTTCCCTTCTCAAAAAGATCCACAATGTGAACGCATTTCTAGGAGACATCGCTAAAGGCAGTATTCGATAACGAAACGTCAAGTCGATCTGTTCGGAATTTTTTTTTTTTTTTAATTATAAATCTGCAGATTTATAATTTTAAATAGAATTATAAATTCTATTTAAAATTATAAATATTTTATAAAATAAATTATAATAAAAATTGAATTTTACTAGCTAAGAAAGGAAGTACTGTGTTTATACTCCACAATTCAAGTTTTGTTCGTTAGCAGGAGAAAGATGACCTTTTAATACATACCATTTAAATATGTTACGCTATTGCACTTGGAAATTATATTTTACTTTTAATTTAAATTAAAATCAAAGTTATATACAAAACTTTATGGATCATAAAATGAAATTTTAAAAGTCCAAATTAATTACTTAATTTAATACTAAGTTTATTAAAATGTTTAAAATATTGCACAGACCATTAAATATTCTACATCATTATTTCATATTAGATTATGACAATGAAACAACAAACATTCCCCGTGTGGTGGCCAGGATAAGAATAGCTCCACTGCAGTCCATGCATGTCGTACGAGGCGACTAAAATGGGTACCCAGGGAGGGTAATGGATGGCAATACTATAGCCAATGAAGTTCTAACTGAGGTTCGGCTATTGCTGTTACCCTCCTGCCATGATCAGAGCTTTATAGCTCAATAACACCTTATCCCTACAGATAACGGGGAATATGAAAAGCATTTTTGCTTCGCCCTTTTAAGGCAATCCTTATAAGGACAACAAACATTCCCCGTGTGGTGGCCAGGATAAGAATTGCTCCACTGCAGTCCATGCATGTCGTACGAGGCGACTAAAATGGGTACCCAGGGAGGGTAATGGATGGCAATGCTGTAGCCAATTAAGTTCTAACTGAGGCTCGGCTATTGCTGTTACCCTCCTGCCATGATCAGAGCTCAATAACACCCTATCCTTACATTGTCCTCTGCAGATAACGAGGAAGATGAAAGCATTCTTGCTTCGCCCATCTAGCCAAAAAAAAAAAAAAAATTATCAGACATCTGCGGACATTCAATTCTCTCCTGATTCCATTGAAGTCACATTTAATGCTATAAATGTTCAAAGATCATTTGTTTCTTATTATAACCGCTAGAGGCGCCCTAGCGACTAATAAACCAATGAATGTTTCCGAACCAAACTAATCACTGGAACGCAGATGTGTGAAGATAATTATAAGTAGACATCATTAGTTTTTACCGCACACTGACATAACACATTGGGATAACGAAGAAATTAAGAAAATAAAACATTCCGTGATGCGAAACACGAATCTGAGTTCATCGTCCAAAAATTGGATCAATTTCTATAACGAAAGACATCAATATCCGAAAACGAAAAGAAAAAAAAAATGCTCCGGGCATTTCCACAGCACATGGAGCTTTGATTATTTGACGATATCACAAATTGCCAAATAATTATCGGAATATAAAGAGAAATAAAAAAAGTTAATGCAGCTACTTCAGATCTATTGTGTAATAGCTATCGTATGTGAATTATATGTTACCTCGAGGCCATGTGTGTACAGATAAGGGTTATCCCAATGAAAATTAGGCCTATTATCGAATGCCTGGAATAATACTAGCTTACGTGACGTTCTCGAGTACTTCTTCCCGGTATATCTATTTAAAATATGGTCCTAATTATAGTGAAACCCTCTCACTAAGTTGCATTTTAATAACTTAGGTATCCACTTATATATGTGAGGTGATTTAAATAGAGGGAGTTCTGAAAGTCCTTGTTTGAACGCCACACTCCGTAACCTTTAAAGGTCACCGTGGGGTCACTTAGTGACATGCGCGGTTAGTTTTATTATCTGGGAAATCTTTATTTATTAAGAAAAAGCAAGCATGAACGGGAGGGTTAATGCATGAAAAATACAGAAATATTACGAAATCAAATTGGGAAGTTGATTGACTGAGGAAATTAACGAAAAACCTAATTGGGTTTCATTTATGATGTAATCCATTATTAGCGGGCTTATCACTGGATTGTTAAAGGCGAACAAGTAGCAATTTCACTCTTGCTTGTTGTTCCCCCAAACCACAAGCAGGTTTTGAACAATGCGTCCTAGTGTGAAGCGATTTAACGGGGTTGATCGGAGCGGAGATTTTTCGGTAATAGAAGAATGATTGGAGAAAAGATGCACAAGAGTATGACTGGTACTAGTTCGCCACGAGGTAGAGTTGAATTTGTTTTATTATTATTAATTGTGATCTCGGGCTATACTGAATTTGCAATAATAATTTCATTCACGGAAAAAAAATCCAGTTAAATACTCCCCCCCCACACACACACAGAGGGGAAGGAAGAAGAGGGATTTGACTCAACAGCCAGTGAATGCAAATTAACTACTTTAGTTTCTGGGATTATTCTTAAATGATATTTCACACCTGGGGGGGGGGGGGTCTTAAAAACGCAACATTTTGTGGTAGAGAGAGAGTATATCCAGAAGTAAGGTGATAATTTCGTGTAAGATTTCTTTAATTATTTTGTAAACAATCTTGCACTTGGCCAAAAACCGAACCTAAGGCACTTTTTATTTTAGCTATAAGTATTTTGGATTTTTAAATTTTATTTTGCCATTAAAATGGTCTAAAATAATTCTTTTAATGGCAAAGTCCACTGAGCCAAGGCAGAATTTTCCTGAAATATAATACTACCATTTTGTGCCCCTGCAAGTGGCCCTATTGAAACAAAAATTGTAGCTGAAAAATTTATCAAGATTCTATAACACTGAATTCAAACAAGATCAGTCCAGTGAGAATACCATAGTAAGTTGCGTACGGACAGACAACACGATTTATAGTTATTGACGCATTTTGAGAAGTACACCTAAAAATATCAAAATTTACCTTTCGCCTTCCAAAATCGAATACCACAATGAAAGACGTCAGTATGGAATTATTAAAGTTTGTCAAAAGAATGGAAGAAAGTAGAAAATCTAAAGTCTTAACATAAGTTGCTCTGAAATAAAGTCTGTAGGACAAAACAGAAATGCAATTATATTTTTGTCATTTACTTTATAATCATTATTTTCTTTCTTTTAATGTGATTCCCAGGAAAAGTTGTTAAGCTATAGTATACTGATACCACGGGCGGATTCGGAATTTTATTTCTTCAATTTATTTTTAACAAAATCCGTGTTTGGTCTCTAGACTAAACAAATATCAAAATCTTCTGGAGCGAGATGTCCCATAGGGTTGAGGACAACTGATTGTAAAAGTCTAATAATTAGACTTTTACAATCAGTTGTTCAACCCTCCATCCCCGTCCGAGACGGGATGAATCCCATACTTAAGGATTTTTTTGGCAGCAATGACAATTATGTGCTCAAGGTGAGACAGGATATTTGCTTTGAGGAATGAAAAGCCCGTATTTTGGGAAGAGAAAAAAAATAACCCTCTACTTCCGTATTCAAACCGACTAGCTCGCCTTTGAATGAAAAGCCCCCATAAACAGGGTTTGAACCCAGGTGTTTCCAGCCAAAGGACTCCAAAACTAACTGAGCTGAGGAGGCTCTCAGCAAACTATAATGGAAAATCTTATAAACACAATATTAAACTATTTGACAAAAGCATAAAAAAAAACAAAAAAAAACCTCGAATTACAGATTTAGTAGGTGCACGTTTTTCGTTATGAGCGATCATGTGATGATGCTTAAGAGAGCTGATTTGTGAGGGGGGGGGGGGAATCACGAAAGTGAAATTGGTTAAATTATTACGACCGAGTTGATTCGAATCTTCAATTTCTTTCAGTTGTAAATTATACTTTAGCCATGCTTATAACGTACGTATTTTGTATCTACAAGAAAAATTCAAAAAATAAAATAAAAAATTAAGTGTACTGCGGAAATTTTGAAAAGAATGGGGCAAAAAATATCTGATAAGTCAATTCTTTTTCTTGACATCAAATCTTCCTGTTGTACGAATTATCCAGAAACCCACAATTCTGAAACAGCTTTAGATTTTAAATGAAATTCAAAATGTAAGATTGAAAAACAAAATCATAGCTCTCAACTTTTTTTTTTTTAATTTATTTATTAGTACTTTTTAGGTCAGTAGTAGTTGCAGAACTCATCTAATGCAGTGGATATTCAGGTATTTCGTTTTATTTGTAGAGCAACATATTTTGATGAATTTCCATATCAAGGTTACCCATTTCAGATTTCGCGGAAATTGTAAATACGAAACCTTGATATGCAAATAATGGAAAAGACAAAACATCATTTGCTTAGAACGTAAAAAAAAAAAAAAAAAAACATGGAAAAAAGAATTTTATTATGCAGCATCAGTTGAGAAACAGGTTTCGATCCAACCACTCACAACTATAGAAAAAAAGGGCATGGACAATCGGAAAATTTTTTTTTTTTTAAGTTGCAATGCCACACACCAATAATTGCTAATCACACCAAGGCGTATCATTGGTATTTGTTTTTCACGTAGCCATCGGTAGCTTGTGCATAGGCGGGGTTGACAAAACTACAAGTAAACAGTTCCAGCCAATTATGTTGTCTGAATGCCACGGAGTACCTTCAGGTATCTCGAAACACACGTGACCAAAATACAATAAGTGAGTTGCCAGGGTTACACAGGCGGTTCTTTAACAACTCATTTCACGTTCATAGTTATGGATCACCAACGTCTCCTCCTCTTTTTTGAAGCTACGGTGGTGGTAACTCACGAGCGCAAATATTCTCACGTGGTTCATACTGAGGGCATCATGCAAGCAACGTCGACCCTCCGATATGTTATCGATACGCGTTTGAATCAGTTCCTTGAGAGATCGCTCGGAGACACGAAGTACGAACTTATGTCACTTAAGAGGCTTACAGCACGTGGAACGGGGTGTTCTTCTTAGTACGCCCATTCCATACTATATTTTTCCATTTTTCTTTTAATAATCAATGCTGATGATTGTCCAAAGAAGGATTCCTTTCGAATGGGGTTTATCCCCTTTCGTTAAATCGACAGAACCACAGCAATACGCTGTGGTTCTGTCGCTATACAGTCACCACGCTATACAGTCAACCTGCCACTTTCAGTAAGTTGTATGCTTCCCTAGATGTTTTGCCGAATATAAAACAAAATTTGATATAAGAATGTTGCTGTGTATCTTTTAAACATTATAAAAATATCCACAAACTATCATATTGGCTTATAGCATCATTTACTTAAACCTGTAGAGCTTCAAGCTCTGTCATAATAACAAACACACAAACTTGTCCTCCGATCCAGATGGTTTTATTTATTTATTTTTATTTTTTTGGACAAACATTGTATTGGATGCGGAATTCATTTAAAAGGCCTTTAGATGTCTGTTTCATAAAAAGTTACCAAAATTTGTTTTTAAGTATTTCTGGATAGGTGTGGCGATAAGTATTAATTACAGTTGCATTGTTGTGCAAGAAACTCGTACTTCTTTCAAGAAGTTAAAAAAAAAAGTAATACTGAGAAATTCGAGGGATAAAACGACTCCAATAGATGTGACTAGTCTTTCGAAATCCAAATCATAAAAAGGAATTTTTGAAGCCTTATTATCGAACTCATTTTTATCTTATCTTTATTTCGGTTGTTTTTTTTTTAAAATTACTCCACCTTCCGTGTCATATTCTTTGGACAAAATGTATATACAATGAAATGGTTGTGTTTCAAACTTGAAAAAAAAATTGGGGCTCAATTTAAAAGAGCCAAATTATCTGTTTACAAAAGCTGATGGAAAAATCATCCTCCAAACAGCTAAAATTCCTGACAAATTGCTAGAGGGCGTGTCACCTATACACGCATGAAGTTCAGCGGAAAATTAGATAGTAACAACGACAGACCAAAGTAATGGGTTATGCTGTTAGCGTACCCATTACATACTGTACGTACATCCCCAGAAGCGGGTAATTACCATTGTACGTTGTGATTCTGCATGTCATTTTCATTGTCCCCCCCCTTGGACATACGGGCCATTAGTCAAAATATGGGGGGTTTCCTGGTAGCACCAACAATTAGGTAATTATCTCAGTCCATGCTCTGCTACTAACCACATCCATTATGGTTCATACTCAAACCCGGAAGTTATGTTGACTATGATTTTAATAAGCATCCTCCCTTCTTCACCTTGATGGCGATCGCAATTCTAAAGTACAATCAGACATGCCATTAGAGCAGTCGAATTTCCATTAGCATCTAGATTCAGCTAATTTATGCATCATAATGGACCACTGTTCCAAAAGATGACAGCGATCCTAACTATTGCAGATAACATCACCATTACCGCAAAAAAAAAATAATAAATAAATAAATAACAATAAATAAACAGATAAATAAAAGTATCCATTCAATCTTCTCCTGTCACTGGTACTCTTCCATCCTTAACTGTCACAAAATGGTCAGTGACCACCAGCCACGAGAACAACTCGCCTCTAAATACACCGTAATGGTACTTTAATAGTCCTCGCTTGGCGCACGTTGACATGTCTGACATCCGCTGCCCGCGGTGTTCTGGATTTGAAGGAAATGAATGGGCAGCATTTTCACGGTATTCGTGATGGGAATGGGAGAAAAAAGAAAATGGTAACACGTGACTTGATGGAAGTGGAAAGCCGACACCAGAATCAAGCATCTCCTTTCTCTTATTGTTACAATTGCCCTATGGAAGAGTGTTCTTTTAACTGAACTAGTAAAAAAAAAAGTGATGGATTCTAATTGATTCGCGATATGGTTAGGCAAACAATTTGTTTAGGACCAGTGACTTCGGCTTTTAACGATCTAACACTGCATCCATCAACTACAATTGTCTCAGACGCGATTTGTTAACTGGGAAGTACAAACCACAAGTCCGTATTTAAAAATAAAATTTAAAAAAATTCGAATGCAATAAGTAAACTGTTTTATCAGATTACAAGAGAGGGTGAAATTATGCTCCTTACAAATGGATCCTAAATACTCGATGTCTTTTATTACTACGATATTACGTAAATAACTGATAACAAAAAAAAAAATGCAACTGAATACATATACTGTTTCTGAAGAATAATGACGTTCAGAAGTTATCGCCCAGTTATTCAAAAGATTCCTCGATCAGCTGATTAGAATCCACGTGTAACTCTTCATTAAGCTTGGCCAAAAGCTCATTTCGAATGATAGCATAGTATCACTTGCGAGTGGAGCCTTGTAGCTAAGTTCCTTTCGACGATGGCCTTTGGCTGGAAATATCTTTATCAGAAACCAAGCAAATTGGCTACGAAAACACATGCAACTTGCAGACGAAAAAATGCTTCACAACCAATGGCATTATATTGGTTTCATAAGATGGTGCCGAACCTGCTGTATAGGCCTTCCAATTAAGTTGCGAGCTGTGGCAAAACCTAGAAATCAATTTCCCTAAAGATGAGAAAATCTTTGCGGCTTTTCTGTAATAGGATGAAATGAAGGAATATTTTTTCACTCGATTTATCCAGGAGATATGAAGTCAGGTGCTTTATTGCAATAATAAGCGCTGTCAACAATAGGTTAGTGACAACCGATCACAACAATCACACTTCGTTCTCTAAATATTTTAACCGTGCGTCTGATGGCTCGTGGATTGCTCATTGTTTGGAATGAAGCTAAAGCAACTGGGCTCAATATATTATGTCGCTAGTTAGCTGCATGTTTTATGGAATGAGAATTCATCTTCAGTTGAAAGCATTGAGTGGGTTATTAACAACACTGTTTTTAAATGTTATAACCTTAACCTGTAAGTTACTTGCCACATTCATGAAGAAAGATACACTGTTTTCGTTTTATCGCAGAAAAATAAAGCATAGAGTCTAAAATTAATTGGAAATGATATTGATTGTGAAATGATTAATAAAAAGCATCACTTTTTATTACCTATAATTATTTATTATTATTATTATTATTACAGGACCACCAGGAAGTGAAGGACTCATTCAGCTACACATCAGCTGTCATACCATTTCTTTAAGTCATTCACAGTACGTGCACTCATCACCTCCATACGCAATCCACTCCAATCACGCACCACTTACGAAAAAAAATCTAGCTCTACCCCTTTCTTGATGCATTCATTCGCAACTTAAATAGAATACCCTCTCCCCACCCTCCATAAAATGAAATATTCCATCCACTGGTATCCTGTATGACCCTTCCAGGAGTTTGTCTGTCCTTGGATCTACATTCCCCAATACCGATGTCATCTTTAACATTGTTCTTTGACCCCCCTACCCCGTAATGTATATCATCTAACTCAGCGTTTCCCAGATTTTTCGAACGACAGAGCACTTAACAAATCCTGAAATTTTCATGGAACTCCTTGGTTATTTTGTAATGTATTAATAATTAATTATGGCATAATCATAAAGAGCATTAGTACGCTTACGTATACGGTGTGACATGTTTGACAAATATAAAATTGCATTTAAATCAGTTATCAATCACTGCACTAATCAAATCTTGTAGCATTTTGTACTTTCCTCAGGCCAACATCATTAAATTAATTTGTGCTGATTTGCATTGATATATCCCATTCTGATCTCCAAAGATTTATAATCTTATTATAAGTACTTACGAGTGAATGCAAACCTCTTCTCCTGTGTGCTGGCTGGTATAGTTCGCCCACCGATTAGAGATCCTTTGACACTTCTGCGCATCTCAGAAAAAGGAGAACCCATTACGATAATAGGTCCGTATTGTGGGATGAGTTGTTTATTATTATCGGTCGAAAAATTAACTTTTCTTTTATGATTATTGTATTTAACTATGTTGCTTGTATAACAGTTGGAAAATTTTACCTATAAAGCACGTGATTTCGCGTGTTGGCGACCAATTCGGACGTCCTTCATTTCTTTCTCCCCTTCAGCATGAATCGACTATTCTTGGAAAGACGCGAAGTAGGGACCTACAAACGGTGGGCGAACTATAGTTTTCCCCTTCTTTTGTACATCCCCTGGAAATCGCTTTGTAGGCTGGTGGGGAATGAATGACTATCTGTTGCGTCACAAACACCTTCAACAGGAGATTTCTTAACACCAAAATTAATCAAAGTCCCTTGTCTCTTATTCATATTAAAATTTAAATCTGCAGGCCTATTACTTTTAAAAAATCACGGCACTACGGTTTAAAAACTTTCACCGTACAATACGAACTTGCGAAGAAAGTATTCAGGATTACTAGATTTGAGAACCGGATACAGACTACCTTGATCTTCAATTTCAGCGGAAAAATTTTCTTTATATTTCCTTGCTGATTGGTCACTGACATTTGCAACACAGATGTTATTTCGTTCAGTTTTGAGAACAGAGGATACGCCGCTCATTGTTGTAATCGTAACAGTATAATAAATACGATAAGTGTTTCAGACATGAATGAACTTCCAGAAACTGCTAGTACTGCCAGAAACAGTACTAGCAATAAAAGCAGTTGTATTCTTGAAAAACTAAGACCTTGGGATGGGCGGTTAGAAAGTTGAAAATTCTCAAGGCATTATTGGAATGGAGAAAATGTTTAGGCCACTTTTTAAAAATTAACCGAACACATGCCATTTCTAGAAACTCACATAAGCCATAAATATTCATTTACTGCCTGGAAAGCATCGACATGCCATTTATGACCTTTTTCAAAAGCAAATTTTGTATTAGGAAATGCATGCAATTAAAATTTTTCAATCTAATGAAATACATAAATGACATCGGTAGTATTAATGCAAATTTATCAGTTCAAAAGATAACTCGATTTAGTAACGTATGGTCAAAATAATAATTATCTTACCTCCTTGATAAAAAAATAAACTAACAACGAAGAACAGTAAGCTCATATTTTAGTTCCCTGAAAACACAAAAGTTTACTGTCGACACGTTTACCAACATGCATTGTGACGACGCAAAGTTCACTCCTCGTGTTCACCACGTGTTACCATACAAGTTTTCTATTTATTATATTTTTGCATAATGCTGCATCAGCCGTAACGCAACAAACAGCCGACTATTCATAGAATTGTTAAATGAAATGTGGTGTAGATGTCATTGTTATGACGTCGTTGTGTGTTTCACGTTAACAACAATATTTTGAATAGAGAAACCAAACCTGCATAAAAATGACAATCACTTGAATCTACACACAAACAAAAAAAACTATAGGGCTCAACCATTGTTGCAAAACACACCTGAAAACAAAATCCTACTAAAAAAAAAAAATAATGTGTTATATTGCTTATTATGTAGTTACTGAAACACCAATAATTGTTCAGTTGCACGCGATTTATAGAACAGAAGCAGGCATTAATCCTGAATGTGACATTCATTCCAGCCGAATGAGTCGACATTTGCTGTGGGATGTACTGTATTTTCTTGTAATCGGCAACACTGAAAGCTACTAATGAAGACAATATGTGAGGGGGGGGGGGGAAGGTAAGCATTGTTGAATGACAAATTTAAATATAGTGTATAGTGACGTAAAATACTAAATCCCACTTTTTGTAGTCTATGTTATCTTAAGATTAAACGGTCTAAAGACACGCTCAGTGAATAACGGTGCCAATAATCCATATTATTATAATACATTATAATAGGATTAATTCCAAGCTCACATTATGGCTAATACATAACAGCTAATATCGAATTACAAGGAGAAATATTAAGAAAAACACGTCTACATTCAAATCGCATAAAATGATATCAAGGTTATAGAATAACGAAAATGGCTTTATAATATATTGAAGCATTGAAATAATGGACCAAATATGCAAATAAATGGCATAGTGTGACAATTAAATTATAATTAAATTACAACACCACATTTATTATCATAACAATAAATGTGGTGTTTTATTACACCACATTTATTGTTATGATAAATAACAAAGTGACAAGTTTATGACAAAATGTAAGTAATTTGCTATAACGAATAACAAAATGAGTTAGCCAGCCTCCTAATAGAAGAGGGGGGGGGGGGTTCTTCCTCAAAACAAACTGCCTGGAGAGCGCGCGCATTATTTCATTCCATCTTCGAAATTTTAATAGACTGTGCACTGTTTTATATTCAAGCTCGAATGTTGAATTACTTTTTCGGGATATTTTTCAATTTTTCATAACGACCGACGTTATCAAAGAAGGGCTATGCCTTAAAGGTTGCCGTGGAGCTTTACTATTCAAGGAAGCTATTATAACTAATCCTTAAAATACCTCTCAGAAAGAAAGATATATTTACATTGTTAAATAATGGGAATAAAGAATGTAAATTGTCGAGAAGCCAGCATAACTTCATGGCACAGGGAAGGCTAAAATTGAACAAAAAAAGTTAAGAAGCATTTTTTTAAATAATCCATAAGTAATATCTCTGATTAATATTCAGAAATTGGTTGACATCCAACTTCTTAATTTTTAGTTGTTCCTGCCATCTATTAGTCATTATAGGAACTACACTGATTATAAGTCAATGCACATATTAGCATGTATTTATGATATCGATTTCGTGGGCCAGGTTATTTGGAAATAATTATAAAAATAATTTAAAAAATATCAAAAATGAGGAAGAGAAATAAATGCCAATGGAGGCGGGGGGGGACCAAGGACCTCAAAACTGTATCTTAGAGTAAGGAAATACACAAAGAGTAATTAGGTTAACTTAATTAAGATTAAGAAGCAGACAAAAAAGGCTCGGTGTAGGAAAAAGCTGATATTTGCAACAACAATAACTTGGGAAGATGAAAATCAGAAAATATATCGGACAAAAGCGATCGATAAAATAAACGAAGTTTTTCATCATATAAATACAGGAAACTATTAGATAGAATATTGAAACTGTCCGCATTTTCAAGATGGGACGGATAGAGATAATGTAATTGGCATGTATTATATAATGCAAATAATTCTCACATGTCCGCCCATCTGTCTATCTTTCTACCAAACAAGTCAAAGAAGGGAAAAAAAAGTAAACGAAAGTTGCTGTTTTGACAAGCACCTAATTCCTAGAAAATTGCTTAAAAGGTATTTTCAATTTAAACTATTCTGTCAATCTTATTGCGTGTTAGTCACGGTCTTTATAGTAACTGAGGAGAATCAAGAGAATCAAAGTGCAAATTCTCCTTCGTCAAAAAAAAAAAAAAAAAAAAAAAAAAAACATTCCTAAAAGCGTAAAAATCATTCTTTGATAGAAGTATATAACTGTCACGTGCTTTTAACTTTGGGAAAATAAAAAGTAAAAAGAAAATCATGCTGAGATATTGTGCGTATGGTTTGTTGACAAATCCTTAGAGACCTCCGAGAATGACTTTCTTATTCCAAATCAAACCCAATATTGGTGGAAGAAGACACAAACAGATTGAATCGTGCTGACATTTTTGTTTTGTACATCGATCGCGTTTTGGATTACTTAGTTCTTTGTTTAGATTACTCCAAAGCAATTAAAGGCTGTAAGGTGATAACGTGTGTCTATAAGATTGTGTGTTCTATGGCCAGTTTGCTTGTGTTTTTGGAATCAAATGCTAGATTTCCCATGCGGACAATAAACTCCATACTAGACTAACTCACGTTCAATTGATAACCTCTTATAATAGTTACACCCAAAATTGAGATACAACTTGGATTTTCTAAACCAAAGGATGTCGTCGCTACCGACTACGCTACGGATTTGAACATATTTTATACAACCAACTCATGCATGTATGGAGTCAGTTATGTTGGAAGCACCTCGCGGTCTTTCATATCCCCGAGAATTATAATCCCTAAATAGCACTTATTTGAATCATTTCTTGACAGAACAAATTCCATCTAGGTTGCTTCAATACAATAGCGAACCAAAATGTATTTGCGTTAAAAAAAAAAAAAAATGATAACAGTAAAAGCACATAATCTAAATAGTAATTTGGCAAAACATGAAGCTTTACGCATACTATCCCACTAAAAGTCGTAGGACAGTTCTCCAATTACAAGAAGATGGATGTCATTACGTCATATACAATTTTTGTGGGTCTCTAAAGAAGAATCTATTGGAAGTGGTTTCGATTCTGTTTGCCAAGTGATGAGCAACTGGAAAGATTGACTGCGTTTCAGAACAGAATGGCAGACACGTGTCATTACCGGAATATTGTCCCCGAGTATTGTTGACGACAAGCGGAAGACCCTGAGCACAAGATACAACCAAGTAGGCCTAACAATACTGACTGAATGAGTCAATATTACTTGAGAAAGCGCCCTCCAACGGAGGGAGTGCATCACCACGAGTAATCGTTGGATATAAGAGACTGTTTTTTCTTCTCATCATAACGTCAGGAACTTTTCTTAAGGGCTTTCTCAATCGAAAATTTTGACCAGTCACATACGCTGGATTTTTATTGTTCACGATTCCAATTCCCCCCCCCCCTTTCACTCAAAAATGCGAACCAGCCAGCGAACACACTTTACTAATAGATACGGACGACTATGGAAATAAGAGCCAACCAATCTGTTCTGTTGGATTCAATTTCGGAAGTCCACATTTAGATAATGTGGGTTCAGAGAAGAAGGAACAGGAAGAGATTGCTCCCCCCCCTCGCAAGAAACCAGAGAGTTTTAATTTAAATTACAAAAATAAGATAAAAAAATTAAATATTTAAAATAAATGAAATAATTATTCTGTTTCTCATTTCCCCATCGCGTCTTACGCTCAATGGCCTGTCACGACCAAGTAACTTGGTTTCATTGAAACGTAATCGATCTAAGAGGGGCCCTTAATTGAGTATTATGGCCTTCAACTGCGTGTGTTCTTCGGGCTGATTTGCCTGTTTTGTAGGATGTTAAACCCAAGTTTCCGGAAAGGAAAACCCTACCGCCCCGTATGAGACTAGTAGCTAACTTCAGTCGAAAAGTCTTGATAAAGGTAATTTGTGTTCTTAGACAGAATTATAACCCAAGTCTTTTCTACCAAAGGGTATCGTCAAAAACGAATGAACTGCCGAGATCAGAAATAAATGTTGTTAGCGAAAAATCGATGTAAATTGTACCAATAAAATACAAATCATAATGTAAAAAACGATTGACATTTATCAATCTTCCACTTAAAATCCTGTTTGTTCCCCTCCTCAACAAAAAAGCAACTGTCAGGCCTCCCCTATGGATTTGTGCATACGTATAAAGCAAAAAGATTCTTCTTCTTCCTTTTTACGTATTAGGCCCAGTGGCCTGTTACGGAGCTGTCCTTAGCCCTTCCAAACCGTATCCATTCCGAGGATAAGGTGTTTAGCCTTATGCCTCCCGATGTGTCCTATGTTTGTAGATGCGCGTGTTCACGGGGCCGGTTTGTCTGTTCTGGGGAGACGAAAAACCCGAGTTTTCGGGTTAAAAAAAACCCTGCATGAGTTAGCCTATGGGATCGGCTAACTCACCTTTCGTCGAAAGAGAATCAGATAAACGTTCCTCACTGACGGGAATCGAACCGAGGTCTTTCCGACCAAAGGGCTTCGTCTATACCGACGGAGCTACGGAGGCTCGCAGGAAAAATATATACATTTAAAAGTCGGCGAATATTTTGCCTGCTTGGTTTTATAATTCGGCATCGACGAATTATACTAACTCAGGTTTTAGTTTTTTAAATTCATTTCGAGAGGAAAAAAATAACACGTTACCATGGTTATCGAGTCTAATTATAAGTAAGATTTTAATTCTCATTATTTCACATGTTAGGGTTCACACCTTATTGTGTTCTTGACTCAAAATGATAGTCAAGAATACAATCAGGCTTAAGTTTTAATAATGGCAAACCGTGAGCAGACATATAAATACAAAATTAATAACAGAAAAACTCACGTTAAAAGATTATTTAATAGTATAATTTTCGCCTGTGTGTCACAGGCATCTTCAGTACATTAAGCTCAAATTAAACAATAACTGACAATTACAAAAAGCGCCACCTAAGTAGCTGGTGTAAGATAACTAAAAAGGTCCAAAAATTTCTTAACAAAAAAAAAAAAAATTATATATACAATAAAAAGTTACGAAAGATTAGCTGAATTATAAAGTACTATCTCCCATTAAGGGGATAGATGTAAACGATCAGATATGTTTAAGTTAGGCGAGTGAAATAAAGAAGTAATGTACTTAAGATGCCTGTGACACACAGGCGAAAATTTTACTATTGAAAAAATCTTTTTACGTGAGTTTTTCCGCTATTAATTTTGTATTTAATACAATAAGGCCTATCTTAGAAATAGTAATGTATACTGTACTTCAAAACTTTGGTTCATTTCAAATACATTTACAAGAATCTTTGTCTTCGTAATACATACTAGATCCCACGCGCCTACAAATGATGCATCAAGGCTGCAAAAACGAAAACACCCATTAGCACTCTTCATTCCTTTACGTAAATTGGACAATTTTAAATACTTGGTGACAATTTTTTTTTCTCTTGGCTTTCTTCAAATACCAGTTTCTCAACATCATCAATCTCTGAGGGTCATCGATACTAAATACAGGAAGAATCAAAAATACAGACTAACTGTCCAGTGAGTTTGATCCATAGCTTAATAGAAAACAAACAAAAAAAAAAAAAAACTGGAATATGAAATGCAATATCGCAATCAGTCAGTCAATTGAGGGAATTCTTCAACTGTGAAGAAACTGAAGGGACACCTACCTTTTAGAAACGAGAAGGGTGGATCCCCCCCCCCCCCCCAGTGAGCGTTGATGCTTCGATGGTGGAAGAAGTGAAAAGAGAGAGAAAGGCGCTGTGTTAGTCTCTCTCTCTCTCTCGTTTGCTATTGAAGTCCAAGGTAAGTGAGTACTACCCAGTTTTCTGCTTGGTTGATTTCTTTCATTTAGTAGAGAAATGTTTTTTTTATTCTCTGAACACACGCACGCACGCACATAATAGAATTGCTGAAGTAGTCAAAGTTCGACATACTCAAGTCGTCCGGTTACCTTCTGATGAAGAATCAAGCTTGGCAATTCTCTACAACCAACGAGTATTATGAGTAAAACAATGCAGAATGATGGACGTGAACCGATTTACAGTATAAACAGAAACGAAAGTAATACAATTACACAACAGACTAAAATGAGAAAGAAGGACTTTTTATTACTTATAAAGTCAAGAAGTTATAACCTTGTGGGAGCATTCTTTTACAAACAACTTATCTTAATGGATTCGATCCCACACACCCTTAGCTTTAAATATTAAATACTTGGGGATTGGGAAGAATAAATCGGGAAGGAAAAGTAAATTAAGAAATAAATTTACTTTTCACATTAATTATGTGAAGTATTAATCCTTTTGTTCTGAAAGTGAAGATGATTATTGCCTTGGCTGATAAGTCTTAACCTTGAGAAGGAAATTTTTAATCTGAAATAACACAAAGCCTTTCCATGAAGTCGCTTAGATCTCCCTGAATCTGTGTAGCGTAAGCCTGCACAGAATTAGCAAACGGAAACTACAAACGTTGGATTTTATTTCATTAATAAGATTAAGGTATCAAAGATTATCTCACCTTTCAGCAAAGAAACAATATAATTTGCTGACACACAATGTTCACGCTTAATCATATAACTTTTATTAAAAGTTATATAATTTGTCAATTTAAAGAGAGAAATTCAAATAGCAATCATTATATGACGTCTGAACAGACAGTTGACACAGTTGTGCAATATTTGTTAACTGCAAATCAAAATGAACTCGTAGCATTTTTTTTTCCAACACAATTCGTGTCTCAATACGCATTTTTAATCTTCATGTTAATCTGGTATGTTTACTTTTACGGCATATGAAGGATAACACGCTGTTACAGACCTTTGAGTAAATGCTTAGACACGTGATTCACGAACCACTTAGGAATTCAGAAACTTTATAGGACTCCGAAGAGGTCCCCCTAGCAATATTGTGTTTATGCGTGTGCTTCCTCCCTTCTCCAAGATTCAATGCCTTCCTACATGTGCCAATTAAGAGACGATGTCCAAAATCCTAGTGTTTGGAACTACAACATAAGCTCCTCCAATATTACTCGTATTCATATATCTCATTAGCAGACATTTGCAAATTATTCGAAACAAAAAAATTTTAAATTAATGCCATTGACCTCGTTAACATCATGACATGAATATGCGCTGATTTAAATAAATAAATAAAAACCTTGTCACGACATTTCTCCACGACTACCAAATCAAGCTACCGTAACTTTTATTAACAAAGTATTAAGTCATAGCAGACGTTGAATATATTGAGCAAAGCAACTTCTGTAGCCACCCACTTCCCATTATTCAAGAGAAGAAGAAGGGAAAAAAAATCCAGCATCTTAAGTGGAAGATATTTTAATGACTCGCCCACATGGTCCCTCCCAGATTATAAAGACAAGCCAAGCACACTTGCTCTGTTAGCAATGGGTCGTATTAAAATTACGAGATCCTTCGGGTCAATATAAACCACTTTCTACAGCCGGTATATTGTGATGTATTAGATGCCACGCTGGAGACAATGCACGTTTCCTCCCACACCTAAAGGCAGAAGCAGGTATTCTGTCGAAGCGAGCGAGCGAGCCTCCACCTAGCCTAGAAGCACATATTAAACAAAACAATGACTTGAATCAGAGGCATCGTTGTGTTCCAGCTGTGAGCCAACGTTCCGGATGTTCAGACTATTGTAATATATTTGCCTACAGCTATTAGCAGCACATGAAAATGTCACAGGGCATTGTACAGCGATAACCTTTCAGTTTTAGAGTATTGTTCTTTACAGAATACCAGCATATCTATAGGGATAATAAACCATCAGTCTTTAAACGTATATTTAGAAGGATAAGATATTCATTTCTATCCTAATTGCAAACCCATTTACATTATAAAAAAATATGTCCCAATAATCTCATTATAAACATAGTGGGATTTGCAGCTATTCACACTTCAAGCAATGGGTACTTTCTCGGCAATCGGCATATCAACCTCACTCAGTAGGCCTAAAGTCTACATCCTGAAGATAATGCTAGTCATTTGAAACTAGTAAACGACGTAAAGATATGCTAATTTGAATACACAAGAGGCAATTGTGCGTTTCATCTCTCATTCCTGTATCAAATTGTTTCGCAGATTTTCTGTAAGAATATTTCTAATTCGAGTTTTACTTAACTTGAAACTTATCTTTATATTTTTATTTTAAATCATTCATAAATCCAACTGCAATGCATTTCTTAAATTATCGGAAAAATGCGAGTACGTGTGCCAATACTGCGGGAACATAGACATGTTTGCAGCGATTGGGACTTGTGCATATATCACTGTCACCAATTCTACCCCCCCCCCCCCAAAAAATGGAAAAAATGAAAAATGACTGCCCAAATCGACAAAACAAACCATACTTTACACACACATATATTAGGGGAAAAAATTAAAACACCAATATATATATATATATAGGAAAATTTAAATATATTTTTAATTGTGTGTGCTATTTTTGTTTGAGAAAGGTTATTCAACTCGACTTTGATAACTAGAAGCTCTTAAAAGTTATGATTGTGTTAAAATGAAATAAAATAATACTTCTTTTAAGTCCTTCTTGTGGATTACACGCAACATATGAACACGCATGCGTCATATGAACAAATCGAAATTCCAACAGTCTAAGGTGTATAGTTAACTCTCTAAGAGTTAACTATAAACAGGACTGTAGGTAATCTAGAATCCTAAATCTAAAATAACAATTGTAATGTTAAAAATAGGACATTGTTGTTACTAAAAGAAGACTCTCTATAAGAAAGAATGTTTGTTCTCATGTTATCTTAAGTAGAATTTAGCTTTGATGTAGTTTCTAATTAATTAATTAATTTGTTTTTTTTCCACTAGATGTCATGCCAGTAGAATAACCGGTGATCAAATCATTGCTTTAGCTGACTGTGTGTAATGCGACCAAGTGTTTGTCATTGCATATTTGTGTATGCTCCAGATGATTATTATTATTATTATTATTATTCCTGACACCTCCAAGGAGTCCAAAGACTCATCGCGGGAGGACATCTACAACTGTCTCTACACCTAACCTCTACTACGAATCATCTCCATCAACGCCATCTACCGCCCACCTCCAACACCACCCCAACTAGTAATTTTTTTGTCTGTAAATTGCGTGTGTTCTGAAGGGCCGATTTGTATGTATGCGGGATGAAAAACCCGAGTTTCCGGGAGAAAAAACCCTGCTACCACCGTATGAGATCGGCTAACTCACCTTCGATTGAAATCGACCAGATAAAGATTCCTCCCTTCGCGACGAGAATCGAACTTAGGCCTATTCCAAATCGAAGGGCGCAATGTACCGTCGTTCTTCCAATTGCGCTACGGAGGCGCTTATAATGATGATCCTAATATGAAGATTAAAATAACTATTAAAATACTTATTTATAAAAGGGTTGTAAAAAGTCCATAATTTTTAAAATGAATGCTAATCACCGTGCAACACTAAAAGAAAAGAAATTCCAACAAAAATAGTATATTCTTTGAAACCATGCCTTCCCCATAGATCATCATAATACAAACATCGACACACACACACACACACACACACACTATTCCTCAGATATTCACACACTATTCCTCAGATCTTTAAATTTACATTACACCCTTTAATTTAATTTCTTTGCCACAGTCAATAGCGACGTCGTTCCGGTGGTTAGAAAGACCTGTTCCAATCCTGTTTAACACTTCGACAACGTCTAGAACGATATCTCAACAAAAGGTTAGCTATCCAGTCTTTTGCGGGAGAATGAGGGTGACAGAGTTATTTTATTTCTAGAAACTCTGGTTATTTTTCCTACAAAACAGACAAAACCACCGATGAACACATGCCGTTTTGAGAAAGGTCATTCTTGTCTAATAGTTTTGTAGTCTTACGTAGCCTGACTAGCAACACGCTATCCGTTCTGCCCATCTGTAAGAGTACAAGTTCACAACCGTTCGTAGGTACTTATCACATTAAAAAAAAAAAAAAAAGTAAGAAGGATTCCTTCGCATTTTCTAAATAGATCGAGATATAAACATAACAGGTTATTTTATTGCTATTTATACCGTTTTTTTTTTTTTTTTTGACGAGATAACTGAAACAACAAAGAGCAGAAATTTTTTTTAGAGATTTGTTAAGAACTATAGATTTCTCTCTTTCTCTGGCGTATAATTTAAAAAATAACCACTGATAAAGTGATCGCAGGTAAAAGTCCTTGGCAAGAGTAGAAGCTTCTATAAATTTCCCCAATGGGTCAAGCGATAGGAGTAACTGATATTGTGAAATAATACCAATAAATTATTAGGTGTTTTCGCAGGACTCAAAACGAATGATGACATTGACCTAAATAACGGAGAGCATAGTTCCGGGATGTAATTCGCTAAATTTCGCGTTGTATTAATATCATTATCTATTATCCAAAATTCAGGGTCATTGTTATAAATCATACGTAATTCATCGATAATTTAATCTCAGATGATTATCTGAATTCACTACAGATAAGCCAACAGACCAATGCTCCAGTCCAATGGAAAACTTTGGTATCTTCGCATATCATGCTCCATATATCTGCAGATATTACTACCATTACCTCTTTTTGTATTCTTTTTTATGCAATTTGAAATTTCAAAGGCTCGGAGATTCTATGTAGACGGCAGTTTTTTTTATTTTTTTTTATTTCATTGTCATGTTGTTTGTAAATATATTTAATACTAAGTGAGCCATCCAGAATTGGCTGGTATAAAACTGATAAAATAAAAATAAATAATCATTCGTATCCTATAGGGAGTAGTTGGCAATCTTGCTGCTAATATTTTGGATATCGAAAGGTACTTTGTTCTCATCCTTCGTCATCGAAGAGGTAGAAGGCATTTCTGCCAAGTGCTAAATAAGAGGTCATGTTCCGATTCTTAATTAGTAGTTACTTATAGGTATTCTGTGTGTGCGACTACTTCCAGTGTCCAGGACGAATTACTTTAGTCAGTGATATTGGTTTTAATATGAGGATTGAACATTGAGTACAGTCAGTGATTATACATAGAATACAATCATAAATAAATTTATCTTTTCAATCATATGACATTTTGAGTCGAACTTTATATGACAAATTGCGCCAACCATTTGGGAGGAAGAGTCATACCTTTTTGTGGTATTAGGTGGACATGATAATAATTACGTAAAGTGAGGTTTAATCTTATATTCTTAGCTGATAGATAATAGTCTCCAACGGAGCAGCTAATATGGATAGTTTCGTAATTATTTAAAGAAAATACCAAGAGGAAACAATAACAAAATAAATAAATAAAGATATGCCAGATTAGATGCGATACAAAAAATAATGTCTTGTATTAATACATGCAAAGCAATTTTTTTTTCAAGAGTAGTTCATCAACTGTGTGTTCTTTATCATCAAAATAATAAGAAATAATAGTAAAGGGCCGATTGACTTCTAATTTATACTTAAAATTTAAATTCCAAGTATAAATTAATTTTTGAAGATGACTAACGCATATTAGAAAGACTGAATTGAGAATAACTGATAAATGAACTCACCACCAAAGCGCCGTAGAGGGAAGACAAGTATGCGTAATCTGAAATTTGCTGTCGCCATGAAAACAGCGTAGCATCATGCCGTTCTTTTTCCGCAATCTTTTTTTTAATAGTGTTCTTCATGCGTAATGTTCATTATATTACTAAAGCACCCCTCTATGATTCCTTCACGATCCATTTACTAGGATCATTACGTATCCTTAATGATAAGTTAACCCTTTCGACACTTAACATTATCTCCATTTTGCTTTATTGTCCCGTCCGTACAATAACAAAATTGAATTCACAGTTCCTTTGTATTCTCCGTCAACTACTAATCTCGCATTAGATATCTTATTGAACAGATCAGTAAATTTTCATTAAGTGTCTAACTAGCACTCGTATTGTAATCGCGATGAAATAGAGGTTTGCATGCTTGCCTTTATTTCCTCACTCACGCAATTTCTATCAAATGAAACGAGGGTTTATCCATCTCCATATTGATTATGCCACGTTTTTGTGAACTGAGGTGCAGTTAATTGAGTTGGAGATGATCGCTTTTGTTTCAGTTGATTGTGCGGTGCATTTTATTTCCATTAGTCTCCGATTATCGTGGGGTGAAAATACATTTCCATTAGCCGTCAATGAAAGTCGTGACTGCATTCTTCCAAGTAAATAATTCAGCTATAAGATCTTAAGAAAATTTTTAATAGGAACTCAATAGGTGAGTGGAATTTTTGTTCATCTTAAGAGCTCCACTGCAGAAGTATGAAAATGATGAATTGCAAGATAAATGGCGAGCAATCTAGTTCTGAAGTAGCAAAATAGTGGTTACATTTATTAGGCAGTTTTTCAGCAAAAAGTGCAAGTGCTAGGTCAGTGGCGCACTCGCCCCCCCCCCCCCAAAAAAGGTTAAATCCTGAGCGCTCGGCTCCCTCCAAGATTAAATCCTGAGTGCGCCACTGTGCCTAGGTTGATATTTTCCCTTAAGAATTAATTATTACCTCTCCTTAGGTTATAATCACATATTATTATCTTGTTATTATCCTACACGCACACTCGTCAGCCATTATGGCAGCCTCCTTTGACCGAATAACTACTTGCACCCTTCTTCACATTGACTCCACTACACACTCCCGTGTATTCTGGACCAACTGCACAGAATAACGTCCTGGACATCAGCCACCGAGCGAGGCATTGGCGTCAACGCAGATACTGCATTCCACATGATCCTACAAGTGTTAGATGGGATGTTCAAATCAGGTCAGGCGGCCAGAGAAGCACATGAATGCTTGGATACTCTTCGAAGTATGCTTGCACAATGCGAGTCTTGTGGCACTTGGCATTGTCTTGTTGCAAGAGTCTAGATCCATTGGGACATTGTCACTGTTAGGAATTAGCAGTCAATGTGTGTTCACTGGGGGAATGAGAGGACCCAGTGATGTCCATGAGCATAATCTTCATACCAGGACCACCGTGCAGTCTGGTTGGGCAGAAAAACGCTGAGTGTTCCACGACTGTCTATCTGTATTTTTCAGAAAGTCTTCGAACAAGTTGTATACTTTTCCTGTTTATGTCACGTGCTTTGAGTTTATGAACGGTTGTTCTACGGTGTTCAAAACTTTAGAAAAATCAACAGCTAGTGCAAAGAAAGTAATTTTATTCAGTGTTGAGTTAAAAAGTCAAAAAGATCATCCGGTAAGACAATGGTTCTTTTATTTTTACAAAATAGAAGAATTTGTAAAAATAAAGGAAGTGTTGGATATTACGTTTAATTCCTCTAAGAAGTATGTGAATATTTTTATCTTTAACAAATCTTTCTTTTATCGTGTGTTTATACGCCCGTAATCTGTTTTTATATTTTTATGTAACTGAGTTATCACGAAGATTTTTAGTTCACGTGGAATTTTGCACTTCTGTAAAATTTAGAGCCAATAGCATTTCGAGTAAGATGGATTCTGTCATCGAATCAAGAGCTGAATTTATTCTTCTTCGATCAGTGTTAAATCTAGACCCGCCCTTGCCGACGGGAGTGTATAAATCTTCAGGAGAAAGGAAAATAAAGGTATTTTTTAAATATGCATATTTTTTTTATATGTTAACCCACAAGAATCGTACAAGGGGAAGCACATTCTCACGACTCGCCCCGAATTCAACATTAGTTTTCGAAACGTTTTTTTTTTTTTTTTTTTTTTTTTTTTTAAGAAATCAGTCTGACAACTTGATAATTTGACTACATTCATCAAAATACTTAATTAATGCAGGTGCGGCTTGTGTAACTGATAAAATGTACACTAACAGCTGTTTATATCAGAATGCAAGCAAGCATTCCATTGAAATTAATGAATAACTGTTACAGAATCTAGGCAGGTAAGAATATTAAAGAATAAGTAGACAAACAAGTAATTTTTCTTTTGTCAGCGCAAATGTTGCTCTTTGACATAAAACTGATAACGGCATAATTATGTGGTTGAGATAATACCTATAATAAACAATATTGAAGTTGACTGATTTCAGATGAGATTCTAAACGACCGCAAGCAAAAGATTGTGTTCGCATTAACAAATGCCTATTTGTTAATGCGAAGTTTTAAATCTGAAGTTACCTATTTATCTGGCAAATTTTACACCACTGTCTGATATTTCATCACCGAGAAGTCTTTTGGTTCATAAGCAATGCGAAAACGAAAACAAAAAACAAAAAAATTCATCCAGAAAATCAGGAATGCCAGTTGGAGAATACACGCAATAACAAAATATTATAGACTGACGTTCAAGCCTTAGTTGCTTTGATCTTAATTCCAAAACAACTAAAAAAGGACCACATCGCTATACTGTATCGTTAAGATGGATCCTGTTTTGAATTTTCTTTGAATACTAACTGGGAAATTCATTTCAGCAAGTTTCCAGTTAGTATCCAAAACTGAAAATTCTGTTTTGAGCATGTTTTGAATAAAATCTGTGGAGAAAAAAAACCTTACTTGCCTACCCAGGATCAACTAATATGAGAACCGGCCAAAGAAAGGTTCGGAAAACGTTCTTCCCGTCGGCGACTAGAATTGAATGGTTTTCGATCACCCCTATAATGATGTTTCATGTAGACGTAATTTCCAGGAATATATACACACCTTATCCAAGAGTTAAACAAATTAAAGACAAATATTTTTAAAATGTCGCTATGAAAAGTGTCACTTACTATTACAATTATGAGCCTCTGTAGCTCAGTCGATATACACGAGGCCCTTTGGTCGGAAAGACCTGCGTTGAATTCCCGTCCATGACGTGAGGAACCTTCACCTGGTCTATTTCGGCTGGAGGAGAGTTAACCGGCCTCATACGGAGGTGGAGGATTTTTCTCCCAGCAACTCGGATCTTTCATCCTTCAAAACAGGCAAACCGGTCCCGTGAACACACACGGCTAGTCATAAATACTTACGGCAAGGAAGGCAACAGGAAACCACCTTGCTTCATAATTATCTCCCTGGTATAGTAGCATATCGCTACTACATCAGCCATAATGGCTGAAGGGAAAAATACGTACATTACAATTATATTATTTTCTTTTCATTACCCTTAATTGAAAGAATGTCAATTAATTCAAAGTATAACACTAGAGTAAAATTCTCATTACTTTCCCATTTGTTCTAGATGGAACATGTTCTTGGCAGCAATACTCTTCTCCTTCCCACACACAAATATTTGAGGGGAAGGACAAGTATTTTGTTCATTTTCTAGCTAGAAAAGCCTGCGTTCGATGACAGGATTTTTTTCCTCTCAAAAGCTAGAATTTCTCATCACTCAAACCAGCAGGCGAACTCGCATCCTTAACAGACTACACTTAACTCATAACATGTATTTTGCTGTAATGCCAACACCCTGACCCCAGATTAATGCATATCACCTCCAAATTTTTGAAATTTCCGCGCATATTCTAACGATAACCATAATTCCATTCATAAGCACATTGGCCGCTTTACTTTTTTGTTTGTTTGTTTAGCGATACTGGATTTAAACGAGGGCACACTTACACAAAAGGATGCCCTTTTGTAAACATCGTAATAAATAAATAAAAAAGCAAACTAACTTTTTGAAGATTAGTGGGCAGTTCTTCAGCCTTGGTCAATCACAGAACAGTTGGCCAAGGCCTATAATTGGCACTTGGGTAGGAGAATATAATTGCAGCGACTTTAATTGGCACTTGGGTAGGAGAATATGGCAAGCAACTATTAACATCTAATAGTTCCTAACACCATATATACAGTCGATTTCCTCGGGTTTACGAAATGAAAAAAACAGCTTCATGGAGAAAACATCCTATTCGCCCGTGACAGAGATAGAGTAACTTGTAAACCGGTCGACAAAAAGCTTAGAAAAAGTTCTTCTGCTCGGCGACCAGAATTCAACTTATAGGCGTCTTGATGTTTGCATCCACAGGGCTACCCAGGTCTTTGTCAACGATTAATTAATGGCTGGCAATAATACAAGACTTAACCAAACGTTGGCAAAACATAATGCATGATAAAGCAGAACAGAGCTTGTATTGAAGGCCTGTAAAGGTATTTCTATTAAATATTTGGTTTAATAACAGTGGAGGGTACACAAGTTTTGAAACGCTCCTCATAGATTATTCTATTGTAGGTAGTAATCATGCTGGACACGTGCTGCATAATCTTGATCAACATCCCGAAAACTATACACTGATTTAGTTACCATGATTTGAATACTGGAAAATTTCAATTTATCTGCAGCGGAATTTCAGACGTTAGTTTACAAAACGAAAACAATTACTACGTTAAAGACAAGTCACTGATAGAAAGTAAGTTTGATATGGGGATTATGACTCACAGGGCAAAGGGGAGTATTTTCACATGATTTCGCTTAATCGAAATCATGTGAAAATGCAGTGCACAGCGAAGTGACAAGTCGAAAGATGCTGATTGCTTGAAACACACAGGAGTGTGCTTTCGGTATGATTATGAATGATTTAAGAGGAGTAACAGAAAGTGCGTTATGTTTGAATGATTAGATGACGCAATGTTCTCAACTAAGCCTGACTGCATGGAGGACTGATAATACTCATATTTCTATAAACTTTTTTCTTCTCTCTCTCTCTCTCTCCTTATTTCGGAATAAGGCCTTGGTTTAGGAAAGCATGGATTTCCTGTCTATTTAGTCATACAGAGATCGGCTAACTTGGAAACGGTCGAAACCAGTACTGTGAACAAAGTAAATTTCAACCGGTTTATAATTTGGTTGTAATAAAGATGATGTCTTACGAGCATGTACTGATGATCGGCATCGTAAGTTAAAAGGATTTCTAGGGGAGGTTTTTTTTTTTTTTTTTTTTTTTAAACTTACTTTCCATCCTAGACATATATAAAAATCTAATTTTGGCAATGACAGGAAGGATAATTTTACTATCAATAGTCTGACACATCTTTTATCCCTCGTACTATTTACCTGTTTGTTTTATAAAGAAAACCCGATTTCCGAGATGGATTTGCGTGACACCTCCGTAGGAGACGAGGAACTCGACTTAAAACGAAAAGTTCTTATAGACCTGCCTGGATAACAGTGTCGCAACTACTTATCCAGAGGGCCGCGGGTTCGAATCCTACCGGCGGTGAGGATTTTTAAATGTTAGATTAATCTTATCACCTGTTCTGAGACTCATATGGACATTTCAGTTTTATTTTATTGTTCAGCCTGAACATCAGTCTGACTAATGGTAGTATAAGTGACTTGAAACGGATTATTTGTGTCTCTATAGCAGAAATTTCCGTTCAAATTCGTTATTATTATTTGACACCTCCAGAGTTCAAAGACTCATCGAGAGAGGGTACCCACTCTACAACTCTCCATCTCCACCACTCAATCCACCAACTACAATGAACTCAACTATACCAACGTCATCTACCGCTCACTATCACCACTAGAATTTTCACAGACAATCACAAATATCCATGCCGGGATTCGAATCCAAAGCCTTTTGACTAGAGAGCAGATATGATAACCACTCGGCCAGCCAGGCCGGCATGTTTTCTAAGGTTCATATAAATAAAGGACAACATCAGATCATAATTTTGCAGTTAACTCACAAAATAATTTTAAGTTACTTATCAGTATATTTTTCAAATTAATTACTAGTCCATGACACTATATCAATACACACATAAAAATGTTGGTTAATCAGTTCCAAATTGATTTTTCTGAAATTTAAGTTGCAACAGACCCTTAGTAGATTTTTTGATAGAGGACCAAAAACGAGACAGGGAGATACTGTATGTACAAAGATAATCAAAATACATTATTCTATGCTTATGATTGATTTGTATCAAAAGAGCAGCCACTTGCGATTCCCCAAACTTTTTTCATAGCATTTGTCTGCTGTGGCACGACACTGGCAAGAATATCCCTTCTTGATTGAGTGGTAGAATTCACTGACAATCGTGCATTAGGTGAGAGATTTCCAGGCCGCAGTTGACTTTTATAGTTTTCTGTTACTGCAGAAAGAATTAAAACGAATGCAATTAGATGGTAATTTAATTTTATTTGTTGCCCATCTTATGAATGGGATGAATATGAACTAATTTAAAATGTGTAAAATAGATGCCAGTGTAAACAGGAGAAAATAAAAGTGACACAGGGCAGAAGTCAACTCTGAAGCATACACCTTCAGAACAATGTAGCGAATGCACCAGGATGAGGACACTTTTGGTATCCCTTTAGGCAAAATTCTAATCTCTTTTTAATAAGATTTTGAAGGAGAAATTGAATGTTGTGTTTGGAATGGTAGAAATTGAAAGTTAGCAACATCAGCACAAGAATTGGAAAGTAAGAAGCCTCATGATTTTCTTTTCTAAAGGGTAATGTTGCAAGTGAATCATCTAAATGGAAAGATGAGTAGGCAAGGTTGGACAAAAGTTCCAGGCCATGGCTTTGGCAAGAGACCTGAAAGTACTTCATGTCATGCATTTGAATATAACATTCTCTACTTCTCTTTAAAAATGTTTGTTATGCATTAGTAACTTGCAGATATTTCAAGCTTCACTAAGAACTGAAAAGGAAGACAGATGTCAGTAAGCAAAATTCAATGAAAATGGAGCTGCCCTATAATCAACACAGAAGGTTAAAAACGTTTATAATTGATTAAAACATACAGTATTTTGGAAAGAACACCCATGTCTATGTAGTTCTGTGAAATGATACTTGCTTCCACTGCGTTAGAATGCCTGAAGACCATTATCTTCTAGCCAGTCACTGATTAGAGGAACTTTTCTTTCTTCGGCTCAGCAGTTACGTTTTCTCTTAAAAACAGGGCAGACTTATTGCAACATTTATGCTGATTTTTCTACTTCACTTAGGTTGTTACACCTGGTATTATTTATAAGTGTGGCCCACTAAAAATGCCTTCCTTTATTTTAGCTTTGTTTATCCTTGGATATAAATGTGATGTGTCCCCACTCTTACTGTGATTTGAAGAAGAAAAAGTGCAAGAATATATTATATATTAGCTAATTTAATAAGCTAATCATTAAACAAATATGAAAACAACTCCAGTGTGTAAGTACTTCAGTTTCATATAAATAAACCAAAATAATCACTCGACATTTTGACTTTTACATTAAGGTACCTGAAGTATAACAAGTTTTTTTTTTTTTTTTTCACCAGAGGTCAGGTCAGGCCATGAGTTTTAATGGTTGACTAAATTAGTGTAACTTTTACATACCATGTAGATTGTAATATAGCTTGTTTCTTTATTATACGCGTGTACTTGGTTTACATGAAACTGAAGTTTTACTCTAACACGGTAGTTGTTTCCATAATTTTTATAATGAATGATGATCACCGTGTAACCATGAAGGAAAGGAAGGTAATATTTGCTTGTGAAGAAGCAACAAGAAAATTTTTCCGAAATCTATTAGAGCCACTCAAAGAAGTCTTCACTCTTGGTACACTCTGCTTGGCACATCGATCTTTATGAACATGATTGTCTTGAGCACACATCCGTTCACATAAAAACAGCCTCAGTGCACTTCTAAAAGAAGTGCCTTTAACTTTTAGAGCTGTATGTTAGCTGTACTTTTTTTTTTTTTAAATGTGGTACCCCCCCCCCCCCACAAAATGTTATTATTGGCCAGGCTAAAGGTTTTTTTTTTTATATATAATTTTGTAACTTGTTTAAAAATTTATTTTTATATAGTCCAGAACCAATGTTCTGGTGGAGACCAAACATGGAATTTTTTCAAGCCACTTCAGGCCTCCAATAAGTGGTGTGGTGGTCCCACACCGAGCAATGAAATCCTTCTCCCACCTGAAGACGATCACAAACATTCATGCCCATAGCAGAATTCAAACGTGCAACCTAACTTGGCCTCTTGGTTGATTTCTGCCTTGTTCTCTAAATTTATTCAACTGGCTCTAGACCATACCAGTGCCTTTCTTATGTTATTATTTTGCACTTGGTTAGACTATAATAAATTTAGTTTAATCCTTTATCCAAGTGTAAGCAAACAAAGTTTGCGCCTGAAAATATCTTGGAAACTCGTAGCAAAGGTGGATCAAGCTCTCATCACTCCATGTCTCAGTATCTCCCACAATGCAAAGCACACCTCCTTGCAGACATGTATACTGCTATGCATTAAGGGAAGGGCCACTACCAAGAACAGTTTCGACCTTTATTGAGGTCTCATCAGTGGGAGGCAGAAACAATGGAGAGGTCATATTTACCTATACGAGTTGCCAACCGGTGTACCACCTTATTAAATTACTCTGGATTTAGAGAAAAATGTTGAAAGTTTATTTTGCACTTGGTTAGACTATAATAAATTTAGTTTAATCCTTCATCCAAGTGTAAGCAAACAAAGTTTGCACCTGAAAATATCTTCATGACTGGGGTAAAGTGGTACATCCCTTGGCAACTCGTCAGCAACTAAAATGTGTAACCTGTTCTAAACAGTTCACAATTGAGAAATGCATGTGATATTTTCTGTTTCTCTATTTTCATTGTCTTTTTAATGCTGATTTTGATACCAAATTTGACAGAGCAATAACTTGTATTCTCATGATTTACCAACCTGGTCTTGAAATAGCTCTACTACAAATCAGCTTTGACCTTTTGAATTATAAAATGCAACTTTTCAATATCCATTTCTGAAATGTATCATGACTGTTTTTATCTCCTAGTTACTATCTGCTGCTAATCCTAATTCCTAGTTTTTTTTTTAGGCACTTTTTTAAATTTCAGCAGAATACAATATTGTCAATCTCTATCACAGAAAAATATTAATAAAATTCAGTTAATTCATTCATTCAATTCATGTCTAAGACAAACAAATTTGTTCTTTAAATTAGGATAGAGATTGCAAATAATTATTTCCTAATTTAAATCTAAATATCTCTGAACACCAAAGCCAAATTCACAATATAATACAGCACCAGAAGAATAAAGTTACACTTTGCCCTTCTTGCCTAAAAAAGTGTATCATAACTTGTTCAAAATGCAATTCAATGCTAAAGGAAATTAACAATATACACAAGCTGTATATCTGGTCCTTACTAGTTCATAATGCTGTGAGTCCAACTTTATCAGCTCAGACATTAGTTTGTTTTCTTCACTTTTATATGCAGATATTGTATTAACTTTTCTTTCAATCACATACATGCATAGTTATCTTTTCTTACCAAGTTAATACAATATCTGCATATAAAAGTGAAGAAAACAAACTAATGTCTGAGCTGACAGAGTTGGACTCACAGCATTATGAACTAGTAAGGACCAGAGATACAACTTGTTTATAGAAAATTTCCTTTAGCACAAAATCCAAGCTTATAATTCTGGGTGAGAATTCTGCTTTTTTGCAATAATGAAAGTTGATTATCATTTCCTGTCCTAACAGCAAAGTCATTTTTACATAATTATACGATTACAAATTTGTGAAATCATATTATTACAGATCTCCTTGTAGTTAGGGCTCATCAAGTAATGCCACATTATCCAAACTGTCATACTTTTCTTGAATTCATTCACACTATTTGCACTCATCACCTTGGTGGTCAGCCTGTGCATGATTGCAAAGGCAAGCCATTGCAATCATGCACAGCTCTATAAGAGAAACATAATTCTCATTGATATGAAAAATTCCATCTAATGGTATCCTGTATTACCCTTTCAGCAGTTTATAGGTCTCTACTATTACTCCTCTTTCTGTTTGCTAGTATTTGAAGTTCACACATTCTCATAAGCAACATTCTACAGTCCTGATATTATCTCGGGATCCTTTGCCCCATCAGTTTCTTCAAGCATGTATAATGAAAGGCGAAAGTGCATTACTTCACATTTAATAACACTGAATCGACAGCCATTTTCACATGCTCAAAATTCCAGCTTATTCAAGGATTCTGCACAGTATCCTGATTATTCTGCCTATCTTTGCATCATCAAGCAAACAACTGAACATTTCCTGTGACTTCCCAATATCATTAACGTATGAAATAAAAAACAATTGTTAAGGCCTGATCCTTGGTATACACCACTGGTCACTTTAAATCCAACAGATTAGCCCTTACATAAAGCTTTCTGATATCTGTCAGCCACCCCTTATCGAAGTCAAGAGTTTCTATTCCAACCTCATATCTTCCCAAGTTTATGCAACAGCATTTCAAATGCCTTAGCAAAATCCAATAGAATCATATTTATCTGTTCCTTTTATCCAGTGCAGTGGTAACAGTATAAAGCATGAGCAAATTATTCAAGAATGACCTCCCTTTAGTAAGCCCTTGTGGTTCCTAGCAAAATATAGTTTGTCTGTCAGCCCATTTCTGCATATAAGTTCTCAGCATCTTTTCTAAAATCTTCACTACCATAACTCCAGAAATATTGACAGGTTGGTAGTTAAGACATATTTTTATCCACTCTTGTACAACTCAAATTACACAAACCAGGTCAAGGACATAACCAGTTCAGCTGAACATTCTTTTTGCATACATCCTAATACACCAAATGTTCCTACTGTCAATTTTTTGTCCTGGTTGTGCAACAGTTCTAGAAGCTCCTTACACAGCTCTCTCTTCGTCCAATATATCGATAACATTGTGCACTATGTTACATACACCACTTGTTAGAGCTTAGCAAAGTGAGCTCTTATCATGTGAACAATTGCACCTGCTTCTGACTGGAGTACAGTCTGCACTCAGTAAGATTATTCTTTCACATTCATCCTTTCTTGCAGCATAATGATAAAATTCTTTTAGATTGCCTTAAACATACAAAGCTAATTTCTTAATCTGACTTAGCTTTCTGTACAATACTTAACTTTTCTGAACTGTGCTTTATATATTTTATAACCCTTTCTCACTCTTATTCTAATGATATTCCTTTCACACCATCTTCTAATGAACTGCTTGTTTAATAAGGTTCTAATCCATTTTATTCCCACCGTATCTCTCCCATTCAGTAACTGATACCATGAGACCAAACAGACTCAAGAGAGTACTATGCCATCATTTCCAGGTTTGTAGTTCAGCACATAATCAGACCTAAATGGAACATCCATCTACTTAGCTGCTTCTGAATTCAATATGGCAGGATTACTGTCAGCAACTGGTAGCAAAACTACTAGATGCTCAACTAAGATCCTTTCTGATGTTATGACCTAACACTCTTTCCCCTCGAAATTCCTTGTATCACATTCTATTTGAGAACGTTTTCTCTCAACAGCTCAATATATTCTCCTTTCTCATCATTAATTTTCTCTGCTACCCAATCATTTGGATTATTTAAGTCACTCATAATGATTATTCGTTTAGTACCATCACAGAAATATGGTAATGCATTTCATTGTCACCAGCAAATATACCACAAGGTCTGCAGCAACACCACCATATATTAGAACCAGTTAATCTCCACTTCCCACCTGATGCTCCTGGTCAGGAAATTTGTATTTTACATGTGCAGTCTTCTTGGCCCTAGTTAGAGACACCTTTCTTATACTGATCATGATGACACATCTTAACTGAACTTCCACACATTCTCAGTATTCCTTCCACTATGACTTAGTTTCCTGTGATCCTCTGAAGTCTCGACTATATACATAATTTCTCAACGTTTCTAATGCCAAATCCATTCAAGTGCAGGCCATCCTTGCTATACAAATCTTTTCTACTATCAAACTCACTCCATATTCAAAAATGCACTTATTTCTTTTACACAGCCAGCACATCATTTGCTACCATGGCAAATGATCTCCTTAACTCAGTACTATTATACCTCAGTAACAAGCTAACCGTTTTTTCACTCATACTCTTCTTTCTCTAGTCCATGTTATTCTGTTTGGTGTATCCATATGGGTTACAATGTGAGTTTTGCTTTCCTTGTTATTTAGAGTTTTCCTTTTTCAGAGACCGTGGTCAGCCAGTATTCTTATCTTCCTCCTCAGGAAAAAAATATGCAAGATATCATCAAACCGAACTCCATCCAAGATTTTAGGAGTGTGAGAGTTGTTACTTTCTCTGCGAATACAAAGGTATCGATTGTTTTCCTGCTGGCACAATGGAGGATTTCCCTTGAATAGTAGTGGTGCTCATACCATTGTATATCGACTAAAGGATTTTCATGTAAGGGTATCACTTCTGGTGTTTCTTTGAGTGGGGTGACATTTATTATATTCTTTGCTTCATTCTAGGGAGAAACAGATTAAATCATAACAATCAGGGATGATATGAGAAGTTGGGACACATATGAGTTAACATCACTTTAGATAGCATAAGAGGGTTTTCCACTAGATGCTGTTGTGGTACACTTCCCTTCACCTCATGATAAGGAATATTCTGCTCATTTTGTTTGTTTGGATATCTTTCTCATCTTTCCACATTTGATGCACCAAGGAGTAAACTGAATTTTCTCCTTCACAATTGGTGCATTTATGGGTCTTCTGCATAAAAATCTTTGTTTTCATGCTTTGGGCAGAGCCATGACAGGAAGTTTGAAGGACTATTTCTGGTACTTGATGCATCTCAAATTTTATTTAGGATGTAGAACAGTTGAGGTAGTCTACTTTCATTGATGATTAAACTAAACAACATAAGGTTAAAGTTAAACCTAAAAAGAAGGTGAAGAATGGAAAGGACTACTAATATCCATGAGGAATACTCTCTGCCACAAACAGGAGTCCAACATAGAGGGACACACATGGAAGAGATGCTGTCAACAGCAATACAAGGGTAAATATTAAGTTTTTAAAAAAAGTTTCAATGTTTCTAGTATGTACAAACCATTTACTACAACAGTAGAAAATTGTTCTCATTAATTCAGTTGAAAAAGGAACATTATGCTGACAGTCCATAACCTCTCAAACTTGAACTGCAATGAAGCAAGGGCATTTGGTTCCACTAAATCTTGTGTCTGTAGGGAAGGTATGTTTAGCTAGAACATATATCAAGCTTGTTTTTCACATCTGGAAGATGCATAGATGAATTTTATCTTATAACACAGGATGGATGAAGGATATTTTTCTCATGGCTGAAAAAGAAGTATGGTAGCTGAACTTTTTTTTTTTTTTTTTATATGTGTAATATTTGGGTGCTGTCTTTCACACATGAGATAGAAATTCCAAAGAAGTCTAATACTAGTTATCCAAGTGAACTTTAGATTCCTTTTGACAGCAAATGTGTCAACGATGTTGCATACTGTGTGCTCTTACAATATTAGTCACTGCAACTAATAAAATATTAGCATAAATAAACAATATGTTACTGACATTACAGTGTGTGTATCTTAATTTCATTTTGCTAATCATGTCAGAAATACACTTAAAAGTCCAGACTATTATTTGTTATCTAAAAATGAATGTTTCATTCTTATGAAAAATAAATGAAAAGCATTAGGAAAAACTGATCAAGTTGAACCACTGACAACAGTCACTCAATGTAGAGTGCAGTGGAGTTGCGTGATCATTTCGGTTGGGTGTGCTGTCATGTTTTCCAGGAGGGAAAAGCTTGGAGACAAATAATTACATAAATAAATTTTTATAATTATTGATTTAATTAAATAATTACATCAATAAACATCTTTTAGCTTTTTTTATGTGATTATTTGTCAATGTAAACTATAAATACATTATTTTCATTTTGCATCGATTTTAATGATTTTTAATTCTTGGAAAAAAAAAAGGTATTCAGAATTAATAGTTTTTAAGCACAATTTCATATATTAAAAAATTGACCAGCATATTTTATTAAAATTCAATTAATTCATTAATCCTAAATTAAATTATTCCAGTTTAAAAGTAAAAAAATCATAAAACTAACAAGTAAAATAATATTAAATTATATACACTTACCTTTTAAAAATGTATTTTTTGTTTAAATTTGTTTCACTATAAATTTACAATTCACACTTCACTCTGTTACTTACTAGACAGAGGGCAAGCTAACCTGTCACTGTTCAAAAATCAGAAAAAGATGAACCAAAAACAGAAACACGTATTTTATTACTGCAATAAAACAAGTGTTCTATGGCTATCCTGCAACAGGTCAACCCATAATAAAATTTTAAGACGGACAAAACGTTCCCAGGGTATAAGATTACATATCTCAATCAATTTTACGATTATAATTTGTGGAATTTTTTAATCGATCCCAGGGGGAAGCGCGCCCCCCCCCCCTGAAAATCTTCAATAGTAGGTAATCAACATAACTGAAAAAATAGTTGGTTATTTTGATATTACAGCTGAAGCAGCTAAAATCAGACTTTCCTGAACCCTTACTTCATGTCTTAGAAGATATTCAAACACAATTTTCAACTGAAGGGCACTGCCATTACTGATTCAGGTATGAAGGTTTCCTGGCTGGCAGATGAAATTACACATATATAGGTGGAATGTCTTCAAATCTGAGGAATAAAATGAGAAGAGATATAACAGAAACAATAATCAGCAATGGGATCTTAACAGAAAAATAATAGTTAATGAGGGGATCTTACAATATAGATACATGAGATATGCTTATGGCAGATGGGAGAAAAACTTAGGGTCATCCCTGGAAGCTAAGGGTGTGGTTAGAAATCATGTGGGGGTCCATATTCTTCTCATGGCATACACTGAGTATGTGAAATGGGATACCATTAGGTATTGCAAATGAATTCCGTGAATGCATTCCAGGAGAGAGATTTATTTATGAGTGACTAGAAGGGCTCTCTCTCTCTCTAATAAAGTTTTGAACACCCTGGTGAAAGATTACCAATAACAATCTTTATCTACGATGATATAATCAGTAGTGTTTGTTTTCTTAATATTCTTTCCAAGTGACTTTATGCATGTCTTCCTGATAAAATATTATGTCCTTGGTAATGATTACTCCATATCCAGAAAAGATAACAAATAAATATAACCAATATTATTAGTTATATCCTTTTTTCAAATATTTCCATATTATTTTTGTAAATCTAGATTCTATTTCATGTTGTTCTGTCCTAAGCACCATCTTAGTTTTCCAAGATGAGCTTGATGAGCTTGAATCCTACTGTGCTATGGATATCTGTGAATGTCATTAGGTGATTTTCACTGCACTGTTTAATGGAGACATGAAGTAGCTTCTTTTTGGATTAATGCAGGATCTCTCAGTTTCAAAATCTTTAGCCTAGCTAAATTGGCATTAATATATTCTACAGGTACACAACCTTTTGTGTTTGGAATCATCATTTTGAAAAAGTTATCCTTCTAATGACTCAAGAAATCATGCACTTCATCCTTATCATTTCATTTTGAAACTGTCTCCATTTCAAAATGATTCTTTATGGTAGTTTTATATTCAGTCTACTTCCTTTCTCTATTCTCTGAAAAATCACCATATACTTATCTAGAAGATTCACCTTTCTGATCTCTGTTTTGGTAAAAGAATTCATGAATACCTTTATTAAAATGTTACATTGCAGAGAATAAGATAAATTTTTCCTACCACCATCACTTTACTACCTGATATAATGTGATAAAAGCTTATTCTTGAAATAAGGTATTCTTTAAAGTTCAAAAATAATCTAAAATATAGCCATGCAGAGTGCAAGTATTGTTAACAGTATTCTGAATAATATGAATAAAAATTGTTTGTTAAGCATGTTTTAAAGTTCAAACAAAAGAAAAACTAAAAATAGTGATTATACAATCAATGAATATACATCATAATGATATGAAACTGTTTCTGAAATGTCTCAAAAATTCATTATAAACTCTGACATGAAAAAATTCTTTTTTTTTTTACTGTATAAACAAGTTCTGCTTACATTTACAAGTGTATAATCTGACAACAAAATTGGTACAAATTAAAAGGGCACAATTCCATCTGTACATAAAAAAAAACTGCATAATTCATAGCCACATACACCCACTCAGCATTTACACCAAAAAAGTACAACACATGCATTAAAAATAAAGTACATGTTTATGCCCAATTTTCAGGCTCTTCAAATAACTGCTGCCTATTAGGTATACTATCACTTTCAAGTTTGCTCCTCTTCTGCTTTTTGGTTTCAGGTTTATCTACAACGATATATATAAAGGCAATCAGTCAGCTAAAACAAACTGCTTTATCTAGTGAAACATTTTTGAAATGGAAACTATCTCCAAACACTTATTTCTTTGTTGATAGTTTCCATTTAAAAAATGTTTTGAAATGGAAATTTTCTCCAACAGAGAAAATTCAAAATTAAAAACAAATAGAAATTATAACCATTTATATAATCATGGAAGGCACTAATATTCCAATTCTAAAATTTCTCATAAACAAAGAAATTTTGTTTCTTTGTTTATGAGAAAAACAATGCACTGTTTCACTTTATCAGTTGCAAAATCATATATCTAAAATAAAAATGAAACGTTAAAATTAGATACTTTTTAAATTACCCCATGTAAACGGTGCCTACAATGCACCATTCCTGGAAAAATGCTGCATTGTTTATTCTGGTTTAGCTAACTCCTGTCCCACATAAAGTAGTGTGCTATAAATTATCAGCTTTTTGTGGGTGAGAAATGTCACTAAAAATAATAAATAATATATAATAAACTACCAGTTATGACTTATGTTATCGCTGGTTGATTCTCCTCTTATGTGAACTATAAAAGACATTTATTTAGAGTGCAGAAAAATAAGTTTCAGTCATCATTGCATTTTTTAATGTGTTCTGTTTATTTTTAAGATTTCAATATGAATTTAAACTTCCCATAATATTAAAAAAAAAACCAATAATGAAAATGCATATAAAGTACCTATAGAAAGTATACAAAACTAACATGTATTTATCACATCAATAATATCAACATAATTTTTCGAATCATATTTTGTACCAAACAAATTTCAAAAATGTTTTTCCCAAATCTACCCATTTCACTCTCAAAGCATAATTCCCAATTTCTCAATTTCCACTACTTTACTGGAAATGGTTGCAAAAATCATTCTCATGGAAATGAAATGAATATATTCTCTTAAATTCATGGGGAATGAGAAATTAATTCATTTTAATTCATTTGCTTAGTTGTACTATTATATGTTTTATCTTTATGCTTTTCAGACAAAACTGCATCATATTTATTAGCAATATAGCATTTTGTCCATATTTTTAATAAGTTTTTTTAAACGCTGCTTTCACCAAACTTTGATTAAGAAAAGCAAGAGAGAGAAAACTTTGTCCATTTCAGCAAGTAGATCATGTTTTGATAAGCTATGTAAATTCTGCTATGTTGTCATTATATATATATATATATGTAGAAAGTATTTTACCTTGGGTATAATAAATGTTAAGAATACCAAGTAATTTTTAAACCTGGTTTTACTCCATTTCCCAAGTAAGCAAACAGACAGAAAGTCAAGTTTGCACCTGCAATTGATGCAAGTCTAACTGATCCTACAGGTAGTGCAAGATCAGGGCAACTCGTGGTAAAGGTGGGGCAAGCTCCGATCACTAATCTTAATATTTACCCTTAATGCCTTAATGGCAACTTGTTCTGGTAAAATACTTATGAGCTCTGTATTACTAAATCTTGGTATTTTCTAGCCTAGCTCCCACTGATGAGGCCTCAATAAAGATCGAAACCAGTCTGGGTAGTGGCCCCTTGCCTTTAATACAAAACATCATGCATCCCCTTCTTGGAGATGTGTTTTGGCATTAAGGGTAAATAAGGGTAAATATTAAGATTAGTGATCGGAGCTTGCCCCACCTTTACCACGAGTTGCCCTGATCTTGCACTACCTGTAGGATCAGTTAGACTTGCATCAATTGCAGGCGCAAACTTGACTTTCTGTCTGTTTGCTTACTTGGGAAATGGAGTAAAACCAGGTTTAAAAATTACTTGGTATTCTTAACATATATATATATATATATATATATATATATATATATATATATATAAGTATGTACAGCCACCACTAGGACCTCCTTTCACTGTGATGACTGCAGCAATCCTATGGGACATATTTTTCACAGGCGTATGATATATATATATATATATATATATATATAAGTATGTACAGCCACCACTAGGACCTCCTTTCACTGTGATGACTGCAGCAATCCTATGGCACATATTTTTCACAGGCGTATGATAGCGATCAATGGGAATTTTGGACCATTCTTCCTGTAAACATGTAATGATGACCTGAATTGTTATGGGGAAGAAGCCCCTTTACCTCATCCAATGCGCCAGTTCATCCCACAGATGTTCAATAGGTTTGAGATCAGGGCTCTGTAGAGGCCTGATCTCAAAACAACCTGAGACCAGAGTCAGGTGTGGTGAGATTTACATTCACAAAGCATAGAGTTACAGCAGCAGCCATATTATATATAAAGAGACAATGGCCAGTTCTGTAGAAATGCTACAAAACAGGAAGCATTGCACTGTCCAGAATTTTCATATACTTTTAGAGTTCAATGTTCATGGCACAACAAACAGAGGCCTGTGGCCAAACTAGGAAAAACAGGACCATACCATCACACCACCTCTGAATTTCATAGTTGGGGTTACACTGGTAAGAGATTCACTGGGCATCCACCACACCCACCCATCTGCTTGGTAGAGTGATTTGTCACTCCATAACACAGCTTTCTGAGCTTCAAAGTTTATGTTTACGGTCCTACCATGGAAACCCCATGTTTTGAGCCTCAGTTCTGAATGGTTTTGTGCAGATTTGTGTTCCAATTGATGCCCAGAACTCTGAATTCAATAAGTCAGCCAAAAAATTGCACTTTTTACATATAATTCTTCATTGCACCCTACAGTCATGTGAGTGTGGTGGGTCGTCTACTGCAGTTAGTACTTGCACTTGACTCCCTGTGCTTCCATCTCACTATGTATCCAAATGTGAAGCTAATTGTTGACTTGGGATGGCCCAATTTGTCAACAATTTGCTGAACAGATAGGCCTGTATCATGGTGTCTTATCACAACACCTCTTTCAAACTCTGTTGGTTCCTTCTCACAGCCATTTCACCTGGACATAGTTGCACTGACTTGGGAGCATCATATTCCTCCCCCCCCCCCCCTCTCTCTCTCTATATATATATACCCAGCTAGAAACACAACTTGTTACATGGCATGATGCACCTTGCCCATGGGTGTCTGTTGCCTTCTTTCCAAGCAGTGTACATACACACACACACACACACACACACACACACACACACACACACACACACACACACACACACACACACACAAGCATGTGACACCAGAAAGCTTCATTCTGAGTGGGGGAGGGCTCTCTAAAATCCGAAAGACTCAATTTTTCAAGCTATTCAGAAAACACCGAGTTACTAATAATATAGTCACCTTGTTGGCCTAGTGGATGGCATTTCTGCATTCCATCCAACATCTTGAGTTCAACTCTGTGGATATGTGAGTGTGAATATAGAATATATTCATCTTTACATGAATTTATTCTAGATTAAGAGAGTTACAACAGAAATGAAATGGAATAAAGAGAGAATTTTTAGCCACAGGATATTATAAAGAGGATTTGAAAGATGGATACCTTCTGACATGGTGTGTGTATACACCATTCCATAATTACACATATTAGTGTGTAATTAAGGAAGCTGAAATGAGTAATCTTTGAAGAAGATGAAATTTGAATATCTGTTTCAAAAATATAGCATTGGTTTGCTAAATGGAGATGAAAATGAATATCACATAGAATGGAACTAGAGATTACATATTTTGTAAAGTGAATCTAAAAGGCTTAGGAAGGGTTGCCTTTATCTACAAGTAATCTATTTTGCTGTGCTTTGTTTTTCATAGTCCTTATTGGAAATGAAATTAGGAAGGGCACCGAAGCTACAGTAATATGTTCTTTACTCTACTAACCAATGGATAAACATGTCTGCAAAACATGGCCTCAGCAGTTCTTGTCCCCTCCCTTGCTACTGAAGCTTATTCCAGGCAAAATAGTCACTAGCATAATAGTGGCAGCAAGATAATTCATTACCTGGTTTGGAAGCCTCCTAAAGTGTTACCATTAATGCCAATACAGTTATATCATCTAGTGGCATGCTTGCATGATAACCAATTCATTATTATTATTATTAGAAGACACCTGTAAGGAGCCAATGTTTCATCATGAGTTGGCACACACCACTCCACAATATCCACCATCTCCACAACTTAATCCATCATTTATGCACAACAGCACTTAACAACCATCAATCGCTTTATCTGTAAATTCTGTGAATTCTGCATCTGATGTGTGACGAGTAATTCAAGTTTCTGGGAGAAAAACTCTGCTACCTACCCCCATATGAGATTGGCTAAGTCACCTTCAAATTAAAAAAAGCTCACAAAGATTACTCTCAAAATCCACAATGGGGGAGGTTAAAAGCTTCAAATTCTTCAAAGCTTTCTGATGAAGTGCTGGGCATCTTCATGATGTGACGTAATTCTGAAAACATCACTATCACATGGTATTTGTTTGTGTAAATTAATTCTTTGTAAAAAGTAAAAAATTTCAGACAATCTGTCCATGTTTGACAAGATCTGTCTGTATTTAAGAGCCTCCATAGCTCAGCTGATATCAACAGTCCTATGAGCTGGAAAGACCTATGCTGGAATCCCAAATGTGAAGAATGCAACAACCTTTATCAGAATTTTTCAAGTGAAGATGAGTTAACAAGTTTTATATGGACAGCAGGGTTTATCTTCCTGTTCTCCCCAGTTTGCTCATTTCTCATCCCAAAAAACAGGCAAACTGGTCAGAGGAACACGTGCAAATGCAGACAGGATTAACTAACCTATCATATGCAGCAATAAGGTTTTAAGAAGCCAAGTTATTTGACAGTGACCAGCCAATGAGCCTAACATGAAGTGAAAGATAGGTTAAATAATTTATGGCCTCCATATTTCTCAAGGCATAAGCAGAATTCTTTTAGCACTAACTATTAGAAATCAGTAGGCAACTATCAGCCACCCTTTGCTAAGCCACGAGATGATTAGATTTCATGTCTACGAAAGCATTAGATGAAAATACAATGGATAAATGCTGCCATATCACATTTCTAATCTGAACTAATGTTATGTGGAAATATAATGTCAGTTCATCTTTATCAAATTTCCAATATGTACCTTCAAAGAGTATACAAGTACTATAATAGTACTACATGATAATTTACATTAGTAACCTCATTTTTTTTTTTTTTTTACTATTACATGACACCTCAATGGAGTATAAGGACTTCTTCATCACAGAACCTACCATCTATGCTAGTTAATCCAACCTCTACCCACTGTATATTCCACCATTCAAACTATGCAATCACTGTCCACTAATATACTACATAACCCACCATCCACACTACATCTACCACTTGTTAATAGTATTTTTGTCTCTTAATTTTCTGATAAGCAGGATTAAAAACCTCAGTTTCTAGGAGAAAAAATATGCTACATCCATATGAGAGTTGCTAATATACCTTCAATTGAAAAAAAAAAAGTCTAATTCTACTAAGGAAGAGAAATGAACTGGAGGATGCACTGTCACATCATTCTTTCAATGTATTTACCCATACTCGATATGTCATGGCGATAAGTTCCTTATCAATAATTTCTGCTCAAATGGTCTGTTATCTGTCAGAACTCCAGCGTATCCTGTGAGATGTTATATTTCAGTCTTCAAATTGCATCAATCCATGTAGATCTTAGTCTTCCACTTGATCTTTTTCTGTCATCCTACCATCACACATTTGTTTTGCTACCTGTTTAAATGACTATACCACTTTATATTAGCTCTGTTCACACTTTCTTGAATGCAAACAATATCAACTTTCATGTAGCTAATGCATCATTGTTTTTAATATAATGCTGAGTCTGATGCTATCTGTTTACATCACTAATTTTTCTCAAAAGTCTCACATCTGTAGCCTCCATCTTTGATGGACTGTTTTATTTCTAACTCAAATCTGAGACTAATAAGTTATAATTGATTTACTTAATCTTTACATTGCTTGTTAGCTTACTACATATTTACTTAATTACTTTCTTATTCCATATAAAATTATTCAAATAGCTCCTCATTACACCAGTTTTGTATTGCCTAGATCCAGAGTTAATTTTTCACTGAAAACTTTGCAAGATCTGAAATATTTTACTTGTTCTACAGGTCCTGCAATAAGAATGCAATTGATGTTTTCCCTTGTTCTGGCCTACTTCTAGCTTTTTTTTGTTTATTCTCATGGAAAATTTGTTACACCATTTATTCAATTTGGTAGAAAGCTATGCCAATCATCCTACTCCAGTTGCTTTCCACATTTCAAGTTCCTGATGTCTTTTTTTTTTTTCTGTCTTAATTAAGTACTGATATGTATTCTTGATTGCATTTCTCTTGAATAATGTTTACTACTGTTCTTCTGTAGCTGCTTCAGTCACCCTCCTTTAAGAATCATTACTTTGCCATCTGATTCTTTTCACAGTATTTTTACCTCTTCCTTTTTAACAGAGTGGGACACCATTGTTTTGAAAAATGCTTTTCAATTTTCTGAATGTGCTTTTTTTTTCTTTTCAATTACAGAATATCATTAAATTGATAACTGCTTCACATTTCTTATGTTTAATTCTGATTTATATGTATCTTAATGTTTAATGTGCATACTGAATTTTTTGCACATCTGGTTTATGGATAATCATAAATACAGGGTGTTCGGGATAAATTTGACAGTTTCGTAAGGAAAAAGAAAATCTTCTTTGTATCTATTAAATTTAATGAATTGACAAAAAAACATTACAGGCAGAGTTAATTACAATACTATCAACAAGATTTACTCAAAATAACCACCATTAGCATCGATCACAGCTTCAATTCTGCTTCGGAACCTCGAACAAGCTGATGCTACAGTCTCCCTGGGAAGGGCCGCAAAAACTGTTTTAATTTTATCCATTAACTGGGCTTTTGTATTACTGGAAGTGCGATTGGTGTCTTTTTCAACTGCGCCCCATACAAAATAATCCATGGGGTTAAGGTCTGGGGAGTTTGGAGGCCAAACATTTGGACTGGTGAAGTCGTAGAAATTTTCAGACAACCATTTTTGACTTTTCCCAGAGGTGTGGCAAGGGGCCGAATCCTGCTGCCATACATACGGCCTACCATTGGCTACCCTTGTTATCCAGGGCTTGACTACAGTTAGCAACTCCACGAACAAAGCCCGAATTCCAATGCCAGGGTTCTTCAACACCTGTTCCTGCAGATTTGCGAGGAATTCTGCTGTACGAACGCAATCAGATCGTCTGCTAGGGATCTTTCTTCTTGCTACATCCTCGTAGTCACCATTGCAAGTCTCTAGTTCATGCCTGATTGTTTTTACTGTATTCAGGGAGCATTGGGCAGCAGTCGTAATATCCTTATTTTGATGGCGGGCACGAATCATCATGATACAAGTTATTCTCTTCCATGATTCAGGTGGGTTCCAGCTATCCATCCTTTCTGACATCTTGTATATGAATGAAGAAGGGTCCAAACTTTTAAATGAAGAGAAGTGTGTGTTAATACATGTAACTTACGGAAAAATATAATTAATTATAAATATGCCAAATTTATCCCGAACACCCTGTATATATATATATATATATATATACACACGTGTATATACAACTATTATTGTATCTATGTATGTAATTTATCTGAGACATAATAAAATGTTTAATTTATCTGGATATACGGAGTCAAAGACTCATCTGGGAGGTACTTTTATCACACACACACAGCTCATCATGTCTTAAACACACTCAAACTCCCTGAAGACGACACCACACTCTCCCTCAAGGCATTCCAATCATATAGAACTCTGCATGAAAAAAAACCTGCCTCTCACTCCCCTACTCACACCCTCTTTATACAGTTTCCAGGGATGACCTCTGGTTCTCCCATTATTTTCTGAACAACTTTTCCAGCATTGATCCTATAACAACCCCTTATCAACTTGTAGGTCTTTATCATATCTCCCATCTTCCTCCTGTCCACCAGACTGCAAATTACATCTTCTCAATCTTTCCTCCTTCTCACTATTCCTACATCTTCCTTCATTTTGTCCATTGTTTTCTCACTGTGCGATGAAAATGCTTGGTGATATTGGGTCCCCTGTCTAGTACCTCTGCTTGTTCTAAACCATTTTCCCAAATCCTCACCTATTCTAACTGCTGCTATCACATTCTTATAAACATCTTTTAAAATGTCTATTAGTTTTTCTATCAATTCCATAGGATTCAAGCAATGCTATTGTCACTTTCTGTTCGATACTGTCAAATGCCTTCTGAAAATCAACAAAGCAAGTATATATGTTTTTGTTTTTTCTCCTTTGCTTTTTCTCTCTGCTATTAGCTGCATTGTCAAAATCTGTTGAATTGTATTCCTAAATCCTGCTTGCTTGTCTGCAAGTTATGTTTCCAATTGTGTTCTAAATCTTTTTGTCAGTATCATCACCTTACCAAGGTTACTTGTCAAGGTTATTGTTATATAATTTTTACATTCTAACTTATTTCCTTTCTTGTATAATGTTACTATTATTGATTTCTGGCATTTTCCCTTAATTCCATACCATATGACATAGTTGGTGTATTTCTGTAACCACACTTTCGTCACCATATTTAATTATTTCTCTAGTGATGTTATCATTACCAGGACTCTTGTTTTGTTTTCAAGGTATGTTTACAATTGTGTACTCAGTCTTTCTGTCAATGTTATCATCATCACCTTACCAAGGTGACTTGTAAAGCAATTGTTCTATAATTTTTACATTCTAGCTTATTTCCTTTATTGTATAATGTCTCAATATACCTGTCATTTTATAAACCTCAGCACTTTGAATGTTACAACTGATACTATTCTTAGTAGGCTTTCCTCTAAATGTTAATAAACAAGTTCAAATAATCAGATATGACATGAAAATTAACTCTAAGTATACATATTTTTTATGATATAAATTAAATATATCAAATATCAAGTATTGCATCAAAGAATCAGCTTTTTTTTATGCTATATTGTTGGCAAATTTAAAAAATACATCTGAAACATCAATAAGAACATTATTTGCTTTCTAAAACTGGCATATCTATGAGTTTGAATTTGCTGTACTGTATTATAAACTACTCTAAACATCAGAGAATTTTAAAATGTTCATATGCCATTAAAAAGTTTTATATCAACAATATGCAGCTCTCCCTTCCAGTTTAGGAATCTCTGCATATACTATTCATGGCCCGAAGACATAGATCAATCACCAGTTGGGTAGAAGCTTGAACTGTTTTTGTGCTAGTGAACCTATATGATGGTTGTTTCCATGAATTTCTTGTTTTCACTTTCAATGGGGCACTTGTCTTTCATCCTCTATGATCATGTTGCATTGGTAATTATTGCCACCTTGTTCATAATGCAAGAGCAAATGACTATTATCTTCTCTTTTAATTTCTTATTTGGTATTCAGATAGCATGAAATCTATAACATCAGTGCCATGTGTGGGCAAGTGATGAGGAAAGAGATGAAGGAAACTATTAAATGTTTCTTGAAGAGCTGATGGTTCAAATAATTGGGAGAAAATGGTAGAGGGTTGTTACATGGAACAGCATTCTCCATACGATTTCCTGAGAATGGAGGATGAGAGGTTGGTTTGATAAGTTGGAAGCTGAATTATGATTGGAAGGGACTAGCAGATGTTTTCTTCTTACATGTTTAGAGGAAAGCGAATGATGATTAGTTTGGGTGAAGCATTGAGAAAAGACATTGTGCAGTAAGAGAGCAATTTTTGAGTAAGTGATTAGAGCAGGGGTGGGGAACCCCTTGCCCGTGAGTATTTCAGTTCGCCCCTTTGCTGATGTACTTGTATGTACATGTAAATAAAATTTTATAATAATTTAAATTTAAATAATTAAATATACAAAACCAAAAATAGCTATATTACATATAATACGACCGTCATACGTCTGGTAAGATATTTATTGCACACTACATACACTATATATAAGAGTTAAAATTTACCAGTCGCCCGCGGAAGTTTTTAAATTAGCAATTTTTGCCCTTGATACTAAAAAGGTTCCCCATCCCTGGATTAGAGGGAGTTGATGGGAGAGAGAGAGAGAATTCATCTATTAAGCAGATTACCCTCTGTTGGATAGTAGTAAGTATGATTACAGTATTCTGAGTTTGCAGATCTGGAATTTGTGTAGTGTTCAGGGGAGCAGTAGTAGCTTGAATGGAAGAGGATCCTTTTTTTTTTTTTTTTTTTGGGAGATAATGGATGTGATTAATGTGTGTGTGACAGGAAAGATATGATGTGAAGATCAACTCAAGAAATGAAAACACTGGTTTTACTGAAAATTGGAATATCAGAAGTACTGGAAAGTGAAGTAAGTTCTTTCTTCCAAGAAACAAGATAGGGTTGTGTTTTGGTAGCACTGAGGTTCACTGTTTTGGAGAATAGTGAGATTCAGTGTCTTTCAATGTCTTGAACATTAAACTTGAATTGTTTGAGTCCAAACAATGTTGAAGAAGAGGAATGGATTGCACTCTCATCAGCAAACTATGAATAGGATACAGCACTACTGAGAGGTCATTAATGTAGAGAGAGAGAGAGAGTCCTGGTGCTATCCTACACATGTTATTTCATTCAGTGATCTGCAGACAGGAAACCATTCACCATGACATGCGCATTGAATGACGAGAGAAGAGAAAACGTGCAACTCATTCTCAAAGGACAGATCATAAGACAGTTTGATAAAGAGGCATCTACAAGGGGGGGGGTCAGGAAAGTTCTGATAAACACCTAGAACAAAAATGATATTAAAGCAACTGATATAACCACAAGAAAGAACATATGAAGATATAAGAACATAAGTTACCTTCATAACTCTGCTGCTAGTATGTTCTTTCTTGTGATTATATCAGTTGCTTTAATATCATTATTGTCTAGGTGTTTATCAGAACTTTCCAGGCTGCTCTTATATACCATACCAGATCAGATGACTTGGAAATGTCAAGAATGACCACAAGTTTCATCAACTTTTCTATGGCTTATGTTCAAAGAGGAGTAAGTTTCTATATTACTTGAGTTTAATCAATAACTATTAACGAAACTCCAGGTAGTGCAGGTTGTCTGTTATTCTTATTATTATAATGTGGTAACTTCTGTGATATCTGAAAGCTCATCATGAGAGGTGTTTATCAACCACTGTTCACACAATACCTATCTGATCTTTCCTTAAACTCATTTGTTTGAAGAATTCACTTCTGTCCTCCTCTGGCAATTCATTCCACTCATTTATTATTAACCCAGAAAATATCTAATCCTCACACCCTTGTTAACACATCCCAGGAAGATAAACAATTTTCCTTGTATTCTTCTTTTTCGTTGTGCTGGAAATTTCTTAAGCATCTGCTTTATGAAGCTCATTTAGTAATATGTCTGTCATTTCCCTCTCCCTATCAAGTAAGCTTTATAACCTATAAACAAGTAACCAAAGCGGTGAGTGTTTCCACAGGAAACACTCATGGACCACTCTCCATTTTGGTCACTTGTCTCTGGATCTTCTCCAGTGTGTGAAACATCCCTAAGAAATCCAGGTGACCAGTTCATACCATATCAAGACATTATCAAGAGGATAATGAATTTTTTTAACTCCACTTGTAAATGTGTTCTTCAGCATCCAAATGAAAGTTCTGAAGCTATTTTACCCACTTTTCTAGTCATCCATCTGAACTCGAAATCCTTCCACCTAAAATCACTTGTCTCATCAGTTTCCTGCAATTCAGTTCCATCATTGTGATGCACAGTTTGTAATCTTTTGATTTCATAATGCATAATATAAACTTATCTCATTGTGTAGGCATCTCTGGAGAAAGGACATATTGGAATCACTATTTTCTGGTATTAAACCGCTCAAAAGTCAAAAAAAGAAAGCAAGTTTTAATTCTTAATGTTTAATGTGCATACTGAATTTTTTGCACATCTGGTTTATGGATAATCATAAATACAGGGTGTTCGGGATAAATTTGACAGTTTCGTAAGGAAAAAGAAAATCTTCTTTGTATCTATTAAATTTAATGAATTGACAAAAAAACATTACAGGCAGAGTTAATTACAATACTATCAACAAGATTTACTCAAAATAATCACCATTAGCATCGATCACAGCTTCAATTCTGCTTCGGAACCTCGAACAAGCTGATGCTACAGTCTCCCTGGGAAGGGCCGCAAAAACTGTTTTAATTTTATCCATTAACTGGGCTTTTGTATTACTGGAAGTGCGATTGGTGTCTTTTTCAACTGCGCCCCATACAAAATAATCCATGGGGTTAAGGTCTGGGGAGTTTGGAGGCCAAACATTTGGACTGGTGAAGTCGTAGAAATTTTCAGACAACCATTTTTGACTTTTCCCAGAGGTGTGGCAAGGGGCCGAATCCTGCTGCCATACATACGGCCTACCATTGGCTACCCTTGTTATCCAGGGCTTGACTACAGTTAGCAACTCCACGAACAAAGCCCGAATTCCAATGCCAGGGTTCTTCAACACCTGTTCCTGCAGATTTGCGAGGAATTCTGCTGTACGAACGCAATCAGATCGTCTGCTAGGGATCTTTCTTCTTGCTACATCCTCGTAGTCACCATTGCAAGTCTCTAGTTCATGCCTGATTGTTTTTACTGTATTCAGGGAGCATTGGGCAGCAGTCGTAATATCCTTATTTTGATGGCGGGCACGAATCATCATGATACAAGTTATTCTCTTCCATGATTCAGGTGGGTTCCAGCTATCCATCCTTTCTGACATCTTGTATATGAATGAAGAAGGGTCCAAACTTTTAAATGAAGAGAAGTGTGTGTTAATACATGTAACTTACGGAAAAATATAATTAATTATAAATATGTCAAATTTATCCCGAACACCCTGTATATTTATGTCACCATCTTAATAAGATAAAGTTCACTGAAAAAAAAAAAAAACGTAATCATGTGCATGTAGGATACAGAGAAGGAACATTTTATTAGTTAGGATTTTTTAAAAATCACGTTTAATATAGTTCCCAATATTAGACAATATAACAAGGTTTTATGCAGAACACTGCTTATATGCTAGAATGCAGGCTAAAAGGTAACAGTTTATTTACCAAGTTTTTAAAGTTTTGTTTTATTTAAAACAGTATTATTCAGACATAAATGAATATTTTCTGAAGTAAAGATGATGCAATGTGGAGAGAGAATGTAATAACTTGAGTGTAAAATAAATGTTGAAGGTAAAAAAACTAATAAATAAACATAAAAAATGTATCAAATAACAGGAATAAAACATGAACCATGTAAATTATTAATGTGATTAAAAAATGCAAATAAAAAAAAATATGCATTTGAAAATGGAAACAACTGGGAAAAAAAAAAAAAAAAAAAATCTGCATTATACATAAACAAGCCAATGAAATGGTGTTCTAGCCATTTTGTTCAATGTCAGCTTTTGGATATGGAAAACCAGGGCTCCAGATATCCAATTGCCACAGGCAAGTAAACAGAGACAAGTGACTTTTTGGCCTCATTCTGAATGTATTATTTTTTTTCTTTCACATAATACACTCCCCCCCCCCCTTAATCTATCTCATTTGCTGTCAAGATCACAGGTGGCTGCTAACAAATTCATCAGAAAAGTTTTATTTACAGATAGTTGGAAATAAAACTTCTGAATATGAAATCATTAATTCATACACTAGAGAATATTCTTTTAAAGAATTACTGAAACAGTTGCAATTTTAGTTGCTAGTTTTCTCTAAAAGTCACAATGTAAGCCAATCATCTTTCATCTTCACTTTCTTTTATCTCCTTTAAGGTTCAGAACTTTTTCCTTCTATATGAAAGACTGTTCATTTTTTTAGTAATTAAAAACTTAACCTGTCATACCCCCCCCACCACCAACAGTTGCTCTGCCGTCACTGCTGTAACCTAACTGATAACTTTTAAATGTTTTTCTTTCTGCATGAAAGACTTCGTAAATGTCTTCTTTTAAGTTCCAAAAATTACATTTCTCTCATAGCAACATTATACGGTTCTTTTCACTTCATGAATGCTCCACTACACAATAAAAATGAGCTGACATTATGTGTTATAGTTAGGATGCTTTATTTGAAAACAGTAAATCTTGCACACTTCAAATGTGTGAGAAAACACAGAAGTTTTTCATATCATATATGCATTCAAATTAAACTGTAGTTACCATTTCCAATAAATTAATGTATTTGTTTAGTTCAACATTAAACTTATATATGTATGTATGTATATACTGTATATTATTATTAGTTCAATATTAAACTTAAATATATATATATGTATATATATGTATATATATAGGGTGCTTAAGGGTCAAAGCTGTATAACTGAGAGGAGGCCTCCACATAGCCTTTAAAGGAATGCGGAGAACCGACCAGGGCTTCTGACCTAATGTCCAAACCTCACATTCTCGTGGTGCACCCTGTTGGGTATCTACTTGGATACTGAACGTACGAGGATGGGCTGGCAATTTGGGATCTAGCCGACCAAATTGTATTCTTATTGGTTAAACCAAAATATAGAATGATGGTACAATGTGACAAAATTTTATGCCGGCTGGGGCGTCGCCCGGTTAAACAAGGCCCCTGTTGTTTTCGCCAGGGAACCAGGGCAAACAGTGAAAAGTCAGCTACTGGAACAAATCTGAAAATAAACCCCAACTCAACATCACCAGAGTTAAAGATCGGTACTAACAACGTAAGAAGCCTGAATGGCAAAGAAATGGAGCTAGCTGAGGAATTAGATAAGTACCAGATCGAGATAATAGGGGTGACTGAAACAAAAAAGACCAAAACTGGTGAGATCTTTCTGAGCAAATAAATACAATAATGTTATATTCAGGCAATGACAACCAAGGAAAAGAAGGAGTAGCCATAGTATTCAACACTAAATACGAGGCTAATCTTCTTGAATGGCAGTCAGACTCAAGTAGAGTAATGTGAGCAAATATGAGAATGGGGAACTGGACAATGAGACTTATTTGTGCCTATGTTCCCACAGAAGGTTCTACTAAGGTAGAAGTGGAGGAATTTTTTTGAGGCTTTAGAAAAAGCAACTGACACAATGAAAAACGAAATGTTGGTCCTTGTTAGGGATCTAAATAGCAGAGTAGGAAATGATTGTGAGACATACAAAAATATTTTGGGAAAATTTGGAGAAAAGAGCAAAGCTAATAATAATGGCAAATATCTGTTGGATTTCTGCTCAGGACATGGACTGATTATTACAAACACCATGTTCCAATATAAAAATGTGCACAAATTCACATGGAGAGAAGAGGCTAGGAATAAGAAAAGTCTCATTGACTATGTTATTGTTGATAGTGATGTTTTCTCCCTGGTGCAGGACACCAGAGTGTACAGAGGATTTGAAATTGGAAGTGATCACTATTTAGGCTTGAGCAGGATAAAATTGAATTTCATATTGAAAAGAATAACATGTAAGAAAGTTTTAAAGCGAATAAAAGTTGAGCAGCTCTCAGATGTGAACTGTAGACTAAAATACACAAAGATTATTGAAGAAAAAATGAAAGAGTTTGAGAACAGGAACCAAACTTTAGAGATTCAGTGGCAAGCCTTGAAGAAAACCCTGATTGATTCAGCCAGAAAGGCATGTGGTGAGGTTGTCTGTAAGGATAAAAAAATCAGAACTCCATGGTGGACACAGGAAGTTAAAGAGGCAGTGAAGGAAAAGAACAAAGCATACCAAAAGTTCCTGTCAAATAAGTCAGCTTGTGCTCTTAGAGAATATAGAGACAAATGCAAGAATGCTAAACACTGTGTAAAACTAGCTAAACAAAAGTCATGGGAGGACTTTGGCAAGAATATAGAAAATAAATATCAAGAAGTGGCAAAATATTCTGGAGGTTGTTGAAGAAGCTTAAGAATGGAGGAAAGAGTGCTAAAAGGAATTAGAGATAATAAAGGTGACATGAAAACGGGAGAAAACGATATCCTTGAAGTATGGAGTAATTACTTTGAAAAACTGCTAAATGAAACAAGCAGTGATGACAGCACAGTGGTAAAAAACACTGACCAGGCATACATATCCATACTTGAAGTAGAGAAAGCCATCAAAGGCTTGAAATGTGGAAAGGCAGCAGGAGTAGATGATATTTGACCAGAAATGCTGAAGCATGGTGGTATAAGAGTCTTACAGTGGATGCACTGCATAGTTCAGAAAGCCTGGACAGAGGGACGAATTCCCGATGATTGGAGTAGAGCTCTCATAGTACCCATATATAAAAAGGGAAATAAAACTGCATGTGAGAATTACAGAGGTATTTCCCTACTGAGTGTTCCTGGCAAGATCTATGCAAGTATACCTGAGAAACAGTTGAGAAGAATTGTGGAAGAAAAGCTTGGTGAAGAACAAGCTGGATTCATGCCAAATAGAGGCTGTCAGGATCAGATCTTCACTTTACGACAAATAGTTGAGAAAGCATGGGAATATAACAAAGATACGTATTTAAGTTTTGTCGATCTGGAAAAGGCATATGACAAGGTGCCAAGAGAGAAGCTATTCAATACACAGATGGTGTCAATGGGGCATTATATCAATCAATACTTAGTCTTTATTTGAGTTGTAAGTCAGCAGTTAGAATTGAAGGAAGTACAGGAAGATGGTTTAATGTTAAATCTGGTGTGAGACAAGGATGTACATTATCCCCTCTGTTATTCATTATCTATATGGATCACATTATGAAGGAATGTGGTATTAAACCTGATATCAAAATTGGAGATGTTAATGTCAGCTCTTTGCTTTATGCAGATGATGTTATACTTCTAAATAAATCTGCTACAGGTCTGCAAGATTCTCTGACTAAACTGAATAGCTGTTGTAATAGATATGGTATGAAGGTCAGCAATAAAAAGACAATGAAAATAGGCAGAATCATTGAAAATGTCAACTGTGTTGTGAATGGAGAACCTGTGGAACAAGTAAAACATTTCAGCTATTCAGGCACGATTTTTACTGAAGATTGTGAATTAAATATAGAAATAGACAACAGAATCAGCAAAGCTGGTATGGTGGGAAGTCAATTGAATAAATTCATATGGAATAAGAGAGAAACTAGTCGGAACACTAAATTAGCTGTATACATGACAGTGTTCAAACCAGTTTTAACTTATGGATCTGAAAGCTGGGTCAGAAGTAAAACACTTGACCAAAGACCAGAGACCACAGATATGAGAGTCCTGAGAAAGATTATAGGCGTGAACAGATGGCATCAATGACAATATCATATTAAAAACGAGGATATTAGGAAAGAACTTTACATTGTCAGCATCCAGGAATGCATTAAAAGAGCTAACCTCAGGTGGTATGGTCACTTAAACAGAATGGGCGAGGACAGATTAGCAAAACAAGTGTTCTGAGCCAGGTTGGCAGCAAAACGACCCAGAGGAAGGCCAAGATATAGGTGGATTGATACGGTACAAAGTGCTTTAGACGATAGAAATATAAGATCTGATAATGTTGGAGTCTTGACAAGTAACTGATTTGGAGGAAAATTGTAGATAGGAAATTAATAATGATGTAATTTTTTTCATGTAGTACTATCATATCCTGTACACCCCTTGAGGGTACATGGCAGGAATTTGATGATATATATATGTGTTTATTATTGAACTAAATGAATGTATAATATAATGTAATGTAACGTACTGAATGTATATACCTAGATATACACATATATAGTATGCACGACATATATGTAATAGACTATCCATTCTTTAAAAAAAAATAAAAATAAAAATAAATAAAAATAAAAAAAAATTGTACTTTTCTTACAATATTATTTCATCAACAAAATAAACCTGTAATTATAAACACAAACTAAAACTGATACAATCTAATTAAATACTGCAGTACATCTATATAACTTATTCTTCAAACAACTTCACCTCTTATGTACATGTGGAATTGTAATATAGTATTGTCTTAAGATTATTTTCACAGCTCAAAACATGAATTAGCTTAGTGTAATTAAAAATGTGAAATTGTATATAATGTAGATCATTTTATTTAAAAAATACAATTATCTTGCAAAGATAAGTCAAAGGTCAAATTGCATAATTGAGTGCATTGTGAAAAGTGAATTTGGCTCCACATCAAGTGCTACCTACTTTCTTGTTTTCATAAATTTTATTATTTGTCTTCCCTGTTAAATTACTGTTCATGGATAACTGATATAAATTCACCCTTCATTATGAACAACAAATGACAGAAAACAGAAACACACCATGTGAGAAGTCATGGTGTGGCATACATTTTAAAGATACATTAAAGGAAAGCATATTTCTGTATAATTAAGTGTCATGTGTAGTGAGAATTAAGGAATGTATTACTTTGTTTTGTCAACATAACATTTTTTTTAGTTCATTTGTTCTAACATCACTTATAACAATATTTATATAAAGTAGACCGATTGGGCAAGTAAACTTTTTTCTAGCTAGTAGATTTAACTTGTATTTCTGGAGTCCTGAGGAGAACTAGTTATGAGCTTGCCATGTAGTTCACAAGATGAAAAAAATACCCTTATTATCTTGTGAATCATGTAGAAATCTCATAGTTGATTTTTGCTATCTAAAATCTGATGATGAATTCACAAAATGGCTAGCACACTGCTGACATGTGTAGTTTTGTTTTTCAGTTTCTAACATTTGAAAATCCAGTTTTTATTATTTTTTTTAAATCACTAATTTGCTGTATTCATGTTTTATTCCTGCTATTTGATATCCTTTTATGTTGTAGGTTCATCTTTAATATTATTTAAAAAGGGGGTGTGAAATGGATGTGCAATTTTACTAAGCAAGAGATCTTCAAGGAAAAGAGAAATAATAAATAATAAAAGAATTTCTTTTACTTGTAACATACAAGTAAAAGAAAGAATGAACGTGAAAGAATAACTCTCAGTAATGTGATGTGGATGGTATGCAGGTGGCAGATGCAGAAGGACGATTCAACTAATGAGTGCCCATTTTGCTTAAAGCTACTGATCTGGTGTATGCAACATAGAGCTCGATGCTACCTCTATGGTGGAGGCTGCAACTCAAGTGTATGAGGAGGAGGAGGAACTAGACCTGTCATGTAAACTAAATATGAATTCGGCAATAGGGATTAATGCAATATCAGCATAGATATTAAAAGAGCATTCAGCTGAACTGGCTGTTCCTTTAACCCAGCTGTATAATTTGAATCTCAACACAAAGATTCCAATGGAGCAAAAATAATGTATAATTCCATTGCACATGAGTAGTGCAAAGATTGATATGTCTAACTACTAACCTATCACTATATCTAAAGTGGTGGCAGTGTGTAAATTTTGGAAAAGCTGGAAACAGACTACATTGACAGGGAATTGATTCTACACTGAACAGCATGATTTATTAAGGGAAGGTCATGTGTGAGTAATTTGATCACATTTCATAATGTGACAGTTGAGTTAGACAGAGGGAATGGATACAACATGGACTCTCATAAAGCTTCGACAAATTTGGTATGGAAGGCTCTTTCATAAGTTGGAGTATATGGGACTGGATTATAAGCTACCTACCAGTTTGGATAAGATGATGGTGACTGACATCAAAAAGTGGTGTATGGGGGATGAGAGTCTACAAAAATAAAATGACCAGTGGGTATAAACCAGGGATCAGTCCTTGGTGCACTATTATTCAATCTTTACATTAACTACATTGGAAAGAATTTAACAGGAGACATACAGCTATCTGCTGATGATGCAATGTAATCAAGAATGCAACTGACATGCAGTACTTGCAGAATGATTTGAATAAGCTGCAACTGTAGGCATGTGAAAAAGAACTGTCAATTCAACGTTAGTAAATATAAACTAATGGACTTTGGTGCAATGAAATATCCTATGATGTATTATATTGATGGGATTATGCTAGAAAAAACTGACCCAGGTGAGGGATCTTTGAATTTTAGTACATAGGAAGTAGAAGTTCTAAGAGCCATATAACGAAGGCTGCAAATACAACTCAGAGGCTAACTGTAAGGCAAAAATGAACGAAGACATTCAAGAATTTCAAGACATTCAAAAAGTTGATTTGCTTCTTTATAAGGTTTGATACACACTCATCTGGACTACTGTGCACAGATCTGATCACCTGGTTTCTAAGATGATGCAAATCAAGTGCAGAGGGTGCAAAAGAGTGTTAAGGATGATGTAAGGACTGTCAAATGTAGATTATGAGTAGAGATTTTTATACAGTTGAGAATTTTTGTATTGCAGATGCTAGCAAACAGGAGAAAGAGTGGTGGTATGACAGAGATCTATAAACTTCTGAAAGGACTGAACAGGATACCAGTAGATGAAATTTTTTTCATTTTATGGAGAATGGGAAGAAGATATCCATGGACGTACAGAATGAATGCACCCAAGAAAGGGATGAAAGCTTGATTTTTCTCTCAGAGTGGTGCATGACAGGAATGGCTTGCCATGATGAGTCCCTGATTCCGAAATGGTCTCTAGCAATAATAATTTTTTGGCTCAAATAATGAAATTCTGTCCCAATATCGTATCATCTTTACCTTCAAAAACATCTGAATATGCCTGATTAGTACTCTTACAAATAAAAATTAAACAACAAAAAAAATTAATATATAAGTTGCATAAATTTAATTAGTAAATAAATACAATAACTATTTAAGAGAATATGTTTTATGACTAAAGAATATGCAGTAATAACTGATTAGTTAAAATTTGAAACTTACACCTACTAGTTTTGTGTACCTACAAAAAAAAGCTGGTGGGTTCATCGGGGTTTAATAAACAGCAAAAAATATATAAATAGAAAACAAACTTGTCCCAAGATTGAAAAGACATTACAAGAAAAATAAACAAATTCATGCTAACAAATAAGTGCAGCATCACATGACATGCATTTAGCTGTCTGCAGTTAACTGAAGGTTAGTGAAGTTGAAGTCTATGATGTTAAAAGATTTAATAAGAGATTTCCATGTCACTTAATATATGTCTTTGGTTTTTATTCTCTGATCCATATGAATGGCCATAACCGATTCCTTTAGAAGTCTGGTGAAAAAAAAATTTATTCTAAACAACGAATGGCTGGAACTTCCCAATTAATAGCATGGTTGACCAGAGCAGACCTTTCTTTTATGCTCAACATGTTCCTTCTCTCAGCTCAAATCTATGACTTGTTTGATCCTATGCATGATAAACCACAGAGCATGAAATTCTATATACTCCTGGGTATTTGTAGAAGGACATGATTTGTAGGACCTTGATGTGTATCATAAAGATACACATCAAGGAAAGGGAGTTGTCCATCTTTTTCAAGCTCTAATGTAAATTTGATAGTATATGTAATATACTATCTAATAGTATATGTTAAGAGAATGAAGACATTGTTACAGACTTGGGAGGTCATGTTTCCAAATAATAAAATTATCATCAATACATCTCCACCAAACCACTGGGTTTAGAGTTGCTTCTGCTAGCAAAGTCTTTTCAAAGTTCTCCATAAAAAGGTCAGCCATGGAGGACAGAGGGAGTTTCCCATTGTAAATCCAAATTTTTGTTTGTAAAACACATTATTCCACCAAAAAAACTTGGACCGAAGATTGCATTCAAATAAGTTTGTGACATCTGGTGAAAGATATTCTCCAATGAATGTTTGACATCATCATCTATGGGGGCATTAGTAAACAGGAACACTATGTCAAGACTTGCAAGGATGTCCTTGCAAGTCTTGAAATTCCTAAAATTGAGTAGGAATAGTCAGAAAGTAATCTTGTGATTTTTCATTATAATCTTTCATATTCGCAACTACCATTGTGCTCTCTTAGTCTGCTCTCAGAATTATAATATTTCTGTTCTTCATAAGTGATAGAAAAGCTTGCTTTGTGAGATGGAGATATCAGATCTTGGAATTGATGAAGAAAGGAAAAGAGCAGCAAGTTTCAGTCTGATAATATTGGCAGTATTTAGTGGGAGGATACAAACTCCTTTTTTTTTTTTTTTTTGATGCTACACACACACACAAAAAAAAATCAACTTTTGGAATGTAATCCAGAGTTATAACATAATTAAAAGCTTTTCTTTTTTTTTTTAAGAAGAGATTTTCTGAATGTGATAGGTGTTGTTTTGAAATCGCTGCTGCTCTTCTCCTTTCTTAACTGCAGACAGATAATTTGTGTCACCTGACTTTACATTTATTTGTTGGCATGAATTTATTCATTTTTCTTTTAACAGTTTTTACCGTTTGTAATAACTTACAGAGAAAGCTTCATTTCCATAAAGCCTTCCTATTTTTATGTTATTAGAAGCATTTCACATTTCTGATTCTATAAAGGTATGAAAAATAATAAGCTTTCTTGTTGTAAAATTGGCTAACCTTGATCTTTGTACTCCTCTTCTTCTGGGATAGTCTCAATACATCGATTAACAGTAGCTAACCTTAAAAAAAAATAATAAAAAATAAATAAATAAATTTTTGTTTGATCAAATTCAATCACTAAACATTATTTTGATATTAATATTTTCTTTCATAGTTACATGGCGATGAGCATTACGTTTAATATAAATGAATATAACTACCGTGAGACGCGATGCATTTGTCCTAACGCTGCTTCTTAAACACAAGCGAAAGTCCTTTTTTTGAGAGTTCTTTCAAAACTGCCTCCACAGCTTTTACACATGATTTGTTGCTTTCGAAATGGCGGCCTCTTAGTGGTTTCTTGAGCTGAGGAAACAGCCAGAAATCACACTGTGCGAGATCAGGACTGTATGGAGGGTGTGGTAGGATATCTATGTTGTTCTTCTGCAAAATGTCCACTACGCAACCAGCAATATGTGGCTTTGCATTATCGTGGTGCAATAAGAAGCCATTCTTGCAATGGACGCTTCCTTTTGACGTGCTGTACCATTGTCCGTAAAACATCTGCATAGTATGAGCCGTTTACAGTATTCCCGGGTTACAGCATGTTGGTAAACAATGCCTTCGTAGTCCAAAAACATTATGGTCATAACTTTACCAGCCGATTTACAGTTTTTGCTTTCTTGGGGGTAGGCAAAGACGGATGCTTCCATTCACTGCTTTGTTGTTTCATTGTAGGGTCACAGTGATACAACCAAGCTTCATCTGCTGTAATGATGCGTTTTAAGAAGTTGTTGCCTTCTTGTTCCAGTCTTTCTTTCCATTCGTGCACACATTTACTTGATGCTGCATTTGCTCCAGTGTCAAGAGTTTGGGAATCCATCGGGCGCAAACATGTTTCAGTCCCAAATGTTCAGCCACGATTGAGTGAACACTTCCCACAGAAATATTCAGGACAACATGCAGCTGGTGTACTGTAATTCTGCGATCCTCCTTGATGATAATCGCTGCTGTGTTGATCATTGTCTCTGTGATGGACGTTGAAGGTCTTCCCTCACATTCAAGATCTTCCACATTTTGCCTTCGTTCCTTAAAAGTTTTATGCCAGCGAAAAACACTTGCCCTCGACATTGCTTCATCTTGGAAAGCTTTGCATATCATGTTAAAAGTGTCCGATGCCGATTTTTGCAAATGCACACAAAATTTAATTGCATAACGCTGTTCCAAGTATGCTTCCATTTCAATGACTGGTCATGGCTCGTAGGCACGCCGAAACAAGCTTGCGTTTAGTCACGTGACACTCTGGCACATCAGCCCGTATACGCCATCCATCAACCTCTTTTATTAATACAGACAGCAACATTTCTTTATTCCACAGAAATTAAAACTAAATGTATGTATTTTACGTTAACAAATAAGCTAGATCACAGCATAACTATAAAATGGTATGAAATGAAATGTAGTGATATTCAAAACTGTAACTGTAGCTTAGTTAAAAAGAATAATCAGTAGAGTATTTGGGCCTCATATCGACGGCAATCTGAAATGGAACTACCATATCTTAGTTTTAACAAATAAGTTAAGGTATATAATTAACAGAATATATAATATTAAAACATTTGTAAATGCAACATTTTTTAAGATGCTTATACTATTATTATTATATGATCACCTCGGTGGAGTCCAAAGATTCATTGTAGGAGATCTAAACAATCGATCATACCTCTCCTTGAACCAATTAACAGACAAAGCTCCCACAACTGGCTCTGCCAACCCATTCCACTCATTCACAACTCTCCAAGCAAAAAAAAAATCTAGTCCCCTGCTAACACACCTTCATTCAACTGCTAGGGATGACCCCTTGTTCTGGACCCTCTAGCCAAGTGCTGACACATTTCCCCACATCAATACTATAAAACCCTTTAAGAATTTAAATATTTCCATCATATCCCCTCTTTTTCTCCTAGCAACCAACTTCTGCAATCCACACACCCTCAATCTATTCTCACAGGGAACTTTTCACAGACCACTCACCATCTTGGTCACTTGCCTCTGAATCTTTTCCACCACTTCCTCATACCCAAGAGACCAGCCTGAGCACAGTAATACAGATGTGGATATATCAAGGCCTTATAAAGAGGAATAACAACTTTCTTATCTCTACTTGTTAGCATGGTCTTCAATAGCCAATATGCCCTCTAAACTTTAAATCTCTTTAAACCACCACTCCTAAATCTGGAGCTTCATCTATTTCCCGAAGTACAGTACCATCGATCTGTTAAAGATTTGGATAAATCTATTTATCCAAATGCATATCTCCACATTAAACTGATACCTATTATCTTCTGTCTATATGGCCTATTTAAATCGTCCTGCAAGCTCTCTCTCCCTCCCCGACATCACCTTGATTAACTATTACTTTACCTAATTTCACATATCAGCAAACAACTGAAGCAATGGTCCCAGCAGCAAATCTTGTGGCACCACTAGTCACCTGTTTTCGCCTCGATTCTGCCTCTCCGTATACTGCTTTTTGATATCTATCCAGCAGCCACCCTCTTATCCACTTAACCACTGTCATATCCATCCCTATTTGTTCAAATTTGCATAACAGAGTTCCATGTGGTATTTTGTCAAACGTGTTTGCAAAATCCAGCAGAATCATCATGTAGTCATTTCCTTTATCCAACTCAACTGTTATTCTATTATAAAAAAGTTAGTAAATTACTAAAGCATGATTGATCCTTCACAAAGCCATGTTGCCTCTCATACAGTATCATATTCTTATCCACCAATTCTTGAATTTTCTTTTTGACCGATTTTTCCAGTACTTTTACTATCACACCTGAGATATTGATTGGCGTATAATTTGCTACTGCAGTCCTAGAACTTCCCTTATGTAAGAGAATTATCTGGAACTATACCAGAGCTGACTTAAATTAAAGAGCCCAGTCAGAGACATTGCCAGTTCTATTGCAGATTCTCATAAAACCCGAGCTGATATCCCATCTAATTCCACAGCTGTATTTACACGGAGATTCTGCAATATACTAAGAACCATTAATTCATCCACCTCTGTTCTTACATTAGTGTCCGTCACATATGTTAAACCAGTAACCTCACTAGGATTGTATACTCTCAAAATGACCACTCAGTAACTCAACTCTTTTATCTGCTGTCTCCTCGTGACCATCATTACTCATTAAGGTTAATCTTCCACACTCATTCTTCCTCTTACTTGCCACATAACAAAACTCATTCCTTGCCATGCTGGTTACCTTTCTTGCCTGAGCCTTGTATTCTTCATAAGTTTGCTGTCAACCTTTCTCCTTAATACCCCCCACAGCATTTTCTTCTTCTGCAGCTCATGCTTCATGATATTACTCATTCATCTAACTCCTACCTAATTAACCCTTCTTACCTTAGGTATACAATTTAATATTGCTTCCTTTAGATGACCCTTAACTATTTTCCATGCACTACTTACATCATTCCCTTGCAGTGTTTTATGATGGAACAGATTTAAGCTTCCTCCTAAGCTTGTCATAATCACTTGCCTTGTAGTTCCACATATATCCCTTCTTGACAGAATATTCCTCATGTTTTACAATCTCCACGTCTCCAAGATTGTATGGTTACTTTCACCAATCAGAGGCAATGCAGCCACCTTGGTTATGGATAACTCTTCTGATCCTACGACCATCTTAAAGCATAACTTTCATAACTGGAGGAAATGCAAACTGGACCACTATGTAGTAAATGACTTTCACTGCCAGGTAAAATGCCAGCACCATGCTTATTGGAGGTGTGAAGCCATGTTTCATCTCTAGAATTGGGGCCTTTGATTTCTGTTCCCTGTCTTCTTACATGCAGTGAAGCTTACGAATTGCTGGATATGCCCTCCAGACAGTAATTACTGAACTAGGGAACCAGTACTTCTACTATTTGAGTACTTTCTCCAGAAAAGCAGCTTCCATAAGACAGCCATCAGATAGTATATGAAACTAATCTGTTTAAAAACACTTTAGGAGGCTTCCAAATCAGCTGGAAAATTATCTTATTGGGTTATGCCTGAAGGAGTGAGTATTATAGCAGCTTGCAAAAGTGCACTGTCAAAGTTGCTTGGATTGACATCTAGGCATTTCCTGTGTAGGAGTCATGTCTACAACTCCTTTGTCCCCATTGGATAAAAAATATCAAATAATACAAGAAAAAAACAAAAATATATTTTAAAAAAATCCAACAAAGCGACAAAATTCCTTGTAAAAAATACTTCCATAGAGACTTCACCGAGATACAGGGGCTTAATACTATCATCAACAATGTGCATCATCACTTAAAGAAATCCAAACCCAATTTGTTATTAAACTCTAAACCTCATCTGGCATCTTCTATGACTGCAGATCACCTAACTTCCAATAGTTCCATCTGTCTCCAAGATGCACTATGGTCATTATGCCATGGTACTGCTTCAAGCTGCCTCCTAAGTGTATCATAAGGGTAGAACAGGTGTATTTATTTGTGAGGTATAATATCTCATGTCAAAAGTTCTCAAATATAGAATCCTCTTTACTAATTTACTTTAAGCTCAAAATTTCCTTGTCTTCATTTGCTGCCTTTAACAATTTCCTAATTCCAATGATTATAGCAACTTTTTTTTTTTTAATCTCTCTCTCACTCTCTAAATTAATCATATACAATCTATAACCCAAACAACGACAATCACCTCGGAGATTTCACCTACAATTCTAACTTGATCTGCTTCTTTGACTTTACATAACAAATTGGAAGAAAAGCAGAACTTTTGTAGTGAAGTAATAATATAATGCAAATTGTTAACCTTACCAACCAAAATTCCAGATAAATCTCATAAAATGATTAGGATTATCTGGAACACCTTGGATCTTTTCTCAACCATCCCTCCCTCCAAACATGCTGTTGATGTTAGCAACTTAACACTCTTACCAACAAACTATAACCTTGTCAATATTTCTTTTCTACAGATTGTCCTTCTCCCAGACGATCTCAGTCTCATATCTTATGGTACTACAATGGTGCTAACGGGGATGACCTTCAGCACCTGCTTGGATCAAAATGGTTCAGTCAGTCAAATAACTGAAATTATTCTTCCTGCAATGAGTGACTATATATAATCCCCATTCCACTTAAAATTCTCAATCCTTATCCAAGGCATGATTTTCAACAAATGTAGCAAAGTAGTCTAAGCTAAAATTTTATGCAGCATCATCATCAAGCTGAAAACTTCAGCCACTCAATCAGCTTACACTACATCCCATAAGCATAAAAATCTTCAAATCTAAAGCAGACTCTAAGGGTAATCACTAAGCTTCCCTCTTCCTCCTCAAATGGAAGTCAGGACTTCTCCCATGTTGGCACCAGTCTTCTTTTCCAACTCTTGTTTAGACAAACAACTAAGGCAAAATCACTCTCACATACAAATCCACAAATTATTGCCAGTATTCCTTTTATGATCTTTTGTTAGAAGAATATCAGAAAGCTATTCAATAGCCTTGATACTAATATGTTTTCTGGCCAAAAAAAAAATGGTATCACTCAGGTTCTATTACGATTGTTTTAGTGTTCACAATACAGATTTTACCATTCTCACGTGAAAGCAGATCCCCCCCCCCCCCACTCCCCACACACAAACACAAAAACCATACCTTTAAACAAAGCCCAGATAAAGATTTGGAGAATCTCATGTGCTCTTGATATTTTCAAACTTCTGATCAAGTCTGACAATGCATCCTTCTTTCCAAGCTGCCATCTTATGGTCTTCTTCCTACTCTGTGAGTGGACTGCCAGCTTCCTCTCTTGTCACTCAGTGCATATTGCAGCAGATAGCTTCCTTTCATAAATTTTTTTACCCCATCAATACTGAAGTATTCCAAGGCTCGGTGGTGTCATTTACACTCTTTCTCCTATATACTGATAATCTCTCATAATTTATTCAATTAACACTAAAAAACAAAAAGGTTAAGCAATACTAGGAAGGTGGTCTGAAAAGTTCTTGGCGTAACAATGAAAAAACAAATTTCTAATTTCAAAATTATTTTTAATATTTCAACATAATCTCCCTTAAGACTAATACATTTATTCCAGCGATGCTCCAGAGTCATTATCCCGTCCCTGTAGTAGTTCTCAGTATGATCAGCAAAATACCCATCTACAGCTGCAATCACCTCTTGGTTCGAAGAAAAACGTTGCCCAGCGAGGAAGAGTTTTAGTTTTGAGAAGAGATATAAGTCAGATGGAGCCAAATCTGGGGAATAGGGTGGATGTTCCAACAATTCATAGTGTAGAACAGAGGTCCCTTAGAAGTCCCTTAATTTTCCCATTGCTAAAATACCTTTGTGGGCAGGTGCACTGTCCTGATGAAAGATGATTTTTTTCTTCCAGTCTGGTTAAAATATCAGAATAATATTCCCCGATTATTGTTTTACCCATTTCGAGATATTTAATAAACAAAATGCCTTTAGCATCCTAAAACACCAATGTCATGACCATTCCTGCTGATGAAACCGAATTTGTCTTCTTTGTAGCTGAACAACTGGCATCTGTCCATTGTTTTTGACTTTTGTTTGGATTCTGGTGTGTAATGGTGAATCCAAGTCTCATCCATAGTAATAAATCGACACACAAAATCAGTTTCATTTCTATTAAAATGCTCCAAGCACTGTTCAGAGATTTTCATGCGCGTACGTTTTTGATCTGCTGTGAGCAAGCGTGGCACCCATCTTGCACAAAGTTTTTTCATTTGCAATTCTTCATGCAAAATTATATCTTACACATTCCTTTGAAGTGCCTATAGTCTCAGCAATTTCCCTCACTTTAACTTGCCTGTCATCCAATACCATATGTATAAAACAAACTACTTGATAGAATGACTTGCAAATTCACAGGATGCTTATGTGGGTGGTCTGAAATGTTCTCGGCCTAAGATACCAACACAATCGGCAAGATTTTTTTTTTCTAAGTTGCTACATCTGTCATAAGCATCCATGCAAAATTGCAAGTCAATCTATCAAGTACCTTGTTTTAAACAGATGTCTGAAGAAAAGTGTTGTCTGTATCCCTTGAATTGGAACTGAGTATAGTGCAGTTATAAAATTCTTTGTAAAAGAAGATTTAACGGCACAAGAAATTCATTCGAAGTTCATAAAAGTTTATGGGCACTTTTCTCCTTCGTTTCGACAATTAAGAAATGAGCTGCCAAGTTTAAACATGGGCGTACCAGCAGAGTCGTAGCTGGTGGAGGGGTCCGCCCAGGGTGGCACTTTGAACCTTTTTGAATTTTTGCAGTTAATTCTAAAATACGGTCTCGAGAACTCATTTCCAAATATTGTAATACTGCAAATTTTCTCACAATTGCTCTAAGTGTTGCTGAGAGGAGTTTTTCTAAATAAAATTGATTAAGAATTACCTATATTACTATGAAATAGACTTAGCAAATGTCATCGACGATTTTGCTAACAGAAAAGCAAGAAAAATAACATTTTAGAATGTTGAAATTAGAGTTTACTTCAAAAATAAACATATTGTTTTAATTTATTTCCCTATATGTCATTTTGATTTTTGTAGTATTTTTGGTGTGTATTGAGAGGGGCGGCAAACTCAAGGACTACCCTAGGCGGTAAAAGCTCTAGCTACACCACTGCGTACCAGCCTTAAAGATGATCCACCCGAAGGACCTCCAAAAAGCATAACAACACCAGAAATCATTGATGAAGTGCACAATATGGTATTGGATGACCGGCGAGCCAAAGTGTGTGTGTGTCAAATTGCTGAGACTATAGGCATTTCAAAAGAGAGTGTAGGTTCTTTTGAAATGTTTTGTATATACAGGCAGCCCCTAGGTTTACGACGGTTCAATTTACGCTGATTCACACCAGATGCCTGTAGGTGCTTTCTTACTGTAGTGTGGTCTGACTGAGAAACGACGCCAGCAGGCACTTGTGTTTGAGTGTTTATCGAGCTACTACAACATATATGTATCAAACCTAGTTTTACTGTTGAATCTACCTAATTGTTCTATTTGATTTTTTTTACATACATACGTATTTAAATTGATAAAATACGTAATTACATAACTATGTCTGATAAAAGAAATGCAGAAAAGTTAGCAGAACTTGGTGTTAAGAAGGCAGGGAAATCAATTGCACTTGAAAAAACGATGGAAGTGATTCGAAGAATGGAAGATGGGCAGACACGTGCTAATGTCTGTAGAATTATGAACATACTTCCATTGACTGTTACTACAATTATTAAAAGTGCAGATAGAATAAAACAGTCTGCGCAACGATCTACGGTAGTACTAAATGCAAAACATGTACGTTATAGCAGGGGTAAACCATGAAAAAATGGAAAAATTATCATCATTATGGGTGGATGACTTCAATCAGGAAAACATTCCTCTGATGCAGGCTGTTATAACTGAGAAAGCAAAAACAATTTTTGAGGATCTTAAAAAGACAGATGGAGGCGAAGAAACATTTTTAGGAAGCAAAGGTTGGTTCATGAGATTTAAGTCTTGAAGTAAGCACCACAGTGTCAAATTATGTGGTGAGGCAGCAAGTGCAGATGTTGTGGCAGCGACTGCTTTTTCTAAAGAATTTCAAGACTGTATAGAACAAGGAAGTTATCTTCCTGATCTCATTTTTAATGTTGATGAAACTGGGCTCTACTAGAAAAAATTGCCACCATGCACCTTCATTTCCTGTGAATAACGTTCTGCTCCAGGTTTTAAAGATAAAAAAGATAGACTTACGCTTTTGTTGGGTGCAAATGTCTCCGGAACTTTGAAGCTTAAACCAATGTTGGTGTACCATTCACAGACACCACATGCCTTCAAGGGTCTAAAAGCCATGCTGCTGGTCTATTGGAAATGAAACAAGAAAGCTTGGGTTACACAAGACGTTTTTATAGATTGGTACACAAATTATTTTTGTCCTACCGTGCTTCGATTCTGTAAAGAAAATGATTTGCCAGCCAAGGTATTGCTTCTCCTGGATAATGGCCCTGGACATCCTCAAAACCTTGCTGAATTAAAAACATCATTGGATGTCAAGGTTGTTTACATGCCCCCAAACACAACATAACTTTTGCAACCGATGGATTAGGGGATTATATCAATCTTCAAAGCCTATTACCTCCGTATAATATTTATCGAAATGGTAAGATCTTGGACACATCAGGAAAAACTATTAAAGACTATTGCCGTTCATTCAATATTTTGAAGGGCATTAACAACATCAAGGCAGCTTGGAACGAAGTGTCAGCAAAGTGTTTAAAAGAAGCATCGCGAAAACTTCTTCCAGAATTTATGCACGATTTCGAGGAATTAGAGCAAGAGGAGAAGGTTATTGAAGACGTTACCATGCTTGCATGAGAGGTGGGATTGGACGATATCACAGTTGAAGATGTGACAGAAGTCTTAGAGAGCCATGATAAACCGCTTTCCAATGAAGGCTTAAAAGAAATAGCCAAACAATTATGTCAACATCCAAAGGAGGAGAAAGAAAACAAAGAAGGTTCTCTGAGAGATATAAAAATGACCAATTTACAGCGTATACTTGCAAGCATAGAAACAATTTTTGGATATTGAAAGTTTATTTTTCACTTGGTTAGACTATAATAAATTCAGTAAAATCCTTTATCCAAGTGTGAGCAAACAAAGTTTGCACCTGAAAGTATCTTCAGGACTGGGGAAAGGTGGTACAACACCGGGCAACTCGTTGCAAAGGAGGAGCAAGCTAACACCACTCCTATCTCAGTATCTCCCATAATGCAAAACACATCTCCTTGCGGATATGTATAATGTTATGCATTAAGGGAAGGGCCACTACCCAGACTAGTTTCGACATTTATTGAAGTCTCTTCAGTGGGAGCCAGGCCCAAGTGGAGATACCAGGCAGAGGCATTAGCAAGGTCATCTCTACCTATAGGAGTTGCCAAACAGTGTACCACCTTTTTATTAAATTACTCTGGATTTAGAGAAAGTGTTGAAAGTTTATTTTTCACTTGGTTAGACTATAATAAATTTAGTTTAATCCTTTATCCAAGTGTGAGCAAACAAAGTTGTGCCTGAAAGTATCTTCAGGACTCGGGTAAGGTGGTACAACACCGGGCAACACGTTACAAAGGTGGAGCAAGCTAACATCACTCCTATCTCAGTATCTCAGTAAAGGATTAAACTAAATTTATTATAGTCTAACCAAGTGAAAAATAAACTTTCAACATCTTTCTCTAAATCCAGAGTAATTTAATAAAAAGGTGGCACACCGTTTGACAACTCCTATAGGTAGAGATGACCTTGCTAATGCTTCTGCCTGGTATATCCACTTGGGCTTGGCTCCCACTGAAGAGACCTCAATAAAGGTCAAAACTAGTCTGGGTAGTGGCCCTTCCCTTAATGCATAACATTATACATATCCGCAAGGAGATGTGTTTTGCATTATGGGAGATACTGAGATAGGAGTGATGTTAGCTTTGCAAGTTGCCCAGTGTTGTACGGCCTTACCAGAGTCCTGAAGATACTTTAAGGCGCAAACTTTGTTTGCTCACACTTGGATAAAGGATTAAACTAAATTTATTATAATGCAATTTTTGGATATGCATTATTAACGCACGGAATCATTATATTTCTCAACAAAGAGCACAATTAGAGACAACTGGGATAAAAACATCACTAACTAATGAATCACAACTCCCATTCAATAGAAACTGCTGCATAGAATCAAGAAAAACTATATGTTGCTGGTGCAACATATGGTTTTGCTTGACACCACCCCGTTGTGAACATGTTAAAACTAAGAAATATATAGTGAATGTGTTTCAGATAATATGGAATTCGGTTGAAGAGAATTAGCATTTCAACTCAACTGTTAAAAAGATAATTTGTCTTTGGCTCGTACGATCTTTTGTTAATATCGCGCCAATCATATGCACTTCTTCATAGCTGTTCCAGATGTTTCAAGTCTCGTAAATTACAGGCAATGTTTGCTTGAAATAATGGGAAAGAAGAAGACTCCTTGGAGTTGCTCTCTTTTGTGGGTTTTATAAATCCAATCTTTAACCAATGATCCATACTTAAGATTTGAAAGCTAAACAAATTACTGTATTTACTCGAATATAACTCTTACTTTTTCCCCAAAATTACGGCTAAAAAAATCGTCCCCTAAATAATTCATCCCCAGCATATGGGGATGGATATGAGGGTGGTTGATGGAGAGATATCAGAGAGTAGTTTATTCAGGAGTAGAGTCCAAAAGAGAGCCTGTGACTAGTGGTGTCCCACAGGGTTCTGTTCTTGGACCACTACTTTTCAATTTGTTCATTAACGATATAGGAAAGGATCTGAGAGGAACTGTTCATTTGTTTGCTGATGATGCAAAGTTGATCATCATCATCATGTTCCTGATATGTACCCTCAAGGGGTGTACAGGAGATGATAGTACTACATGAAAAATTTACATAATTACTAACTTCCTATCTAAAATTTTCCTTCAAATCAGGTTGTTACTTGTCAAGACTCCAACATTATCAGAGCTCATGTTTCTAACGTCTAATTCACTTTGTACTGTATCAATCCACCTATATCTTGCTCTTCCTCTGGGTTGTTTTCCTGCCAACCTGGCAGAGAACACTTGTTTTGCTAATCTTTCTTCACCCATTCTGTTTAAGTGACCATACCACATGACATTAGCTCTGCTGACGCATTCCTGGATGCTGGTAACGTCAAGTTCTTTTCTAATATACTCGTTTTTAATATGATATTGCCATTGATGCAATCTGTTCACACCTCTAACCTTTCTCTGGACTCTCATATCTGCAGTCTCTCGTCTTTGGTCAAGTGTTTTACTTCTGACCCAGCTCTCAGATCCATAAGTTAAAAACTGGTTTGAGCACTGTCTTGTATACAGCTAATTTAGTGTTCTGACTAATTTCTCACTTATTTCATTTGAATTTATTTAATTGACTTCCTACCACATTGGCTTTGTTCTGTTGTCTATTTCTATATTTAATTTACCATCTTCACTAAAAATCATGCCTAAGTAGCTGAAATGTTTTGCTTGTTCCACAGGTTCTCCATTCACAACACAGTTAACATTTTCAACAATTCTACCTATTTTCATTATCTTTGTCTTTTTAATGCTCACCTTCATAACATATCTATTACAACAGTTATTCAATTTAGTCAGGGACTCTTGCATACTTATAGTGGATTTCTTTAGAAGTATAACATCGTCCATATAAAGCAAAGAGCTGACATTAACATCTCCAATTCTGATATCATGTTTAATACCACTTTCCTTCATAATGTGATCCATATAGATAATGAATAACAGAGGGGATAATGTACATCCTTGTCTCAAACCAGATTTAACATTAAACCATCTTCATGTACTTCCTTCAATTCTAACTGCTGACTTACAACTCAAATAAAGACTAAGTATTGATTGATATAATGCCCCATTGACACCATATAACTGCAGCGTATTGAATAGCTTCTCTCTCTTGGCACTTTGTCATATGCCTTTTCCAAATCGACAAAACTTAAATACAGATCTTTGTTATATTCCCATGCTTTCTCAACTATTTGTTGTAAAGTGATGATCTGATCCTAACAACCTCTATTTGGCCTGAATCCAGCTTGTTCTTCACCAAGCTTTTCTTCCACAATTCTTCTCAACTGTTTCTCAAGTACACTGGCATAAATCTTGCCCGGAACAGTCAGAAGGGAAATACCTCTGTAATTATCACTTTCAGTTTTATTTCCCTTTTTATATATGGGTACTATGAGATATCTACTCCAATCATCAGGAATTTGTCTCTCTGTCCAGGCCTTCTGAATTATATGCAGCCACTGTAAGACTTTTATACCACCATACTTCAGCATTTCTGGTCGAATATCATCTACTCCTGCTGCCTTTCCACATTTCAAGCCTTTGATGACTTTTTCTACTTCAAGTATGGATATGTATTCCTGACTGTATGCTTGTTGAGTGTTTTTTACCACTGTGCTATCACTGCTTGTTTCATTTAGCAATTTTTCGAAGTAATTACTCCATACTTCAAGGATATCTTTTTCTCCCGTTTTCATGTCACCTCTATCATCTCTAACTCATTTTACAGCACTCTTTCCTCCATTGCTAAGCTTCTTCACCAACCTCCAGAATATTTTGCCACCTTCTTGATATTTATTTTCTATGTTCTTGCCAAAGTCCTCCCATGACTTTTGTTTAGCTAGTTTTACACAGTGTTTAGCATTCTTGCATTTGTCTCTATATTCTCTAAGAGCACAAGCTGACTTATTTGCCAGGAACTTTTGATATGCTTTCTTCTTTTCCTTTACTGCCTCTTTAACTTCCTTTGTCCACCATGGAGTTCTGATTTTTCTATCCTTGCAGACAACTTCACCACATGCCTCTCTGGCTGAATCTATCAGGGTTTTCTTCAAGGTTTGGTTCTTGTTCTCACTCTTTCATTTTTTCTTAAATAATCTTTGGGTATTTTAGTCTACAGTTCACATCTGAGAGCTGCACAACTTTTATTCGCTTTAAGACTTTGTTACATGTCATTCTTTTCAATATTAAATTCAATTTTATCCTGTCAAGACTAAATAGTGATCACTCCAATTTCAAATCCTCTGTACACTCTGGTGTCCTGCACCAGGGAGAAATCATCAAATTCCTGACATGAATTTGGGAGAAAACATCACTATCAACAATAACATAATCAACGAGACTTTTCTTTTTATGTTGGAACATGGTGTTAGTAATAACAAGTCCATGTCTTGAGCACAAATCCAACAGGTATTTGCAATTATTATTAGCTTTGCTCTTTTCTCCAAATTTTCCCAAAATATTTTTGTATGTCTAATAATCACTTCCTACTCTGCTATTCAGATCCCCAACAAGGACCAACTTTTCCTTTTTCATTATGTCAGTAGCTTTCTCTAGAGCCTCAAAAAATTCCTCCACTTCTACGTTAGTAGAACCTTTTGTGGCACCATAGGCACATATAAGTCTCATTGTCCAGTTCCCAATTCTCATATTTGCCCACATGACTCTACTTGAAACTGCCTGCCATTCAAGAAGATTAGCCTCATATTTAGTGTTGAATACTATGGCTACTCCTTCTTTTCCTTGCTTGTCATTGCCTGAATGTAACATTTTGTAATTATTGCTCAGAAAGATCTCACCAGTTTTTGTCTTTTTTGTTTCAGTCGCCCCTATTATGTCGATCTGGTACTTATCTAATTCCTCAGCTAGTTCCATTTCTTTGCATGATGCAAAGTTGGGTAGAGCAATAATGAATGCACAGGATGTCAAAATTACTCACTAGTCATGGCCTGTGACTAGTGGTGTACTGCAGGGTTCTGTTCTTGGACCACTACTGTTCAATTTGTTCATTAACAATATAGGAAAGGATCTGAGAGGAACTGTTCATTTGTTTGCTGATAATGCAAAGCTGGGTAGGGGAATAGCGAGTGCACAGGATATCAAAATTTTGCAGGATGATTTGGATAGTTTGGAGGACTGGGCTAAGGAGAATGAATGTCAATTTAATGTGGCAAAATGTAAAGTTATGCATTTTGGGGTGAAAAGATTAGCAGCAGTATACCACAATGGTGGAACTGTACTCCAGGAGATGGACGAAGCCAGGGATTTGGGAACACTGGTGGATAGGGAGTTGAAGTTTAGGGGACACATTGCAAAAGTGGCTAAATCAGCTCATCAAATCACTTGGTTACTGAAGAATACTTTGACGAGCAGAGATAAGCAAGTTATTGTTCCTCTGTATCGAGCCTTGATAAGACCCCATCTAGACTATTGCGCCCAGATTTGGGCACCAGGGTTTCTTCTTGATGGACAGGATCCAGAGATGAGTGACCAAAATGATAGCAGGTCTATGGAATGAATCATATGAGTGTGGTTAGCAAGGGTGTTAGAGCTAGGTTTTTTACTTGGAGAGTGGTGAATGAATGGAATAAGTTGCCAGAGTCTGTTGTGGTTTCTATGACTGTGAATGAGCTCAAAACGAAGTATGATAGATACTGTGTGAATGTTGAATAGTTGTTCTTGAACAACTATGCCAAAAATGCCAAAAGTAGTGATAGCGAGTAGGAGTTTCTTTGTAAGTCACACCATTTTCAGTTTTTTTTCCTGAAAACTTTAGCTTCCAAAAATCCCTGCATATATCTTGCACCACGATTTTTTAACTTTAATTTTGGAAAAAAAGTACGAGTTATTTTCGAGTAAATATGGTAACTTATTTCGCTTTCAAATTCTTAAGTATGGATCATTGGTTAAAGATTGGATTTATAAAACCCACAAAAAAAAGAGCAATATAGCAAATACAATTAGCTGTAAGCAACAAGGAAACGTTGATATTGCATCTGGATCAAATGAAATTAATAGGGGTGTGTCGTCTGACATCTCTAGAGAACCAACTAGGAAGAAGATGAAAAATCTTCGTAAGTATGATATGAATTACTTGAAATTTTATGTAGTACTATCATATCCTGTACACCCCTTGAGGGAACATGTCAGAATTCGATGATGATGATGATGGAATGTGGATTTTCATGGACGGGAACTGAAGAGGAACCCATTCCAAATTTTGTTCTATTAAAAATAAATCTATTTTTAATTTTCATGAACATATAAAATTCAAATAAAATAGATATTTACAATGAAATATACTTAATTTATTTATTATTTGATAAGGGGGTACTTGGTAATAATGAAAATTTAAGAATGGGTATGCAGCTATCTGAAGTTTAAGAAACACTGCCTTAAAGAAAGAAAAAGAAAATCTAGGCAGTTAACACTGGATACTTTAAAAAAAAAAAAAAAAAATGCAGGTGATCTGAAACCAGGAACTTCAACATACAAATTATAATATCTTTTCGAAGTTTCATATTTTTTGTATATAATTTTGTTTTGTTTTCGTTATTAATAATTTTATTTTAACAAATATATATGTATGTATTATCAAAGCTTTAAATATAATAATGTTACACATACTTCATTTGCATTTTCTTTGACTGAGCGGAACATAACTGTGTACCTCACATTAAAATTGGGTTTGTTTTATGCCCATTTTTTTCAGGAACGGAAATGAGGCATAAACCAGGGGCTGCCTGTATTTTGCATGAAGAATTGCAAATGAAAAATCTTTTTGTGCAAGATTTTTCAGAAAAATCTCTGAAAAGTGCTTGCAGCGTTTTAACAAGAATAAAACTGATTTTATGCTTCGATTTATTACTATGGATGAGAATTTGATTCGCCATTACACACCAAAATCCAACCAGCAGTCAAAACAGCAGACAGAAGCCAGTTGTTCAGCACCAAAGAAGACAAAGTCGGTTTCATCAGCAATATAGGTCATGGCATCGGTGTTTTGGAATGCTAAAGGCATTTTTTTTTATTAATTATCTTGAAAAGGGTAAAACAATAACCAGGGAATATTATCCTGATCTTTTAACCAGACTAGAAGAAAAAAATTTGTGAGAAAAGACTCAGTTTGCAGAAGAAAAAAATCATCTTTCATCAGGACAGTGCACCTGCCCACAAAGGTATTTTAGCAATGGGAAAATTAAGGGACTTCTAAGGGACCTCTGTTCTACACTATGAATTGTTGGAACATCCACCCTATTCCCCAGATTTGGCTCCCTCTGACTTCTATCTCTTCCCAAAACTAAAACTCTTCCTCACTGGTCAGCGTTCTTCTTCAAATCAAGAGGTGTTTTAAGCTGTAGAGGGGTATTTTACAGATTTTACTAAGAGATCTTACTAAGAACCACGACAGGGATGGGATAATGGCATTGGAGCATCGCTGGAATAAATGTATTAGTCTTAAGGGAGATTATGTAGAAAAATAAAAATAATTTTGAAATTATAAATTCGTTTTTTCATTGTTAGGCCAAGAACTTTTCAGACCACCCTAGTATGACAGATGTACCAACTAAGAAAAAAAAATCTTGCTGATAGTTTTGCCATCTGTGGTCGAGGCCAAGAACTTTTCAGACCATCTTCGTATTTATTTAAGGACATATATTTCAACTTGAATATTACAAGCCATTATTAGTGGTGACAATAGTTAATTAATTACAAAGTAGAACGAAAACAATGGATAACGTCCAATCTATTCAGATCTTTGCAGAAGTAACGAAGTGAGTCATTTAATACACTTCATTACTCTTCATCATTCACAAAACTTTGTCATACTTAGATGACTTGAACTTCATGATCTCCTATGGCCAATGCATTAAATACGAATCTTCTAGACATTCACAAGTAGAGTAAAAATAATTTAGCAAATTTTAATGCTACCAGCACACATTCCTACCTTATTTTCTGGGAGAAAACCTATGTTTATCCTGGCATAAATATGTCACATCCCTAGATGCTTCAAACCTCCAAAACACATGGTATTCTTTTTTGTTATAATAACATTGCTTCTCTTACCAGCAGTGGAAAAACACATTGTGACAAGTGCATTGACTCACATGGAGAGTACTTTGAAGAAGACTAAAATATGGTATTATAAACTTAATTTTTTTTTGTAAAAAAAATAAAAAAATAAATAAATAATAATGAATAATTCCGGTTATTTTTGGGTACCCTCCCAATTGTATTTACATACCTACTTACCAGCACAAACATGCATTTGCTAAAATATAAAACAAACCATATCCAATTTGCAAGGAGGAAAGTTAGCAGTTTATTATGTGCAGATTTGTCATTAAGCATTTAGAAATGCTATAGTGGGGTTTGAAACCACAACCTAATGGTTACAAATATCCACTACACTATCCAAATGATGTCCAGCACATAAATGAAAAATGCTACTAAAAATATTTCTTACATTAAATATTACATACTCAAGACTGCCACTATTTCGCCTTCTCTTTGCAGGCAAATTGACATCTGCCTGGGGTACTGGTGATGTTTTCCTTTCCCATGCTGGCAGAACTGAGAGTATCTTCTGCTTTTCTAAATATTCGCTGTACATTCTTACAGAAAATGAACTATTTGTAGTATTCACCAAGCTTTTTACAGCTGAAATAAGAGTATAACTTGTTTTAGAATGAAATAAATAATTAGATAGATATATAAATCTAATATTAAAATCTTTTCAGAAAATTAAAATCAAGGCAATAAATTCAGAATATGAATTCACAATTAGTTAATCAGAAGATGTATAATGATACGTATTATCACTTAACGCTGATTGTCACAACAAAATCCAAAGTTTTTGAAACATGCCTTCATATTTTATTAAAATTTTTTTGCTGTGTGTTATTATAAGTAACTATATTTATTCAAACTAAACAACTTGTGAGAAAAATCATTTTTACCGTTTAGAATGAGGTTAATATAATCTAATTTAAAACTTTTAATGTTTGAATTCTGGCATGCTACAGTTGAAGAATCCCAAAAACATCTGCAAAGTATAAACCAAGAAGGCTGGTTCAAAAAGAATGGAAACTCTCCAAGAAAATCTTCATCCTAAAGTCATTTCATTGATTCTGAGACAGCATCAAACTACAAAAGTTGATCTGGTCACGAGTACCCACTCACAGACTATTGGCTGCACTTTGTTATCCAAGGTGAAACCATGGAGTCATAGTTGTCACTAACTTAATCAAATGCAATCGTGTGTACAAATTTACACCATATAAAGCTTAATATCACTGATGTTTGTAGAAATTTTCTGTAGAAAACCTTTTCAAATGAAATGATGCAACTTGCAATAAAAAATTAATGATTGAATCTGAATGGATAAGAGAATGCGTTTAAGGTAAACGTGAGGGAATAATTCACTTTAGGCTGGTTCTAGAAGGGTACGTCAAGACACTGGATATGGATCCTGCATATATATAGTCAGACTTGGTATACCATCTCGTTTATCATTTTATGAATGAAGGACGATTCCCCATGAAGTGAGATTGTTGAAATTCTGTTAGTAAATACAGAACTACTTGCAGAGAGATGGATCAAAATAATAGAAAATAATGGCACTTATATTTTCTTAAGAGTTTTAATTGTAATTTCATGAGGTGTTAAAATAAAAATGTCAAAATCAAAAAATTAACGAACCACAAATTAATTTACATAATTAATAAAATAATACTTTTTACATTTCATTAATAAAATTAAGTTTTTCAACAACTTAGTTTTGAATTATTTCTTAAATGCAGTGTCTATGTGCAATCCCACCCATTCAAGGTTTGTAACATAGAGCATGTTTAGCAATGTAAACATGCTAAGGGTTAAATAATCCAGAAACCCTATTCAAGAGACCAAACAAGTCACTTCAGACCTGAGCAATGAAAAGTGACGAACTCATCGTTTTCCTCATTACTGGTAAACTTATTCAGAGAATCCTTCAAGATATGAGTATTAAAGAATGGCCAGATAAGAACAAGAATCTGGCTCCACTATGTTGACAATCTTTTAATCATCTGATGAGGATCTAAGGAATATCTGGAAGAATTTACATGTTATTTAAAACCACATCCACTTTATGCTGATTACAGAAAAATAGTAAATGCATCTCATCACCTCCTGATATAAAAAAGATGTGTAATCAGAGCTCTTTGTGATGATGTTCTGATTTAATCTATAATAGATGGGACTTCAGAGGGCTGTAATTCTACCATATATCCAATCATGTAATGGTTAGAATAGCAACGATACCGATGTAACATGAAATAAAGATAACCTTCACCCCTCTAAACAAGGTCTCTGTATATCCATTTAAAGCACCTTGTCCTCTCCTAAAAAACTTGTTTAAAAATTTACTGCTCACATGGTGTCTGCCATGCAGGACAAAAAAAAAAAAGTACCTTTGCAAATATATGCATGGATGAATATAAAGATTTTGACAAGTGAAGAAAATTTAAGTGAGTTCTAGTCCTGTGTTCAATAAACAGTTATCAAGCATTCTGATGGCAAACCATGTTGGCATGAATTGCTTAAAATATTTATATTCTGAAATTCAAGGATGCTTATGAAATATTACATACCCTCACCAATGAATAAACATCAAGGTTTTATATTAAACAAGATCTTCAAGGTCAGATTACTGCTTCCAATCTCTAGAAATCAAACACTTGCTCTGATTATCATTGGAGTAGAGAGGGAAATGAAGGCCTTCATTTCCCACTCTATTCAAATCACCATTATTCGAGCCTTGTTTATTCAACTAGTGTACTAGGGCAGAAAAAAATGAATAAACATTGGCATTATTGCATGGGTGGCCAAGTTTCCCAAGTTCAAGAGCCACATAGGACATTTTTCAGATGTTCATGAACAATAAGATATTTTCTAAAACATTTAATTATTAAAAGCACATACATATATATTGGACAAAAATAATTGGAAACAGTTCCTTGCCTATCCACCAAGACATTTCCTTCCAAACTTCACAAAGACTGAAATCCAGGCACCCTGCCTGGAGGAGTGCAATACAAATAAACGACCAGAACTTCGACCTATGTGAGTCATGGGGAGAGTATTGGTTTCAACATACCTCCAACCTTCAAATACCCATCTCAAATCAGACATCTCATCGGGAGGGCTTCAATCTCCCTAAACACGTATGGACCACTTTAAATTGGATCAGAACAGGACATGGGAGATGTAAGCATCTCTTGCATAAATGGAACTGGTCCGATAGTCCCAACTGTGAATGCAGAAGAGGGATCCAGATTATCAATCACATTGTGCTTCAGTGCCCTATCTACTCATTCTCGGGTTCTAAAGAGGACTTTTTTAAACTGACCCCAGAATCACTGGAGTGGATCCGGGATTTAAGGATTAAGCTCTGACTCCTGATTTTTAATTTTGATGTTTAATCATTTCAACCTAGTGTACCCCTTTTAATATGATTTATACAATTGTTTTTATGCTGTTTTATGTAATTTGTATGTTTTATTCTGAGACCTGTACATCATACACTAAACAAATAAACTCACATTATTATTAAGCTTTTAAATTACTGCTTATAGAGGGCTTAGGGCAGGTCTTCATTTTTGCTGTTAATGCTTTAAAGTTTGGCTGTTATGATGTTAAGAATATATGAAGCAGCTCAGTCAGGTGCTCATGAGGATGGCATGATGGTTTGATTATGAAAACTTCACTATAGAGAAGAGAGCTTCACAGAAATAAGCTGTCTCAAAAATTGAGATAAGTTGGAAACTGGTTTTCCTGAGGTGAGGATACTTTGCCTGTGGTACTTGTTTCCAAAAGTTAATTGCACATAAGCTCTTATGTATCCTTTCAAGCCACTTACTCCTGTAGGTCTAACAGTTCTGATTGTAAAAAAGCAGCTTCTGTAGTACCACTATCCCGTCCACGTAACAGGACAGCCATCACTGATTAAGAAAGGATTAAAGAAAGGATTTACAAGAAATTCAAAGTATGGATTTAATTAACTTCTTTAGTTCATCAAAACTGAGCTGAAAATGATCATTTAATTTTTCTAATTTACTTTGGTATTCTTCCAATTTTTATTTCAATATCGCATTCATTCACACTGCTTGCACTCACAACATCCAAAGGCAATCCATTTCAACCACACACCACCCTATGAGAGAAAAATCTAGTCCTGACCCCCTTCTTAGCAGCCTTCATTCTCCGCTTCCAAGGATACATTCTGGTCCTTTCCTCACCATCCATTGAAAAATTTCATTAATTGAAATCCTGTATGACCCTTCAGAAGTTTGTAAGTCTCAATCATACAAGGGTGGTCTGAAAAGTTCTCAGCCTAACAATGAAAAACAGATTTATAATTTTAAAATTATTTTTATTTTTCAACATAATTTCCCTTAAGACTGATACGTTTATTCCAGAGATGCCCCAGTGCCATTATCCCACCAACGTAGTGGTTCTCAGTGAGATCTGCAAAATACCCCTCTACAGCTGCAATCACCTCTGAAATGCTGACCAGTGAGGAAGAGTTTTTAGTTTTGGTAAGAGACAGAAAATCAGAGGGAGCTAAATCTGAGGAACAGAGTAGATGTTTCAACAATTCACAGTGCAGATCCCTTAATTTTCCCATTGCCAAAACACCTTTGTGAGCAGGTGCATTGTCCTGATGAAAGATGATTTTTTTCTTCTGCAAACCGGGTCTTTTCTCATGAATTTTTTTTCATCTAATCTGGTTAAAAGATCGAAATAATATTCCCAGGTTACTGTATTACCCTTTTCAAGATAATTAATAAATAAAATGCCTTCAGTATCCCAAAACGCCAATGCCATGACCTATCCTGCTGATGGAATCAATTCTGTCTTCTTTGGTGCTGAACAACCAGCTAATGTCCACTGTTATGACTGCTGTTTGGATTCTGGTGTGTAATGGTGAATCCAAGTCTCATCTATAGTAATAAATAGATGCATAAAATCAGTTTTAATACTGTTAAAATGCTGCAAGCACTGTTCAGAGATTTTCATGTGAGCGCATTTTTGATCTGCTGTGAACAAGTGTGCCACCCATCTTGCGCAAAGCTTTTTCATTTGCAATTCTTCATGCAAAATATATCCTACATGTTCTTTTGAAATGCCTATAGTCTCGGCAATTTCACGCACTTTGACTCGCCTGTCATCCAGTACCATACCATGCATTTGATCAATGATTTCTGGTGTTGTTGCACTTTTTTGAAGTCCTTCATGTGGATCATCTTCAAGTCTGGTACGACCAAGTTTAAACTCGGCAGCCCATTTCTTAATTGTCAAAAACAAAGGAGAAGAGTGCCCATAAACTTGTATGAAGTTCGAATGAATTTTTTTTGGCATTAAACCTTCTTTTACAAAGAATTTTATAACCGTACGATACTCAATTTTATCCATTTCAAGGGATGCAGACAACACTTGCTTCAGACAACTTTATAAACAAACTACTTGATAGAATGACTTGCATTTTAACATGGATGCTTATGACAGATGTACCAACTTAAAAAAAAAATATTGCCAATAGTGTTGCTATCTATGGTCGAGACCAAGAACTTTTCTGACCACCCTCATATCTCTACTTTTTCTCCTGTTTGTTAGTGTCTGCAGCCTACAAATTCTTAATCTGTCTTCATACTCAGTATTCCACAATCCTGATATCATTTTAACACTCTCTTTGTACTCTCTCCAATATATCAGAATCACAACGGAAACCTGGAGACCAGACCTGTGCACAATAGTGCAAGTGAGGTCTTATTAAGGCCTTGTAAAAGAGGCAAAATAACTTCCTTATCTTGATGTGAACATTCATTTTAGCATTGCAGTTATCTTTTAAGTTGTATTTGCAATCTTTGCCACATGACGCCTGAACTTCAATACCTATCTATTAACACCTCAAAATTCCTAGCCTAATCATTTTCTTCTAGCGTAATCCACCAATATAATACAACATTGGATATCTAATCACGCCAAAGTCAATGATTTTACATTTACTGATATTAAACTGACTCCTATTTTCCCATGCCCACAATTCCAGCCTATTCAAATCATTCTGCAACTACTGCATATCAGCAGCATTTCTGATTACCTTACCTATCTTTGCCTCATCAGTAAATAGCTCTATGTTGCTTGTCAAATCCTTCCCAACATCATTAACGTACAGATTGAATAACAGTGGATCTTACAGACTCACATCCCCCGTATATAACTTTTTGATATGTCAGTCAGCGCCATCCTCTTATCCATGCTAATATTCTATAAACCAGACCCATTTTCTCCAATTTATGTAGCAGTCTGCCATGCTGTATTCTGTCAAAAGCATTAGCAAAATCTAAAAGTATCATGGTGTATCCATTCCCTGTGTCTAATTCAATAATGGTAACGTTGTTATAGAATGTGAGCAAGTTGCTAAAACATGACCTTTCCTTAGTAAATCCACATTGTTCATTGCAAAGTAGAGATTCAGAGTCAACCCATTTCTGAATGCAAGCCATGACCAATTTTTCCAAAATTTTCACCCCACTCCTGAGATACTAATCGGTCAATAGTTGAATACGTCGGTCTTCGCACCACCCCTGTGCAATGGAATAACCATACATTCCTTCCATTCCTGCAGAATCTTCCCTGTTCAGAGACTCATATTAAACAGCCTTGTCAAAGGAATGGCCAGTTCATCCAAACACTCTTTTAGTGTATGTGCTGATGTCCCTATTGCTGAATTCTTATTCAATTTGTGCAACAGCTCTAATACCTCTTCCTCATATACCTGCATTTCTTCATTTAGTGAAGAGGTAACAGTGAGCTCAATGTTGTATACACCAGGTTGATAGCTTTGAACAAAATGGGCACTCATTAACTGAACAGCCTCTTCTGCATCTGTAACCATCATGCCATCAGGATTTAGAAGAGTTATTCTTTCATATTCATTCTTTCTTTTACTTGCAGCATATTAACAGAATTCTTGTGAGTGGTCTTTAGCATGCAGAGCCAGTTTCTTTTCACACCCAGACTTTGCTTTCCGTACAACTGTTGTGACTATTCTAGCCAGTTGCTTATAACGGAATGTTCATAACAGAAGTCATCCTTATGCACACGATATTCCATTCCACATCGTACTTTTCTTACAAATCTTTTGCTTAATAAGTTTACACATCCATTTGACTCTTACTCTATTTATTCTTCAAACTCTCAGGAGACATTCTGATATAGCATCATTCCTGTGTTGTTTAAATGCATTCCATGCACTGTTGATATTCTTTCCATCTAGCAAGCAATCCCATTCCACTGAACTCGGTATACTCCTCAGTTGGTCATAATTTCCTGCTTTGTAGTTCAGCATGTAACCTTTTCTGAATGTAATAACATTCAGAAACTTAGTCACTTTTCAAGTGAGTATCACATAGTTACGTCTTTAGCTGAAACACCCTCTGACACTATAATCAATTCAAACACCCTTTGCCCTCGAGTTCCTTCTGTCACATGCTTGCATAATAAATTCAGTTTCATTTTTACTGAAGATGGTAAATTAAATATAGAAATAGACAACAGAATTAGCAAAGCTGGTATGGTGGGAAGTCAATTGAATAAATTCATATGGAACAAAAAAGAAATTAGTCGGAACACTAAATTAGCTGTATACAAGACAGTGTTCAAACCAGTTTTAACTTATGGATCTGAGAGCTGGGTCAGAAGTAAAACACTTGACCAAAGACTAGAGACCGCAGATATGAGAGTCCTGAGAAAGATTAGAGGCGTGAACAGATGGCATCAATGGCAATATCATATTAAAAATGAGGATATTAGGAAAGAACTTGACATTGTCAGCATCCAGGAATGTGTTAGCAGAGCTAATCTCAGGTGGTATGGTCACTTAAATAGAATGGGAGAGGAAAGATTAGCAAAACAAGTGTTCTCTGCCAGGTTGGCAGGAAAACGACCCAGAGGAAGACCAAGATATAGGTGGATTTATACGGTACAAAGTGCCTTAGACGATAGAAATATAAGATCTGATAATGTTGGAGTCTTGACAAGTAACAGACTGATTTGGAGGAAAATTGTAGACAGGAAGTTAGTAATGATGTAATTTTTTCATGTAGTACTGTCATATCCTGTACACCCCTTGAGGGTACATGGCAGGATGATGATGATGACAAAACTACAAACAGTGCACTGCATGCTCTCTGTAACCATTTGCCAGAAAGACAGAAAAATGATCTTGAGTAACCTAGGTTTTAAAAAAGTCTCCTAGTTCTGATGGTATTCCTCCAGTTGTACTTAAAAACTGTGCTACAGAACTGACATATATTTAATTAACAAATAGTCTAACTATCCACACAGTATGGAATCAAACACATATTTAGCCCATTTCAAAAAAAAAGTTAAGCCAAACAACTGAACCAATGCTCTCATGTCTGTTCTCTTTAAAATCACAGACACAGTTCATTACCTGTAAACCTCAACACTAACTGGAAGCCCACCAATAAAGTTTCTGCCACTCCAGTTCTCTTTGCTTTAGATACCCACTTTTGGACATGTGCTACAGAGAAATCTAATGTACGTCCACAGATACAACATCCTTCAACACTTCTGCACATGTCAAAAGAAGAAGAATCCATTCCAATAATAGGGTAATCAATCTGTCTTGTGGGATGAGTTCAGAAAATTAACTTTTCTATTATGAACACTGTAGTTTTTAAAGTGGTAACTATTTTGCTTGTATAAGAGTTGGAACATTTTACTCATAAAGCACGTGATTTTGCATGTTGTGACCAATTCATACATCAGCTTATTTCATTTTCCCCTTCAACATGAATTGACTCTTCTTGGCAAGTTGTCAGACTAGGCTCTCGGATCTGTAGTTGGACAGAATGTTGTTGCACTTCACATTTTCAAGGCATCTGACAGGATCTGGTGGAGAACTGCTCAGCAAATTGATGTTTTCTGGTTTACCTCCACCATTTGTAGCCCATGGCAAGAATGACTTAACTCTGGTCAGTTACTACTGCATGTAATGGTGGGTGGCTCTCTCTCTTTAGATTTCAGATTTCCCTACCATTGAAAGAGTGTCTAGAGTTAACTGCCTACCTTCTTTCTTATATATATATAATTGATCAAAATTTACTCAGTAGAAAATGTATATAAAAATGAATTTAAATGACTCTATACTGAGAAAGAAAAGTTTAATGTTAAGATACGACTTGTTTCATTGAAATTCAACTTCTTCAGGTATCAGAGGCAAAGAATTACATTAAAAATAACGGAGACATGACAAAATACATTAACAGATCTAGTTTAAACACACAAGTACATTTAAAAACAGGAATGTGTGCTTGAGTTCCAACTGAAGTTGATTACGTGCATGAGCTGACATGAGCGTGCCAGTATTGGACAGTGGCAATGTGTGCATCAGAAATATTGTAGCCAAGGCTGTTGACCTTATGTTGACTTTGTTGGCATATATGGATATTAGAAGTTTGTGGCCAGTCTACGAGGTGTTGGCGGCCTTCATCCGAGTTCATAGAAAAGAGAACGTAGCTCTAGAGAGCGCTGGCTCTGTTTCTGTTATAGGAAATGTCTCTTTGGTGTTCTTCCAGGCGTAAAAGGATGGATTTAGCTGTCTGGCCATAGTGTTTGCCACAATCACACAAAATCTTAGTCTAATCAATCAGTGTCCAGGAGTCCAAATGAGACTCCTGGACACTGAGTAGGAAGATGTTTCATTTTAGGTCTACTTAGTATGGAGCAACGTTTAGGAAACGTAGTGAAGCAAATCCTAATGTTGAATTTCTGAAGCATTTTGGCTAGTTTTGGGGAGAGAGAGAGCTCATGTATGGTAACGAAATAAAAGCTCTTGGTGGAGAAGAATCTTCAAAAGCAATTGAGCGATGGATAGAGAGAACTTTACTAATCTTTTTAAGAGAGATTCCATTGTTAACAAAACACTTTTTAAGAAAATCGAGTTCATATTCAATTTCTATTTCATCTCTTAATAAAGATCTGGCTCAATCTGCCAGGGTTGAAATAATACCAAACTTTTGTGGAGGGTAGTGATGGGAAGAAACATGAAGGTATCTATCTGTCTGTGTGAGTGGGTTTTCAAAAATGGAGATTTTGATATTTTCAGCACATCTCGTAAGTTTTAAGTCCAGAAAGAGAAGACAGTCATCGGATTCCAGTTCACAGGTGAAATTGATTTTCTGATGAAACTTATGGAGGTGGTCCAGAAAAAAGTTGAGGTTGTTGACACCGTGTTTCCAAATGAGAAATACATCGGCAATATAACGATACAATCATTTTCTATATTGTTTTAAGCCAATAAGAATACAACTTGGTCGGCTAAATCCCAAATTGCCAGCCCATCCTTATTCGTTCAGTATCCAGGTAGATATCCAACAGGATGCACCACGAGAAGGAGAGGATTGGACATTAGGTCAGAAGCACTGGTCGGTTCTCCACATTCCTTTAAAGGCTATGTGGTGGTCTCCTCTCAGTTATACAACATGACAAAATTTCATGCCGGCTGAGGCGTCACCCGGTTAAACAAGGCCCCCAATGTTTTCGCCAGGAACAAGCGAACAGCAAAATGTCAGCTACTGGAACAAATCTGAAAGCACACCCCAACTCAACATCACCAGAGTTAAAGATCGGTACTATCAACATAAGAAGCCTGAATGGCAAAGAAATGGAGCTAGCTGAGGAATTAGGTAAGTACCAGATCGACATAATAGGGGTGACTGAAACAAAAAAGACAAAAACTGGCGAGATCTTTCTGAACAATAAATACAAAATGTTATATTCGGGAAATGACAATCAAGGAAAAGAAGGAGTAGCCATAGTATTCAACACAAAATACGAGGCTAATCTTCTTGAATGGCAGGCAGTCTCAAGTAGAGTGATGTGGGCAAATATCAGAATGGGGAATTGGACAATGAGAGTTATTTGTGCCTATGGTCCAACAGAAGGTTGGACCATAGGCACAAATAAGGCAGGGTGTCCCAAAATCCATGCAAGAAGTAATTTTGATAGAAAACACAGGTTTTTAATTAAAAATTGTAATTTCTTATTGATTCATAAAGTATACAGTATAAGGTTATGCATGGAATAGCATATCGGGTAAATGAGCTCCACGGCTTTGCTGGCAGATATGCACTCTTTTGTCGAAATTTTCCACGACCGTTTTGCATAAATGTGGCTGAATTTCATTGTTGGTCAATTTCCTCCTTCAAGGCGTGGGTGGTCGTGGGCTTGTTGGCATAAACCTTAGACTTAAAAAATTAAAAAACCCTAAAGAAAAAAGTCCAACGGCGTTAAGTCACATGATCTGGGCGGCCAATTCTGATCACCAAAACAGGAAATTACACGAGCAGGAAATGACTCATGCAGTAATTGAATTGTTTCTCGGGCTGTATGGCATGTGGCACCGTCTTGTTGAAACCACATGTCGTCCAAATCCATATCTTGCAATTTAGGCACAAAAAATTGGATTATCATGTCGCGATAGCAAGCACCATTAAGTGTTATTGCCTTACCAGCCGCATTTTCGAAGAAGAAGATCGATGATGCCTGCCCAAATCCGCACCAAACAGTGACACATTGTGGATGCATTTGTTTCTCAACAATCATTCTTGGATTTTCTGAACCCCAAATGCGACAATTCTGTCGATTAACAAAGCCATCAAGATGAAAATGAGCCTCATCGCTGAAGATGATTTTGTTCGAAAATTAAGCATCAACTTGTTGTTGTTCCATAATCCATTCAACAAACTCTCTTCAGTGTGTGTGGTCAGTAGGCTTCAGTTCTTGAGTCAATTGAACTTTGTAAGCATAAAGATGCAAATCTTTCGTGAGAATATGCTGTAGAGAGCTTCTCGAAATGCCCAATTCAAGACCACGATACCGAATTGATGTTCCTGAACAATCAGCAACACTATCACAAACTGCTTCGATGTTTTCTGTTGAAGGACAGCCAGAGTGTATAAGATCACTAATTCTTTTAATTAATCTTTTCACAGTTGATGAAGTTAAATCACTATTCCGACCATATTTTGTATGAAAATTGCAAACTGTAGCTGCCAAACCTTCATAATTTTTAAAATCTTGCTCAACAATGAAAATGCGTTGTTCTTTCGTGTAGCGCTCCATTTTTAATAACCCTGAACTGTCGGCTGTCACGCTGTCTTTTTTTCTCGTGCAACACTTTACCACACAAATGGCGCTAAATTTAAATCTTGTATGAATTTTGGGACACCCTGTACTAAGGTAGAAGTGGAGGAATTTTTTGAGTCTTTAGAGAAAGCAACTGACACAATGAAAAAGGAAAAGATGGTCCTTGTTAGGGATCTAAATAGCACAGTAGGAAATGATTGTCAGACATACAAAAATATTTTGGGAAAATTTGGAGAAAAGAGCAAAGCCAATAATAATGGCAAATATCTGTTGGATTTCTGCTCAGGTCATGGACTGGTTATTACTAACACCATGTTCCAACATAAAAATGTGCACAAATTCACATGAGACAAGGAATAAGAAAAGTCTCATTGACTATGTTATTGTTGATAGTGATGTTTTCTCCCTAGTGCAGGACACCAGAGTGTACAGAGGATTTGAAATTCGAAGTGATCACCATTTAGTCTTGAGCAGGATAAAATTGAATTTCATATTGAAAAGAATAACATGTGAAAAAGTTTTAAAGCGAATAAAAGTTGAGCAGCTCTCAGATGTGAACTGTGGACTAAAAATACACAAAGATTATTGAAGAAAAAAATGACAGAGTTTGAGAACAGAAACCAAACCTTGAAGAAAACCCTGATTCATTCAGCCAGAGAAGCATGTGGTGAGGTTGTCTGCAAGGATAGAAAAAATCAGAACTCCATGGTGGACATAGGAAGTTAGAGGCAGTGAAGGAAAAGAAGAAAGCATATCAAAAGATCCTCTCAAATAAGTCAGCTTGTGCTCTTAAGAGATTAGAGAGACAAATGCAAGAATGCTAAACACTGTGTAAAACTAGCTAACACAAGTCATGGGAGGACTTTGGCAAGAACATAGAAAATAAATATCAAGAAGGTGGCAAAATATTCTGGAGGTTGGTGAAGAAGCTTAGCAATGGAGGAAAGAGTGCTGTAAAATGAGTTAGAGATGATAGAGGTGACATGAAAATGGGAGAAAAAGATATCCTTTAAGTATGGAGTAATTTCTTCGAAAAATTGCTACATGAAACAAGCAGTGATAGCACAGTGGTAAAAAACACTCAACGGGCATGCAGTCAGGAATACATATCCATACTTGAAGTAAAAAAAAGCCATCAATGGCTTGAAATGTGGAAAGGCAGCAGGAGTAGATGATATTCAACCAGAAATACTGAAATATGGTGGTATAAAAGTCTTACAGTGGCTGCACATAATCCAGAAGGCCTGGACAGAGGGGCGAATTCCCGATGATTGGAGTAGAGCTCTAATAGTGCCCATATATAAAAAGGGAAATAAAACTGAATGTGAGAATTACAGAGGTATTCCCTACTGAGTGTTCCTGGCAAGATGTATGCAAGCATACTTGAGAAACGGTTGAGAAGAATTGTGAAAGAAAAGCTTGGTGAAGAATAAGCTGGATTCAGGCCAAATAGAGGCTGTCAGGATCAGATCTTCACTTTACGACAAATAGATGAGAAAGCATGGGAATATAACATAGAAAGTTTTGTCGATCTGGAAAAGGCATATGACAAGGTGCCAAGAGAGAAGCTATTCAATACGCTAGTTATATGGTGTCAATTGCGCATTACATCAAGCAATACTTAGTCTGCATTTGAGTTGTAGTCGGCAGTTAGAAATGAAGGAAGTATAGGAAGATGGTTTAATGTTAAATCTTGTGTGAGACAAGGATGTACATTATCCCCTCTGTTATTCATTATCTATATGGATCACATTATGAAGGAAAGTGGTATTAAACATGATATCAGAATTGGAGATGTTAATGTCAGCTCTTTGCTTTATATGGACGATGTTATACTTCTAAAGAAATCCACTATAAGTATGCAAGAGTCCCTGACTAAATTGAATAACTGTTGTAATAGATATGGTATGAAGGTGAGCATTAAAAAGACAAAGATAATGAAAATAGGTAGAATTGTTGAAAATGTCAACTGTGTTGTGAACGGGGAACCTGTGGAACAAGTAAAACATTTCAGCTACTTAGGCATAATTTTTAGTGAAGATGGTAAATTAAATATGGAAAGACAACAGAATCAACAAAGCTGGTATGGTAGGAAGTCAAATGAATAAATTCATATGGAATAAGAGAGAAATTAGTCGGAACACTAAATTAGCTGCATACAAGACAGTGTTCAAACCAGTTTTAACTTATGGATCTGAGAGCTGGATGAGGAGTAAAACACTTGACCAAAGACTAGAGACCGCAGATATGAGAGTCCTGAGAAAGATTAGAGGCGTGAACAGATGGCATCAATGGCAATATCATATTAAAAACGAGGATATTAGAAAAGAACTTGACATTGTCAGCATCCAGTAATGCATTAGCAGAGCTAATCTCAGGTAGTATGGTCACTTAAACAGAATGGGCGAGGAAAGATTAGCAAAACAAGTGTTCTCTTCCAGGTTGGCAGGAAAACGGCCCAGAGGAAGAGCAAGATATAGGTGAATTAATACGGTACAATGTGCCTTAAACGACAGAAATATAACATCTGATAATGATAATATTGGAGTCTTGACAAGTGACAGACTGATTTGGAGGAAAATTGTAGATAGGAAGTTAGTAATGATGTAAATTTTTCATGTAGTACTATCATATCCTGTACACCCCTTGAGAGTACATGTCAGGAATTTGATGATGATGATATAACGATACCATACTTTAGGTTTAAGAGTTGAGGAATTAATTGCTTTTTCTTCAAAATCCTTAAGAAATATGTCAGTAAGAATCGGAGAGAGCAGACTGCCCATAGCTAAACCCGAGTTTTGTTTATAAATCTTGTTATCATATGGAAGCTATTTTCACCATAAATCATGCAAGACCTCCTTCTGATAACATTCCTCATTCTGAGAGATCAGCTATTAAAAGTTTGAGGTACAATAATGACATCATTATTCTCCCTGCAGACAAAGGGAATGCTACTGTCATCTTAAATAGATCGGATTACCATAACAAAATTTTGGAACTACTAAACACTGACACTTACTCTGAACTAAACAGTGATCCTACAAAACGTTTTTAAATAACGAAACCTGTGGTGCGATCATAATTAAAAGAAACACACGTATTAACCACAGTGAAAATTATTTAATTGTAAATATTTCATCCTTAGATCTTAGGACATCATCAGTACAGTAGTTTTAAACAATAATAGAAATAACATACAGTTAGGGCGCATGATTACAATAGAATCTCATTAAACATGCATAACGTGCTACAGTAGTACAAAAAAACGATTTTGATCCTACAGAAGAACTACACTATAGGATCAACAATTTATTGAAAACCACCTCAGAGTTACCAAGAAACATCTGTATTTCCCTTAGGTCGATTAATCCCTAGGTTATATGGACTCCCTAAGATCCATAAATTAAACTCTCCACTAAGATCTATCGTTGACGGCATAAACTCCCCTACTTACAACCTTTCAAAATACCTCGCATCCTTTTTAAAAAACCTTTGTGGTACTTCCTTTTCTCATGTAAAAAATTCATTTGATTTTGTCTCCAAAATAAAAGACATCAAACTCAACACATCAGATTTAATGGCAAGTTTCAATACTGTTTCCCTCTTCACGAATGTACCTACTCAAGAAGTTCTAAACCTTCTCCAGAAGAAACTATCCAAGAAATTTTTTTCCCTTACTTTCTCACTGTGTGTACTCAGGATACTTCATATACGATAAGATTTATAAACAAAACTCAGTTTTAGCTATGGGCAGTCTGCTGTCTCCGATTCTTGCTGACATATTTCTTAAGGATTTTAAAGAAAAAGAAATTAATTCCTCGACTTTTAAACCTAAAGTATGGTATCATTATATTGACGATGTATTTCTCATCTGGGAACATGGTGTCAACAATCTCAACTTTTTTCTGGACCACCTCAACAAGTTTCATCAGAAAATCAATTTCACCTGTGAACTGGAATCAGACGACTGTCTTCCCTTTCTGGACTTAAAACTTACGAGATGCACTGAAAATATCAAAATCTCCATTTTTAGAAAACCCACTCACACAGACAGATAGATAGATACCTTCATGCTTCTTCCCATCACTACCCTCCACCAAAAATTTGGTATTATTTCAACCCTGGCACATCGAGCCAGATCTTTATTAAGATGAAATAGAAATTGAATATGAACTCAATTTTCTTAAAAAGTGTTTTGTTAACAATGGATTCTCTCTTAAAAAGATTAATAAATTTCTCTCTGTCCACTGCTTTTGAAGATTCTTTCTCCACCAAGAGCTTTTATTTCGTTACCATACATCAGCTCTCTCTCTCTCTCTCTCTCTCTCTCCCCCCCCAAAACTAGCCAAAATGCTTCAGAAATTCAACATTAGGACTTGCTTCACTATGTTTCCTAAATGTTGCTCCATACTAAGTAGACCTAAAATGAAACATCTTCCTACTCAGTATCCAGGAGTCTACAAGATTTTGTAATTGTGGCAAACCATACTACAGCCAGACAGCTAAATCCATCCTTTTACGCATGGAAAACACCAAAGAGACATTTCCTACAACTGAACCAGAGCCAGCGCTCTCTCTAGCCATGTTCTCTTCTCTATCAACTCGGATGAAGGCCACCAACACCTCGTAGACTGGCCACAAACTTCTAATATCCATATATGCTATGATGAACTTGAAAGAAGAATAATTGAATCTCGAGAAATATCGCTTGATTCATCTCATATTAATAACAGCCTTAGCTACAATATTTCTGATGCACACATTGCCACTGTTCAATACTGGTGCACTCATGTCAGCTCACGCACGTAATCAACTTCAGTTGAAACTCAAGCATGTATTCCTGTTTTTAAATGTACTTGTGTGTTTTATACTAGATCTGTTAATGTATTTTATCATGTCTCTGTTATTTTTTATGTAATTCTTTGCCTGTGATAGCTGAAGAAGTTGAATTTCAATGAAACTAGTCATATCTTAACATTAAACTTTTCTTTCTCGGTACAGAGTCATTTAAATTCATTTATATATATATATATATACGTATGTATGATATGGAAGAAAAAAGATAGAATACCAATAATGTTCTCTTACTCCCTGCCCTTCTTGATGGGAATGAGGATAACCTGGTCGCCTTTCAATACTTTGTCCCCCCCCCACACACACACAGGAGGAAAAAAAATCTTAGCTCAACCTCTCTCTCTCTCTCTCCCTCTCTATTTTTGATAATGTCTCAGCTTACCACACAAGATCAGTCTATCTATATATCTTTTTTTGGCCATTTACCTCCAAGATGCTGACAATTTCAGACTTAGCCGACTTAGTTATATGCAGTCAATAATGACCAAGAAAAGGAAGGGGTAGCGATAGCATTTAACACCAAACATGAAGATAAACTTCTTGATTGGAAGGCTGTTTCAAGCAGTTATGTGGGCAAATTTCAAAATAGGAAAATAAACAATAAAACTTATTTGTGTCTATGGTTCCACAGAAGGTTCTCTTATGGAAGAAGGAAAGGAATTTTTCTGAGTCATTAGAGCAGGCAGCTGACAGAGAAAACGGAAAAAGTTGCACTTGTTGGAGATCTAAGCAGCAGAGTAGGAAAATGAATCTCACCAGGCGCAGAGGAACATTTTGGGGAAATTTGGAGAAAAGAGCAATGCCAATAATAACAACACGTATCTGCTGAATTTCTGCTCAGGATACAGACTAGTAATTACTAACACCATATTCCAGCATAAAGATGTGCACAAGTTCACATGGACATCAGATGTCAGAAATAAGAAAAGCGTCCATGACTATGTCACTGTTGATAATGAAATCTTCATGCTCAGGATAATAGAGTATATAGGGAATTTGAAACTGGAAGTGACCATTACTTAGTACTAAGTAGGATAGCTTTTTTATTATTATTATGACACCTCCAAGGAGTCCAATGACTCATTGAGGAAGGACACCTACTCTACAACTCTCTGCCTCCACCAAATTCACCAAGTAACTACAACCATCATCTACACCAATGCCATCTGCTGCCCCCCCCCCCCCCACCACCACCACCACTAGTATTTTCACAGACAATCACAAACATCCATGACCAAGGTGGGATTTGAACCTGCAGCCTTTTGGCTGGAGAGCGGATATGCTAACCACTCAGCGAACCAGGCCGGCAAATTGATATCATATTGTAAAGAACAGTATGCAAGAAAGTTCTAAAAAATAATTAAAGTTGAGCAGATTTTACAGGTAAACTGTAGGCTGAACTATGTAAACATTATTGAAGAAAAATGAAACAGTTTGAAAACAAGAACCAAATCTTGGAGTCTCTGTGGCAAACTCTGAAAAAGAAAACTGACTGATTCAGCTAGCGAGGTATGAGGTGAAGTTGTCTGCAGGGATAGAAAAATAAGAACACCATGGTGGACACAAGATGTTAAAGAAGTAGTCCTGGACAAAAAAAAGCTAGGAATGGCAGAATGGTTCGAAATGAAGCACTTGAACAAAGACTAGAGACTACAGATATGGGAGTCCTGAGAAATATTAGAGAAACAAACAGATGGCAGAATCATATTAAAAATGAATAAATTAGAAAGGAACTTAACATTATTAGCATTCAAGAATGTGTGAGCAGAGCTAACCTAAGGTGGTATTGGCCACTTTCACAGAATGAGTGAAGAAAGATTAGCAAAGCAGGTGTTTCATGGCAAGATGCAAGAAAGAGACCCAGATGAAGACCAAGGTCTAGGTGGACTGATTCAGTCAGAAGTGCCTTAGAAGCACAAAATGTTAGTTACAACAATATTGGAGTGCTAGACTAATTTGGAGGAAAATTACTTAATACACATCAGTAACAATGTAAACTTAATCAATGAGTGCTGTCATAGCAGCATGAACACCCCTTGGGGGTACATATTAGGAAATTGAGTGGTTTAATATTTCATTCAAATACAAATTATAAATATATATATTTTTAATATTTACATTATAATAAATTACAAGCATGTGAATCAATTTTAAATATATATTTTAGTCATATAAATCTGATATGCATACAGCTGACATAAAAATTAAGAAATTAAAATTTTCAATAATAAAAAATGTTATTATTGAATGAAATATTTCTGAAGACATTAGTTTGGTGAAATCCAGTTCAATGTTTGTTATCTTTAGTCATGGATGAGGCTCCATGTCAAGAAAACAAATTGTGACACACAGCTGGATGGTGAAACAATCACTGAGGACCATTACAATTTAAGATACAAATAATTGCAAAAATTAGCAGAGTTCCTACCACATGGTTTGAACCATTTGAACTGAAACTTTTAACGCAAACAGTTCAAGCCATATCGGTGTAACACGATCACATCCTCCTCAACCAGACACAGCCACAATTGGAGATTAGTCAATGCATGTCGAGACACATTTCGTTTAAAACTTCCTGTAGATTTTTTAAGGAAAATTTTAATTTAGAGAACAGACCTACACTTAAAAAAAATTTACTGTAAAAAAAAAAGTCTCATACACCCTAAAGACTTTTCACCTACCCTCAGGGATACACATACTACACTTTGGGAAACACTGCCTCTGGGAAAAAGAGTATGAAGAAGAGTGTCCCAAAGAAGTCTAGTAAGCTGAACTGAACTATATTATGGATACTGACCAACAGCTGCCATGCACACATGTTATTAGAGAAAAGTAGAAGAATGGCAGTGACTGGTTCAGTTGAGCAGCATCCATGAAAATACCTATAGAAAAGGCAATGCAGAAACACAAGTGTACCTATAGTAAAGTGATTGGAGGAAATCAGATTTTGTCTGGATATAACCTAGGTTATATTCATTGTAAAGGTGATTTTTAGTGCACCATCCCAGATGTGAGAACAACATTCTAAGGATACACAAATTTGAGATTGATAAAGTGTTAGGAGTTGAGCAGAAGAGGAGAAATGTTTAGAACAAAAAAAAGCTTCAGCATCTTGGAAGCTGAAGAAGCTATGGGTGGGATGTGTTTATGGCAGAATAAGCCAGATGTGAAAGTCAGTCCAAGAAGAGAAATGATCTTGGTTAGTAAAAAGAATACTATCAGAAATGAGGGAGAGTGAAGGATGGACTTTCTTCCTGTAAATAAAACAAGATTGTGTTTTGGTAGCATTGGCCAGAGAATCTTGAGGCTTGAATCATCTGTGCATTACATTTGTAAATGATGAAGCAGAATGGAGTGTACCATCATCAGCAAAGATACAAATAGGATTGGATATTATGAGAAAATTCCTGATGTATGCGTGGAAAAGCAGAGGTGTAAGCACACAGCCTTGAGGTACTCTGACCATTGATGAAAAGTCAAAACAGAAGGAATCATATACTATGATAGGCAATCCACTCACAAAGGGCAGGAAGTGAGACCATAAGATAGCAACTTAGTAAGAATGGTGTGATGCCAAACTCAATCAAATGCCTTGGATACATCAAGTGTGATGAAGTTCTCAAAATCTTTCCATGGCCTGTGTTCAAAGTGGGTGAAGTGGAAAATAAGAATGGAGAAATCCATACTGGTGATAATTAATTAATTGATATGTCTCTAGCTAGCAGAAAAGCTGGTAATTGATGACCTTCTCCATCACTTTTTGATGAAGTGGTCAGATGAAGGTAGTCAAATAACAGCTTATAAGGGCAATACAGGGTAGTTAATTTTGGATCACAAGCTTTTAGCAGAAATTGGAAGGATACCATCTTGTCCAGAAGACTTATTAGTATCAACTGTTGAATATTTTTTCAAGGTCCTTCTCATAAAAGATGAGAGGGGGTATACTGCGAGTAGTTTAACAGCAGAAGGAGAGCTGCGTTTGTCGTCTAAACAAGAGTCAAAGAAGACTGATGCCAAGAGGTCTAGGTCTGGCTTATCTTGAGAGATGTTACTACTGTACTATCAAGATAAGAAAGGTGTTGAAACATGGTAGAGCAGAAGTTCTGCCCAATAGCACGGGCAAGGGACTAAAAGGCTCAAATGCCATTTGAGAACGAGGCATGCTTAGTCCATTTGGTCTTCAGAGAATCTGCTTTAGATTTGTTATTTTATTTTATTTTTTGCTGTTATTACAAGCTATTACAGTGGAGTGAATGGGTGGCATTTTTAGCTTGGATAAGGTTTTTTTTTTTTTTTTTTTTTTTTTTTAAGGTAAGGAATAAAGGTATTCACATGAGTAAGAGTAATTTAAGTTCCATGGCTTAAGTGCTGGTAGAAACTCATGTTAGAAGTTTAATGGAGTCAAAAAAACAGCACTGGCAAAGATTAAAAATAATATTTAATTGTTCCAATATTTCATCTCAGTTACTGGAACAAAACTTATTACAGGGATGTCCCTGTAACTGAGTTGTGTTGTCTTTGTGTATGTGCTACGCTCACATTGTGCACCCTGATGATGTCTCTCTGACTAATTTGGAATATTGGAAGAATTCAATATATTTTTAATCCTTTCCTACTGCTGTTTCACTCTAATAAACTTCTAACATGAATAATTTAAGATATTAGATCAGAACAAGTGCTCGGATTAGGTAGCAAAAGCAATAATCATAAAAAGAGGCACAGAAATTCTGCAAGACATCACAATTTGCACTGTTGTAGTGCAGTTCATTTGATAAGAGGCTGATCTGTAGAAAAAGCATGGACAAGATTATAGTCAGTTTCCAATCAGAAAACCAACTTGAAGGATTTTTTTTTTTTTTTTGGGGGGTGGGGGGTTAAAAGGTCTGTAGTGAGTGTTGGAGAATGATTTGCATTAGATCATTATCATGACAGTAGAGTAAACAGTTCAGAGTTCAGTTTTTCTTCCATATTGGTCTATGGAGTTGGGGGGGGGGGGTCAGCTGAAATTATGGATATTTAAATCTCCGTTGAAGATTATCACAGTTTGGATAATTTGACTATTTGATCAACTTTCAGAGATGTAGTCAATAAAAAATCACTAGTCATCAGAATTAGGAGAGAGTGGTAAAGCCAAGACACGAAGGCAAAGATCATCTTGAGCAAAAAAATAATTTTCTCCTAGTAATATTAGTTCACCTGTCTCCAGTTAATCATTCTTTCTGCACTACAGTCCCATGTAGGGCCTTGGCCTCCCATTTTTGGGTTTCATAACTCACTACTAGGTGGGGTCTTTACCACACTCAACCATGTGTAATTGTCTATGAAGCGTTGTGTTCTTAAGACCAGTTTGCCTGCTTTATGGGAGGAAAAATCCCAGATAAACTGGGGAGAAAAACCCTGCAGTCCATGCCCAAGACTAGCTAACTTGGCTATGTCTGAGAAAGATCCTTAGCTCCTCACATCAGTGACAAGAACTGAACACAGGCTAACCTCGTGGACTTAGTTAATTCTTTACCATTCAAAAAAAAAATTCACCTAATCTTTGAATGGTATTCTCACATGTGGGACAGTGCAAAAAAAAAAAAAAGCTCTATAAGTCCACCAAAAGAAGGCAGTTCAGCTTGTTGCTGATAGAATTCAGCTAACAGAATTCAATATCCTATTGAACTCTGTAACTATAAATATATACTTGATATATATTTTTTTCACCTCTGGAGGGGTTGAAAAGGTTCTGTCTTTGAAAGCCAAAAGAAAGATATGAACTTCAAAGTGGAAAGGGTTCACACCTCTTATTTTCTGTGACCATACAAAACCAAATCAATTAACATTAAAAAAAAACATTAGGCAATGATCCTTAGAACAGGAAGGGTGGGTGTCTCTTACTTTGTGATAATAAAAAAAAAATAAATCAATTCACATTAAAAACATTAAGCAATAAACAACTCCTTGCACAATTAAAATTTATCATCAGAAAACAGCAATATTTTCAAGAAGCTCATCATTATTGTTATTGTGCAAAACATATGATTCAGATGTTATGTTGGTCAATAGTTTTTAAAAACAAGTTGAAGATATTCTAATATTTGTACATATAATTAAACATATCCCAACTATACTCCTATAAAGAGTGATAATGAAGAGAAAACAATGAGGTTTCCAGTGTTTCTGAAAACAATTGCACTAGCCATAACAAATATTTCTTAAGAACATACAACAGGTCTTGTACTTTTAGTAGCAAAAAAAAAAAAAGGAAGTAAAAAAGAAAAAATTATTGTAACAAGAGGCAGAGGAGATGAGAGATCTGGGAGTGACAGTGGACCAGGACCTGAAATTCAGGTGCCACATAGCACAAATTGTGAAGATGTTGTATTGGATAACCGCAATAATGCGGAGGACCCTGGCATGAAGAAATAAGAAGAATATGATGCCATTGTATAAGGCCTTGACCAGGCCTTATAATGTGCACAGATTTGGTCACTGGGTTTTCATGGTGACGAGGATATGTTAGAAAGGATCCAGAGAAGATTCACAAAGGTGGTCATTGGTCTTTGGAATGTGAGTATGTGGACAGAGAGAGAGAATGTAAATTGCAAAGTCTCATGAACAGGAGAAGGATGGGATATGATTAAGACATATAAGCCAGTCAAGGGTTATTATCAGGTTGATATGGAAGAGATTTTTCATAGAACAGGAGAGGGAGATAGAACAAGAGGCCATCCCTGGAAACTGTATAAGGAGCGTGAGAGCAGAGAAGTGAGGTGAATGTTCTTTACATGGAGAGTGGTTGGTGAGTGGAATACACTTCCTGAGTGTGTTGTGAATGTAGACACACTGAATCAGTTTAAGGCAGAGTTGGATGAGTTTCTGAGTCTCTGATTCCATGGAGGTCAGATTTTAATATTTTCTATATGAGGTCTGAAAGGTAATTATAAATTTTATTCCTGAAATGAGTGTATTAAGGTTACTGCAAATATTTATTAACAACTTGTAATTAAATAAACTTAAAATTCATAAAATTAAAGAAATCAACATTATTTTCATGTTTGACAAGTGTGGGATTTTCTAATACCTACCACTTGATGTCTGATCTGGTATTTTTAATGCAACGAGTGCTGATGTATCATCTAGCCATGATATAAAAACATTTCCTGAAAACAAAAAACAATACGTATATAATGATACCATTCTGCTTAGTATTTTCTTCCTTTTTATATGAAATTAATTATTTTGGTAATTATTTTTTAAAAACAGAAACCTATAGAGCATATTATTATTTAAAATTAATTTCAATACCTAACAATTGACTAACTATAGCAAAACTATAGCAAAATAGAATCTCCATTCGCCCTAGGACAGAATATCTTTTTTATCACATCCAGGAGTCTATGAAGTGCCCTGTCGTTGTGATTGAGCCTACTATGGACAGACAGGAAGAACTGTGGACATCTGCCTCAGCGAACATAAAAAATACATTCCGCACTATCATTATGGGAAGTCGGGTCTAGCAGACTATACCTTGGATACTCCTGCACACAGGATCAATTGGAAAGAAACAAAAGTACTGCACAGAAGTTATAAGTTACAGAGATTGTTCTTGGAATCAACAGAAGCATTGAAACACACCCCAAACCTCAAAGAGTATGGCTGTATAAATTTGACAAAGATTTGGGAGTCAGTCATATTAAGAACTAATTAATACCTGCTTTCTCTCTTTTAAACCCCTCAACATGGATGGCACCTAATTAGGACTTTAGTCTTTGTGTTGTACATTACAATTGTTCAAACTAGTCCCACTGTTATACCAGATTGTTGTTGCTGTTTTGAGTACTGTAACAAACTGTTTTTGTGCTCTGAAGATGCTGGATAGAATACCAGTGAAATATCAGCAATAAGTTAATAGTTATTTTCTTATCAGTCTGTGTTCTCATCAATATCATTAAAATAAATCAACATGTACAATGAACACGCATTTGAGGATTACTAAAAGAAATATTTTATTATTATTATTATTACATTCAAATGTATATCTCCACTTATATTCTTTCTTATATCTTCTATATTACAGTATGATCTTTAAAGGTACTTGTGGCATAACTATAAACAAGAAATTACACAATAACCACAGTAATTAACTTTAATGAAATGAAAGTACAAATATTTTGTACTGAAAATAACAGTTCATCAGTGCATAAAAACAAGCAAATCAAAGAAACAGAAATACAAGTTACATATAACAATTGGTTTACCAATTAAAATCGGTTACCATGTGCTAGAAATTTAATATTATTTATTGATATGTTAAACTATTTTTGATGTTTACGTAAAAAGAGAATCTCCCAAACTTTTGGTATAGAGATAGACAATCATTCCGATTCAGGTTTAGTCAATGTAAAAGGGTCTCACAACTTCCTTTGAAAAGGCATTCATATTTAAAACTGCTTTTATGGAGAAGATGAGCTTCATCTCACTGGATACTGTGTTTAGTGTTAATACTATGTTGTGCCAGACCACACTTTCGAGGTTTCACGTATTTGGGGGGTGGGGGGGGGGGGGGGTGGGGGGGGGGGGGGGTGGGGGGGGGGGGGGGTGGGGGGGGGGGGGGGTGGGGGGGGGGGGGGGTGGGGGGGGGGGGGGGTGGGGGGGGGGGGGGGTGGGGGGGGGGGGGGGTGGGGGGGGGGGGGGGTGGGGGGGGGGGGGGGTGGGGGGGGGGGGGGGTGGGGGGGGGGGGGGGTGGGGGGGGGGGGGGGTGGGGGGGGGGGGGGGTGGGGGGGGGGGGGGGTGGGGGGGGGGGGGGGTGGGGGGGGGGGGGGGTGGGGGGGGGGGGGGGTGGGGGGGGGGGGGGGTGGGGGGGGGGGGGGGTGGGGGGGGGGGGGGGTGGGGGGGGGGGGGGGTGGGGGGGGGGGGGGGTGGGGGGGGGGGGGGGTGGGGGGGGGGGGGGGTGGGGGGGGGGGGGGGTGGGGGGGGGGGGGGGTGGGGGGGGGGGGGGGTGGGGGGGGGGGGGGGTGGGGGGGGGGGGGGGTGGGGGGGGGGGGGGTGCACGTGTCTTTTTAGTAAGTTCCCAAGAAGATGGCAACGTAACGTTCGCCGAAATATCGGAAAGTGTATATTAAAGTTTATTTAATCTATATTTCCAGTATACGCTGTCAATTCCTTAAATATTAGTTATTATGTCTAACCAGCGTATAAGCCTCTCAACAAGAACTTGGACAGTGTAGCAGACTGAGATGGTTTGTCTGATGGCCATGATTGTGTGTATGTGTGTGAATGTAAACTAAAAGCATTATGTGTGAAGAGAGAGAAAGAGAGTTGCTAAGAATGCAGAATGAAGACTGAGTTGAGCAGGGATGAATGAAGATATTCAGAGGATAGAGAGCTTGGCTAGTGCAAGAAGAATGAGAGCAGATGTAAGAGAAAAGCATGAGAGGGAGGGAATGAGAGAGAAGAGTAAAAATTGCAGAGTTGAGAGAATATAGAAGCAAAGCATTTGAGAACAAGGGAGATAGGAAGGTGAGAAATTGGAGAGACTGTGGAAAAGAGAAAACTGCAGAAAGTCAAGAGTGTGGAAGCAAGGTATAGAGAGAGAGAGATGAGAGATTGAGCGACTGGAAACTGTAAGATTGGATGCCAGTGAGAGAAGGATGAATGAATCTGTTCAGAGCATTTTGTATGGAGATTTGATGATTCAGGGTGCGCCGAGTAAAGTGCCAGAGGAGTGCTTGCCTGGTGGAACAACAGTGTAGCATTGGCAATGAAGAGGGATGAAAATGTGGAGGAGATGAAAGTAATGGTTGGAACGAATGACCTGAGAGGTCGTGTGAACAGTGTAGCCAGGGCCGTTTAAGGCATGGGCACACTGGGCAGTTGCCCAGGGGTCCCATGCTGCCATATTGTTCATGAGAGATCTCTTGGCAGTGTATAAATTACTTGACCTCTCGCTGGAATACTGAGCTAAGAAAGAGAGCTGGAGATCGTGCACAATATGTCAATAACTAAATACTTTTCATACTATACTATAAATAAATTTTTTTAAAAAAACGTTTTTTTTTTTCCAAGTGGATCAAAATGGAGCATTTTATGAGTGGAGCACAGAAGAGGAAAAGAGCTGCAGAGGAGAAAGAGAAAATGAACAAAATTCCAAAGTTAACAACTTGGTTCAATCCAGGTGCAAGTCAACTACTAATACTGCTCCTCCAAATACTGCATCGCCATCTACATCCACTCTTGCATCAAATCATTCAGTTCCAGACATACCGTTACCTGTTCCTGCTGCTGGGGACATTCCACAAGAGGAAATACAGATAACCCTCGTATAACGCAGATGTTAGGTTCAATGGAAATGCCGCATTATACGAGATATAGATCACATAGAAAAAGTAGGGCTAGGTTCTGAAATCGTTTTTTTTTTTTAAATTATATAAACAACAATGACATATCCAACAAAAACAATATTTTTATTTAATTCATGTAAGTTAAGAAAACATAAAACTATGACAAATACGTAGTATAAAATTATAAAAATTACAAATTGTACATAAATTTCATTGCACATAATGCATAAATGTTTTAGACACAATCAAATAAAGCGCATATTTTAATCGTCGTCAATGTCTTCAGAAATAACATTTCATAGATGTTCTTTAAGTGGCCGGAGGTCGTTACCACTTGAAATCTCATGGATATCATTTGTATAATTCTTATTGCGTACTTCAGCTGGTTTAGTCATCAAGAAGTCAGTAATAAGACTTCGGTTTCCACTATGTTGCAATTTTTTAAAAGTTCATAATATGATGCTAAACAAATATCCAATTGTCTCGTGAATTTTCCCGAGCGCTCCATTGAGGGATCATTATCCGTAAAATAACTTCTTAACTTTCTTGCCAAGTTCAATCCTTCTGCTAATTTCTTTAAATTGAATTCTTTAACGGATTCATCACAATCAGAATTTTGGGCAGAACTTTCCCCGCCATTTGGTTCAACGCCATCTATTAATTGTACCAGTTCTTCCTCATTTAAATCTGTTTCTCCATCAATTAATTCACTAATTTTGTTTTCAACCATATCGCAAAAGCCTCTCCACCAAAAATGTGTACAACATTTATTATACGATGTAGCTCGGCATCCACTGGAGGTAAGAAATTTTGTTCCATTACGGCTTCAGGCCATATTTTTTTCCAGCAAGCATTCAGCGTAGAGGGTAATTTCTTAATGGACAGAGAAATAATTTTTACACAATTCAATATTGAAAACTCTTTCCATGCTTGAGGCAGTGTCATGTTTGGATTAGATTCCATTTTTTCCAAAATTAATTGAAATGTTTGCCAAATATAATATGACTTAAATGTTGATATTATTCCTTGGTCGAGTGGTTGAATAAGTGAAGTAGCATTAGGCGGCAAAAAAGTTATTTTAATATTCGGATGGCTTAAATTTGTTGGGTGGCCTGGTGCATTATCTAAAAGTAGAATTTTGAAGTCCATATTCTTTTTCTTTGTGTAACTTTCTAAATCGGGTACAAAACACTTGAAAAACCAATTTTCAAACATGTGTAACCCATGCCTTTTTTGTTGGCCCGCCAATAAACAGGTAGGATGGACTTGTTGAGCCCTTTCATTGCACGAGGATTTGCAGATCGGTTAATAAACATTGGTTTTGTCAGGTAATCACCTGATGCATTACTACAAAATAGTAGAGTAATTTATCTTTGGAAACTTTGAATCCAAGAGCTGATCTTTCATTTTTCGAAATGTAGGTGCGTTTTGGCATTTTTTCTCAATATAACCCAGATTCATCTGCATTGAACAACTGGTCTGCACTGTAACCACCTTCTTTAATGATTTTTAAAAGTTCTGCTGGGTATTTCCGGGCAGCTTCAACATCTGCTGATGCTGATTCTTCCTGGATTTTAAGATTATACAAAGAAAACCACTTTTTAAAGTTTTTGAACTAGCCTTTACTGGCAGAAAATCTGTGTTGAGAGATTTCTTCTGAAGAATCTTGATCAAGTTCTTTTAAATGTTTATAAACTTTGAGAGCTTTTTGCATAATAAGGTGTCCATCCAAAGGAATTTTCTTTTGAGTGCAATCTTCTATCCAAATCATTAGAGATTTCTCCATTTTTTTCTATTAGAATATCGCAAACACGAGCAACATGCTTTGCACTTACCGTTGACCCAGCAATAACACTTTCTCGGATTTTATGTTCATTTTGTTTGATTGTTCGAATTGTTGATTCATTTAAATTCAGAGTCCTTGCAACAACTCCTGGTTTTTCTCCAATTTTCAACCGATCCAAGATTTTCATTTTTTCTTCGAGAGAAATGAATTTCCTCTTCAATGTTCGTTTTTTCCCTTTCGTTGCAGTTTTAGTGGCCATTACAATAAAAATCAACTTTTACATTTAAAAAAAAAGCATTACATATGTATGTAACTCACCAGAAAATAAACTGCTCTGCTTGAGAATAACACACTTATGATTTTAAATGCACTTTCCTGGCAGAAAATGAAGACAATTTTCAACAATAAACACTTTAGACAGTAAACCCTAGATGGCAAACCTGTGGCATGTCTGAGAATTTTGCTGGCACATCAACGATTTACAGGTGATATCCTTTTATACGCTTATAAATTATTCAATTTTTTTTTTAATTGTTACAATACGTACAAACTGAATTTTGTTTTACACAAGACAGCAGCTATAAAGACGTGCATATATGATTGGTGAAGTATTAACAAAAGATCGTGCGACCCAAAGACAAAAGCAACTGGCAAGTGTTGAGTTGAAATGCTAATTTTCTTCAATCGAATTCCATAACATCTGAAACTGTCATATCAACATTCACTATTAGTTTTAACACATTCACAACAGGGTGTCATTTATCGTTCCGATGGAACTTCTCATTACTGACTGGCTCCACTCACACAAACATTTCAACCCTTGGTTGAATTTTATGGCTTCTTGTTTGCATTCGAGGTGGCAGGCGAACTCACACATTCATTATATAGCATGTTTCAATTCTTGGTAGTCTTTTATTTTGACTACACGCAAAGTTAGCCTTTGTAATCTGTCATAATGACATCGAGAATTTCAAATGCAATAAAAAACACTTATTTCATAATTGAAAAATTGGACATTAGTATTTAGTTAGATACTGTGTTTCGGTGTAACATATGGTTTTGCTTAAGTCTATACAGTGTAGTTTCTGTGAGAAGGGATGTGTGATTTATTAGTTAGCACCATTTTTATTCCATCTGTCTCTAATTGCACTATTTGTTGAGAATGACACAGACTGCAAAAGCCCTCTGTACAGTACCTTATTCAGTGATACAATAAAACTAAATTCGATACTTTATAACTACTTGCGTGATATGGGCAGACACAAATTTAATGAAGATAAAATTCGATTTTTAAGTCCCACGGTGAAAAATATGAAAAAATAAAGGGTTACTAGAAATTGTAGACTGCATTATATCAAAACCGCGTAGAACAAGGGATACCACAATTTGTAGACCGCATTCTACAAGTACCGCGTTATACGAGGGTTACCTGTACACAAATCTATAACGGTAAAAGAGTGTGCGATTCATGTCACAGATCCTGGGCTATGGGACATTAAGAATACTAATACAGTGGATTACTGGATTCGTAGTGGGCAGCCATCATGTCAGAATCATGACTGCAACCTTTCAAACTCATACTGAGTGTACGATGGGGGGGCCAGAGGAGAGAGAACCCAGCCAAAGCATTTATCAAAGAAATTTGATAAAATTTTTTGATAAATGCTTTTTATCAAAATGTTTTATGCTTTTTATCAGGATTATGGGATACAGATTATGAAGACAGATTGAGAATTTGTACACTGCAGACAGGAGAAAGAGGGGTGATATGACTGAAACTTATAAACTTCTGAAAGTGTTATACAGAGTTATACAGAATTTCAGTAGATGGGATTTTTCATTTTATTGAGGGTGAGGAAAGGACGTGAAGGCAGCCATGCAGGTTGAGAGTAAAATGCTGTCAAAAAGGGGATTAGGGTCAAGGTCAGATTTTTTTTCTCCCCTCTCATAGAGCAATGAGAGATTGGAATGGATTGCAGTTGAATGTTGTGTTCAAGTAGTGTGAATGAATTTAAGAACAGGTATGGCAGCTGGTGTGAATAGTATGGCTTTCCTTGATGAGTTCCTGACTACCTGGAGTCTCTCTTAATAATAATAATATTTAGTGGGATGTTGTTACAGACCAGGAAATATAACTGGTGATGGGAAAGAAATGTTAGAAAAATTTTTCACAAGTGCAAAGTAAATGATCGTTATGGGGACTTTTAATGCTATTTTCAGAGCTGAGCCATGTGGCATCAAGCACGTGCTAGATGTCACATAATGGGTAATTACAATAAAAATAAGATTATAATTGTTATTTGAAATAAAATTATTTTTTTTTTAAATTTAAAAATCTATTAAATTAAAAATAAATAAATAAAAATAAAACAAATGAATTAGAATAGGGGAGGAGGGGGGGGTGCACTATTAGTTGACATTTATGAGGATGAGACTCTTCCAAACCTTGGCAACAGAGAGTCATTCATGATTTAAATTTGGGTTGTGTTTAAGTGCTTTAGCCCTCTTTTAGATAACTGTTCAAACCTAAACTTGCACAGATGTATAAGGCAAGCAATGGATTTTTCAGGTTTATTGTTGTTAATATAAGATAGTCAAAAAAATGACTACAAGAAAATCTGGCCTTGCTCAGTAATGCCAAATTTTTTCGTAGTCCATGATATCCTATTGTCCAATACTTGTCTTTTACATCAGTGGAAGTTTATGTTGAGAGGTTATTTAAAGATGGCTGTAGCACTTCTACATTGTCCAAATTTAAATTGCACTGACTGTGTTTCTATTGCCAAGATTTGACTTTCAATAAATGGCAAGCAATAGTGCATTCCCACTCCATTGTAATTAATTAATTTTTTATTATTTTAAATTTAATTTTTTCTTAAATTTAATTTAATGCTTGTCATTTCATTATCTAATTTAATTTTATTTAAAATCATTTAATTTTAAATTTTGGCCATAATTGTAATCTTATTTTATTGTAACCACCCAGTAGGTGTCATATGGCTTAGCTTTGTAAATAGAATTAACATTCTTTGTTCTCGCTTCTAGCTACTTTTGGAGAAACTATACACAGTTTTTCTTATCACCTTTGTCTACACTCCAACATAGCTTTCACAGGAAGAAATTCCCATTAATTTTGGGAGAACTGTTTATTTTCCTCAAAACACTCTTTTCCACCCTTCGGACTTACCACACATGGAACTTTTCAAGTCACTTCACACCCAGTGTGACCCCCCCCCCCGCTCAATAATGGGGAGGGGTGGTTCACACCAGGTGATGAAATTCATCTATCATATGAAGACAATCACAAACATCCATGCCTACGGTGGGATTTAAACCTGCAACATGTTTGAGAGCAGTTATATCAACCAGGCCACCATTTAATTTACTATTGTTATCAAATTAACTATGAATATATATCTGTAAATAAAGCCTGTCAACACAAATTCACTTTTGTCTTTCACTCTAGTTACTGCTCCTTCAGTTATACAAAATGTGTTAATTGCATACATATTTGAGACTAATGTACATTAGTCTTATGTGAAAACTACATTAATACATCTAAATGTCCAATGGAAAAACATGCTTAAACTTTTAAATCAAACTTACCAAATGGTGAAAACAGCTGGTTTATATCAGATGTTTGCCATTCTTTGGGAAAAGTTACATGAAATACGTTCTCTCTATTAGGTTTCACTACCAGGAAAATAAATTTTACTAATTTACCATTCTGAATGAAATATTAGCAACCTCAATACAACTTAAATTTCAACACATGAGAATACATCTTGAAAAAAAAGAGCAAAATTTTACAATTTCAAAAATAAGGTAATGGGTGGGGTAATGAAAGATAAACTGGGCTGGTACATTGTCACTCTTTCTTTTTTGAATGACACAATCTGAATAATAAATGCTTTTTTTTTGTTTTTTTAAAATTAAAATCATCATTTAAAAAAATTAACAACTTTCTGATGTAGTTCTGTTACACCTGTGATCCTGAGATTGGTGTAATGATCATCAGTACTGCTTTTTTTTTTTTTGAGAGAGAAAGAGGAAATAGTATCTGTCCTAATGCATCACACACACACTCTTAAAAAATTGCAAAAGGATGCCTCACATATATTCCGGAAACAGTAATACAGTGGTATCTCGGCTTACGAATTAATTGGTTCCTGACTGCAGTTCGTATCTTGAAAAGTATGTATCTTGAAACCCAATTTTCCATTACATCTTATGGGAAATCAATTAATCCTTTCCCAGATTCAAAAATTCAAAAAAAATTCAAAAAAGAGTTGAATAAAAAAAAAATAAAAAAACTATTCAACTAAATGAAGAAAATGAAAAGAAATGGAGAAGGAGAATTTTTAACCATAAATATGCATTTTGTATACCATTACATATTAATTTTTATTTACGAAATCTTTGGTTTTACATGATCAGTATGAAAATCATCTTCCATTAAATTGTAAAAAAAAAAAAATCAATTTTCTTGTGGCTGGTTTTGTGGTTCAAGAGTTTCTGATTTGTTGTCATCAGCTGCTTCTTTTTGTCTCTTACGTGAAAGAGGTTTAAAAAACCTATCCAACGTTGACTGAATCTGTCATTTCCTTAACACCCTTCTAAAGTGATTAATGACATTGTCACTTTCAGTCAACATTGGATAGGTTTTTTAAACCTCTTTCACCTAAGAGACAAAAAGAATTCTTGCAATTCACCCCCAGTGCTGCAAGATTTTTTTATGTCACTTGTTGGAATTGCTCACTTTTTGTTGCTGTCTTCTTTGTCCTCTGAAGACATTTGCTTTTCCTCCTCATCCCTTTCTTATTCCTGCTCTCTACTTAACTCCTGTAGCTCTTCAGTCGTCAGCTCAACGTTGTGCTGCTCTATGTCTGCGTTCATCAACTTCCAAATGCATGGTCTTGCCCAGGGAGACAACTGTATCTACAATGTCAATTTCGCTTTCAGGTCCTTCCAATGCAGTTCCTCGGACACAGTCAGGCCATAACTTTCTCCAGGCTGATTTTAGAGTTCTCACAGAAACATCTTCCCATGCCTAACTAATAAGACTCAAACAATGAAGAATATTATTATTATGGGCGACTCCAGGGAGTCCTTAGACTCATTGAGGGAGGCCATAAACATAATATCCACACAAGTATACGATATTCTCACAGTATCTATCATACCTTGCCTTGAACTCATGTCATAGCACCCACAACAGACTCTGGCAGCGTATTCCACTCGTTTACCACTCTAAAAGTAAAGAACCCAGGTTCCATAGGTGTCCCCTAGTTTTCCCACCACGCACTGATCTCAAAAATATCCTCTGAATTAATCCTATAGAAACCCTTTAGCAATTTGAATGTCCCAATCATATATCCCCTTTTCTGCCGATCAACTAATTTCTGCAACCCACAAATCTTCAGCCTGTTCTCATAAGGTTCATTCCATAGACTGCTATCATCTTGGTCACTCGCCCCTGGATCCTCTCCACCTCCTCTTCATCAAGAAGAAACCAAGATGACCAAATCTGGGCACAGTAGTCGAGATGAGGTCTTATCAAGGCTCAGTACAGAAGTACAATAACTTGCTTGTCTCTGCTCGTAAAAGTATTTTTCAACAACCAAGTGAGTTGATGAGCTGATTTAGCCACTTTTGCAATGTGTCCTGTAAACTTCATCTCTCTATCCACCAATACTCCCAAGTCACTGGCCTCATCAATCTCCTGGAGTAGAGTTCCACCAATGGTATACTGATGCTAATCTTTTCACCCCAAAATGCATAACCTTACATTTTGTCACATTAAATTGACAACCATTCTCCTTAGTCCAGAACTCCAATCGATCCAAGTCTTCCTGCAAGATTTTGACATCTTCTGAATTCACTATTGCCCTACCTAACTTTGCATCATCAGTGAACAAATGAACTGTTCCTCTTAGATCCTTTCCTATATCGTTAATGAACAAATTAAACAGCAGTGGTCCAAGAACAGAACCCTGCGGCACACCACTAGTCACAGGCCTCTGGACTCTACTCCTGAATAAACTACTCTCTGATATCTCTCCATCAACCACCCACCTATCCATCTCACCAACCCTATATCCATTCCCATATGTTGTAGTTTACGGATTAGAATTCCATGCAGTATCCTATCAAATGCCTTAGCCAGGTCCAGCAGTATCACTGTAAACCCATTATTATTATTATTATTATTGTTCCGGGAAATTCCAAGGAGTCGACAGACTCATCGAGGGAGGCCCTAACATCATGTCTGGAACAACTATTCAACATTCACACAGTATCTATCATATCTTGCCTTGAACTCATTCACGGTCGTAGTACCCACAACAGACTCTGGAAGCTTATTCCACTCATTCACCACTCTCCAAGTAAAAAACCTAGCTCTAACACCCTTGTCAACCACGCTCTTGCCCAGCTTCCATGCATGGCCCCTAGTCCTCCCACCACCAGTCATATTTTCAAAAATATCTTCAGGATCAATCTTATAAAAACCTTTCAGTAATTTGAATGTCTCAATCATATCAACCCTCCTTCGCCTATCGTCCAATTTCTGCAACCCACAAATCCTCAACCTATTCTCATAAGGTTCATTCCACAGACCTGCTATCATCTTGGTCACTCGTCTCTGGACCCTCTCCACCTCCTTCCCATCACGAAGAAACCCTGGTGCCCATAACTGGGCACAGAAGTCCAGATGGGGTCTTATCAAGGCTCGATACAGAGGAACAACAACTTGTTTCTCTCTGCATGTCAAAGTATTTTTCATAAGCCAAGTGATTTGGTAATCTGTTTTAGTTACTTTTGCAATGTGCCCCCTAAACTTCAACTCCCTATCCACCAGCACTCCGAAATCCCTGGCCTCATCAATATCCTGGAGTACAGTTCCACCAATGCGATATACTGCTGCTATTCTTTTCACCCCAAAGTGCATAACCTTACACTTTGCCACATTAAACTGACATTTATTTTTCCTAGCCCAGTCCTCCAAACTATCCAAATCATCCTGTAAAATTTTGACATCCTGTGCACTCACAATTGCTCTACCCAACTTTGCATCATCAGCAAACAAGTGAACACTTCCTCTCAAATCCTTTCCAATATCATTGATGAACAAATTGAAAAGCAGTGGTCCAAGAACAGAGCCCTGCGGCACTCCACTAGTCACAAGAGGTCTTTTTGACTCCACTCCTGAATAAACCACTATCTGGTATCTCTTCTTCAACCACCCTCCTATCCATCTTACCAACTCTATATCTATCCCCATCTGCTCCAGTTTACTGATTAGGGTTCCATGTGGTATCCTGTCAAAGGCCTTGGCAAGGTCCAGTAGTATCACTGTAAACCCATTACCCCTATCCAGTTCAGCCGTCACTGTGTTATAAAACGTGAGCAAGTTACTGAGGCATGATCTGCCCTTCACAAAACCATGTTGTCCCCCATACAATATCCCATTTTCATCTATACAATCCTGTATTCTTTTCTTGACTAATTTCTCTAAGACCTTGACAATGATTCCTGATATGCTAATCGGTCAGTAATTTACAACAGCAGTCTTGGAACCACCATTATGCAGTGGAACTATTTCCCCTCCTTCCACCCGCTCGGGACTAACCCAGACCCGAGACTCAAATTAAACAAAATGGTCAAGGGCACTGACAATTCTTTAGCTGCTTCTCGTACTACACGAGCTGGTATACCATCCAATCCCACAGATGTATTGACATTGAGGTTTTGCAATAGACTACTCACCTCCACTTCATTCACCACAATTCCCGTATAATCTACTGGTTCATTCATTTCAGCAATATCACCACCTGGATGATATATTCTTGCAAAGTGCTCACTCAGTAACTCAGCTATCTCAACTGATTCAGTTACCTCCCTACCAATGGCATTCTTTAAAATCATTCTGCCATGTACATTTTTCCTTTTACTTGCTACATATCTAAAAAACTGCTTAGGATTCTCTTTAGCCTGCATGGCCAATGTTCTTTCGTAATCCTTTTTTGCTTTTCTTATCACACTCGTCACCCTTCTGGCCTGCGCTTTATACCGTTCATGTGCCTGCCGGTCACCCTTCTCCTTAAATTCCCTCCATAGTTGTTTCTTTTTTTTGCAACTCAAGCTTAATGGTGTTATTCATCCATTTAACCCCTACTTGATTTATTATTCGGACTCTAGGTATACAGCCAGCCATTGCTTCCTGCAAACACTTCTTAACTACCTCCCATGCACTATCAACTTCTAGTCCTTGCAATTGTACATGCCATGGCACTGAGCCAATCAAACTCCTAAGCTTGTCATACTTTCCAGCCCAATAATTCCACATGTACCCTGTCTTAATTGAAAATTCTACACCTATAGCCACCTCCCAAGTCAAGACCCTATGATCACTCTCACCGATTCGTGGCAATGTGGTCATATTTGTTACAGCCAAATCCTCAGATGTAATTACTAGGTCAAGCACTCTCTGACCCCTAGTATTTTCCATTACATGCTGTCGCAGATAGTTATCCCTTAATAATCGCATAAAATCCAATTCCTTCCTCCCGTGTGTCCTCTCCTCACTCCAATCAATGCGACCATAGTTGAAATCTCCCATAATAATCACCTTCCTTCCACTCATTTTTCTATTTGCTTGTGCATATTGTCACCACCATCTTTTCCATCACCTGGTCTATAGCAGCACACAATTGTATATTTAGTTCTGCTAGCCACAATCTCACACCAAATGGCCTCAAATGTGTTCTTTTCTCTATCCTGCAATTCAACTTCTATTCTCCTTGGCTGTAGCTCATCAGCTAACATCAACAATACTCCTCCCCCCATTTTATTCTCTCTGTCATTCCTGAACACACTATACCCATCACATTCAATCCCACTAGATATATCATCTACAGTCAGTCATGTTTCACTAATACCAATAACCAGTGGTCTGGAAGTGCCAACCATGGCCAAAAACTCTTCCTTCTTGTTCCTAATACTCCTAGTATTAGTGTACATGAATTTAAGACCCCCATTAGCCCCAACCCTACCTTGATGCCTTATATTAACTATCCCACTCTGGTTTGTTGTCCTTATTTGCTCTAGCATATTATATTCATTCTTACATTCAACTGCCTCCATAAGGACTGTATATCTACTCCCCCCCCCCCACCCTTAACAAATCTAGTTTCCCTGAATTTGCGCATCCACTACATTCAGCAACACTTTCTCAAGTCTTCTTACACCATAACCATTCAAATGCAAGCCATCCATCTTATATAGATCCTTTCGCCAATCAAACTCACTCCACACGTCCACAAATTCCACACCACTCGTCATACATAACCCACGCATAAAGTCATTTGCAATTATGGCCCGCCTTTGAAACATTTCACTGTCATACCGTGGCAAAAGACTAATCATTCTAACTCTCTCACTCTTTTCTTTTGCTACCTCAAACAATTCATTCAGGTCTTCTATCATTTCCATTTTATCTCCTTTCAAATCATTCGTACCTGCCACAACAATCATTTCTTTCGCCCTTTCCTTTTGCTCTCTAATAGACTCAGTTACATCCTTTATGGTCGCACCAGGTTGGTACGATTTTGTCAAATCCTCTACTAACACACCTCGTACTAACGTGTCTCCATACAGCACTCTATCCTTCATTTCGTTCATGTTCACATTCATACGCCTATTTTTCCTATCATACCTTTTATTATTGGTTGGTTCATTCAGTCGACTTTTGTTCATGCACTCTAGCTGATGTTTTGCCCTTTCTATTGCACCATTCAACAACGTGATCTCACTCAATGCATCTATCTCATCTTTTTTATTCTCTGAGAAACCATTAATACTATCATTCACACTTTCTACATTCACTCTCACAATTCTCTGGTACAACTTCGCCGTTTCTTGTCATATCCCTAATTTCTTCATTCTGAAGTTTGACAAAAATATCACACTCACGATCCGAAATGCACTTCAATTCCTCATTCTCCCTACATTTTCTACTTCAATCCTTTATCATCTATCCACACTCCGACCGCACTCTGCAAAGCGTACATTTCACAGCTAGTACACTGACTCATTTATTTTATACTACTGTTCTTTGATAACGATGGCGAACCATCATTACTGGCCGCCATTTTCCTTCGTACAGGTGCCATAATTATTGCAACGTGTTTTATCAAATAATAAGTTATACACACAAAAAACACACAAACAGACGCACTAAAATACGCAAGGCAAACAAAACTATGCAATATTAAGTAATTTTATCAACGATAACTGAAAATAATACTTATCTTATCAGGAGCTTGCACGAACACTACACACTACGATATAACCTCGAACTCAACTCCCAATTATCCTTATCCAGTTCAGCCGTCACTGTGTTATAAAACTTGAGCAAGTTACTGAGGCATGATCTACCCTTCACAAAGCCATGCTGTCCACCGTACAGTATCTCATTTTCATCAATCGATTCCTGTATTTTTCCCTTGACTACTTTCTCCAAGACCTTGACAACGACTCCTGATATGCTGATCAGTGGGTAATTTAAAACAGTAGTCTTGGATCCTCCTTTATGAAGTGGAACTATTTTCCCCCCTTTCCACACCTTCAGGACTAAACCAAACCCAAGACTCAGATTAAACAACATGGTCAAGGGCACTGATAATTCTTTAGTCGCTTCACATAAAACTCGTGCCGGTATACCATCCAATCCCACAGATGTATTCACATTAAGGTTGTGTAATAGACTATTCACCTCCAGTTCATTCAACACAATTCCCGTATAAACTAATGGTTCCTTCATTTTTTCAATGTCACCACCTGGATGATATACTGTTGCAAAGTGCTCGCTCAGTAATTCCACTATATCGACTGATTCAGTGACCTCCTTAACATCGTCATTCCTTAAAATCATTCTGCCATGTACAGTTTTTTTTTTTTTTGCTTGCAGCATATTGAAAGAACTGTTTGGGATTCTCTTCAGCGTGCATTGCTAGTTTCCTTTCATAATCTGCTTTCGCTTTTTTTACCACACTCGTTACCCTTCTGTTCGTGTGCCTGCAGGTCACCTTTCTCTTTAAATTCCCTCCACAGTTGTTTCTTTTTTTGCAGCTCAAGCTTAATGGTGTTATTCATCCATTTAACCCCTACTTATTTTACTATTCGAACCCTAAATATACAATTAGCCATAACCTCCTGGTAAATGCTCATTGACCACTTCCCATGCTCTATCGACATCCAGCCCTTGCAGTTTTACATGCCATGGCACTGATCCAAACAATCTCCTAAGCTTGTCATACTTGCAAGCATGGTAATTCCACATATACCTTGTCTTAATCGAAAATTCCTCACCTTTAGCCACCTCCCAGGTCAAGACCTTATGATCACTCTCATCAATAGGCGGCAACAAGGTCATATTCATTACAGTCAAAATCTCAGATGCTATTACCAGGTCAAGCACTCTCAAACCCTTAGTATTTTCAATTACATGCTGTCTCAGATAGTTATTCCTTAATAATGGAATAAAATCCATTCGCTTCCTCACATGTGTCCTCTCCTCCTTCCAATCAATGTTACCATAGTTGAAATCCCCCATAATAATTACCCTCCTTTCACTCATTTCCTCAATTTGTTTATTCATACTATCCCCACCATCTATTCCATCACCTGGTCTATAGCAGCACCCAACTATATATTTTGTTCAGCCAGTCTCAATCTCACACCAAATAGCCTCAAATGAGCTCTTTTCACTATCCTGCAATACAACTTCAATTCTCCTTGGCTGCAGTTCATCAGCTATCATCAATAGCACTCCTCCCTCTATTTTATTCTCTCTGTCCCTCCTGAACACACTATACCCTACACATTCTATCCCACTAACTATATCATCTTCCGTCAGTCATGTTTCACTAATGCCAATAACCTGTATTGGAAGAGCCAATCAAGGGCAAAAATTCTTCCTTCTTGTTCCTAATACTCATGGCATTAGTATACATATACAATTCATTCGTACCCACCACAACTATCAATTCTTTCACCCTCTGTTATTGCGCTCTAATACTCTCACTTACATCCGTAAATTTCACACCCGGTAAATATGATTTAGTTAAACTCCCATCTATCACTCCTCTTAATAACAAGTCACCATACAACACTCTTTCCTTCATTTCAGAAACTCTCCCATTCTTATGCTTATTTTTCCTTTCAAACACTTGTTTATTTCCGTTAGCCGAGGCACTCTGGAAAGAGTTTTGCAAGAGCTCCATCTCTTGCTGTGCACTGTGTATCACTGCACACAACCTAGCGATCTCACTCCCTACAAATAATTCCTCATTTTTTTTCATCATTTAAACCATTTTCTCTCTCTGTATAGTTGCTTTCACTCTCTCTTTGATCGCCCCTCGCATTGCCATCTTGTACAACATCACAATTCCCTATCAAGCCACTATTTTCGCTCACATTCTAGCTTTCTTCAACCATAACTATCTCAAGACCTGACACATACTAATTCCTCACTTTGACATACTTGGACCAATGAACAGCAGTAAATTAATTAAGGTTAAAGAATCACTTTTCACAAACTTTTTGTTTTTTGTACTTAAGAGAAACTTGTGTTTAGCTTCAAATTCATGCCTCCATTCTTGTCTTGTGAACAACTTTGATTGCTTACATTTTGCTATATCAACTCCCATTTAGCACATCTCTATAATTAGAGTGTTATATGATCACTGATCATATATTATGTATAGTCCACTCCCCCTTTTTTTGAGTATCTTTGTTCAAGCATAATAACTGTTGAGATCACCTTAGCAGATTCTTTAAATATACCAAGCTACTATATGTATTATTTCTACATGTCCACATGTGTATAGAATTAGAGAATAATAGATCTGCAAGTTGTCCAACTGTGTCAGGCAGACTGCAGACAAAACAATACAAAAGAACAAACAAGTCGATTATTATGTCTGTACATGAATGCTAGGAGTATCAGAAACAAAGGGATAGAGTTTGTTGCCTTAATCAATATATTGCAACCTCAGATTGTAGGTATTAATGAGACCTGGCTATCAGAATCAGACCTACTAACTGGTATCGAGTGTCAAGGGTACAGTTAGAAAGGATAGAGAGGAGGAGGGGGGTGTGCTGCTAATGATATAGGATGACTTGAATCCAGTTGGAGTTGAGACTCATGATTGTAGTACTACTACAACTACTCCTAACAATATTTCATGTGGAAGTGAGTTTGAAGCCATCTGGTGTGAGCTGAAATCTAACAAGACTAATTACACAGTGGGGTGTTGTTACAGACCTGGTGGATCATTTGCTAGTGATGAAGAAATGCATTACCAAACAGAAAAGATGAGTGTGAAAAGAGTAATCATAATGGGAGACTTTATCCAAATATTGATTGGGTAGCAGTTGAATCTCATGAGAAGAATGAAAATGCATTTATTGAGCTGTTGCAGGACAACTTCCTCAAGCAGCATGTGACAAAAGGCACTTGAGGTCAAGGAGTGTTAGATTTGATTATAGTATCAGATGGCATTTCAGTTAAAGATGTAACTATTCCCTCCAGTTGGTGACGGTGATCATGTGGTACTCACTTGGGTAGTGACTAAGTTCGTGAATGCTCCATTCAGAAAAGGTTACATGCTGAACTACAAAGCAGGAAATTATGACCAACTGAGGAGTATACTGAGTTCAGTGGAATGGGATTGCTTGCTGGATGGAAAGAATATTGACAGTGCATGGGAAGCATTTAAACAACACTTGAATGATGCGATATCAGAATATGTCCCGAGAGTTCGAAGAATAAATAGAGTAGGAGTCAAATGGATGTGTAATCTTATTAAGCAAGAGATTCACAAGAAAAGGACGATGTGAAAGGAATACTGTGTTCATAAAGATGACGTCAATTATGAAAGTTATAAGCAGCAGGCTAGAATAGTCACAACTGTTGTACGGAAAGCAAAGTCTGAGTATGAAAAGAAACTAGCTGTGAATGCTAAAGACAGCTCAAAGAATTATATCGATATGCTACAAGTAAAAGAAAGAATGAATATGAAAAAATTACTCTTCTAAATCCTGATGGCGTGAGGGTTACAGATGCAGAAGAGGTTGTTAATGAGTGTCCATTTTGTTCACAGCTATCAATCTGGTTACCTCTTACTAGATGAAGAAACGCAAGTGTATGAGGACGAGGTATTACAGCTGTTGCACAAACTGAACAAGAATCCAGTAATAGGGACATTAGCACGTGTACTAAAAGAGTGTTCAGATGAACTGGCCATTCCTTTAACAAGTCTGTTTAACATGAGTCTCAGAACAGGGAAGGTTCTGCAGGAATGTATGGTAATTTCATTGCACAAGAATGGTGCAAAGATCGACGTATTCAACAATCAACCGATTAGTGTCTCAGGAGTGGTGGTAAAAATTTTGAAAAAATTGGTTATAGCTCACATTCAGAAATGGGTTGACAGCGAATCTCTAACTTTGCAATGAACAACATGGGTTTACTAAGGGAAGGTTATGTTTTAGTAACTTGCTCACATTCTATAACAATGTTACCATTGAACTAGAAACGTGGAATGGATACACCATGCCAGACTGCTACATAAATTGGAGAAAATGGTTTGGGTTATAGAATATTAGCATGGATAAGAGGATGGTTGACTGACAGATATGAACAAAAGGTATACGGGGGATGTGAGTCTGCAAGATTTAAGGTAACTAGTGGTGTACCACAAGGATCAGTGCTTGGTCCATTGTTATTCAATCAGTACATTAATGATATTGGGAAGGATTTGACAAGCGACATAGAGCTATTTGCTGATGATGTAAAGATAGGTAGAGTAATCAGGAATGCTGTTGATATGCAGTACTTGCAGAATGATTTGAACAGGCTGGAATTGTGGGCATGGGAAAATGGGTGTCAGTTCAATGTCAGTAAATGTAAAGTCATTCACTTCAGCGTGATGATATCCAATGTCGTATTGTATTGGTGTGATTAGGCTAGAAGAAACTGATGAGACTAGGGATCTTGGAGTGTTAATAGATAGGAAGTTGAAGTTCAGGGGTCATGTGGCAAAGATGGGAAATATAACTCAAAAGATAATTGCCATGCTGAAAAACATTCACATGTAAAGATATGATTTTGCCTCTTTACAAGGCCTTGATAAGACCTCACTTCGACTATTGTGTGCAGGTCTGGTCTCCTGGGTTTTCGTTGTGATTCTGATATATTGGACAGAGAGAGCACAAAGGAGAGTGTTAAAAATTATACCAGGATTGTGGAAATTATGAAGACAGATTGAGAATTTGTAGACTGCAGACACTAGCAAACAGGGGAAAAAAAAGGAGAAATGATTGAGACTTACAAACTTCTGAAAGGGTCATGCAGTATTTCAAATGATGGAATTTTTCAATTTATGGAGGGTGGGGAAAGGATGAGAGGGCATCCTTGGAAGCTGAGAATGAAGTCTTTAAAAATGGGAGCGAGGAGTAGAATTTTCTCTCATATGGTGGTGTGTGATTGGAATTGATTGCCATTGGATGTCGTGAGTGCAAGCAGTGTGAATGAATTCAAGAATAAGTATGATAGTTGGTGTGTGTAGTATGTGGCCTCCCTCGATGAGTCTCTGACTCCCTGGAGGTCTCTCTTAATAATAATAGTAATAATAATATTATTTCTGAATTTTTTGGTACTTCTAATTTTTATAGCTTACACAACATGAACTGCTTCCCCAATCTATTTGTTACCAGTCTGAGTTTTGCACTGCTTAGTAGCAGCTTGTCAAGTTTCTTTGTAATTTTCCATGCCGCACTAAAACAAAACTTTACACGTATTGTATAACAATGTACCTCTCTTTTAGTTTTAAAGATAATTTTATCTCTCAAAACCTCTCAGCAACGATTATTAGACACACATATCCACAAGAATAATGATTTTTATTAATGCAAATATTTCAGCCCGAAATTAACATACTATCACAATGCATCAGCATTATCGCAAAGTTATGCAAGAAAAAACAACATTAATCCGATTTACAGAGCTGAGCCATGTGCTGGAATGCAACCATATTGGTGGTTACAAAACAAAGCAATTAAAAAAATATTACAATTCAGACTACCTAAAATAATTTTTAAATACAATAAAATAACCAAATTTAGATAAGTAAAATGGCTTAATGATATAACATTATACACTGGAGGGAAAAGTGGGAGGAGAAGGGAAGCATGTTATTGCTTGCTATTAATGAAGATGAAACTCTCTCCCAGTTCTTATTAATGAACAGACAGTAATCTAATTTAACACTTCGATGGTGTAGAAGTGCTTCAATACTCTCTCTCTCCCTCTTTAAATAACTCTCAAACCTTAACTGGTTGGCAGTGATGTAAAAGGAGAGTATTGAATCAGAGGATATAATGTGGTCAGTGTTCACTCCATACTGAGCAAGGCCAGATTTTTTCGGTTTATAGTTGTTGATTTAAAACATGTTCTTGTAGTTATTTTTTCACTAAACATCCTGTTTGTCCAAAGTTTGAGCAGAGGCACTCTCACAATAAACCTGGTAAACACCATAAAGAGAGAGGGAGAAAGAGAGATGACTCTTTACTTTTGTGGATCATCAGGTAAAGATTTTGTGGATGGGACAAAATGTAGGGACTAAACTGTATCTTTTTAGGATCTCTGCAATTGCCTCCAATGCAACTAATAATAAAAATTATTCTTTATTCTTGAATACATGTGTCTAATAATTGTTACTATGTCATAAGCAACATTAAAAACTCAAAAGCAAGTTAAGTAATTTATGGATCTTTCATAAAAACAATGAATTACCTTAACAAGTATTGCACTGATGTTAACCTCAAATGGCATGTTTTAGTTGTTGAATGAATAGTTTCCATTATATATATACTTACAATTGACTTTTACTATACAGAAGCTGTAGGATTCATAGCAATAGTTTATTATAATATGTGGTTTGCTATAATAAATTTTAGTTAGTACAACATTGTACTTATTGGACTCAGGTTAGGACTTTTGGTAGTTTGTTAAAGTAAGGGTCAACTGTATTACTTATCATATGGATTAGAAATATTTAACACACATATTAAAATATTATATTTTATTAATTTTTTGTATTAACAATAAAACTGAAAATTCACATTTCTCATGAATAACAACTCCTCCCCTCCTCCTCTTTCCCACATACTCGTACATGGCTTGGAATTCATTGCCAAAAACGTCTCATGGTTGGACCACAATATGCAAGACTCACATTACATGAAAACCGACATGCAGTGTTGTCATCAGTAGTGCAAAGAGCATTTACAGTGGGACATGGAAGCCTGGAAAGCTGTGTTATGGAGCAATGAATCACACTACACCCTCTACCAAGCAGATGGACATGTGGGGATGTGGCAGATGTCCAGTGAACGTCTCTTAGCAGAGTGTGTGACCCTAACTATGAAATTCTGGGATGGTGGTGGTACTATGATCCTGTTTATCCTTGTTTGGCCTCAGCCCTTTGTGGTGCCACGAACACTGAACTCCGAGAGGTATTTGAACATTCTGGACAATGCAAATGCTTCTTACTTTGTGGTGTTTCTACAGAACTGGCCACTGTCTCTTTCAGCAAGACAATGCACTGTGTCATAAGGCTGCTGCTGAAACTGTGTGGTTAGTGGACGTGAACATCACTCACAGTTGACTGGCCTCCACAGAGCTCTGATCTCAACCTTACTGTGGGATTGTAGCACTGGTTGACGTCAAGAGACATCTGCCACACAACAATCCAGGACTTCATTACATGAGAATGATCCAAAATTCCCATTGTAAGTTTGTGGAAAATATGCCTTTTACGATTGCTGCAGTCATCTCAGCAAAAGGAAGTCTTCATCTTATTAAGGTGGGTGCCACATCTGTTTATTCTTCACACTATGGTGTTCATTGACTTCTTTCCAAGGAGTGTATGCTCGTAGATCCTCAAGAATCCACAGAAAAGTCTGAAAAACACTTGCCTTAGTAGAGCATATACCAAAAACCAACACACTCATGAAAAGTCACAACACTTACAGCACATCTATGCTGTGTGTGGATAATAGACTAAAGAGAAAAAATCTACTGATGTTTTTTTTTTTTTTGAACAGCTGAAGGCTTGTTGGGAAGGAAAGAGAATGAGAGGCTGTTCCAAAGAAAGTGATATAAACTTTGCTACCTTTGTTCAAAGTTCTTTCATAGGTTGAAAGTTGGACAGTAAATGGACATTGACAAGCAGCTGCTGTTTTTAGTCTTGGAAGAAAGTAGAGGGAGGAATAATGGTGACCAGTTCAGCAGAACACTGGCTGCAAAAACACCTACAGAAAGAGACATAATTGCTCTCTGGAAAGCAGATGAAGTGCTGCAAATGTGAGAGATAGTATTTCAATGGCAGTCAGTAGTAGCATTTATAATGATGTTAGGGTCTTCAGCAGAAAAGTGCACTTAATTTATTCAGGATGAAGAGAGTTAAAGGTGAAAAGTCAACCCAAGAAGAAGGCTGATTTTCATCTCTGGCCTTTAGCTTAAAGTAATATCCAGATTTCATGTTTGAGGATTTAAATATTATCAGAAGATCTAACACTTAACCTACTCATGGTACTGATAAGGTACTTTAATACTAATGCTAATGTAAGTGGAAATGAAGTGAGATCTTTCTCACAAGAATAAGACAGGGCAGTGTTTCGGTAGAACCAAAGTTTGAAAATTATCCTAACACACAGAGAAGTATAGCAAGGACATGAAGTTTAAGGCTTTAGTAATGGAAGATACTGAAGCTTCAAACCATTTTGCACTAACCGATTTCTCCAATGAAGATAAAGAATAGAGTATGGTGTCATCCATAAAGTTCTGGATAGGATTCGAGGCCAGAGAGAAAAGGTCCTATATATGTCCCGAAGGAAGACAGTGAGTGAGATCACAGACAGGTTAAATTATAGAGAAATAATCAAACACAAGAATAAATTTAGGACAGTCTACAATAACCAAACTTATACAGTAGCAAACAAATTAATCCAAACAAGCCAAATTTTCTTCAAGGATTTTGGTTTTTGTTTCAGTTCACAATAATTTTGGGTTTGGATTCACTTTACTATTTTGGTTGAGTGCAGCAAGTTTTAACTGTCTCTTCTATGTTTGTTAATAGTGTTGTGCGTTTTTTAACTATGTAAACAAGATAACATTCATAGTGTCATATCCATTTTGTGTAGTTATAAAATGGATATATCTTGAAGAAAGCATTCAAAAATAAGTACTCTTTCTCAGCACACATCCACAACTCAAAAAACAAATTACTAGCAGGTGTTGCTTTAGAAGCTGTTAATGTGATTTTAAAGAGGCTTAGGGAGATAGGTAACTTCTCTCCTGGCAGAAAAGAAAGATGTGAGAAAAAAAGGAAAACTACACTTACTCAAGATTGTTTATTAGTCAGGAAAAGCAAAATGAATCCAAAATTGTCTGCTGTATACTTCAATAGAGACTTGGCAGCTAAAGGAAATAATATTTCTGATGTGATAGTGTGTCGAAGATTATTGGAAGCAGGGAGGACTGCCTACAGACCAAAAAAGAAAACTATGTAGAAAAAGAGGATGTCATGGGCAAAAGTGTACAAAGATTGGACTGTTGAGGAGTGGCAGAAGGTCATATTCTGCCACTTCTATCCATTTCTTTATCCAAGTAGAGAAAGTATCCTACGTTCGCAAATCAGCAGCTGAGAAGACCTCTCCCACCCACCTTCAACAAGCTCCTAAATACCCAGCTGAAAAGATGTTCTGGGCTTGTTTTACACATGACGGTCCAGGATCACTTGTGCCTGTTGACGGTATGATGAAAAGTGACAATACATAAAAATACGGGGAGAAAAGAATGGTCCAAACAGACCCCAAAAGACAGAGAACTCATCTTACATCAGGATCTCGTTCTATGTGCCACACTTCAAAAAAGTTCCTCAAAAATCACAACATCCAACTGATTTAGTGGCCAGGTAACTCACCTGACATTAACTCAATAGAAAAGTTGTGGCCTTAGTGAAAAAGACTTGGAAAATTAAACTGTGATACATAGGATAACTTAAAACAATCCATTATAAATGTATGGTTTCGACATGCAGAAATAAGAAAAATGTGTTCTACATTTTCCATGCCTGTTCCTAATTAACTTATTAGGAACAGAGGAGCATATATAAATTATCAGGTAAAGACTGAGTTTTAATTTTTGTACTTAATTGAGTCTTAATTTTATTTTCTTGTGAAGTTAAAGTTCTTCTTTAAAATGCGAGTATTCAGATTAATTCGTTCACTACTGTATGTATGTACGTGCGCATGCATGTGTGTGCGGAAAATTATGTCTTTTACAAACAGAAGAAAAATGAAGGTTGACAGGAATTGAAAACAAGCATCTGAGAAAAATAAATAAAACAGCATGAATGAAATGAAAAAGAATCATTAGATAAGACTTATAATGCCATATTTCAAATAATAAAAAAGAATAAAAGAAAAACAGTTAGTAGTATGGACATATGAACAGAATGCTTAATTTTAAAAGATTTCTTCAAATTCTCCAAAACAGAAGAGTAGAAGGAAAACTGCTGTAAGGAAGACAGAGAAGGGAATGGATAGAAAACATCAAGAGTATAAATAGTCTAAACTCCTAGACAAATATACGTAATTTGGCTACAGATCGACTTGAAAGCTACTGTACATGGAGGCCTCAACCTTCTTAGGCTGATAGGGAGATTCATGATGAATATTTTGGAATATAAAATTTCCTCAAGTAACTTGAAAATGTTAGGAACTAATTGAAATATCCTGCTTTATAGAAACAATGTGAATAGAAGCATGCTAAGAGTGATGAATGAATAATGGAGTATTGATTCAATACTCCAATATTGATTAAAACAAAAAACGTTTGTGAAGACTTTTAATTGGATTATATTGATCAAGTGCATATAATAAACAACTATGTTATACCAACTAAGGCTGTTGGCATCTTCAGGGTGCATAACTGATGTAAGGCACTAAAAAGTAAAAAACTGTTACAAACTATAATCAACTGATTCCAATTATATTAAACAAAGAACAGAGTGCGTGCAATACATGCATAAAGCGTACATGATATCACTTGTTGTTATTTAGGAACGTTCTATAGTTGGCACTATAATTCAGATCACGGGCAAGATTAGTTCTTGGTTCCTGTTAAGGTTTTGTATACAGCGGGCAACTGTTGTGGCCTCCTTAAAAAATTCAGGAGCAAAGTCCTCCTCCTCCATGTAAGGAATTGTGCTTCTATCCTACTCTATGGTATGGTTTCGTTCTTGAGAAATGAAAAGCTAACCCCGATTTTTCTTCTCTGTTATTAGTGATGTCACCTATGTGTTCTTTTTGCCTAATTTCGAGGCTCCTTGAAGTTTGGCCGATGTAATTCAAGCTATACGAGCAGGGTATGTTATAAACTCCAGCATATTTGGAGAAAGGATGGCTATCTTTTGGCGATCTTAAGAATTGTCTAATTGTTTCTGTGGGTTTAAAGTCCACTCTTATTTTACGTGGTCTAAGGAGTCTAGTAATCTTATTGGAAACTGTCCCTAAGTATGGAATGACGATGGTAGAAATATAAAATATAAATATTACGAAGATAAGATTAACAGCTTATTGTCAGATATATCAACCTACTGTGTCCTAGTCACAGACCCAACACTAAAGAACCACAATGATACCAACGATTTAATATGTCATATGGTGAACTGGTCTATAGACTTAAAACGAAGATTGAAATCCATGCATCTACTAACACCAAGACTATATGGCACTCCTAAGGTACATAAAAATGGAATACCAATATGCCCGATTGTGGATGGAATCAATTCGCCAGATAACTTATAATATTAGATAATTAGATAACTTATCTGTTATCTAAACACCTGGCAGGCCTCCTTAAACCACACATCCATAATTCGGATACTTATATACGAAATTCGCAACATTTTGTTGAGAAACTTAACAACATCTCTATCTCCAATACGGATTTACTTGCCAGCCTGGATGTTATATCTCTATTCACTAACATCCCTGTGGAGGAAATCATCAACATTTTATTAAGTTTACTCCCACAAGACATTACTTCTCTGTTCCGTCATTGTTTAGCATCAAACTTGTTCTTATGGAATAAAACCATATATCAGCAATTGACTGGCCTTGCAATGGGTAGCCCCCTCCCTCTATCCTGTGCTGATCTCTTTATGGAGGGTTTTGAAAGTAAAATCTTAACTCAAACAGACCCTAAACCTACAGTACGGTAGAGATACGTGGACAATATCTTTATTGTTTGGAACCACACAAAAAAGGACCTGTTCGACTTTCTTAACAAAATCAACTCTCTACACCACCAAAATCAAATTCACTCTAGAACTTGAAAAAGATAACCAATTATCATTTCTGGACACTTTAATTAAGAAGCTTCCGAATGGTGGTATTAACCTCTAAGTTTACTGCAAACTTACCAATACAGGATGTTATTTACATTTCACTTCCTGCCACCACATTTCTCAGAAACTTAGTATTGTACACATGTCGAAGAACCGTGCCTCTCTCCTTAAAATAGATCAACAATATCCTCCAAGAAGAACTATCCCTGATATCCACTAACCTTACCATGAATGGATTTCCTCGAAGACTCGTCCACAAGATGCTTTTCTCTGAACCCCGACAAAGACAACAAGATGATATACGTTATATTTCTACCATCGTCATTCCATACTTAGGGACAGTTTCCAATAAGATTGCTAGACTCCCTAGACCACATAAAATAAGAGTGGCCTTTAAACCCACAGAAACGATTAGACAATTCTTAAGATCGCCAAAAGATAGCCATCCTTTCTCCAAATATGCTGGAGTTTATAACATACCCTGCTCATGCAGCTTGAATTACATTGGCCAAACTTCAAGGAGCCTTGAAATTAGGCAAAAAGAACACATAGGTGACGTCAATAATAACAGAGAAGAAAAATCAGGGTTAGCTTTTCACTTATCAAGAATGAACCATACCATAGAGTGGGATAGAAGCACAATTCCTCAGATGGAGGAGGACTTTCGCTCGCTCCCGAATTTTTAAGGAGACCACAACAGTTGCCCGCTGTATACAAAACCTTAACAGGAACCAAGGACTAATCTTGCCCGTGATCTGGAAGACCCCCTTATCAGATCCTTCAACTCGCCAGAACTGAATTATAGTGCCAACTATAGAACGTTCCTAAATAACAACAAGTGATATCATGCATGCTCTATGCATGTATTGTACATGCTCTGTTCTTTGTTTAATATAATTGGAATCAGTTGATTACAGTTTGTAACAGTTTTTTACTTTTTAGTGCCTTACATCATTATGTACCCTGAAGATGTCAACAGCCTTAGTTGGTGAAACTAGTTGGTATAACATAGTTGTTCATTATATGCGCTTGATCAATATAATCCCATTAAAAGTCTTTACAGAGCTTTTTGGTCAAGAAAATTAAACGTTTTTTAACAAAAAAAAGTTTGTATTCTTAAAACTACCACCAAGGATATAAGCATCTTCTCTATGAAAACAAACAGAAAAGCATTGTACAATAGGATGATTAACAATACAGAGAGAAAAGCAAGTCCTAATGAGGCATAGTAAAAAGTATTAAAAAAAACTTACTGGCAGAGTGCTATTTCCCACAATGGGGATAGATAAAATCTATGAGATCTATTTAGATTAAGATGATGAGAATACTGCTTCATAAACATCCTATAGTTTATTCTTAAGAAATCTTCTCTTTTGAAGAAGTTCAATTTCTTCTAGAGAGCCAAAGTAACACACAGGAGCTATAATTATACTCGGCCTAAAGACCATTCACTTAAAAAATACAGTACTCTAAGAACTCTCAGTCAGTGGACTCACTATGTGCTCCACAGGCACATTTCTACAAGAAATAGAACATGTAATAGTTTCAGTGAATACTTTCATTATCAAGGCCAAGAACAAATACAGGACACCTCTCTCCAACAGCTTAAAAAACTGAGTATATCATACAAATGGAATTTTTCCATGTTCGAGAACTTTCATTTTAAGTTCTGAGAATGATGTGCTTTCCCACTGCCATATTCTCGTATTCATCCAATCTCTTGTACTTTGACCATATCTGGAGATTTGAAGCTGTTCATTACATGGAACATAAAAATTACACTTAGTACTATAAAATGGAACAATCTGTACTTGAAGAATGCACTATCATCTCAAAGTATAGGATTCCATAGAAGAAGAAAACCTTAACCTTCACAGGTTACTTAGGGAAAATCTGCATAAGAAAATTGTTGTTCAGTACTGATGCAGCATCCTAATATAAAAGATCTAGTGGACTGCATTTATTCCTGTTGTGGTACGTAATGCTACTTAACTGCTCACATAATTTTTGGATATCATTTACTACAGCTTGTTAGGATTTCCATTACAAGTACACCACACACAGTCCTACTAAAAACTCATGATTTCATATTAGAATTGTTAATCCTGTATATAACTGACTGCATGTTACACTAATTTACTGTAGTTTCTGAAACTTTTGTATGTGGGAATGATAAAAAAAAAAAAAAAAGCCTGCTTTTTTTGTTTCATTTTACAAAGTGATTAACATCAGCTGAAATTTAAGAACAAAAAGTTTATGAGGTAGTAGCTGTTCATACTTACAGTCTGCACCTCCTATATTCATATATGGTATATCATAATTCCTCATCATAAACAGCCTATTAAAAAACAAAACAGACAATTTAAAACACCAAGTAAATTAATTTCAAACATTTTAATTTAAAACACACATTTCAAGAATTATAATAAATAGCAAACTGAAATGTGGAACTTAATAAAATTTTATTCTCATAGACAAAAAGCTTTTGTTTGTTCATTTCTCAGTTAAAGTGCTATACAATGGAACCTCGGTTGTCGAACATAATTCATACCTAAAGGCTGTTCAGAAACCGATTTGTTTGAAAACTGAAACCATTTTCCCATAGGAATTAATGTAAAATGGATTAATCCATTCCCAAACCCCAGATGATTGCTTATTTAAACTTTACTTCATGCATAAAATCGTATACAAAAACAATGAAAATGAATAGAATATTACACAAAAAGAATAAGCACAATAAATAGATAAAATATAGACGAAAATTGATCGCTTCTTTATTTTTGAGTATTGTACAGATCGTTGAATTTGCCATACCGATAGCAAAGCAAGATCTGCATAGCAAGATCCAAGACACGAGCGGCATTTTCATGTTTGGAGATGATTTCTTTTTTCACCTCTATCGTGGTTCTAACAACTTTTCTTTTCGCTTTGATGCTATCACTATCCTTCTTCGACCCCACTGTGGCTTATTTAATAATAATTTATAAAAAATAAAATAAAAAATTTTTAAAAAATACAAAATACAAAGAAAATAAAGAAAAGACACAGCAAATTCAAGAATGTGAATGAGTTTAAGGGGAAGTATGACAGGTACTGTGTGAATAATGGTTAGTATGCAATGTTGGGTCTCCTGCGATGAGTCTTTTGACTCCATGGAGGCACCTTATAATAATTATAATAATATACAATAGGCATCTTAAATTAATTAATTCTCCAGAAATTCCATCAGGTGTCTGCACTGAGCGGAGGCTACGGCGTAACTGACACTCTCCCGTTGTAATCTCAGCCCACCGGAGCACGTGGTTACCGGTTTACCTGTTCGAGAACTGAGATTCTGTTCGGAAAATAGGTTCGGGAACAGATTTGTTCGACAACTGAGGTTCCACTGTATTAGCTATCATCATAAAAATGCTATATACACGTGTGTGTAAGTATCATACATGCTAAGATAAATTTCGAAATAACGCCTCTTTGGTAGTGAAGTATTAAATAGTTGATGAGCATATTTTTCTAATTTGAAAAATATTCTCATCAACTGACAGAGAAATGGACAGACAACAATTATCTGTAGAGAAGTATTTATAAGTATTTATCTAACTGTTTTCCCTAACTGGAGGACACTTTATACTGATCCATATATATCTGTGCTGCAAGTTCTCATGATATCCCTATGAAATTTCTGTATTTAAATTGACCCCTACTTAATGACTTTGCAAATACATACTTTATCTATATTGTGAAATTCAAATGCATCATGGTGGGTTAGCAGAAGTCTAGAATATTCAGAAACTACTGCATATTAGTAAGCAAGGTAAAACTTTTGTTACACAAGGAGCCAACAAATGCTAGAGCACCATTCTAGGGAGCATTATTTGGAAAACAACCAAGCTTCTACACGCATGGTTGTTTCATTTCAATAAGTCACCAATAACAGAACACATGTTCATTGGTAGAATTATTCATTCCTTTCATGTAAAATTGTATAATGTACAGACATCAGAAACTTAAGAAGAACACAGCAATTTCATTACTATCCATGTTCTATCTAAAGATGCTTAAAACAATGTAATCAGGATAAAATAACTATCATATCTTTAAATTTTCAATCTCTAGGGTTAGGATCATTTTCAAGAGCACATATTTAAACTGACTGGGGGGGGGGGAATAAAAACCAAGAAATCTCTTAATGTGACTCAACCATACCTCATTGACAATTCAAGCATGAGACATATACACACACACAATCACAGTTCCAACTTATCTCTTCCTACAGAAATGGGCATCACACATCAAAAAATTGGTCATACTCTGCTCATAGAATTCCACCTATTATGTTCCTACCACCTATGCACCTTCCATGCAAAAATACAATCTTAGGAATTTGGCATCTTTCTGTGTGTGTGCACGTGCACAACCACACACACACATTTTAAAGCTTAAACAGCACTTATATAGTCTCCTAAACCAAACGTTTGCTCTACTTGAGTAATAGAAATCAGTCATCATCCTCCTTTCAGGGATTTTGGCCTTTTCTGGGTCTCATTCCATCTTTCTATGGCTGAATCTGATTTCTATATCCTCCAATTCAGTGGTATTGGAGCATTTCTTTGGGTAGTCTTGAATTGTCCATTCTTTTGATATGTTCGATCCACTTTTTTCGGTATTCATATGCTTTTTTCCAATACTGTCTTTATTTTATGTATTTCTGTGCTACTTTTTTTTTTTTTTTGTCCCAGAGAGTATAGCCTGCTATCCTTGACAGAATTTTATTTCTCTGATTTCTTTTTGTTTCTGCAGTTTTTATGGGCCATAATTCACTTTTGTACAGTAGAGAAAGTACTTTTATTCTTGTATAATTTTGAACTTGGTTAGGTTTGAAAATATTATCAATCATTTCTGTTATCTTTAGAAAGTTAGAAATTTTGATGTCAGTGTCAGCTTCTTTTGTATAACTATACATTAATGACTACTGTCACCTTTGAAGTAGTCTCTTCATGCATTTATACACTGGTTTAGATGGATGTTCCCTTTTTGGAAACAGGCCTGGAATTCTTTTTCCGGAATACTCTCGAGTTCCATTATCATATTATGCTGGATATCAGTGATGTCAGAAAATCATCATCCTTTTAGCACAGTCTTTAATTTTGTAAACAGCCAGAAATCACAGGGAGCTAAGTCGGGTGAATAAGTAGGATGACCTTGGTAATCAATTTTTTGGCCAGAAACTCTCTTACGATGAGCGCACCATAGCTTGGTGCACTGTCGTGATGGATAATCCACTTGTCAAGCCACAATTCAGGTCTTTTTCTCTGAACAGAATCTCATAATCTTTTCCGCACCTCTAAATAGCACTGTTGGTTGACTCTATGTCCTTATTCAATGAATTCATAGTGGACACTCAAAGAAAACATCAGTATGGTTTTGAACTGCGAATGTTTTTTTTTTACTTGGCGAACTCGAGGGTTTTCCACTGCATGCTCGTTTTGTTTCAGGATTGTACTGGAAGCACCAGGTTTTGTCACATGTAATTACTCTCAGAAGCATGTGCTTATTTGCAGAAAGATCAGTTGCAACTTGAATCCACCGCTGCTTTTCATACTGTTTCTTGATTCATTTGCAATTCATCAGCCATTAATTGTACACTTAATTGTCTGTCACATTGTACCAAATCTCACGCTCTGTTCATATTGTATCTGTCATTTTGTTTTTGGCTGCCCACTTCTGGGTCGCCTTTCACATCTTCTCACCCACCTTTGAATTTCTTATGCCACTCAAAGACACTTGACCTTTTCAGAGCATCCATGCCATATGCCACTTTCAAGAGCTCCAACATTTCAGTAGCAGTTTTGCCGATTTTCACACAAAATTTGATGTTAACACGCAGCTCCAAATTTCAATCCCACATTTTTACGACACAATTTACACGCAGATCTCTATTGTATTGGCAATAGCCAACTAGCAAATGGCTCTATCAGCTTGAGGCTTATGCATGCATTAGTTAAAAGATGTACAAACATGATTACCCATGACTCCAACTAAATCATCACAAGGGTGACACTATGCACCCATTCTGGGAATTAAATTGTCGCACCTCGTACATTCTTTTACTTGCAGACAGGAAAGCCAAGAGGAAGCATCTTCTCTATCACAAGTTGATCTCAGAGGTTCTTGACATTACACGAATGTACTAAAGTGCACATTTAGTTCATCTGACCATGGCAGCACTCCTGTTGAAGGTTGAAGAAAAATTTTTCTTTAGAAATAAAAAAATCTTCTTTATCCTGCTGAGAAGAAAATCAATCATTCTTACTTTAATGAAATTAATGAAAGTTATAATCAATTAAAATCAAAAGTTCTCATAGCTAAGACATCTTTTCTTATGACATTCATGAAAACAAATGTAGATTTTTTCTTATCTTTAGTAATAAAATGGAAAATTAAATCCAGAATTTGTATATCCTTAAATCTGAATACTCCTGTGTTTTTTTAAAGCATCACAGACATAATACTTTTTTATTGCAATTTGAAGTTTCTAGAAAAGTTCTCTCTAAAAGTCAAGTAAACAGTCATCTTTGTACTTTCCTAACATCCCTTTCAAAGCATACAATTTTTAATACTATTTTTCTTTCTATATGAATGCCAACTAGGAAAAGCAATTACTAAAACCATATAGTCATTATGTAATAACTATATATAGTTATTATCATAACCTGACAGTTCATCAGCAATTTTTAAGCATTTTTCTTTCTTTAAGCAGAATTATCTGCTATCAAGTTCCAAAAATTTCCTTCATGTATCCTGCAGCTTGCTCACACATGCTCCAGTATGAATGACACTGTTAATAAATTCAAACTTAGAACGTAATGTTTCAAATTATAATTGCGAGATATACAATTATGACAGTTTCTGACAACACCATCAAACGCGTTCATTTCAAAAGCTATATATTATTATTTCATATGGTTTCCCCCCTTTTCCTCCTCCATCCCTCAGGATAGGTTGAACCCTCCTAATGAGGGATTAAGTATGTATTTTATAACTGTAGATCCGTGTATGTGTTCACGGGGCCGGTTTGCCTGTTCTGAGGGATGAAAAACCTCGAGTTTCTGGGTGAAAAAAAAAACCTTTACCTCCATATGAGACTGGCTAACTCACCTTTACTCAAAAGAGACCATATAAATGTTCCTCATGTCATGGACAGGAATCAAACCCAGGTCTTTCCGACCAAAGGACCATATATATAACTGGTCAATATACAGTTTACTGTAGAAATCAATTAACTGCAATTTTCTCATGGTATTAATGGATTAACTCAAGAAGCTGATACTTATAAACAAAGTTAAAGTTTGCACAATTTTAATTAAACACTGTTAAGACATCTATAACATAACAGCAAAAAACTGAACACTGCAAGTAGTCTTGTACCAAACTTCAGCTTAATTCTCAGCCCTACATTGAAGAATGCTGTAATACAAAACCATTAACAATCAAAATCTAACTCCGAAAACTTATATAATGGCAATCCTTTCATTTTGGTCCTTGCAAAACTAAAACTATTAGGTGTAACCTCTGCCCTTCTGTGAATACATCTCTCTCTCTCACACACACACACACACACACCCAAGATGGCAATTCCATAAAAACTAAAAGCAAAGCAAAACTCCTGGTAATTGCTATCCTACAACACCTGCATAGATAAACAAAATAAATCACTAACCATAGAAGAAACATCACATTGCAATTCATATGTCTGATACCAGAAAGGAAGATGAATCTTGAATGATCTAGATGCTATAAATCTTTGCAGTCTTGATTATATACCCCTCTATTGTACTTAAAAAATTTGCTCTGAACTAACACCTACATTGTTAGGCCGAGAACTTATCAGAAAAGTTCTTTCAAAAATTATTTTTATTTTTCAACATAATCTCCCTTAACACTAATACATTTATTCCAGCGATGCTCCTACACCATTATCCCATCCCTGTAGTGGTTCTCAGTAAGATCTGCAAAATATCCCTCGACAGCTGCAATCACCTCCTGATTCAAAGAAAAATGCTGACCAGCAAGGAAGAGTTTTAGTTTTGGAAAGAAATACAAGTCAGATGGAGCCAAATCTGGGGAATAGGGTGGATGTTCCAACAATTCATAGTGCAGATCCCTTAATTTCCCCATTGCTAAAACACCTTTGCAGGCAGGTGAATTGTCCTAATGAAAGATGATTTTTTTCTTCGTCTGGTTAAAATATCAGAATAATATTCCCCGATTATTGTTTTACCCTTTTCAAGGTATTTAATAAACAAAATGCTTTTAGCATCCTAAAACACCAATGCCATGACCATTCCTGCTGATGGAACAGACTTTGTCTTCTTTGGAGCTGAACAACCGGCTTCTGTCCATTGTTTTTGACTTCTGTTTGGATTCTGGTGTGTAATGGTGAATCCAAGTCTCATCCATAGTAATAAATCGACACACAAAATCAATTTTATTTCTATTAAAATTCTCCAAGCACTGTTCAGAGATTTTCATACAAGTGCGTTTTTGATCTGCTGTGAGCAAGCGTGGCACCCATCTTGCACAAAGCTTTTTCATTTGCAATTCTATATGCAAAATATATCCTACACGTTCTTTTGAAATGCCTATAGCCTCAGCAATTTCATACACTTTGACTCGCCGGTCATCCAATACCATAACGTGCACTTAATCAATGATTTCTAGTGTTACACTTTTTGGACGTCCCTCATGTGGATCATCTTCACATTTAAACTCGATAGCCCATTTCTTAATTGTCAAAAGGAGAAGAGTGCCCATAAACTTTTATGAACTTCAAATGAATTTCTTTTACAAAGAATTTTATAACCACACGATACTCAATTTTATTCATTTCAAGGGATACAGAGAACACTTTTGCTTCAGACAGCACTATAAAACAAACTACTTGATAGAATGACTTGCAATTTCACATGGATGCTTATGATAGATGTACCAACTTAGAAAAAAAAATCTCTTGATAGTGCTGCCATCTATGGTCGAGGCTGAGAACTTTTCAGATCACCCTTGTATTATCATTTGCACTTTATTCTTTTATACTGATCTGGCATCTACTTTCATTTACATTTATTCCAATCTAAAATTGGGAAATAAATGTTAGTTTTCAAACAATCAACCAAATACCCCTACCTCGGCCTTCAAAAAGTTATTAATAGTCAAGTTTTCCAACATTTGATGGTCCATCGGTTAATCAGCGATATCCCAATTCACGATCCACAGCAGATCTGCTAACGTCAGTCACTCACCTCTTGAAATATCCTATATAAAGGTTTTAAGAATTCTGCAAAAACTATTTTCATGTCAGATAATATAACTCGCTGAGCAGGTCATCTCTGGCTTGCTCAGCAAACTGTCATGTTACAGTTGGGCTTCTACACTTTGTAACTGGGCAGCCAATTTTCTTTCTGGCTATTTACTGCATGTCAGTATGAACAGATTCTCTTTATTAAATTTCTCTACAAATGCAGGAATGGTCCAAAACTGTTCCATTTCCCCCCCCCCCTCTTTTCTTACACCTAAGTGATCTTCTTTTGGTGATCTACCTAATGTTCTGCTGATAACAGCACATTCCATTCCTCCTACCCACATGACAAACCTTGCTGTAATGAAACATCCAAAGCTCAAAAACCTCTACAACCAATACTTTAAATAGAACAGGGTTACTTTACCTCGTGTAAAGGTGAGAAAAACCTTGTTAACTTTAGCTCAAGTATGTCAAGATTCACAGCATCCAAATAATTTAATATCCTTTTCACACAAAGCACAACTTTGCACTACTACTAACTGTACACAAACAATAAATCTGCATGTTTGGTGTATTTCCTAGAAAGTGTTAATACTATCCATAGAAGACAAGCTAGCTAATCAATGCTCAGCTCTCACAGACTCACTCTAACCACTACCTCACAGGCTCATTCCAACCACTGTCTCACAGACTGACTAATTCATCCTTAAGCTTTTAACAGATACTTCCATTTACTCTGTCTCAGTGACCTTGTTTTCATCTTTCTTCCATTTTTCACTAATCTACCGAAAACCTGTTTCTATTTAATTTTGTCTACATCTAGTCTCTAGAGCAGAACAGTTGCGAAATGTTTGTCAAGGACTATAACTTCCAACGATTCAACCTCTCAATGGTGGTTGCTATAGTGAGAGGTGACTGTGAGTGAGTACAGAACTAGACAATGCATCCTCAGCAGCCAGGTTTTCTTTTTCACTATGGGTGTGCTTTACCTTTAAAATTTCTAATCCTGTATATTCACAAATCTATTCAACCAAAGAATAATGCTCTAAGAGTTACATTATACTTATGCTACTTTAATTAATTAATGAATTGCTTCTCAATGACTCACTTTAATGAAATGGTGAACAAGCATTCCATTTTGGATGTATACATTTCCATGAATGCTGTTTGCTGGAAGTAGCATTAGTAATATTCCCCTTTACTTTTTTTTAAAATTTAACACGTAGGAAATCTCATATCAGTTTAGTGATGTTTTTCACCTCTCAGATTTTTTTTTTATATAAGTTTTATCCAAATGTAAACCTATAATATATTACTATGATGGATGAGGAGTAGGTTAACTACAAACCCTACTCCAGAAACCAAATATGAAACTTTTTAAGCCACTTCTTACATCTAATAAACTAGATGGTGGTTTCAGACTACACAATGAAAATCATCTCCCACCTAAATATCTACAAACAACTATTACTAAATCATTTAAGGAATTGAACAACGTAGATATGACTATAAATTAAATTACACTTTAATAAATATTTCCGATATTTCGGTAACGTCACGTTGCCATCTTCAAAAGGAACTTACAAAAAAAGGCACGTGCACATAGGCAATACAACACAGTAACTGAGAATGAAGAGATGAAGCTATTGTTCTCCTAAAAGTCCTGATGGTGCCCTCTAGTGGGCTAAGTAGGTGTTCTTGGCTGTTGGGCTGAAGGTCTGCTGATGTAAGCCTCCCAAATTTGGGGCAGTCGCATACAACCAAATTTGTTGAGGTTTGGAGAGAAAGATTAAAAAAGAACTCTACCGTCAATCCAAAACTTGCTACCAACACCGTAATCAACCTTTCTTCAGTCACTCTGAAGCCTGAAGCACTCAACGCGCGTTCACGTGGCCACAACTTCGCCATTGCTCCCAGAGAACCTAGTGAGGATCTTATGATCCAGATCGAACACGGAATCCACCACCTTCCACATCAAATCGCCAACAGTGTACGACTGGATGTAGCTCCAAAGCAAGACCACCAAAAACCAACATATCCAACAAGGAATATAAAGCTCTACAGGAAATGAGGAATAATAAAGAATTAGTTATCACCAAAGTGGATAAGGTAAATGCAACTGTAGTACTTAACCAAAAGGACTACACAGGTAAGCTTAATGCTCTTCTATTAGATCGGGCTACTTACCTCCCTATCGAATACAATCCCACCAACTCACAAATTAGAAAACTTCACAGGCTCCTTAAGAAAGTCACTTCTTGGCCTGTAGAAGTTACCAACAGATTAAAGCTGTTTAACTCTATACCCCCTTCTGTATTTACAGACTCCCAAAAATACATAAAGAAAATGTGCCATTACGTCCCATAGTGGATGGCATTGATTCCCCCACATACAAATTAGCTAAACCTTTGGCCAAAGAGCTCACAAACTATACTGGCAACAAACCATTACACATAAAAAACTCAGCCCATTTCAAAGCCAGCATAGAAAACCTTACACTCCAACATACTGACATAATGGTCAGCTTTGATGTCTCCTCCTCATTCACAAATGTCCCACTCAAGGAAACTTTAGAGCTAATCCAAGCTAAATTTTCTCCTGATATCTCAGTCCTATTTCAGTTCACAATGAACTCAGGCTATTTCCTTTGGCAAGGAAAATTCTACAAACAAATAGAGATGACAGCCATGGGTTCACCACTCTCCCCACCCTTGGCCAATTTCTTTATGGAGACAGACCTTTGAAGAAAAAGCCTTAGCCTCTGCCCCACAAAAACCAACCAAATGGCTTTGCTACGTTGATGATGTGTTCACTATTTGGCCACATGGCTCTGAAACACTCCTCTCCTTCTTAACACACTTAAACAACCAACACCCCAGAATCAAGTTCATCCTGGAAAAAGACGAAAACAACAGCCTTCCTTTCATAGATTGTTGGTGAATGTATCTGCCATACAGGCAGATACATTCACCAACAATTCCCCCCCCCCCCCTTCACAATAATATGGAATGGTGAAAACACTATACAACAGGGCTAAACTAATCTGTTCTAACGACATGGCCCTGAACACTGAACTAAATCACATCCTCAACACTTTCTCAGCCAAAGCCCCCCCCCCCCAAATATTAAACCTACAAATCACAGCCCCCCCCCCCCCCCCCCCAACACACACACAACAAGGATTACTCTAAATCCACCACCATTCCCTACATCCGAGGCACCTTGAAAAAAATTACCAAAATCTTAAAAAAACATGACCTGACTTCCTGTTACAGGCCTTACAGAAAATTGGCATCCCTTATCCGCTCCACTAAAGACCAACCACTTCCCCTAGACCTACCTGTTGTATACCAGGTCCCTTGCAGTTGTAAACTGTCTTACTTTGGCCAAACAGACAGGACAGCGAATATCATAATTTCTGAACACAAAGACTACATCCGTTTTCACAAGTACAGCCATTCTGGTCTTGCAGACCATGCTCTGGATACATGCCACAGAATACAGTGGAAGAAAGCTACAGTACAGTAATACACTGTAGCAAATACAAATTCGAAAGACTATTTATGGAATCAGCCTCAGCCCTAAGGAACTCTACAAACCTCAATAAATTTGGTTGTATGCGACTGCCCCAAATTTGGGAGGCTTACATCAGCAGACCTTCAGCCCAACAGCCAAGAACACCTACTTAGCCCACTAGAGGGCACCATCAAGACTTTTAGGAGAACAATAGCTTCATCTCTTCATTCTCAGTTACTGTGTTGTGTTGCCTATGTGCATGTGCCTTTTTTTGTAAGTTCCTTTAGAAGATGGTAACGTGATGTTGTCGAAATATCGGAAAATATTTATTAAAGTTTAATTTAATTTATATCCTTAACTGCGTTGTTCAATTCCTTAAGTGATTTAGTAGTGCTTAACCAACGTATAAGCCTGTCTACGAGAGTACAAACATCTATGTCGTAGTAGAATTCCAGTTCGTAGACAATAAATCAGAAAGCTGAGATGATATCCATTAGATCAATCTGGTTGGCATTTCTGAGAAACAGAGATGATATAAATATTGACAACAGAAACATTATACCTGCTCAGAACATTATAATAAAACAAAAAAAATGGAGTGAATGAAAAAATAAGCAAAAAATATTTAATGAGAGTAGGGTAATATTTGTCAGCACTAGACATACAAAAGAATATTAAAACTACTTGTGAACAAAGACTACGTGTGGAATGGCAGGTGGAATAGATGATATTCAATCAAAAAAAAAAAAAAAACTTAAACACCGTATGTAATTTTATGAATTTTGCAGTGTGAACACTATAATGCCCAAAACCTAGATTGGATTCCATTGGACTGAACTGGTGCTCTGCAAGTATGCTTTGAAAAAGGATTAGAAAAAAAAAAAAAATCAAAGAAATAGCTTGAACAAGATGTGTATGGTTAAAAGATGGTTAAACAGATATTGCCAGAACTGTATTTTCATATTAAAAAAAATGATTCAGAAATCATGTCAATCTGAACCACATAGATTAAAAGCATAGTTTTAGAGAAAATGAAAAAGCATACAAGATATCAAGAGGAAAAAATTAAAACACTTAAAATTTATAAAGTAACTTTAACCATATATTTAAGATGCAAATCAGCAATAAAAAAAAAGATGTATAATGAAATGACTAATTTCACAATCAGATTTTTTGCCTTTCTGTGTAATTCATTAGGCCATCTTCTACTGATGTGATGGCAGTTACAGCTTTATGTAATCAGCCATGAGCCGGATTCTTTATACCATATCAAAGGGAAAAAAAAAAATTTACACATAATACTTTTTTTTTTTTTCTTGCATCCAGAGGCAACCGAGTAAGAGAGTATATATTTAAAATGTGCTAACATGCCAGGCATCGTTCACAAAATGAATATCTTTATTCTCTACCTTACAGGTTATGGGTTCAAATCCATCATGGCATGGATGCTTGTGAATGTGTTTGGGTAGTAGATGAATTTCAATAAATATTGTGAAATCACCAACGTATCACACCATAAATGGTCTGGAGAAGATATTTCATGTTTGGTTTCAGATCAGGGATTCTGGATTGTATAACGCTTAGTTTCTCCACTATGCTAAGTTTGATAAGGTTTACAGCCTCTCATGGAAAGGATTTACAAATTAAAATTCTTACTCAATATAAAAAATAAGAAATGACACTTCATGTGAAATTTTGCAAAAAAAAAAAAAATAAAAAAAAAATAATAATAGTAATAATTTGGACAGTGACAAAAGTTTTTTTTAAGTAGCATGTGCTCTACACACATAATTAGTGGAATTGACTAGTGAAAAATAGTCTTTAGTGGCTAGTGAGTTTCTTAAAGGAAGACTGTTTTAGCAATCTGCTTACTTATTATAATAAGGTGACAAATGCATTGGATAAGGGTAATGCATACACAGTGGTACATTTAGATTTTGCAAAGGCCTTTGATAACGTGCTACATGACAAGCTGGTAATTAAATCAGAATAAATGGGCTAAACAGTAGATTAGTGCATTAGATTGGAGACTGTTGGAGATTAGCTGTTGGATAGGTATCAGTGAGTTGTCTATGGGGGAGCGATATCCCAGAAGAGGAATGCGACTAGTGGTTTACTCCAAGAGTCTGATTTGGATCCACGGCTGTTAATTTGTATATAAATGAGATTGGGAGAGATCTGAATGGTGGTATGCAGTTGTTTGCAGATGATGCAAAGTTAGGGAGGCCTGTCAGGAATAAGTAAAGTGGATGCCGTGGCATTGCACTGGCTGAATGGGTAAATGAGTGGTGTTATCAATTCAATGTTGTAAAGTGTAAGGTTTTGAAATTTAGGAAGCAAAGTTGGGATGTAGAGTACACATTAATGGAAATATCTTGGAAGAAGTAGGTAGAGGAGATGAGAGATCTGTGAACATGGACCTAAAATTTCAGGAACTTATTGCTAAAATTGCGAGGATAGCACAATGGATAATGGGAATGATGTGGAAGGAACTGATTTGAAGAAGTAAGGATGTTATCGCTCCCTTGTATAAGGTTTTGATCAGGTCACATATGGATTACTGTGCATGATTTGGTCACCTGGTTTTCAAAAAGATGAAAATGCATTGGAAAAGGTCCAGAGAGAATTATTATCATGTGACACCTCCTGGAGTCCAATGACTCATCAAGGGAGGGCACCTACTCTACAACTCTGTCTCCACCACTCAATCCACCAACTACAATTAATCACAACTACACCAACGCCATCTACTGCCCTGCCCATTGCATTAGTATTTCCAAAGACAATCACAAACATCGACTAGTTGTCAATTCAACTGACTAGTGTCAATTGAACAGTGAATTGACTAATGTGGTTTCTAGTCTCTGAAATGCTGAGAATGAGAAAATGCAATGTGCAGAAATTGGTGGATGGGAGGAGGGGGGAGGGAACATGATCAAGACATAAGCTGTTAAGGAGTTATTACCAGATTAATGTGGGGGGGGGGGGGGGGTTCTGCACAGAATGGGTAAAGACAAGGAGAAAACAAGAGATCATCTCTGGAAGTTGTATAAGAAGAGTGTTAGCAAATGGGTGAGGAACAGGTTTTTTATATGGAAAGTGGTTAGTGATTGCAATGCATTGGCCACAAATGTGGTGAGTGAACATATTTAAGGCATGGTATGATTAACTGTGTGTAATAGTGGGACCTCCAACAATGAGTCTTTCGACTCCACGGAGATTTAATAATAATAATTACCTATATGTATATACACATATCTACTCTATACTATAAAATGATAAGCTGAAATTGGAAACGGATGTGATGTCGGCTGTAACGTTTTTGTCAAGTTATTTGAAGCGTTTTGAAACTCAGGGGGCTACCCCTGAGTGTCGAGTCTTCAAAATTCGAGTCATCGGAATTCAAGGAGAACCGGCCTACCAGTCCGGAACACGGGGGTTGGGCGCTGTGGGGGGCCCTTTTGAAGACTCGACACTCAGGGGCTACTTTGAGTGTCGAGTCTTCAAAATTCAAGGAGAATCGGCCTACCAGTCCGGAACATGGGGGGTTGGGCACTGTAGGCATCAGAGCCCCCTAGTATATATATAAAAACTTAATTTTCTCAGGTCTACTTTTCAACTAAATGGTTATTCACAAAAAACAATTGACAAATTCCTATTAAATCCACCCGCTCGCAATAATGAAGAGGCTAATTGGGTGAAAGGTAATATTTCTACACCATACATAAGCTATGTCTCACCCAAATTGGCCAAGGTTCTTAGGAAATACAACATAAGAACTTTATTTACTCATCTTCCAAAAATCCGCTCCTTAGTGAGCAGTCCAAAACCTAGACATCACAACCTTAAATATCCCGGTGTTTACCAGATTTGGTGAAACTCTGGTATATCATACTTTGGCCAAACAGAGAAATCAATCGAGTTACGCATTGAAGAACATAAGAGAGACGTCAGTTACAGGAGAACGCAAGCCAGTGCTTTGTCTAGTCATGTTCTGTTCTTGGCCAATTCTAATGAAGAAAACCTTAGCCATACAGGCCTATGGGACAAGTCTAATAACATTTTCCGTTGCCATGATGAATTAGAAATAATAGAATCAAAAGAAATCATTCTCAACCCTCTACATCTCAACAACAACCTGATTTCAATAACCTGGCCAATTCTAATGAAGAAAACCTTAGCCATACAGGCCTATGGGACAAGTCTAATAACATTTTCCGTTGCCATGATGAATTAGAAATAATAGAATCAAAAGAAATCATTCTCAACCCTCTACATCTCAACAACAACCTGAGTTACAACCTTTCAGACTGTCATTGTGCTACGATCAAATACTGGCGTTCGTGAGATGCTATATGCCCAACAACAAAGCCAATGAGAGTACAGTTTTGAATGTGTCAATGTTTCGACATTCAATATATATATATATATATATATATATATATATACACACACACCCATTAGCTTTCCATGATGTTTACAATTATTTCCTCCATGTTTTACTGGTTATTTCTTTTTTAATGTGCACCTCGGCCGATTCTAATGAAGAAAACCTTAGCCATATAGGCCTATGGGACAAGTCTAATAACATTTTCCGTTGCCATGATGAATTAGAAAGAAAGATAATAGAATCAAAAGAAATCATTCTCGACCTTCTGCATCTCAACAACGACCTGAGTTACAACCTTTCAGACTGTCATTGTGCTATGATCAAATACTGGCGTTCGTAAGATGCTATATGCCCAACAACGAAGCCAACGAGAGAACAGTTTTGAATGCACAGACTTCAATGTTTCGACATTCGATATATATATATACACATTAACTTTCCGTGATGTTTACAATTATTTCCTCCATGTTTTACTGGTTATTTCTTTTTTAATGTGCACCTAAAGAAGACTGATACAATCTGAAACTAGTTGTGCTATTTAACTTTGTTTTAATTTTTCTCGGTTTCTAGTCATTCAATATTTTTTTAAAAAAATAATACACACACATATATATATAATTAAAAAGTCTTGCCAAGTGTCATCCCCATGATGAAGGTTGATTATTATGGACCCCATATATTTGTTTTGAGCTGCTCTCTTTTTCTCTGCATAGTGAACCTGCCCAGTCCTTCATTCTTTTGAAACATGTGTATCATTGTCTTCCTTTCATTAATGTGCCTTTAATTCTTTCATCTAATGTATCTTTTTGAAGACTTATGCCTCACAATATGATTAATATTTTATTTTATTTCTTCTGCATGTTCTTTATTTGTTTCATTTCAGTAACCACCAGTGACAGCCAGCGAAATTTTAAGTGGAGGTGCTGCCTATACAAAATAAATATTCTGTATTTCCAATAATAATTATTTTTTTCCTAATTAGTAATCAATTTATTAATAAATAAATCTGTAGATTTATTTATTAATAAATTGGTTAATGATTAGGAAAAAAATAAATTTTTTAAATTTTAATTTTGTATAGGCAGCACCCCCACCTCCAAAATTTCATTCTTTATTTTCTTTCTTCTTGCGATCGTCAATGCTCTTCTCTATGTCCACATCGCAAAAGCATAGTTCCTTCCATGGAATTACTTGTTTTCCTTTTCCATGTAGAAAAGAAAAGTAAACAAAATAAAAAAAAATTATCATTCTTATTCTCTTTTTTTTTTAATTTTTTTATTTCTTATGATGTTAGAATATTCTTCATTCTATTAAAGGTTGATTTTGCAATTTCTATTTTTCTCGTAATCTCTTGCATTTTCCATCATCTATAATTAAATATCCTAAGTATTCTTGTATCCTTAGAAAATTTATAATAGTAAATTATGTGGCTCACTGGCCTGTAATCTTCGCATTCAACTGTCCTTGCCTTTTTTCAGGATGTTTATAAAGATAAAATTCCTGAGTTCATTAAGAACATATCCACTTTCATATATATGGTTAAACAGTTTCCTTAGCTCTTCTATTCCATTTTCTTCTGGAGATTTTAGTTTCTGGAAGAATGTCATCTTGACCAAGTACCTTTTCTCTCTTTATTTGCAATATAGCTCTTAATATTTCTGCTCGTAGCCCTGGAGGACCATCTTCAAGATTGTTTAACTCTGATAGTATTTCTCTTTCCTTGTCTCTGAGAAGATACTAAATGTATTCCACCAACCTTTTCTTAATTTCTTCTGTTTTAAATAATATTTTGCCATCATGACTGAAAAGATCGTGGGATCCTTCATTTCTTTTATTTTTTTGTGTATGTTGTATTATTTCTTATTTGTTTATTTCTAAAACAAAACCTAATATGTTTTATTAGGTCTTCTATTTCTTTGCACTTATTAAGGCATGTTTCTTTAGTCTCTCTGTAAGCTTTCCTTATAATGTTGTTTAAAGATTTATATTCGAGTATAAACCAGAACGAAAAATGAAGAACATGCTAGACATGATAATCAGAAGCAAGAGATGGGCGACATCAGTGTCAGACATTTCAAGGAGCAGACATGGACTCAGATCATAGCTTAGTGATTGCCAATATCAAGTTGAAACTGAAGCAACAAGTGAAGGCATAGTTTCATAGTCACAGACATGAAGGCACTGAGCAGGAAATCACAAGAAAAGCTATAATAAATTTAGTTTAATCCTTTATCCAAGTGTGAGCAAACAAAGTTTGCGCTTGAAAGTATCTTCAGGACTGGGGTAAGGTAGTACAACACTGGGCAACTCGTAGCAAAGGTGAACCAAGCTAACATCACTCCTATCTCAATATCTCCCATAATGCAAAACGCATCTCCTTGCGGATATGTATAATGTTATGCATTAAAGGAAGGGCCACTACCCAGACTAGTTTCAACCTTTATTGAGGTCTCTTCAGTGGGAGCCAGGCCCAGAAGTGGAGATACCAGGCAGAAGCAATGCCGCATCTTTACCTATAGGAGTTGCCAAATGGTGTGCCACCTTTTTATTAAATTACTCTGGATTTAGAGAAACTTTCAACACAAGAAAAGCATTAAGAAGAATAAATGAAATCTATTACAGAGAAGGAACTGAAAGAAAGTGGTGTCAGCAATCAAAAGAGTGGAACAAACAGTCCCAGAGACAGAGAAGCAAAAGATGAGGTGGATCTCACAAGATACATTAAAGATAATTCAAGAAAATAGGCTTTAAAGATTAGGTGAGAGATATCTGTTGAAATGGAAGAACAGTACAGAGTTAAATGGAGTGAAGTGAAGAAGGCAGAAGAGAAATCAAAATGGTCGGAGAAAGAGCATGATGATATCAATAATACTATAGTATTTATACACTATAAATACTATAGTGTATACAGAACAAGTATACAAGATGATCAGAAACATCAACAAAAAATCTTGATGAACACAAAAGAAAGAGTAGAAAGATGGACAAGATACTGCTCAGTTATAAAAGACACTGGGAGATGTTGAAGTTCAAATTGATGAAACGGGAGAAATGTTACAACCAAGCACAGAGGGAGAAATAGATATAGTGAGGAATGAGATTGAAAGGCAGTGAAATATCTGAAGAACCATAAAAGCCCCAAAAATGATGAATCACTAGGGAAATGCTGAAACATGGTCGTGAGGTGATCATAAACGAATTATACTGGTTGTGTGCATGGGAAAGCACTAAAAGAATGGACAAGATTAATTCTAATAATCATTCACAAAAATGAAGTAAAATGGACACTGAAAAAAATTAAAAAACAATGGCCCTAATTAGTCACGTGGGAAAAGTACTTACGATATTAAAAAGAATAAGGAAACTAATGGAATCTGGAAAATGAGCAAGCAGGATTTAGAAGAGAAAAGGACTGTGCACCAAATATTAATGTTAAGATTAACTGTAGAGAAAGCTCTGCATAAAAATAAAAATGTTTATCCCTGCTTTACTGACTTTCAGAAAGCATACAACAGTTTAGATAAGAAAGTGGCATAGGCTGTACTCTTATGGAGTGGATAGGAACCTGATATGTCTATTGAAGGACATTGATGACAATGCAGAGGCTGCTGTGAGAAATTCTGCAGAAATAGGAAGATAATTTTGGACAAGAAAAGGGATGAAACAAGGAGACCCAATATCACTAAGCATCTTTATCTTGCTTTTGGAAAGAACAATGGATGACATAAAGGATAATATTCAAGGAATTTCAATTCAAGATACAAAAAGAAAATTTACAATTTGCAAATGACAGTCATTAATGAAGATGAAAAACAAACAAGAATGAATAAAGCTGAAGTAAATGAAGAAGGAAAGAGTTGATAATGAATACTGGAAAAACTAAAACAATGATATACAGACAGAAATGAAGACTGCATTCATAAGATTGCACACGTCATATATAATAAATTTTGCTAAAATTATAAAGAGGTCATATGCATACAGCATTAACACTGATAACACAACATTAAAAAATTATTAAATCTCTCAAAAGTTTTATTTATTTACAACAAATTAATTCAAGAATGGAGTTCTACAAACTAAACATCTCAACAGTTATTAAAACACTTCATTTATTATATTCTAGAAATACAAGCTTTATATTAACTTACTTAACTGAGTGGTACATATTTCAAAAGTAAGTGCCTATTAGGTGATGAGAATGCAGCAAATGTTAGTAGAGTGGATAATAGCGAGTAGGATGGAAGATGATGTTATTAATGTTGAATGTGCAGCAGTGAAAATAGAGGAGAACAAAATGGAGATTAATAAAGAAATTGCACACTTGAATGTTATCCCTTCACAGAACAAAGTATCAAATTGAAAAAAGATGGAAGCAGGTGGTCAGAAGTAATAATAAAGATCAAGCAAACAAACAAGAAAAACAAGTTAAGGAGAAAATTATATGCAAAGCCTTGATGATCAGGGCAGTACTTAATGAAAGTGTGACAAAATCGCGTTTCCCTGGTGCAAAAATTCACAATACAGGGTGTTTCACAAAGAATGTCCAGATTTGAAAATTGTATATCTCTGTTTTCATTATTTGTTAAAAAATAAAGACGATAATCTGGACATTCTTTGTGAAACACCCTGTATTAGTCACACCATGCAGATGCAAAGAAGGCAAGTTGAAAGAAATCATTTCAGAGGTGAGAAGTATTCTATAAGGGAGGATGTAAAAGAGTTGTTAAAAGAAGCAAAACTGAAGAGCAAGAAAGTAAAGATTTTAAGTCTCCTACCACTACCGCTATGATAGAGGCAAAGTGAGAAAGAAGGCATTGCTAGCTAATGAATCTAAAGGTTATGTAGAAGGGAAATGTAGGATTTGCGGTCTGTGTTTGACGGAAAGTATTTGTACAATGCCGATGGACTGCATCTAAATGGTTTTGGTGTTACATGTCTGGAGAGAGAGCTTCGTTCACCAAGCATGCTAAAGCACAAATTTAGAAAAACTAAAGCAATTAGGGTGGAAGTAGGTGAGTTTGTGTGAAAGCACCCATGAGGCAAGTGAGTGTGGGAATGAATTAGAGTGGAATCTCGTCTCTCAAGCAAAAATATTCAATAGGGTAGTCACAATTCAGGAAGTAAACATGGGTGAGAGCCTAAAGAGATGCTGCAGTTTCTTAATGCAGTTACTAATGCCAGAAGAATCAGGAACAAGGAGGAGGAGTTTCTGATAGTGGTTAGTGCAACCACGCCAAAAGTCATAGGCATTAGTATATGGCTTGGCTAACACCAGATGATTTAGTTACAGGGAAAGAATGTGAAGGATTTAACATTTTCAGGGAAGACAGAGAAGATAGGAGAGGGAGAGGTACTGCTGATGATAACAGATGAATTGCAGCCAAAAAGAATAGGAGATAGGTGGATAGGGCTATTCATTTGAAGCCGTCTGGTGTGAGATTAAGGTCAGTAAGACAGTTGGTGTTGCTATAGACCAGGAAGTTCCACAGATGATCTGGAAGAGATGCATTGGCAAACTGGTACAACAATGAGTACAGGTTGAAATTATTATTGGGGGGGGGCTTCAACCATGCCGATATAGACCGGAAGGAAGAAAGATCACATTATTATTATTAATATGAGGGTGGTCTGAAAAGTTCTCGGCCAAACAATGAAAAAACAAATTTATAATTTCAATATTATTTTTATTTTTCAACATAATCTCCCTTAAGACTAATATGTTTATTCCAGTGATGCTTCAGCATCATTATCTCATCCCTGTGGTTCTCAGTAAGATCTGCAAAATACCCCTCTATAGCTGCAATCACCTCTTGATTCGAAGAAAAATGCTGACCAGCAAGGAAGAAGTTTAGTTTTGGGATGAGATAGAAGTTTAGAGAGAGCCAAATCTGGGGAATAGGATGGATGTTCCAACAATTCATAGTGCAGATCCCTTAATTTTCCCACTGCTAAAACACCTTGGTGGGCAGGTGCACTGTCCTGATGAAAGATGATTTTTTTCTTCTGCAAATCAGGTCTTTTCTCATGAATTTTTGTCTTTTTTGCCAACTTTGTCTTCTTTGGCACTGAACAACTGGTTTCTGTCCATTGTTTTGACTTCTGTTTGGATTCTGGTGTGTAATCGTGAATCCAAATCTCATCCATAGTGATAAATAGATACACAAAATCAGTTTTATTCTTGTTAAAACACTCCGAGCACTGTTCAGAGATTTTCATACAAGTGCGTTTTTGATTTGCTGTGAGCAAGTGCGGCACCCATCTTGCGCAAAGCTTTTTCATTTGCAATTCTTCATAAAATATATCCTATACGTTCTTTTGAAATGCCTATAGTCTCAGCCATTTCGGCCACTTTGACTTGCCTGTCATGCAATACCATATCATGCACTTGATCAACGATTTCAAGTGTCGTTACACTTTTTGGACGTCCTTCACGTGGATCACCTTCAAGGCTGGTGTGGCCATGTTTAAACTCGGCAGCCCATTTTTTAATTGTCGAAAACAAAGGAGAAGAGTGCCTATAAACATTTATGAACTTCGAATGAATTTCTTTTGGTCTTAAACCTTCTTTTACAAAAAATTTTAATACTGCACAATACTCAATTTTATTCATTTCAAAGGATACAGACGACATTTTTGCTTCAGAAGCTGTAAAAAACAAACTACTTGATAGAATGACTTGCAATTTCACATGGATGCTTATAACAGATGTACCAACCTAGGGGGGGGAAAACTTTGCTGATAGTTTGCCATATATGGTCAATGCCGAGAACTTTTCAGACCACCATCGTATAGAGTCAAAGACTCATCTAGGTCTTTTTGTCATACACACAGCTCATCATACTTTGCCTTAAACACACTCAAATTCTCTGCCGACACCACACTCTCGGGCAAGGGCATTCCAATCATTCACAACTCTGCATGCAAAAAATCTGCTTCTCACACCCTCCAGGGATGTCTGGTTCTCCCCTGATCTCCCACCATTTGCTGTAAAACTTCTCCAACAGTGATCCTATCCACTAGAATCTGTAAGTTGCATCTTCTCAACCTTTACTCATATTCGACATTCCAGAGATCAAAAACTACCTTAGTATGTCATCTCTGGACTCTTTCGTCCTTTTGAAAACCAGGTGACCAAATCTGTGCACAGAAGTCTGGCGTAATCAAAGCCTTATACAATGGAACAAGAATCTCCTTACTTCTACAGTCAGTGTCCACTGCATCATTCCCAGAACTCTTTGTGTTATCCTCCCAATTTTGGCAATGTGAGGATAACACAATATATCCTCACTAAGTATAAATTCTACATCCCATCTTTGTTTCCCAAATTTTAAAACCTTACATTTTGCAACACTGAACTCGAATTCCCATTTTCATGCCCATTCACTCAATTTATTCAAGTCTTCTTGTAATGCCACAACATCTGCCCTAATCTTCATAGTTCGTCCCAACTTTGCATCATCTGCAAAGAACTGAATATTCCCATCCAAATCTTCCACAAGATCATTAACATACAGGTTAAACAGCAATGGCCCTAAAACAAACCCCTGAGACACACCACTAGTGACTTTCCTCTTCCTGGATATTGCTCCCCATACACAACTTGCTGATACCTATCAGATAGCCAGTCTCCGATCCAATGCACTAATCTAATATCCAACCCTATCCACTCTAGTTTGACTAACTTATCATGCGGTAATCTATCAAAAGCATTTGAAAAATCTAAGTATATCTATTGTGTATCCCTCTCCTCTGCCCAAGGAATATGTTACCTTATTGTAATAAGTAAGTAGATTACTAAAACATGACCTCCCTTTAGAACCTAGTTCTCACCAACTTCTCCAACAACTTAACCCCAATACTTGACACAGATAATTCGATGCCGAGTTTTATGCCCTTATGCAACAGCACAATCTTGCCCTCCTTCCACTCCTTTGGAACTTGACCCAGTTTAAGACTCATATTAAAAAAAAAAATATGTCAACTCCCTAGTGCATTCCTTTAGAATACATGATGATAACCAATTCCTCATGGAATTGGTTATTACCACTTCTCTTATGCTACCACCACAATGCCTTTTTTCTCTGTTTAATCTCTTCATTCATCCATTTCACACTAACTTATTTAATCTTCTGACTCTTGGAATACATTTAGACATTGCTTCTACTAGATAGTTCTTGAATATCTCCCAAGCTGCATTGATCTCTTTTCCATCTAACTCCCCATTCCATGCTACACCTGCAAACTGTCTCCTGAGCTCTACATAATCACCATAGAACAATGGACAGATCAATAACAGCAGTTGATTTTTTAACCTCTTGCTTGAAAAATAATGATTTTTTAAATATAATAAATTCAAATGCATGGTGTTTGAGAATGCATAATTTGTTAATGATTAAGATATATAGTTGAAACAATATGCAAAAAAAAAAAAAAAAAAAAGATATATGTGGCCTAAGGACTGCCGATTCCACATTCCTGTGTTAGAAACTTTATGTACCTAGAGTGCAACGTGACATACAAGAGAGAGAGAGAGAGAGAAAAAAGAATAAACAGAAGAGGACAGCTGTCCTCTTCTGTTTATTCAATTCAAGACAAGGAGGCAAGAGTAGGTGGTAGATGGTGTGAATGAGTGGTGTAGAAAGAGTTTGCAAGATTTAAGTCACCTGGCAACAGACAGAGTAATGACAAAGAATGGTGACACAAGCATCAGACACCAACAATTAGACCCATGGGCACTGCTTATCTTCTATTGTTGAAGAAATTTAATATACAGAGTGATTCTAAATTAGTCAGGGTTTCTGTAGCCAGTAATTTTCAAACCAAAAACAACAAAATAAAACTGTTACAGAATATGAACGTGTAATACTGCAGAATCTTAAACAACTTCAACATGCACACCTTTGGTGGCAGGTAAAATGTCCAAGGGATAATCAATTTCCCTTCGAGTGTTCTCCATCATTTGCAGAGAAAATAACAGTCTCTATCACAACAACAATTCTGGTCTTCAGTTCACAGGGATCTGGTAAACCATGTCCTTCATCTATCCCCACAGGAAAAATTCAAGCGGCATAAATAATTTTGGTGACAGCAGAGGACATGGAAGCAGTCCACCATGTCGGGGGACGAGAGCAGAAAGGTTTAAGTTTTTTCGTGACGTAAGGAAGATACTTTTTTGAGTAAGATTTTTAGTTTCTTAACTTGTGTTTTTGTGGGGTCATGTTCTAGTGGGATGTAGGTAGCGCGATCGCGGAGGATAATGTTCATTTTACGATTGTATTCACTGGTATTAAGAACGACTGTGGCATTACCCTTATCCGCTCTGGTGATGACGATACTTTTTTCTTTATGTAGTTTCAGGAGAGCCGTGCATTGGGCATATGATAAATTACTTTTTGGCGGAGAAGAATGCGCGAGGATGTTGGCTACGTCAAGTCTGATGTTGTTAGCTATCTCCGACGGTAAGCGACCGATTCCACGTTCGATGTTCACCATTACATCAAGCACCGGCACTTCCTTCGGAGCGACGGCAAAATTACGGCCGAGGCAAAGGGCGCTGACGGCGTCGTTGTTGAGCCTTTTGGAAGAGAGGTTTATTACTGTCTGGAGTGGTTGAATTTGTGGTTGTGGTTTGTTTTTCACAAGGTTGCTATATTTCTTGATGTGTTTATTTTTTATTTTTTGGAATTCTCTCTGTGCGGAAGTTTCCGAAATGTCAGAGAGAATCGACCAAAGTTCAGGGTTAAGAATGGTGGAGAGCTCTGAATGTAAGGAGCCAATGGCGGCGTTCGTCACTGCGAGGGTAGCACGTGTAGAGGCGATTTGCTCGTGGATTAATGCCCGGCTGGCACGGTTATATATACGAAGTGCTTTTTTGGAATGGAAATTGATCTTCATTTTAACGCAGTTTGGTATCACTCTTGTATCCTGACATCGTTTTAAAAAGGCCAGCCTATTTAGTTGCCTAGATAGTCGTAGTTTTGACTTACCGTATTGCTTGGATTTGCATGCTAATTCTTCTCCATGGATGATTAGAATACGTGTGTAGAGGCTTAAGTGCTGTGAGGACATCATGTTGGAGGCTTAATGGATTTTTTACAACACTCAAAAAGAATTAAAATAGAATTTAATACTTCCTATATTTCGTCCAAGTCACTAGGACATCTAAGGGGACTCAAAAAAGTATCTTCCTGGTCCCCTGACGTCACGAAAAAACTTAAACCTTTCCGCTCTCGTCCCCCCCCCCCCGAATATACGGTTTACCAAAAATCCACAAACCCAATTCCCCACTCAGGCCTATAGTAGATGCCACCAATGCACCTTGCTATAGACTATCAAAACAGCTGGCCAACTCTCTGATCCCCCTCACCGGAAGGTCCCCTTCCTATATAAAAAAACTCGACCCACTTTAAAGCCCTCACAGAAAATTTAACCTTGAATAAGACAGACATATTGGTAAGCTTTGATATATCCTCTTTGTTTACCAACATTCCCTTAATTGACACCTTATCTCTCTTAGAAAACGTTTTTCCCTCTGACATCTTAGATCTCTTTTCCTTTGCCATTAACTCTGGGTATTTCTCTTGGAACAACAGAATCTACCAGCAGATAGAGGGAACTGCCATGGGTTCCCCCCTCTCACCCCCCCTTGCCAATTTCTATATGGAAGATTTCGAAAAACGAGCCTTAGACTCAGCTCCACTCAAACCTTCTATCTGGCTAAGATATGTAGATGATGTGTTCTCTGTTTGGCCTCATGGCCCAGACACGTTAGACTCCTTCCTCAGTCATCTCAATAGTCTACATCCAAGAATCCAGTTCACTATAGAAAAGGAAAAGAACAATTGTTTACCCTTCCTAGACACCTTAGTCACTCGCCTGCCTAATGATACACTTACCTTCACCGTATACAGAAAACCCACACACACACAGGCAGATACATTCACAAACTCTCCCACCACCACCCCTCTCAACAATATAGCATTATTAAAACTCTTACCAAGAGAGCCCACAATCTTTGTTCCAGTGGAACCGCCCTCACTACTGAGCTTAACCACATACACAGCACTTTCCTCTCCAATGGCTACAGCGATCACAGTATCAAAAAAAATAATCAACTCCTCCCCCATTCCCCGTCCTTCTCGTCAACAAGATTTTAAAAATGCCATCATCATACCCTACATCCATGGTACATCCGAAAAAATAGCCAAGATACTAAAACAGTACAACCTACACACAGCATATAAGCCCCACTGCAAACTTGCTAACCTTATCCGTTCTACGAAAGATCAGCTCCCTCCTCTCTCTCTGCCTGGAGTTTACAAAGTACCCTGTTCCTGTAAGCTGGCGTACTTTGGACAGACAGGCAGATCAGCATCCATCCGTCTAGAGGAACACAAGTCTTACATCTTCAAACACAACTATGGCCATTCAGGCTTGGCTGACCATGTTTTGGACACCACCCACAGGGTATCATGGAAGAAAACCACCATGCTCCACCACAGCAAATTCAAGAAAGAGAGACTTTTCTTAGAAGCAGCAGCAGCTCTCAAAAACAAACCAAATCTCAATAAATACGGTTGCATTAAGCTTCCGAAGATTTGGGAAACACTCATCACCAGAGTTCCCACCTTACATTCCAGGCCACCTACTACTGCCCTTAGAGGGCGCTCTACCTAGATAGGACTTTAGTGTCACCCACATGGTTGGGCTTAGTATTGTTTGTTATTTGTGTATATGTTACATTAATTGTTTTTGTAATCCCCGTAGATGTCCTAGTGACTAGGACGAAATATAGGAAGTATTAAATTCTATTTTAATTCTTTTTGAGTGTTGTAAAAAATCCATTAAGCCTCCAACATGAAGAACAAAAATCACTAATGTATCATCCATAGCTGTTGAACAGCTAGTTACTTCTTGAATCGTCTTTAATGCTTGTCTGACCTTCAAAAAAATGACCACTGTGATACTGTCATACAATCTACCACACCAACTTCATAAACTTCACTTAAAGCAATGTGATTTTCAGCTATGTTTTATTCTATGTAAGTTTATGATTCCAATGTATGAATGCTGACTAATGCATGATATCTGACTCGAGTGCTTATTTTGAAGGCTTATTTCACAGAACAAGAATCCCAGAAACAGGAAATGAGAACATCACATTTTTACTTACAACTAGCATGGAGGAGGATACTATTACATCATTACACTAGTCAAGCCTGCACAGTGTACATTACATTTGAAATGACTGTTGCCGAGCTCAACAAAACCTTTACAACTCCTGACTGGGAAAACAAGAACTGTGAATAAAAAACTATTTTTCATTGAATGCATACCATGCATGTTCTAGATACAGGGTGTTCGGGATAAATTTGACATATTTATAATTAATTATATTTTTCCGTAAGTTACATGTATTAACACACACTTCTCTTCATTTAAAAGTTTGGACCCTTCTTCATTCATATACAAGATGTTAGAAAGGATGGATAGCTGGAACCCACCTGAATCATGGAAGAGAATAACTTGTATCATGATGATTTGTGCCCGCCATCAAAATAAGGATATTACGACTGCTGCCCAATGCTCCCTGAATACAGTAAAAACAATCAGGCATGAACTAGAGACTTGCAATGGTGACTACGAGGATGTAGCAAGAAGAAAGATCCCTAGCAGACGATCTGATTGCGTTCATGCAGCAGAATTCCTCGCAAATCTGCAGGAACAGGTGTTGAAGAACCCTGTCATTGGAATTCAGGCTTTGTTCGTGGAGTTGCTAACTGTAGTCAAGCCCTGGATAACAAGGGTAGCCAATGGTAGGCCGTATGTATGGCAGCAGGATTCGGCCCCTTGACACACCTCTGGGAAAAGTCAAAAATGGTTGTCTGAAAATTTCTACGACTTCACCAGTCCAAACGTTTGGCCTCCAAACTCCCCAGACCTTAACCCCATGGATTATTTTGTATGGGGCGCAGTTGAAAAAGACACCAATTGCACTTCCAGTAATACAAAAGCCCAGTTAATGGATAAAATTAAAACAGTTTTTGCGGCCCTTCCCAGGGAGACTGTAGCATCAGCTTGTTCGAGGTTCCGAAGCAGAATTGAAGCTGTGATCGATGCTAATGGTGGTTATTTTGAGTAAATCTTGTTGATAGTATTGTAATTAACTCTGCCTGTAATGTTTTTTTGTCAATTCATTAAATTTAATAGATACAAAGAAGATTTTCTTTTTCCTTACGAAACTGTCAAATTTATCCCGAACACCCTGTACATGGCAGCATCAATTTCTCATATGTCAACAAAGCAGAATAGGAAAAAAAAATTCATGTTCAAAAAAGATTTGAATAGTCTTAAAAGAAATTCACTTCTTCAAATACATCTGAAATCAGCTGAAGAGTCAACAATTCTAAAGTCCAGCAGAAGAGAAGTTGCATCAAAATGCACTTATAAGATTTGATGTACAAAGAAACATAGTACAGATATAAAATTTAATTTCTTTGATTCCAACATTAACAACAATGCATTTCAAGTTCTAAATATGACAAAAGTTACTTGACAAATGAATATAACCAGCACTGTACACAGGGAAGAATGAGTCAACAACACAAGTAATGTAAAAGCAAGGGTATGAGAACTTCTATTTGTGTTGTTTAGAGTGCTTTATGAATGAATGAGTTAAACAGTACGATGGGCATTATATATGAATAATACTGGGTTGGCAAATAAGTTCATTCAGTTTTTCAGAGTGGAATGAAACACATTTTATTTAATATATATATAATATATACTAGTTAGTTATATATTGACCCTCTTTATCAATGACCGCTTGCCATCCGTCCACCAACTTCATTATGCCACATTCATAAAACTCCTCAGATTTACTGGCGAAAAACTAATCCAGATGTCGTTTGACTATATTTTGATTATAACTAAAAGTTCTGTATGAATTGTCTTGAATATAGAAATATATCAATTACCCTTAGCTGACTAATGTCTTTAATTTCTTAGAAAATTATTTTGCTGATTTATTTGTCATAGTGAAAATAACATGATTTCTCAAGTTTGCAATAACACTTGGAATGCTCTCCCACCCATGAAAGGTTTGTAAACTGATAGTACATTAGTACTGTTGCAAGTAGCTAATGTTTTTTTTTTTTTTTTTTTCACATAATCTCCAAACCCTACTCCATGGACCATCAAAAAACTCTTTCAAGCCACTTACTTCGAGTCCCCCCCCCCCCAAGCAGAACTGTAATCTCACAAAGCAATGAAATTCATCTCTCACCTAATGACATTAACAAATAATACATGCACAGGATTTGAATCTGCAGCCTGTGGTTGGAGAGTAGATATGCTAACCACTTAGCAACCAAGGCTGGCCTGTTTGTTATCCATGGACATTCCTTGATGCAATACCTGATTCATGAGCTATCTTTGGCACTTCACACTCAAAGGCAATATGAGAACATATTATTATCAACCACGTTTTTTTTTTTTTTTTTTTTTTTTTTTTTTTTTTTTTTTTTTTTTTTTTTTTTTTTCAGGTAAAAATTTCTAATTTCACTGAAAAATTAAAATGGTTCAGTTCTTTTCTTTTGCATTAATTGAACATTTATGATAAAAAAAAATAAATTAAAACATTTAATAAAATTCTACATTTCAAACTTTACATTTAGATCAACTTCAGGAATGAACACATACATACCAATACATACAGACTGCAATAAACCATTTTGAGATGTAAAAAAAGTTTCAAATTCATGGACTCGGTTTTATTATACAAAATGCCAAAGATTTTGGTCTCCAAAATGGGATTTAAGGTTTCTGTCCCTACACCTCGCACATTTGTACAGATGAAACCCTTCATCAAGCTCAATGCAATGTAATTTAAGTAGGAAACAAGTATAGCAGAAAAACAATTATGTCAGCTGATAGCACAAAGGAAAAAACCTGATGGTAACATGTCAGGAGTCTTCCCAATTAGCTATGAACAATCCAGCTGGCATTTACTATGCCCCACTGTGCTCAGAGTAGCTGAATTATAGTAGTATTCAGAAGAACTGTCAAGGCTATGTATGTGCACAGCAGACTGGACACTCCCTTTGTATTCATGAGTCTTTTATCCCACAATGCATGTCACACTCTCTAAGTTACAAATGACACTGAGGATCAAAAAAATATCACGCAAAAACTGAAAAAAAAAAAAAATCGCAAAAATACAATTTTAAAAATGTAAAAATTCACAGTACCTATTTATAAAAAAATTCCACTCACTAACATTCCTGGCCTTAACTCAAACTTAGATGAAATGTACCACAACTTAACAAGTATTAAAAACTGATTCCTTGTTTCTCACAGAATCTCTTCTAGAAATCTCAATAATTGTCCACATCAACTATCTGAAATATTTGGCATGATTCTTTCTATAAGAAAAGCAATACATGCATATTTGTCAGATATACAATTCATGCCAGAGATTTTTAAACCCAGAATCCTCTTTATGATCTGTTCTAACACAAAATTTCCTCACTACATTTTATTATTTTCATTTACTGCTCTCCTAAAAATGACTGATTATTTATATAACTCTGATGGTTGATTTTCTACAGTATAATTATCTAAAGAATTTCCTTGAAGACTTCCATGTTCATAATTCAAACTGGCTTTCATTTCATTTACAAATCATGCTGGAAGAAACATCAATGTATTTGCAGTTATTAATTATCTAACACAAATTTCATCTATCAACTACAACAAGATAATCCTAATAATTACATTAGTTTATTTGATTACACCATAGATTTTTATATTAATCAACCAACCATCCAGATATATTGTAGAAAGCAACTCTCCTCTTCATAACTGTTCAGTTCTTTTATCATTTATAATCTTCACCTTTCATTTTAACACTTGGATCTTCACTATGCCAAATGCAGCCATGCTTCATCTGGCACTACAAGGCTGTTAACTGAGATAACCTTTGATTTTTATCTTTCTTTTCCATTCCATGGTCTGATTACTGTTTGCATTCTCCTAATCCAAACATCTGCTTACACCATATAACAGAAATAATTCTTGCTATAACGAAAGGCCTTCATCCGAAACTCCACACAAGCCCATGACTTTAATTGAAAGCTTTCTTCTCCTATCAGTGGGGGCCCCAAGATAAAACTTCAGCATATCACAAATGCGACAAATCAAAACCCCAATCTTTGCAATCAGCCTATACAAATCTCAAAAATCAGACCCACTGAAGAAAACAATTGCCTCTTGTTCAAATAGCAGTAGAGGCGCCTTCTGGTCTGTTGAAAGGCTATAAGGTACAACTTCTATGCTTCCCCATTGTAACATCACTGAAAGATAATGCTGACCCTTTCGCAATGATTTTCTCCTCCACCTTTTGTATTGTATGACTGACCAAGAACAATTTACCTTCATTTATATCATGAACAGCCATATGTATACTTCCTCTGATTTTTCACCAGGATATCAGAAAATTCCTCATGAGTTTGAATACCAATAAGTCTCCTGGAACAAATCAAGTAATCCTGAACTTCAGAACCATAAGAATCGTGGATAGTACCAATGAGATATATACTTGGAGCTACTTTGGAGAAGTGTGTATTTTTCCAAATATAGCAGACCACCCTGTATTTATTTTGTGTATAGTTTCTTCATAGTTTAGCTTGTCTAAAATTCAGGTAGCTAAGTATATTTTTTACCTCACTCAGTTTCTACTTATTAGCACTGTTTTTATGCAGGGTTTCAATAATATGCTTTTAATTTAAATAATGTTTACATTGCCGAAATGAAGCCTATTGGCTCTATATTTATATAATTTAATAGGTGCACCTTTTTGACAACTCGTATAACAAAGTATATAAGTTCTTTTCACTATACCCTTGGTATTAATTTGGTCTAGCTACTCACTGATGAGATCTCAATAAAGATCGAAACCGATCTGGGCAGTGACCTCTCACCATAATGTACAACATCATATATCTCCTAGGAGATGGGTTTTACATTATGGGAAATACCAAGAATAGCGATCAGAACTTCTCCACCTTTGCTACGAGTTGCCCTAGTTTGTACTACGTACTTGGACTACGTGCTTTAGCTTACGCTAGTAGTCACCAATACTTTTATAGTTTACTATATTCGGCATGAAACTCTTTGATTCCGATCTTTGAGTTTCTTATTCGGTTTAAAAACAATGTGGGATTTAATATCCCCTTAATTTAAATAATGCTTTTAAGTTTTCCTAATTATATGTAATAATACTATATCACCCGGATATTTTATCATTTACAGATATTCTCATGTTTTCTGGGATGGGCACCTTTACTAGTTTCTCTAAACATTCAGGTAAATAAATACGTTCAGAGTAGATATCCCTGCTGGATACTCTCTCTCAACTGGTATTTCAGTACTGAGATTTTTAACTTTTTTTTTTTTTTTTTTTTTTTTTTAAATTTCAAGTAATTTATTCTGCTTATGGAATCAAATGCTTGCTAAAGTCTATAAAGTGGCAATGAAGACTATCACCCCCCCCCCACACACACACCAGTTGAGGTAAATGTAAGATAGCAATCTACTGTGGATTTCCCTCTCCTAAATGTTGCTCAGATAAGACTAATAATACATCAGGAAGATGCAGGTGAGAGAGAACAAAGTTATGTAGTACCACCTCATTAGCTGAAAAGTTTCAGGATAAAGACACATCCATCACCACACATGATGTGCAAGTGGAGGGAAGCTTAGTGACAAATCAGGCAACAAGTTCCAAAGATAAAAAAAAATCATAAGATGGGAGCGCTAAACAGACACATCTGTGCCAAACATGATCAAATTCACCTTACTGATATCAAGGGCTACTTGAGTAAACTTTTGGGCAACACTCAAATAATTTTCATGCTAACTTATCTATAGATGGAAGTCATTATCAAGGTTTCTTGTGTCTTAGATGAAATTTGAACAGTTTTTCACACTGAAAGGTCTATGTAGCATCATCCTTGGAAATTTGGAACCAAGTTGTAAAACAAAATCAAAGTGGAATAAGAGAGAGAGAGTATAAAATAGTGACATTAAACAAGAGTCAGGTCTGTTTACTAAAATATAACCTACCATAACACTGGAGAAATATCAGCAGCACTAAAATACAAAAAAATCGAATGTGTTACTTATATTGTTTATAAGTAACCCTCTCCTGACCCAGTAATATTCCTGTATTAAGGAATATTAATGGGGTAAGAGAGGAAGTATGTTGGTGCTGATGAATTTCTTCAACTATTTGGAATATTTGTGAAGTCATCAAAATCACCAGGCCAGCAAATTTTCCCTTTGGGAAAAATTTAAAGCAATGTTAAACAAGCAACATATGAAGAATTAGGACAAAAACTAGGAAATGCAGAGCAAAATGGATATCCTAGTATACTGAAAAAATAAAAAGTAGTACTATCAGGGGAAAAAAATATAGCATTTGAAAAAACATTTACGAGATAAGACTAATATAGCCAACTAGAAAAAAAAGTATAAAAACAATCAGAAATTAATGTGAAAAATATTAAGAAAATAAAATTATATTAAAATATGACTCACAAAGCAATGAAACAAACGAAGAATAAAAAATCAATAAAATTAATCTTTAATCTAATCCAATCTAATCTTTTAATCTGAAATCAAAAGAAATACGTGAATACATGAATATGCCAGACATAGAAAAATTAGAAAAAAATAAAATCAGTCATCTCAAAACTGAAAAATAGGAAATCAGACTGATATGGAATTTACAATGAAAAAATTACAATATGGAGATAAAGTGGATACAAATGCAAGAACTTATCTTTGAGAAAAGACAGATCCCTAATCAACAGAAGATGAGCATTACAATACTGACATTTCAAAAGGGAATAAAATCTGAACCCAAAAACTAATGAGGAATAAGTTATTTAAAAATATGCATCAAAGATGAATTAGAATAAATTTAGAATAATTGAACAAATTTATTCCTATATTAAGGAATATTATTTATTTAAAAATAAGCATAAATATTATCACAGAAGAATTAAACTAAATCACAACTAAATTATGATTCCATAAGGAAAGATCTTGAAGATGACCTTCAAATGCTGTGAATTACAACAGGCGTGGACCATTTTTTAACATGGAATTATCAATAGAAAAAACACAAAATGAAAAATGGAAAAATATTAGAAGAGGTAACAGCAAAAAACATAACACAAAGTGAAGTAAAAGAACAATAGAGGGCTAACTGGCAGCTGGAGCATTGGCAAAAATGCTTGCCGAGCATACCAACTAATAAATGGCAAAAGTATGATAAGAAAAATAAGAGTATGATCGTGAGTGTGAACAAAATGAAAAAGCAAGTGTTGTATGGAGATTCTTTAGTAAGAGGTGTGATAGATGAGAGTTTGACAAAATAGTACCAACCTAGTGCAAACATTAAGGATTTAAGCGAGTCTATTAGAGCTCAAAAGCAGAGGGTGAATGAATTGACAGTAGTAGCAGGAACGAATGATTTGAAAGGAGACAAAATGGCTATGAGAGAGGATTTGAAGGAATTACTTGAGGTAGCAAAAGAGAAGAGTGAGAGAGTTAGGATGGCGAGTCTGTTGTCGTGGTATGACAGTGAAGAGTATAGAAGGAGGGCCATAATTCCTAATGACTTTATGCACGGTTTATGCAGGAGTGGTGTGGAATATGTGGACGTGTGGAGTACATTCGATGGGCGAAAGGATTTATATAAGATGGATAATTTGCATTTGAATGGATTTGGCGTACGGAGACTTGAAAAGGTGTTGCTGAATGAAGTGAATGTGCAAATCAGGGAAACTAGAGTTATTAAGGGGTGGGGTGGAGAATAGATATGCAGACTTTAGAGAGCCAGTTGAGTGTATGAATGTGTGTAATATGCCCGAGCAAGTACGAAGGACAACAAATTAGAATGGGATAGTTAGTATAAGGCATCAAGGTAGGGTTGGGGCTAATGGGGGTCTTAAATTCATGTACACTAATACTAGGAGTATTAGGAACAAGAAGGAAGAGTTTTTGGCCATGGTTGGCACTTCCAGACCACTGGTTATTGGTATTAGTGAAACATGGCTGACTGTAGATGATATATCTAGTGGGATTGAATGTGATGGGTATAGTGTGTTCAGGAATGACAGAGAGAATAAAATGGGGAGAGGAGTATTGTTGATGATAGCTGATGAGCTACAGCCAAGGAGAATAGAAGTTGTATTGCAGGATAGAGAAAAGAACACATTTGAGGCCATTTGGTGTGAGATTGAGGCTAGCAGAACAAAATATACAATTGGGTGCTGCTATAGACCAGGTAATGGAATAGATGATGGAGATAGTATGAATAAGCAAATAGAAGAAATGAGTGGAAGGAGGGTAATTATTATGGGAGATTTCAACTATGGAAACATTGATTGGAAGGAAGAGAGGACACGTGGGAGGAAGGAATTGGATTTTATGTGGTTATTAAGGGATAACTATCTGTGACAGCATGTAATGGAAAATACTAGAGGTCAGAGATTGCTTGACCTAGTAATTCCATCTGAGAATTTAATGAGAAAGGTGGGCACATGAATGGTATAAAGCGCAGGCCAGAAGGGTAACGAATATGACCACACTGCCACCAATTGGTGAGAGTGATCATAGGGTCTTGACTTGGGAGGAGGCTAAAGGTGTGGAATTTACAATTAAGACAGGGTACATTTGGAATTATCTGGCTGGTAAGTATGACAAGCTTAAAAGTTTGATTGGTTCAGTGCCATGGCATGTAAAACTGCAAGGGCTGGATGTTGATAGTGCTTGGGAGGTTTAAGAAGTGTTTGCAGGAGGCAATGGCTGACTGTATACCTCGAGTCCAAATAATAAATCAAGTAGGGGTTAAATGGATGAATAACACCATTAAGCTTGAGCTGCAAAAAAAGAAACAACGGTGGAGGGAATTTAATGAGAAAGGTGGGCACATGAATGGTATAAAGCGCAGGCCAGAAGGGTAACGAGTGTGGTAAGAAAAGCAAAAGCAGATCATGAAAGAACATTAGCCATGCAGGCTAAAGAGAATCCCAAACAGTTTTTTCGATATGTTGCAAGTAAAAGAAAAAAATGCATACGGCAGAATGATTTTAAAGAATATTGATAGTAGGGAGGTAACCGAATCAGTTAATATAGTGGAATTACTGAGTGAGCACTTTGCTAGAGTATATCATCCAGGTGGTGACATTGCAGGAATCAAAGAACCAACAGCTTATATGGGAATTGTGGTGAATGAAGTGGAAGTGAATAAGCTATTACAAAACCTCGATGTCAATACATCTGTGGGATTGGATGGTGTTGGATCTTGAATGAGGACTCTTTCAACAAAAGAATCATTCATTCAAGATTTAACAAGAAAAACAATTCTGAGCTAAAATACTTGTACTATTAGTTAAGAAAGCAAAATATAAAAGAAAACATGTTAGAATTATCTTAGAACGAAGTAAAATAGAAGAGAAAATTGTATGTCTAAATAGAATTATATTGTTTAAAATTATTGATGTCAAATATAAATTCTATGTAAGAATGTATGTCTAAGTGCAAACAAAGGTCCAAAGGTTGCTAGCTAGCTGCCCACGATGACATAACGCCCAAAGAGAAAGCATTCGTGGAAGGCTAATGGAACTTGCGTTCTATGAAAAGAGTGCTCATTGAGGAGAGGTATGACGCCACTTTGTAAGAACAAATAGAAAGGGCCGTGAATAAGATTCGAATGTGGAAAGAGGGCACTGTGACAGAGGATAAATACGAGTTCGTGCATGTTTGAACACCCCCTTTTTTCCTGTTCCGGTTTTTTCTCGTGTGGACCAGCAGTGCTGACCAATCGACGGCGCCGGATGGCAATCTCCTTCCCGGTTGCTAACTGAAGGAGTAGGGCATGCTATACGTGAGATAATGGCAGTTCTCCAAATTGGGCCATCAGTAAAGCTTTTGCCGATGTTGAGACAGCAAAGGATTCCTTTTGATGGAGGTCGAGCTAGCCACAGTAATTCATGAGATGAGCGAGTGTCCAGCAAAAAAAAAAGTGGCCATTTCGTAACAAACGTGACCTCCACGTGGCGGCAATCTACTGTAGCAGAAAGATATCCTCTCACAAAGGATGGACGAAAGAACCACGACATCTTCACGTCAAGGTGGTAAAGTACTGAAACTTTTTTACCTATGTAATAATTAACTTTAGAGGAAAGAAGGAACAAGATTCTGACTAGGAAGAAAAGAACTTTAAAGTAACTTTGTGCTCAGTGATTTAGTGACTGTGTTGGACTGGTGGTCTGAGAGCTTAAGATTTGCGCAGTTCCTAATTTAATGTAAAGGGGTCAAAATGACAGAAAGTTTAGTTTAGAAATTGATCTTATATTTTGTGCTATGTGTGAACCTAATTCACCCATGGAATGTGAATAGTATATTTATCAGTTGAATATATCTTCTTTGCTTAACTAGTGCTTTAGTAATGATTTCAATGATTTGCCTTTGACATGTTAGACTTAATTGTATTCTCTTTAGCCATTTAATAAATATGTTTTTCTAGGTAAGCCTGAGTTTTATCTGAGCATGAGACTGATTTTACCACTCACAAATTTACGGACCTATGCATAAGGAGAATATAAGGGGAGTTAAGAGTATTTTGGCCATCACTGTATGCTAAGATTACTTTAAGCTACTTAATTTAACAAAGTTAGGTAACACTTGACCTCCAGGAAAGTTTCTTTGGATAAGAATTTTCTGTCCTAAAACTCTGACTGGCACAGCTAAAACAAACAAATATCGTCAGAGCTTGAAAAGGGAAACGGATCCCAGAGAGATTGTTTAGAGATTTATTCTTAGTTGGTACAGGAGAAATAATAATAGTAAATTTATAGAAAAACAACAACGTAACAATGGTATACCAGCTCGTGTTGTACGTGAAGCAGCTAAAGAATTGTCAGTGCCCTTGACCATTTTGTTTAATTTGAATCTCGGGTCTGGGTTAGTCCCAAGGGGGTGGAAAGAGGGGAAAATAGTTCCACTGCATAAAGGAGGTTCTAAGACAGCTGTTGTAAATTACCGACCAATCAGCATATATTTGTCAAGGTCTTGGAGAAAATAGTCAAGAGAAAAATACAGGAATGGATAGATGAAAATGGGATACCGTATGGGGAACAGCATGGTTTTGTGAAGGATAGATCATGCCTCAGTAACTTGCTCACGTTCTATAACACAGTGACGGCTGAACTGGATAAGGGTAATGGGTTTACAGTGATTCTACTGGACCTTGCTAAAGCCTTTGATAGGATACCACATGGAATTCTAATCAGTAAAATGCATCATATGGGGATGGATATAGAGTTGGTGAGATGGATAGGAAGGTGGTTGATGGAGAGATATCAGAGAGTGGTTTATTCAGGAGTATAGTCCAAAAGACGGCCAGTGACTAGTGGTGTACTGCAGGGTTCTGTTCTTGGACCACTACTGTTCAATTTGTTCATTAACGATATAGGAAAGGATCTGAGAAGAACTGTTCATTTATTTGCTGATAATGCAAAGTTGGGTAGAGCAATAGTGAGTGCACAGGATGTCAAAATTTTACAGGATGATTTGGAGGACTGGGCTAAGGAGAATGGATGTCATTGGTGACAAACATTGGTGGAACTGTACTCCAGGAGACTGATGAGACCAGGGATTTGGGAGTGTTGGTGGATAGGGAAGGGAGTTGAAGTTCAGGGGGCACATTGCAAAAGTGGCTAAATCAGCTCATCAAATCACTTGGTTGCTGAAAAATACTTTAACAAGGCAGAGACAAACAGGTTATTGTTCCTCTGTATCAAGCCTTGATAAGACCCCATCTAGACTACTGTGCCCAGATATGGGCACCAGGGTTTCTTATGAGTGGAGAGGATCCACAGATAAGTGATCAAGATGATAGCAGATCTATGGAATGAACCTTATGAGAACAGGTTGAAGAGTTGTGAGTTGCAGAAATTGGTTGGTAGGCAGAAAAGGGATGATATGATTGAGACATTCAAATTACTGAAGAGTTTCTATAAGATTAATTCAGAAGATATTTTTGAGAATAGAACTGGTGGTGGGAGGACTAGGGGCCATACATGGAAGCTGGGCAAGAGTTAGGTTTTTTACTTGGAGAGTGGTGAATGAGTGGAATAAGCTGCCAGAGTCTGTTGTGGGTGCCATGACAGTAAATGAGTTCAAGGCGAAGTATAATAGATACTGTGTGAATGTTGAATGTTGTTCTTGACATGATGTTAGGGCCACCCTCGATGAGTCTATGGACGCCTTGGAGTTGCCCATAATAATAATAATAATAATAAAAATTTTAAATTCAACAAAATAAAGATTTTATAAAAAAATAAGTAAGAATTCATAAACCAGTAGTCTGACCAATATTAAATATGTAAAACAAGAATACAAACATCAAAAACAAAGATACGTGCAACATATGAAATGAAAGCATTAAAAAAAAAACAGCTAATAAAACTAAATCAAACTAAATTTAAATAAATCAAAATTTATTAAAAGAATAAATAACGATGATCTGTGAAGAATGTCTATTACAATCGATAATGGGTGGTCAATATTAACAAAATGAACCCCAAAGAATAGTTAAATTACTAAGAAACTGGAAACCCAATATACAAAAAAATTAACTTCAGGGAAAAAAAAAAAATTAATGATGTATTGTATGAGCAAAAAAAGAAGAGATATCACTATTTAATGTATCAAAATTGGTTCAATATCATCAATTGTAACTTACAAAGAGTCATGAATATGATATTTTTGTTATATAATCTACATTTATAAAAGAAACTGCAAGTTTAAAACAACATTAATGAAAATTTACAACTGTCAAATTCTTCTAATAAAGTTACAACAGGCATACAAAATGTGCTAAAATGTCTCTGTAATGAAGTCAAAAGATAAAATCCTGTGAAACTCAAAGAAATTATATTTATGTGATTCCATCCACGAAAGGCTGGTTGCCTATAGTACATTAGTATCATGGGTGAAGTAAAAGACAATCCAGAAATTCTGTCCTAGAGACCAAACACAGAAACCTTTCAAGTCACATTTCAGGTCTCCAACAACCAGGGTATTAGCCTTATAATAAAATTAAAGGAAATATCATTTCCTACCTTTCAAATCTACAGCCTATTAGTCAGAGAGTAGCTACACTGGCCACTCAGCCAACAGAGCCAGAAATTATATCGAAGATAAATTAAGATTTATCCATTATAAAAGAATATGTTTCATTTCTTAAATACTGCAAGCATAACCTTTCATTGTGCTTAAATGGAGTGATCTGAAAAGGCATGGGTAGTATGTTGATATGGGCAATACTTTGGAAACAGTAAATAGTTGTGTAACAAAGTTTATCATCCAATCCCTAATATGTATTTGTAGGAGGGAAAGATGTTATGATAGTACTACATGAAAAGGTTACATCATTAGTAACTTCATACTGACAATTTTTCTGTTATCTGCTAGAAATGCAATATTGTCAGATCTTATATTTTGCTCGTCTAAGGCATTTCTTACTGCATCAATCTGTCTAGATATTGATCATCCTCTTCATCTTTTTCCTCTCAGATGACCTTTCCTTTTCAATGTTTAAGTAACCATAACACCTAAAATTAGCTCTACTCACACATTCCTGAATGCTAACAATGTCAAGTTATTTCCTAATATCCTCATTTTAATATGATTCTGCCATTGATGCCATCTATTCACTTCTCTAACCTTTCTCTCATATGTAATTTGAACACTCATATCTGTGATCTCCAGTCTTTGATGAAATCAGACTCTGGTCACATGGGTTTGAACAATGTCTTGTATATGACTAGTGTTTTGACTCATTTCTCTCTTACAGTAGTCTCCCCTTATCTCGGGGGGGGGGGGGGGGGATACATTCCAAGATCCCCAGTGGATACCTGAAACCATGGATAGTAACGAATCCTATATATACATACCCATGATAAAGTTTAATTTATAAATTAGGCACAATAAGAGATTAACAGCAATAACTAATAATATAAGGGGGACCGGAAAGTAATCAATTATTTTTAATAGGTCATTTTTAGCCAATTGTTTTTTTTCTTAAATAACACAAATTATTAAATTTGATTTTTATTTAAATATTAGCATTACTTTTCTATTTAAAAAAATCAGTATTTTTAATATGGCAGAACTACCAACCAGTTGTCATCAGCTCAGTCCTCTCCAAAATAGTGAAGAAAGTCATCAATAGCCAACTTTAAAGTTGAAGAGCACCATTTACATCATTGTATGCTGTTTTTGTTTCACCAAGGAAAGAATGCTATCGAGGCTACCAAAATCATTTGCTCAACTTATGGAGATATACCGAAGGTTAACAAATGTCAGCGATGGTTTAGGAGATTTGCAGAAAAAAATTTTGATCTCTCTGATCGTCCTCGATCTGGAAAAACTCTTACTCTAGATGATGATGCTCTTAAGACTCTCGTCGAATCAGATCCAAAACAAACCATATAAGAATTAGCAGAGAAACTTAATTCATCATGGTCAACTGTCCAAGAGCACTCACATAAGAGTGGCAAGGTTCTTAAACAGGGTGCATGGGTACCGCATGAACTGTCAGAAAACAATAAAGCACAGAGACGGGTGATTTGCAATTCATTGTTGACCAGACAACAAAATGACTCCTTTTTGGAATGAGTCGTAACTGGTGACGAAAAATGGGTGCTGTATATGAATAATAAATGCCAAAAACAGTGGCTTTCTCCAAATCAAACTCCAATTCCAACACCTAAAGATGGACTTCATCCACAAAAGGTTCTGTTGTGTTTTGGTGGGATATTCATGGAATTATTCATTACGAACTCATGGAACAAGGTAAGACTATCACAGCAGCCTTCTATACCGTGAACAATTAGACTGACTACATCAAGCATTGTTAATCAAACGTCCTGTGCTTGTCAATCAAAAAGGGGTAATTTTGCAGCAAGATAATGCAAAACCACATTCTGCAAGAATGACTCAAGAAAAAATTTGGCAGTTAGGATGAGAACTTCTACAACATCCTCCATATTCACAGGATATTGCCCCTAGTGACTATCACTTATTCAGGTCCTTAGAACACAGCATAAGAAATAAAACCTTCCGTTCTCAAGATGATGTCCAAAGGAGTTTGATATCATTTTTTGCCTATAAAGAAAAAACTTTTTTCAAAAAAGGAATTCTAAACTTAGATCGTTAGAATAAGGTTATAATTAACGATGGCGATTATAGAATTGAATAATGTTAATTTGTTCTTTAATAAAATTTATATTAAAAATGTAGTTCAAAAAAGTGATTACTTTCCGGTCCCCTTATAAAATAGAACAATTATAAAATATACTACAATAAAAGTTATGTGAATGGAATCATAGCAACCTCAGCATATGATTTTTTTTCTTTCCTTATGAAGTAAAGAACTTGCACCTTTTCACTTAAAGGAAGCACTTTATAGCTTCTCTTTGGCACATCCAAATTGCTAGCATCACTACTCTTGTGCTTTGGGGCCATTATTAAGTAAAGTAAGGGCTACTTGAACACAAGCACTGCAATATACTATGACAGTAGATCTGATAATTGCAGAAAAGTGTGAAGTTATGCATTTTGGGATACAAAGATTACAAGCTGTGTACCACACTGAGGGAACTGTACTCCAGAAAATTGATAAAGCCAATGATCTGGGAGAAGTAGTGGATAGCTGAAGTTTAGAGGATATGTTGCTAAAGTCACCAGGGTAGCTCACAGGATTACTTGGTTATTGAAGAACATACTAACCAGCAGAGATCAGGGAGTTATCATTCCTCTTTATAAAGCCTTGATACAACCACATCTGGATTACTGTGCTTAGGTCTGATCACCTGGGTTTCTGGGGAATGAGAAAGTGGTGGAGAAGATCCAGGTGAGTCACCAAGATGTTGAGTGGTTTATAGAATGCTCCCTATGAGAATAGCTGGGGTGTGTAGATTACCAAAGGTGGTTAATAGCGCAAGAAAAGAGAGGGGGAGAGATATGATAGAAACATTTAAGTTGCTCAAAGGATTTTATAGGATTGATGAAGGGGAAATGTTTCAGAACTTTTAGTGCCTCCGTAGCGCAATTGGAAGAATGACGGTACGTTGCGCCCTTCAATTGAAAAAGGCCTAAGTTCGAGTCTCGTCATGATGGGAGGAATTTTTATATGGACTTTTTCAATTGAAGGTGAGTTAGCCGATCTCATACGAAGGTAGCAGGGTTTTTGATCCCGCACACAGACAAATTGGCCCTTCAGAACACAGTTAGGTTACTTACAATTTACAGACAAAAAATACTAGCTGTGGCTGGCAGTAGATGGCGCTGATGTAGATGATTGGTAGTAGAAGTATGGTGTAGTGGTGGAGACGAAGAGTTGTACAATAGGTGTCCTCCCGTGATGAGTCTTCGGACTTCTTGGAGATGTCATGAATAATAATAATAATAATAATAAAAAACTTAGCTAGCGTGGGCAGAAGAAGAGGTCATCCCTGGAAGTTAAGTAAGGGATGTGATTAACAAGGGTGTGAGGACTAGATTTTTCAGTTGGAGATTGGTGAATGATTCGCAAGGAGAAGAATGATAGATATTGTGTTGATAGTTTAGGTTACCCACAATGAGTCTTGGGACTCAAGGAGGTGCCTGTGCAATAATAATAACCAAGATGGTTACTAAGTGACTAATAGGCATATACAGTACAGCATGGATATGCTGGACAAAGGGATGATTCACATCCTGGGCTGGATGGAGTGAGTTTTCATCATACTACTCAGAATGGCACACAATTCAAAACTTATGGATTGTTTATTTCTGGAATTTTCCATTTAATATTCTCGGAATGGTGTTAACTGCAGGTAACTTAAATCGCAGAAAGCAAACTAGCAGATAAGGGAGGATTACTGCATTTCATATAAGCTTATTCAGACGACTTCTTACCATGCCAACTTTGCTCATCGTGTTGTTTATTTCCAAAGTTAATATTTGCCATCTTCATTAAAATACTGTGCCTAAACAGCCAAGTTTATATATTCTATAGGTTCTCTATTCAGAATAAGTTGAAATTTTCAATGTTCCTACCAAATTATTACTCGATTCAGTTAGGGAATCTGCAGACTTGTCATATTTTTCATATTTCATAATTAATAAAGATAAATAAGTGTATATAATCTATCTTGTTTCACAACTGATTTAATATCATCTTTCTGTACCTCTTTCAATTGGAACTCCTGACTTAAACTCAAATATATTACTCGATATAAATGGAACATTTACACCATATAATTATAGTATTCTGAATAATTTTCCTCTTGGCACCTCATCATATGCCTTTTGCAGATCTGAAAAAGTTATATACAATTTCCTTATATTCCCATGATTTCTCAGCTATTTGTCTTAATAGTAAAAATCTCATCCTGACAACCTTTTTTATGGCCTGAACCCACCTTGTTCTCCAAGTTTGACTTCCACAATTTTTTCAAGCTTTTCTTGTCATAGTATGCTGCATGAATCTTACAAGGAACACACAATAGGAAAACTCGTCTGCAATTCTCACATTCATTATTATTTTCTTTTTCACAAATGTGTGCTGTGAGAGCTCTGCTCCAAATATATGAAATTCAACCCTTTGAATTCATCTCTGGTGAAATACCATCTACTCCAGCTGCCTTTCCACATTGTTGGTTTCTGATAGCTTTTTCTGTAAAAGAAGAACTATCCTTGACTGATACGATGGTGGTCTGAAAAGTTCTCGGCATCAACTACAGACGGCAACACTATTGGCAAGATTTTTTTTTTTCTTTTCTAAGTTGGTACATCTGTCATAACCATCCATGTAAAACTGCAAGTCATTCTATCAAGTAGTTTGTTTTATACAGCTGTCTGAAGCAGAAGTATTTTCTGTATCCCTTTTAATGGATAAAATTGAGTATTGTGTGGTTATAAAATTCTTTGTAAAAGAAGGTTTAATGCCAAAAGAAATTCATTCGAAGTTCAAAACGTTTATGGGCAATCTTCTCCTTCATTTTCGACAATTAAGAAATGGGCTGCTGAGTTTAAACATGGCCATACCAGCCTTGAAGATGATCAATGTGAAGGACGTCCAAAAAGTGTAACACTAGAAATCATTAATCAAATGCACGATATGGTATTGGATGACTGGCAAGTCAAAGTAGGCGATGCTGAGACTATAGGCATTTCAAAAGAAAGTGTAGGATATATTTTGCATGAAGATTGCAAATGAAAAAGCTTTGCGCAAGATGGGAGCCATGTTTGCTCACAGCAGATCAAAAACGCCCTCACATGAAAATCTCCGAGCAGCATTTGGAGCATTTTAACAAGAATAAAACGGATTTTGTGCATCGATTTATTACTATGGATGAGACTTGGATTCACCATTACACACCAGAATCCAAACAGCAGTCAAAACAGTGGACAGAAGCCAGTTGTTCAGTGCCAAAGAAGACGAAGTCAGTTCCATCAGCAGGAAAGGTCATGGCATCTGTGTTTTGGGATGCTCAAGGCATTTTGTTTATTAATTATCTTGAACAGCGTAAAACAATAACCAGGGAATATTATTCTGATATTTTAACCCAGCCACTGGGGAGGGCAAGTTAGCCCATCTCAGTACTTGTCCCAAGCCCAGATAAATTGGGAGGGTTGGTGTCAGGAAGGGCATCAGGCTGTAAAAAACATGCCGAAACCAGGGGTAAAATGTCGAATAACAGAGAAAGGACAGCGGCTAGGGCGTCTCCCATAAGCGACACACAGTTCTGTCAAACAAGGACTGTGAGAAGTGGGCTTAGGCTACCAAACCAAGGACTGGTTCGGCTAAAGAAGCGAGTCCAACAGAAAGAGAGTGTGTAAAATAAGAATCAGGTTGCTGAATGTGGGTACAATGAATGAGTAAAAAAGGGAGATAGTAGATATGATGAGAAGAAGGAAGCTGAAGATCTCGTGTGTGCAGGAGACAAGGTGGAAGGGCAATAAAGCAAAGGAGCTGGTGGAAGGATATAAACTGTTTTACAGCGGGATGAATGAGAATGGAAGAAATGGAGTTGTAATCATCATCGATAAGGAGCTGAAGGGTGGAGTTTGCGAGGTGTGCCAGAAGAATGATAGGATTATGAGTGTTAAACTTGAGATTGGAGGAAGCGTGGCTGTAATAGTGTGTGGATATGCTCCACAAGTAGGTTGTGATGAGGAGGAGAAAGAGGCATTCTGGAGAGAACTAGACCCAGGTAGTAATGGGAATCCCTGATGGTGAGAGAGTGATCGTCGGAGCAGACCTGAATGGGCATGTAGGAAGGCGACGAAGTGGTGAAGAAAGGGTGCACTGGGGTTAGAGTAGTGGTGAAAGAAATGAAGAACGTAAAAGAATCATAGAGCATGCTGTGGCCTTCGACCTGGCTATAGCTAACATGTGGTTTAAGAAGAGAGTTGGACACCTGATAAATTATAAGAGCAGGGATGAATCAGATTGACTATATTATGTGCAGAAGGAAACATCTGAAGGAGATGAAAAACTGTAAAGTGATTAACAGAGAAAGTGTAGCAGCATAGCACAGGTTGGTTGTGGTAGACTGTGATATAAAAGGGGAAAAGAAGAATAGACGGAAGTGACGGAAAGATAGGAAAATAAAGTGGTGGAAATTGGAAAAGGAAGGTCCAAGGAATTAGTTTAAAGAAAAGGTATAGGAAGGAATGAAGTTACCAGAGGATGTGGAAGAATGGTGGGACGTAAATAGTCAGAATATTAGAAAAATTGGAGAAGGGGTGCTCCGTGTAACATCAGGAAAGGGGCCGCCAAGGATAAGGAGGCATGGTGGTGGAATGAGGAAGTGAAGTTGGAGATCATGGAAAAGAAAGAGGCAAAGAAAAAAATGGGACATGACTGGAACCAGAGTCAACAAGGAAGCGTATAGATTAGCAAAGAAAATTGCAAAGAGAGCTGTGGCAAGGGCAGTTGAAGAGGTTTATGAAGTACTGGAGATAAATGGTGGTGAAGCTAAGTTGTTGAGAATAGCGAAAGCTAGAGATAAGGCCTCGAAATACATAACATCAGTTAAGCAGATAAAGGATGCCACAGGAGTAGTACTACAAGAGGAGGACAAAATCAGAGGAAGATGGGAAGAATATTTTCATAATCTACTAAATGAGGAGAATCCAAGAGAGAGGTGTGAGGATGGAGAGGCAAACGAAGAATTGCTACAGGACATAAGCAGAGAGGATGTGTATTGGGCACTGAGAAAAACAAAGAATGGAAAGGCTGTGGGGGAGAACCAGATAGCTGGAGAAGTGTGGAGAAGCTTGGGCAGCGAGATCGTAGACATGTTATGGGATCTGATGAGGAAAATGCACAGACTACATTTAAGTTGTCAGTCAGCAGCTATAATTGCAGGAAATACGTGAGGATCAGGAAAAGATACCAGAGGAAAGGAGGAAAAGCATTCTCATCCCAATCTACAAGGGAAAAGGAGATGTTCAAGATTGTGGCAACTATAGCTGATGATCAAGCTGATGTCACGCACGTTGAAGATATGGGAAAGAGTAATTGAAGCAAGGATACGGCGGGAAACAAAAATTGGCGAGAAGCAGTTTGGATTTATGCCAGGAAGAGGGACAATGGATGCAATATTTGCGCTAAGGCGATTGATGGAGAAATATAGGGAGATGCAGGCAGAGCTCCATATGGTGTTTATAGACCTGGAAAAGGCATACGACAGAGTGGCCAGACAGGAGGTATGGAGGTGTATGAGGAAGAAGGGGGTGTCGGAAAAGTACGTGAGGTTGGTGAAGGAGATGTATGAGGGAGCGAAAACTCAGGTCAGGTCTAGTGTCAGCATGACAGAGGGGGTTCCCCATTGTCATAGGGCTCCATCATGGATCAACTCTGAGCCCCTACCTCTTTGATCTGGTCATGGATGTACTGGTGGAGGACGTCAAGAAGGAGGCGCCAGGGAGCATAATGTTTGCCGATGATATTGTTCTCTGAGAATCATCCCGAGAGAAGCTTTAAAAGACCTTGGAAGAGTGGAGAAAGGTATTGGAGGAGAAAGGCATGAAAATTAACTGGGTAAAGACCGAATATATGTCAACGGGGAGTGACGAGGATATGATCATATGACTCCAGGGCGAAAGGTTAACTTCAGGAAAGAAATTCATGTACCTTGGGTCAGTCGTCGAGAGGAATGGTGACCTGGATGAGGAAATACAGCACCAAATAACATGCAGCTGGATGAACTGCAGGAAGATGAGCGGGGTCTTGTGCGACAAGAGAGTGAGTTGAAAGATGAAAGGAAAGCTGTATAAGATGGTGGTGAGGCCGGCGATGCTCCATGGTGCGGAGATGTGGCCTATAATAAAGGCACAGGAGAGGAAGATGGAGGTGGCGAAGATGCGGATGTTGAGATGGATGAGTGATGTGACAAAGAAGTACAGGATAAGGAATGACTACATCAGAGGGACAATCAAGGTGGGACCGATCGGTAAGAAGGTACAAGAAAGCAGGCTGAAGTGGTTCGTCATGTAGAGAGAAGGAGTCAGGAGTATGTTGGTAAATGAGTGGAGCGTATGGAGGTGGAGGGAAGGAGGAAAAGAGGCAGGCCCAAACTCAGATGGAGGGATAAGGTGGCAGAGGATCTTAGAGAGAAGGGATGGAGTCGGACAGATGCCCTGGACCAGAGAATCTGGAAGAAGAAGATTAAAGATGGGAACGCCAACCCCGTTTAACACGGGATAAGGCATAGCGAAAGAAGAAGAATTATTCTGATATTTTAACCAGACTAGACAAAAAAAATTCACGAGAAAAGACCCAGTTTGCATTAGAAAAAAATCATCTTCCATCAGAACAATGCACCTGCCCACAAAGTTGTTTTGGCAATGGGAAAATTAAGGGATCTGTCCTATGAATTGTTGGAACATCCACCCTATTCCCCAGATTTGGCTCCATCTGACTTCTATTTCTTTCCAAAACTAAAACTCTTCCTTGCTGGTCAGTGTTTTTCTTTGAATCAAGAGGTGATTGCAGCTGTAGAGGGATATTTTGCAGATCTTACTGAGAACCACTACAGGGATGGGATAATGGTGCTGGAGCATTGCTGGAATAAATGTATTAGTCTTAAGGAAGATCATGTTGAAAAATAAAAATAATTTTGAAATTATAAATTAGTTTTTTCATTGTTAGTCCGAGAACTTTTCAGACCATCCTCATATATGAGAAAAGGGTAGATACTGATTAATAAATCATCTCTGTTGAATAATGTTCTTAGTTTTGTTTACGTAAGTGCGTTTTTTATATGGGAGGAGAAGGAATGACTTAATGATTCCTTAAGTATCAACACTAGGTCATGGCTAGGTGACTTAAAAAAAAAAGTGAGGCTAGCAAAATAACAGTGGACCAAATCAGTAATGCTGTTTGAATTGTAACATAATTTGCTTCTCTTGTGTAGATATACAGGGTGTCCCAAAATTCACGCAAGAAGTAATTTTGATAGAAAACACAGGTTTTTAATTAAAAATTGTAATTTCTTATTGATTCATAAAGCATACAGTATAGGGTTATGCATGGAATAGCATATCGGATAAATGGCCTCCACGGCTTTGCTGGCACATACGCACTCTTTTGTCGAAATTTTCCATGACCGTTTTGCATAAATGTGGCTGAATTTCGTTGATACAGTGCTCAATTTCCTCCTTCAAGGCGTGGGTGGTCGTGGGCTTGTTGGCATAAACCTTAGACTTCAAAAAACCCTAAAGAAAAAAGTCCAACAGTGTTGTCACATGATCTCGGCGGCCAATTCTGATCACCAAAACGGGAAATTACACGACCAGGAAATGACTCGTGCAGTAATTGAATTGTTTCTCGGGCTGTATGGCATGTGGCACCGTCTTGTTGAAACCACATGTCGTTTCCATCCATATCTTGCAATTTAGGCACAAAAAACTGGATTATCATGTCGCGATAGCGAGCACCATTAACAGTTATTGCCTTACCAGCCACATTTTCGAAGAAGAATGGACCGATGATGCCTCCAGCCCAAAATCTGCACCAAACAGTGACACGTTGTGGATGCATTTGTTTCTCAACAATCACTCGTGAATTTTCTGAACCCCAAATGCAACAATTTTGTCGATTAACGAAGCCATCAAGATGAAAATGAGCCTCATTGCTGAAGATGATTTTGTTCGAAAAATAAGCATTCACTTGTTGTTGTTCCATAATCCATTCAACGAACTCTCTTCGCTGTGTGTGGTCAGTAGGCTTCAGTTCTTGAGTCAATTGAACTTTGTAAGCATAAAGATGCAAATCTTTCATGAGAATACGCTGTAGAGAGTTTCTCGAAATGCCTAATTCAAGACCACGGTGCCGAATTGATGTTCCTGGACTCTCAGCAACACTCTCACGAACTGCTTCGATGCTTTCTGTTGAACAACTTGTTGAAGGACGGCCAGAGTGTAAGATCACTAATTGATCCAGTTTCCTTGAATTTTTTAATTAATCTTTTCACAGTTGAAGCTAAATCACTGTTCTGACCATACTGTGTACGAAAATTGCGAACTGTAGCTGCCAACCTTCATTATTTTTAAAATATTGCTCAACAATGAAAATGCGTTGTTCTTTCATGTAACGCTCCATTTTTAATAACCCTGAACTGTCAGCTGTCACGCTGTCTTTTTTTTCTCGTTGGCAACACTTTACCGCACAAATGGTTCTAAATTTAAATCTTGCGTGAATTTTGGGACACCCTGTGTGTGTACACACACACACACACACCGGTATATATGAAGGTAAAAATACCACTGTCTCTGTAATTTCATCATAATGAATGCTCGTCATTGTGTAACACTGAAAGAAAAAACTTTTTTTTTGAACTTCATTTCTCTAATTAAAAAAAAAGTATTTATTTCAAAAATTTAAAACATCAGTCATTTTTCAGAACACATTTTCTGTTTTTAACACTAATCAATACTTTACTACTGAAAATTTTATTTTATTATTTATTATTATTAATAAAACATTTTATTATCAAAGACCAAAATATACTGAAGAGTAATTTTGCATTTTTATATATTTCACATAATTTCATGCTTCAGATGAAGAGCAAAGGCTACCAGCCAAGATGACTGGATTATTGAAGTTGCCAGATATCTGCAAAGTGCAGCAAAAGCAATGAGACCGCATTAAATTAAGAACAAGGATGTACAGCAAAATATGCTCATTAACATTCCTTCCTTCAAAATAGTCCTGAGAGTTGGAAAATTTCTTTGTTGCGATGGTATTCAGTTCTGCTATCATGTTCTTTTGAACATCACAACTGTATCCAGCCTTTCAAGTTTAATTTCAATTTATAAATTAGAAAAGAGTTTGACAGAGCCAGGGCAAGCAAGTGGGAAGAGAGGGGGCAGGATTGCAGCCTTTTAAGAAGAGTGTTCTGTCTTAAAAGGTCGAGGTTGTTTGTGTCTTAATTCCATATTAAGAAAATGTTACACAACTGTACCTCTTAGAATTTCACTGAAAAGCAAACTATGCCATTTCCAGCTGAAAATCCAAATCCATCTTAAATATTAAAGTTAAGTTAGAAATATTAAATTTCTAACTTAACTATGCCATTCAATCTCCAATGAAAATACGACTATTGTCCAAAAATAAAAAAGAAGCTAAAAACAAACAATGCAACTGTATGCTTTGTTATTGTTGCTTTAAACGAGCTGTACACCTCATAAGCAACCATATAGAAATATGTGAATTATTGACACAAGCTAAAATAAAAGTAAACCAGAATCTTAGTCATAAACCAAACCTTAGCATGTCATTTTTTTGTTCCTGATTCTAAAAGCTAGAATCTACTTTGCTTTTATCATATAGTAATCAAATGTTTATCTGAACATGCTGGGAAGATAATTTACCTTTCTGATAGTTGAAGTACAATTATGTGGTGCTGTACAAGAAGTTAGTTGACATGCAAGGGTTGATTAATTGAATGGTCATTGTTTGAAGGCAAGATAAATGGTAATTACTGTATTTTGAGAAAATAAGTTGTAGCAAGTTTTGAAGACAATATCAATAATGTAATTTTTCAGATTAATCATTAACTTAAAAACCAAACATATGATATGAACAATAATGACTTGCTGGATAATATCAAGTGAAATTGCCATAAGGGTCTTCTAAAATGAAGGCCTTCTTCTGTTTTCCAAGTGAGCTGATGATTTAAGAAAAGGAAGCGGTTATGTCAAAAACAGCATGGCGTAAGTTGTATGAGAATGAAAACTTTGTTTTGATCTGTGCACTCATTTGCCTAGACTTAGCAATAGAGCATAGGTTTTTTATTTTATTATTTATTTGTATTTTTTTTAAAATTTAACACGATTAAGTAACAGGCTCAAAACCTTTTTAGAATGCAAGACAACTGTAAAAGATAAATAATATACACAATAAGTTATAATTACTAGAGAATCTAAAAATTTAAATTACAGTGGAAAACCAGTTATCTATTCTAAATGATAAGAAGGCTCTTATGTGATCCCTATAAAATTTATTTTAAGATAAAAAGAGATGGTACCTTTAAGTGCACATCAACAAACAAGTATCTCAGTGTTTTATACTGACAAAAAGAATACCAAATTTCTGAAATGTTAGAGAATATCAATTTATGGATGAGTAGATGGCCACAGCCTCTGATAATTTTAAAATCCATGGATGAGCAACAAAATGGTCAATGCAGAGACAGATAATCTGGCTTCCACTGTACATATAAAAAAAAAATAAATTACTGGTGACAATGCTCACTTGTTAACATATGGTTCAAGCAAAGGAGACCCAGGTAATACCCGCTTTTGGGGAGGACCCTGAAGGAAGCCTAAAAATATTTAGGAAAGAGCTAAATGAAATCAACAGATCATGTTCTGAAGCCAAAATTATTGCCATTTACTGCATTAGATAATTTATTATAATGGTCGGGACAATATTTCATACTTAAAAAGTTATACCATCTGGAAAAAAAAAAAAAAAAAAAAAACTTTCAAAAAAATTGCAACTTAGTAAACTTTTTGTATACATCTTTAATGCTACAGGTGAATAGAATAGTTTGAAGAATGCTTAATACAATTAGAATATAAAAATTCTTAAGTGATAAGAATTTTGCTATTTCTTATCACTTATCAGTTTTGATTAATAAAAAGAGGATTTTAATAAACAGATGAATTCTTTTAAGGAAAGATTTGATATTCATATAAAAGTTATGATTAAATAAGTCCAAGAATTCTCAGTTCACAAAATGCTAAATTAACACAGAGGTCTTTTTTTTCTTTGACTTTTTTTTTTTTTTTGAAGTTTAAGAGATGATATATATATATTTAATGATGAATATCATTTCAGTGGAAATGATTCACACATATTTATTAACAGATTTAATCAAACAGCAGCATAATGATGGTATATAGAATATACCTTATACCAATTAAGATAGGATTATGTCATGATATAAAAAAACTCAGGTTACAAATTTCTATTATATATTTTTTGAATTTCATTCATTCCAAGAATACATACAGACTCCTGTGGAAATGAAATTCTTAGTAAATGTAACGTCTGATGCTCTCCTTTTGTAACTATTCAATTCTAGTAAATTTCTTGATCACTCGTGGCTGGTTGTTTGGATAAAAAATTAATCTGACTTCTGGCTTACATATCTACCATCTGTAGTAAAACTTATGTAGAAAAACTTGCCCATTACACAAATCCTGACAAGTTTTTTCTACCATGCTTTCCATGCTGTGGTATATTCGTTGTGCCTTTGTCGAGGTAAATTTTCTGTTTAGTTTGATGCTATTCAGAATGATATTGCTGTCAATATCATTCATTAATGATTAAATATAAGTATGGTGTAGCTGGCCTTTCTGATCATGCCCTGAACACTACGTAAAATTGATCGCACACAAAAACATAGTATGAACACAAATTTAAGGAAGCCTGTGAGATGCTTATCAACCACCCCAATCTGAACAGTAATGTTGGTCTAAAAATCCGAAGCATATGGAATGCACATATTCTACCCACAAACCTTTCTCCTGCAGAGTTAATTAACTATAAACAGTACTGTAGATAATCCAGAATCCTAAATCTAATATAAGAATTGTCATGTTAAAAATAGGACATCATTGTTACTGTAGGAAAACTATCCATATGAAAGAAGGTTTCTCTAATTTTATCTTAAATATAATTTAGCTTTGATGTAGTTTCTAAATAATTAATTTTTAATTTTATCTGTATTATTATTATTTTTCACTAGAGGTCATGGCAGTAGAATAACCGGTGTTCTAAAATGAATAAAAAGTACAAAAATATTTTAATGAAATGGATAAAAATATATCTTATTCCACTCATACTACTAATGCACTATAGGTTTAAAACTTTTTTGGGTGGAGTGTGAGTCAAAAAAAAAAAAGGTTTTTGAAAGCCTTTTAATATTGATTTGTATTTGGGGTGTGTATGGGGCAGGGGGAATCAAGGCAAGTCATATTTTAAGTGGTAATTCTACCAAGGAGATATTCAAAACCAGTGGTGTGACAGATTTTAATTACCTTAGGTCAAAGCTGTATAACTGAGAGGAGACCTCCACATAGCCTTTAAAGGAATGCGGAGAACCGACCAGGGCTTCTGACCTAATGTCCAATTCTCACCTTCTCGTGGTGCACCCTGTTGGGTATCTATTTGGATACTGAACGAACAAGGATGGGCTGGCAATTTGGGATTTAGCCAACCAAATTGTATTCCTATTGGTTAAACCAAAATAAAAAATGATGGTACAACATGACAAAATTTCATACTGGCTGGGACGTCACCCGGTTAAACAAGGCCCCTGTTGTTTTTGCCAGGGAACCAGGGCGAACAACAAAAAGTCAGCAACTGGAACAAATCTGAAAACATACCCCAAATCAACATCACCAGAGTTAAAGATCGGTACTATCAACATAACAAGACTGAATGGCAAAGAAATGGAGCTAGCTGAGGAATTAGATAAGTACCAGATTGACATAATAGGGGTGACTGAAACAGAAAAGACAAAAACTGGTGAGATCTTCCTGCGCAATAAATACAAAATGTTATATTCAGGCAATAACAATCAAAGAAAAGAAGGAGTAGCTATAGTATACAACACAAAATACGAGGCTAATCTTCTTGAATGGCAGCCAGTCTCAAGTAGAGTAATGTGGGCAAATATGAGAATGGGGAACTGGACAATGAGACTTATTTGTGCCTATGATCCAACAGAAGGTTCTCCTAAGGTAGAAGTGGAGGAATTGTTTGAGGCTTTAGAAAAAGCAACTGAGACAATGAAAAAGGAAAAGTTGGTCCTTGTTGGGGATCTACATAGCAGAGTAGGAAATGATTGTGTGAGACTTAAAAAAATGTTTTGGGAAAATTTGGAGAAAACAGCAAAGCTAATAATAATGGCATATATCTGTTGGATTTCTGCTCAGGACGTGGACTGGTTATTACTACCACGATGTTCCAACATAAAAATGTGCACAAATTCACATGGAGAGAAGAGGCAAGGACTATGTTATTGTTGATAGAGATGTTTTCTACCTGGTACAGGACACCAGAGTATAAAGAGGATTTGAAATTGGAAGTGATCACTATTTAGTCTTGAGCAGGATAAAACTGAATTTCATATTGAAAAGAATAACATGTAAGAAAGTTTTAAAGTGAATAAAAGTTGAGCAGCTCTCAGATGTGAACTGTAGACTAAAATACACAAAGATTATTGAAGAAAAAATGAATGAGTTTGAGAACAGGAATCAAACCTTGGAGATTCAGTGGCAAGCCTTAAAGAAAGCCTTGATTGATTTAGCTAGAGAGGCATGTGGTGAAGTTGTTTGCAAGGATAGAAAAATTACAACTCCATGGTGGACACAGGAAGTTAAAGAGGCAGTGAAGGAAAAGAACAAAGCATACCAAAAGTTCCTGGCAAATAAGCCAGCCTGTGCTCTTAGAGAATACAGAGACAAATACAAGAATGCAAAACACTGCATAAAACTAGCTAAACAAAAGTCATAGGAGGATTTTGGCAAGAATATAGAAAATAAATATCAAGAAGGTGGCAAAATATTCTGGAACTTGGTGAAGAAGCTTAGCAATGGAGGAAAGAGTGCTGTAAAAGGAGTTAGAGATGATAAAGGTGACATGAAAATGGGAGAAAAAGATATCCTTGAAGTATGGAGTAATTACTTTGAAAAACTGCTAAATGAAACAAGCAGTGATGACAGCACAGTGATAAAAAACACTGACCAGGCATGCAGTCAGGAATACATATCCATACTTGAAGTAGAAAAAGCCATCAAAGGCTTGAAATGTGGAAAGGCAGCAGGAGTAGATGATATTTGACCAGAATTGCTGAAGTATGGTGGTATAAGTCTTACAGTGGCTGCACTGCATAGTTCAGAAAGCCTGAACAGAGGGACGAATTCCCGATGATTGGAGTAGATCTCTCATAGTACCCATGTATAAAAAGGGAAATAAAACTGAATGTGAGAATTACAGAGGTATTTCCCTACTGAGTGTTCCTGGCAAGATCTATGCAAGTATACTTGAGAAACGGTTGAGAAGAATTGTGGAAGAAAAGCTCGGTGAAGAATAAGCTGGATTCAGGCCAAATAGAGGCTGTCAGGATCAGCCTCTATTTGGATCTTCACTTTACAACAAATAGTCAAGAAAGCATGGGAACATAACAAAGATATGTATTTAAGTTTTGTCGATTTGGAAAAGGCATATCACATCCAGGAATGCATTAGCAGAGCTAATCTCAGGTGGAATGATCACTTAAACAGAATGGGCGAAGAAAGATTAGCAAAACAAGTGTTCTCTGCCAGGTTGGCAGCAAAACGAACCAGGGGAAGAGCAAAATATAGGTGAATTGATATGGTACAAAGTGCCTTAGACGATAGAAATATAAGATCTGATAATGTTGGAGTCTTGACAATTAACAGTCTGATTTGGAGAAAAATTGTAGATAGAAAGTTAGTAATGATGTAATTTTTTTCATGTAGTACTATTATATTCTGTACACCCCTTGAGGGTACATGGCAGGAATTTGATGATGATGATAGATTGCTTTAAGTAATCTTGGAAAATCAGGTAAAAAAAACATGTCACTTTTTTTTTTTTTTTTAGTTAATTTCACATTTCTGAAAGGTAAATTAGGTATAGAAAAGTTTTTTATCTTGGGTATAATATACGTTAAAGATACCAAGCTTTAAAGGCAAGTGGCCCTCTTGCCTTTAATGCATAGCATCATAGATCTCCTCAAGGAGATGTGCTTTGCATTAGGGGTAAATACTAAGAATAGCAATCAGAGCTTATTCCACCTTTACCACGAGTTGCCTAAGACTTGCACTACTTGCAAGCGCAAACTCGGCTTACTTGTCTGTTTGCTTATTTGGGAAATAGGATTGAAACCAAGTTTATATTTATATACATATAAAATAGCTTGGTATCTTTAAGGTAAACTAGGTAGTTCTTTACTATCATTCATTAAAATACATCTACCACCAGAAGTCTTCTAGTGGGATTTTCTTAGATGAAAATAATAGAAACAGGTTTCTGATGGGTTGGAAAGAATATTTTGCATGATGACAAGTTATATTCTTGTTTTCAACTTAATTTTACCTATGTGTCAGTAAATACAAGTTTGTGTGTGAAAGTTTTTACAACTGATTTCAAGTTGCTTCTTCCATCCCATAAAGCTTAGCATACTTCCATTTTAGGTGTGTATAATGCCATGCATTATAGTAGTAAGTGCCACTATCCAGACCACATTTGATCTCTTGCCAGTTGGAGTTTGACATATGGAAGAGGTGTATCATAACCATATTATTTCAGTATGCTGGATTCTTGGCAAAGTGTAATATACTTTTCAACCACTGAAACAACTTATCACCTTTCTCTTTTACCAGTTTTACAAATTGGAGCCAGGCACATGGCAATATTCAGCACTGTCTTAGCAGTGGAAGTCATATTTTGTACATACAAGTAGCAAATAGGCGGGAGATCACCAACCTGCTTAATGGAGGCCTGAAGTGGCTTGAAAAGAGTTCTGGGTTTGGTCTCCAGAGCAGGGTTTCAAGATCAGGTAAAAAATAAGTAAATAATGCAAATATATATATATATATATATATTTATTTATTCCCATATACAAGTAAATAAAAGTGTCATCACATTATTACCATACTTTAGATTTGAGAGAGAGAGAGAGAGAGCGAGAGAGAGAGAGAGAGAGAGAGAGGTGGCAAGTTTTTTCATTGTGTTGATTGACCGAGTTTAACATACCTTTCAACTCAGTGAATGAACCTGTCGCCTCTCTCTCTCTCTTTCATGTTCGGAGGTAGCAGGGTTTTTTCTCCCGGAAACTCAGGTTTTTCATCCTGCATACAAAAATCGGCGCCCTTCAGAACAATCGAAATTTACAGACAAAAAATACTAGTTGTGGTGGTGGTGGTGGTGGGAGGTGGATGGCGTTGATGGAGATGATTGGTAGAGGGTCAGTGTAGTGGTGGAAACAGTTGTATAGTAGGTGTCCTCCCACAATGAGTCTTTGGACTCCTTCGAGGTGTCACGAATAATAATATTCTCTCAAATTCAGAGTATGGTATTAATGTGATGAGACACTGTTTTTCCACTTGTATATGGGAAATTCTACTTTTTTTTTCTTCACTTAGCTCTTATGACCTCAGTAAGGGTTGAAACTAATCTAGGTAGCGACTTTTGTTCATAATTCATGGCATTATATTACTTAATGAGAAGAGAGTGTTCGCTGTGTATTATGCGATGCAAAGAGCAACTCAATGTGAAATTATGTCTATGTAGAGCAAGTGGCCTAACATATTTGCATCTACTCACACCTATTTGCTTTGGTCTAGGTATAACAAGGTAAAAAAACAAGAACATTATTATTGTCAAATATAATATAGTATACTTAGTTATAAAGAATAAAAAAGAATAAAAATGTGTTAAGCATATTAAAGAATACTGGAAAATATCCTTGAATGTAAATGTATAATAAATACATTAGTCTCCCTTGAAACATTTTGAGTAAAATCAAAAGGTTGTGTTATGGGATACCATGGTCAGCTTAATGTGAAATCAGTTGTCGTCATCAAATAGCATAGTCATAAAAATTTCTCTTTATTTATGCTTGTTTGATTGCTGGCTGGGACATTACCTGGTTAAACAAAGCCCCAACTGTTTACTTCAGTGAGAAACAGGGTGAACAGTAGAAAGTCAGTTGATGGAACAAACTTACTGTCAGCAGAATTAAAATAGCACCATCAACATAAAGCTGAATTAGTATGGTAAAGCAAACTGATCAAGCTTTGAACAACTTACATAGAAGCTCTGAAAGACTACATGATAAAGATGACAAATATCTTTTATCGACTATAAAGAAGTAAATAAAAGTCCCCGAAACCTCATAGTCAGTGTAGGTGAAACCCTTTGTTTGGAAAGATCTTGATCAGAATCACTCTAGGATGTGAATAGCCTTTATAAGGACTTTTTCAACTGAAGGTGAGTAGCCAGTCTCATACAGAAGTGGAAGGTTTCCCTGCCAGAAATTGCTTTTTCAATACTGCAAAACAGGCAGACTGGCCAGAACACACATAATTTACAACCACAGCAAACAATACAGACAGGACTGCCTCGATATATCATTTGCAGGATATATATATAGCAATAATACATCCATTAGGATCCAAGGTAGACAAAGTGTGCTCTGTATCTATCTTTCATCATCAAGATTTTATCCCATACAATTTTGCATTGGTTGTTTGATTAATTGATAATGTAAATGTAATCCAGGATTGTTTTTGACTGTGACATCTCACATAATGTGCTTTGGCCCAAGCACGTTTTAAATGCTATTAAGTTTGCTGTGATAGGATATCCACAAAATATGTCCCATGCTCTATCTTGATCTTTTTTTGCTGCGTGGCACCCTTGGTTGAGTGGAAATCGGGATGATGATTTCGGAATTGCAGTAGTAGCTGCATGGACAACCTGATCTGTGTTATACTTCACTGCTTCATGAATAGGTGTTTGGAAGACTGCTTCAGTTTTAAATTTTGCTAGTTAGGAAAATGTATTAAAGTCAGCCTAGTCCATTTTCTACATGATCATCCGTGTAAGAGGACATGGTTCCTGTGAAGACATAGTGCTGATAAGAAGAAAATGATTGCTTCCATATATGTTTTCATCAACATCCCATGTGGGCAGTGGAAAAATGGCTAGGGAGCAGATCGATTGCAGAATAAAAGTGGGCAGGCACATGGTAAGAAAGAAGTAATGGTTGTCCATAGCATTCGCTCAATGATATGACCTCATTTATTCATGTTAATGATACCCCAAAGAGTGTTATAACTGAAAGGTATCCATTAGGGATATGGGATGAGGCAGTTAAATTATGAGATTGAGTTCTGTTTCATTTAATTTAGAACTTGGTAGTAAATACATTGAGCATACTATGATTAGAAACTCCCACAGATACGCAAATCACTACTGCTTCCAGAGCAGTATTAAGCTGAACATCATGGATGAGGGTATGACTGCCCACAAGAATAGCTACTCCACCATGTGAAGGGCCATCTTACAGTTCTGTCCTTGTGTGCAAGAGTGATATTCCTGAAGGTATGATCCTCAAATGGGTTTTAAATAAGTTTCCTGCAAACAGAAACAAAAAGGTTTGTCTTTTTACAGAAGGTGCTTGATATCATCGATATTTTGGCCAACCCACAACAGTTCCATTATAAAATGTTTCTATTGATTTCCAGGAGGTTCAGGACTTGCTTGCCCTTATCGGATTTCTTTCAGTGGATACTGAAGTATTCATTTTTTTTCCCCTTTGGAATGGTCTGGTTGTTTGTCTTTTAAGTGATAATCTTGCCATAATTTTTTTCACAAGTAAATTCTCATCAAAAGGAACCATTTACGGATTCGGACAGTGTATTGATAGATGCACTCAACAGAGAAATAGCCACGATCATGAAGTTCAGCTATGGTGAAATTATCAAATGATGGAACAGACAAATGAGTTTGAGTTGCTGTTGACATTTTCTTTAGCAAGTCTGCCATGAGATCTTCTTATGAAGCATAAGAAGATCTCAGAGCAGGTGTGATGGCAGCTAACTTTCTTTTTCCATCCTGATATATGTTTTGTTCTGTTCTTATATTTTGTATTTCTTTCTCAACTTTCCACTTCTGACATGCACAGGAGTACACTGGATGATATCCCTGAGTTTACACATTTAACTTTCTTTGCAAAGCAAGACTGGTTATCATTCTATAAATTAAAGACGCCAAGAAATTACATTCTTGGTTTAATCCTTCATCCAAGTGTAAGCAAACAAAGTTTGCACCTGAACTATTTTCAGGACTGGGCAACTAGTATAAAGATAATGACTTCACATCACTTGCTTTAGTATCCCATAATGTAAAACACATATCCTTCTGGACATGCATAATGCTATGAATTATGGGAAGAGTCACTACCCAGAGTAGTTTTGACCTTATTTAGGTCTCATCAGTGGGAGCCAGACCCAGAGGTAATACCAAGGTTGAAGTAATGAAGAAGTCATATTTCCATATACGAGTAGCCAAAAGATGTCACACATTATTAAAATACTCTGGATTAGAGATAGTTATTGGAATTTTTTCCACTTGGTTATACTATAAATTAAAGATTCAAGTAAAGAGCATGATTATCATGATCTTTATTACCACATCAGGAACAAGTGGCAGAGCAACAACAGACAGTTTGGGCATGTCCATATTTGTGACATTTGAAGCATCTTAATGGATTAGGGATGTACAATCAAACAGGACAACTGAGATAACCCTTTGAGCATTACAAATGCACTGAGCATATTCGTTGCTATCATTTCTTAACCTTACTAACTGTGAGTGCGTTTCCATAATGCGGTGGAAGCGATACTAATGCTGAGTATGTATCCATAAATTTTTCATTTTATAATCATTATAACCATGCTAGATGCATTTATAATTTAATTTTCTTGTTCACACACATAGAGCAATTGTTCCCTGCAAGAAAAGAAATTTGTTTACTTTGCTAGAAAGCAAAGTAAGAAGGACATACATGGTGTAAAAAAAAAAATGGCTTCAACAACTTGCATTTCTGCAAAGAAGTGCAAGACGTCTGCCATGTTATTTGCAAGAGATTCTGATAGTGAACCAGATGAAGAAAATGTTGAAGAATTCTTTTTAGATGTAAAGTGATGACAGCAATGCATTAGAGAGTTCTGGTAATGATGAAGATAGTTGTGGTTTGTCCCAAGCTAGGCGCTAATGCTGTATACCGGCTGGATCAGTATGTTCATGTCGTCCTCACTTTTCTTTTACAGGAAAACCTGGTATTTCTCAAGATATCTCCATAAGTAAATGCTCACTGGAGCTGTTTGAATTATATTTTGATGAAGATATAATAAACATTTTAGTTGAGGAAACAACAACTAAGTTATGAAGTTCGTCGCCACTACAACCCTCAAAAGTTTTTCTTGTTTTCATCGGGAAAAACACACACAGCAGTGAAATGAAGGTGTTTTTAGCTTTATTACTGATTCAAGGCATAGTTCATAAATCAGAAATAAAAAGGCATTGGTCTAAAAAAAGAATGATCAAGCACCATTTTTTTTTCATAAGTGATGTCTGAATGTAGGTATTCCTTGATAATGAAATTTTCACACTTTGCTTACAAGATTCTAATTATCCTAACCCAAAGCTTAAAAAAAATGCTTTTTTTTGGACTTTCTCAAAGAGAAGTCTGAACAAGTTATACACCAAAACAAGATATTTGTGTTGATGAAAGCCTTATTTTATACAAAGGTTGACTTGGTTGGAAACAATATATGCCACTGAAGTGCTCTCATTTTGGTTTGAAATGCTTGAACACTTTGTGAATTATCTAGTGGCTATGTATATGAACTGATAATTTATAGAGGTAAAAGCATTCAGGTATGCTGCTTTTGGTACTTTGTTATTACCTTAGATCTTCGCTGCAGAATAAAGGGTAATGTATTACCTTAGATAATTATTTCACCAGTCCTGAGCTCACAGACTACTTAGTTACCAAGAAAAGTGATGTTTATGGGACTGCTAAGACAACCCCGAAAAGAAATGCCTGAATAACTCAAATTGAAGAGTTAAAAAAAGGAGAAATTTGAGTCTTTCAGCGTGGGAAGATTGTTGCTTTAAAATGGAAAGATGTCACTATGCTGAGAACGAGGATGTAGAGATAGTAAAAAAGCTAGCTGTGGTATTACAGTGCAACACTACCATGAGAGGTGTTGATCGTTTAGACCAAATGCTTTCATATTATTCTACTACCTGGAACAAACAGAGATACTATGTAAAAATATTCAGAGACCTTTTACATATCTCTGTGTACAATACTTCTGTACTACATAAAAGTTAGGTGGTAAGCTTGATCACATAGGCAAGATCATTGAAACCTACCAGACCCCCAAGGGCTAACAAGAAAGGCAGAATACCAGCTGAAGGATTGAACCCAATCAGAATGACAGGAAGGAACTTTCCAGAAATAATACCTCCTCCTACTGCAAAGCAAGCAGAGTCAAGAAGAAAATGTGCTATTTGTTGCACAAAATCAGTTTAGGAAAGCACCACATACTTGTTTGCAAAGAAACAAGCATGTGGTGCCCCAATTGCCAAGCAGGGTCATGTGCTTCACCATGCTTCAAAATCTACCATACTCTTCAAAACTTCTGAAGAAATGTCACTATATGTTAATAGTGTAGTCTTGAAATTCGAGGAGAAAAAAAAAAAACTTGGTGAAAAGTACCTGAAATTGGAATCTAATGGTCAAATGGTTAACACAATGTTGAAGGCGGAGTATCAAATGTAAAGATGATGGTTCTGGTTGGAACCAGGTGACATTCCATATGGATCATGATGTGCCTCACACCTGTCATCTGCTGATCTTTCAGCTATGAACACATTTCCTCATCGGGAACATCTAGGAGATTCCGTTCTGAGATCACTCCTCTATAGGAATTAAGTGTTTTATGGGATGTAAATGATATTGGTATTCCAACTCTATTGATGTTGCTCTGAGCAGTTTTTCAGAATGTTGTTGATATGATGTTTCTATGAGGACATAAAACATAGTTTCTTAATGGTTTTAGGTGAACCTATCTTCTATATTATTTGAATTAAGCAGGGCGACATTTTCCCTATTGGCTTTTCAAATGTAGCATGGATAATTAGAAAAACTGGTACGTTTATACTGGTTTCATGCCTTTTGTTTCTTACTTCTGTTATCGAAAGGCATATCAATGGTATCAGTACTTGGTTGGGGCTTTGTTAGGGCCTCTGAAATGACTGGGTATGAATGATTGATGCTCGAGTGGTTTTTTGTTCAGTGCCAGAGCTCTCCACCCACCATGGAGCCACTACATCGATGCCCACAATACAGCAAGAAATGACTGTGCTCTGGAGTGGAATGTCGGGGTTACCCCAGACGCTATATGAACACCATAGCAAGTCTTGGGCCCTGGACCATGGGGAAAGAGACTTACTGCAACACCTTTGACACTTGCAGGCAAGCCCACTAGCCGACTGATCCTGGCTGGGAAAAAGTGAAAAGGGCCAGTACCATTGCTGGGAGGTCTCTTCTACCATGAACAGGTGCCTAACATGGAAAGTGGGTAAATGCTATTCATGAAACTGCCAATCATTCTTGGTATTGTCATTTCTGGAACACCTTTATGTACTATGTTATGAACAAGCAAAAAGAGAAAAGATCTGCAGAATTTGCTATTTCTTCATCGAAAAAAAAAAGTTTTTATTTATATACAAGCTAAAAATATACATTAATGTCAGAACAGTAAAATTCTCACCTAAACGATTCGCTAAGCCAACAAAACAAACACCGGTAATAAAAGCATCATACCCTGCTTCATGAAGTTGTTCACTATCTACGCAATAACCTTTGAATCCATCACTTGGTTCTGTAAAAAGTTACAAGGGCAGAGCATGTAATTAAAAATAAATATATAAATAAACAAAACACACAGTATACAGTAATTCTCAGTATACAGTAATGTAATTAAAAATAAATATATAAATAAACAAAACACACAGTATACAGTAATTCTCAAATTATTCAGACCTTCAAATAACCAAATCCTCAGTAAAACCAATCCTTGAATGGGTTATTATGTCAAATAACTACTGGTGTAACACAATGTTTTGTACCTTCAGTTAACCATAACCTCAAATATATAATCATATATTTATATATCTGCCAGTAAACCAATTTCATGATACATTTGGATTACTATATAGAAATTATATTACATGTCAATATATTGCACAGCCATTTTCCCACTACAGTGCCATTTATCACAAAGTGGACCTGTTTAAGACAGTTGCTCTTTAAAAGGAATGTAGTTACAATAGTTTTATTATTATTATTGGAATGTAAATCCCATCCCCAAAAGGTTGCAAATTTTGTGGGTGGGTTAAGGGTTAGATAATTCAAAAACCCTGCTCTACAGACCAAATGGAACTTTTTCAAACACTTCAGGCTTCCAATAGGTAGAAAGCAGTCACCTACCCAGCAGTCAAATACAATACATCTTCACAACTGAAGACATTCTCAAACATCCATGTCTAAAGTGGGTACATTGTCCACTCAGCTAACCAAGCCTTACCAAACAAACATCTAGCATTCACAGATTACAATGAAAAGCTTTTGACAAGATAGACAGATATAAATGCTTGGATATACTAAGAAATCACTTGCCTATAAATTTATTAAAAGCACTCTACAGCCTGTATTTCTCTCGCTCTCTGTTTTCTTTCATTCCTTGTATTTTTCTGTCTTATCTCAAATATATTTCACATTTTTTCTTTAACATATCAATTTCTCATAGAGCACATGGTAAGTGCTGATCATATGTAGTTATAAAACCAAAGCTAATAAAAACTAACATAGAAAAGCAATTGTGAAAAAATTAATAATCGTAAATTATGTTTATTTTCACAAAACCTTCTATTATGATCTACAATGAATGATCAGAAAGGAAACTGGCAATCCATTCATAAAGGAAAGAAAGAATACCATACAATGGTAAATTGGTAAGAAGGTCACAATGCAGGTGTCAGACTCAATCAAATGCCTTGGAAATATCAGGTGACTAAGAACCTACATCCCACAGGTGAGCAAGTTAGCTAAAAGATATGCCATGGCATGAGAATGGTGAAATCCATATAGGTGATCACTAAGTAATTGGCAAACAAATCTTCAAGTAGCTAAACAGCTGTCTATTGATGACTGATTTCATTATTTTTGATAGTACTGAGCAGAGCAATCAGCATTAGTTTGAGGGTTGGCTTTTATCTCCCATTTTGGGAACAAGCTTGATAACAGTTTGCTTCCAAGCAGATTGAATAGATCTCAGATAAAAGTAGATTGAAAGGACACTATAAAATGAGCAAGTCTTTAGTTCAACTGGAGGAATACCATCAAGACCAGGAAAATTTAGGCATATAATGAATTTGGGGCTTGGTCTACTTTGGCACAATTGTTAGAGAAGAACCAAGTTTTGCATAAAGGTTGAGGGTTTTGAGTGAAGTGGGGGAATAAAAGGATGCATCCTATTGAGAATAATCTGTATTATTAGATCAGAGTAGGTGTCAAAATTACAAGAATAAAAGCAGTAATCAGACCATGGAAACGAAATGTAAAAATCCTGAAGGCCATTCCAATTAGTACCATCACAGTGCCACAGATATGAAACTGAGAATTACAATCTGTAAAAACAGATATATGTAAAAGTTATGGTCAGATCTGCAAAGTAAGAGCTAAAAGCAAGAGTGTATCTGGATGGAGCTTCTTAAGAAAAAGTCTAGTGTCTTAGAAGAATAACAACGATTATGTGGAACTGTGATGTATCGGTAAATAATTTGTGCTAAATCATTACTTCGAGCAAACAGTTTAGCTTCTCTTCTAGCTTGGTTTGTGATATGGGGCAGGAAAGCTGGTCAGAATTGTGGATGTTAAAATTGCTAAGGAAGATTATCTTGTAATTAGGGTAATCAGACTAACGATTAGGGTAATAGGATTAACTTTCAGAGATAAATAGTTAAACTGGTTAAAGCAAGTAACGAAATCTTGAAGCAAAGTATTCACAGTGAAGAATTTATGGAGATATGACACACGTGTTAAAATAATTACTTTACTTAACATTAACCCAGTGTTAGTAAGGTGGCAGTATTACAGCTTTTTCTTTCTATATCTTTGGGGTCTGTGACACCCCATCTTAGTAATGCCAGGTTAAGCAAGTAACAATCAACGTTTTGACCTCTGTATTGAAGTATCATCAGGAAACACACAATATACAAGCTACATGCCATTGCACTATACAAAAGTAAAATGATTCTAAATGTTTGTTAATCATTTATCCTAGCCTGACCTCTGGTGAGAAAAAAAAATGGAACTACATTAAACAATTTCTACAGCCTTTCATATTGAGATTTTCTTCTGTCTGGGGTTGTTCTGGATGCTATATGGGTTGAAGATGGGTTCTCCACATTCTTGGAATAATTAGTCTATCATTATTTTTGTTCAGATTTGGATGATACTTCAGCATTTTACAAGCCTCTTTGAATTGTATTTCATACCAGGTTTTGGCGCAGTGTAGAGACTTAGTGCCTTTCCAATCAAATCTGTGGCATGTTTGGAGTGCATGGTCTGACAGGCCTGTTTTATCATAGTGGAGGTATTTAATGTGATATGTCCATCTTTTCTAACTGGGATGATGAATCCTGTTTCCCCTATATAAGGTAGGTTACACGTACAATGAATTTTGTAAACCCCTGAGTGGGCAAAGTATGGAAGAGGATCTTTGGAAGAGCTAAGTAAATTTCTTAGTTTTGCTGAGGATTTGAAGATTGTCTTAATGTTGCATTTAAGTAGTGTTCTATCAATTTTTTCTGAAATGCCTCTAATCTAGGATATGGCTATGGCATTCTTGTAATCTTTTTTGCTTTTAATGGCATTTTTATGGAGGATCTTGTAAACTACTTTTTTAATGTAGCCATTTTTTACGAATGTTTGAATTAATGCTTTTAAATTCTTGGTTCAGGGCTTGTTCATTGGAGTAAATTGTTAAGGCTCTGTGTTTGAAGATACTATTGACTCCTAGATTTTCTATTGGATGGTGGTATGAATTTTTATGTATGTATCAGCCTGGCCTGTATGTGTAGGTTTGCAGTAGAAAGTGAAGGAGAGGCAGCCTGAGGGAAGATGTGTGACAAGTGCGTCTAGAAAAGGAAGAGAGTCGTTTTCAATTTCAATGGTGAATTGGATATGTTTGTGTTGTTTGTTCAGGTGGCTTAGGAATGTATTTAATGTTTCACGGCTGTGCGGCCAATTTGTGTTGCATTTAAGTCGTGTTTAAATATGTCAACAACATATCTGTAGTTGACATATCTGTAGGGTTGTAATTCACCATTTGGTATGTGTTGTGGTCAGATACCAATAGGTTCATTTTATCTAGGTATGCTGTCCGATCAAGGACAATGGTAGCATTCATTACCTTTATCTGCTTTTGTAATCATGATGTCTGGGTTATTTTTTTTTAGTGATTTGGGTGCCAATTTTTCTGTTCTGGTTAGGTTGCAACTTAAAACTAATAAACAACTAAGTTGAACTTAGTTGAATGCCAGATGTGCTTCAGTGATTAATTACATAGTGTTTGTGTGTCTTTAAGGAATAGTGCATATCATCGATATTAAAAATGAGACATCGGATGTTGGTAAAACCAATATGGAAGTTTTTTTTTTTTATATTACATCTATCTATCTATCTATCTATATATATATATATATATATATATATATATAATAATATAATAGTATGATACCTGATGATGTTCTTGTAACGAAACTAGTAAACTAGTAGTATCTTGTTAAATATATCTTGCCATCTTTTCTCTCGGTAATAGTCATTAAACTTATTTTATAATATTCCTACCGAGTAAAAATGAATTCTCCTAATATATATATATATATATATATTTTTTTTTTTTTGTACCATGAATAAAGGAGGTACTTGCCCCCTTTTTAAATAATTACAGTGTAAAGGTCATGAACAGGGAAGCCTCCACTTTTACTGCATGTAAAGGAGAAGGGGAGAAACAGAACTGGAAATGATACTCTACAGATGAAACATGGCAACGAAAGACATCTACCACCAAGAAGACTATTTGGTTAAAAGTGAATGATACACAGGTAGGAAAAGATATAGAAGGATATGAAATTTTCTTGAAAGACAGAAAAAAAGATATGGAGGGCAATATGTATATGATAGTTTGGGGTGATATTTGGCATGATGTGGAAATAAATGAGTAGAAAGAGCGCAAGCATATAATTTTTTATGGCGATTCTATAATAATGAAAGTACTTCAAAAAGGGCTATATAATCTTGTTAACCTAGTGCAAAAATTAATATTAGTAATGTTGTCAGAATTCACAAAGAGAAGTGAAAGAATTATGTTGTTCTGGCTGGAACCATGCCTGAGAGGTGACATGTATTGTATGATGGAAGATGTGAAAGAGATACTGGAAGAAGAGCAAGAAGATGAAGTTTGCTGCCATGCTCTGATAGCGGCAAACTGAGGAGGAGGAGGGTTATGATAGCTAATGCATCAATATTCAGGTTGTGCAGAAGAAATGATGTAGTGTTTGTGGACCTATGGCTTAAGTGTGATGGAAATAAAGATTTGCACAATGCCAATGGACTGTACTTAAATGGATTCAGAGTTAGGTGTCCAGAGAGAGAGAGAGAGAGAGAGAGAGAGAGAGAGAGAGAGCTTTGTTCACAGAGAGTGTAGAAGAGCAAAGTGGGGAAAACCAAAAAAATTAAGGCGGATGGAGACAAGTGTGTGTGAAGGTACCCATAAAGCAAATGAGTGTGAGAATGACCAACAAGTGCAGAATCTAGTTTTTCAAACAAAAAGATTGAATAGGGAAGTCAATTCAGGGATGCTGCAATTTCTACATACTAATCATACTAATACCAGAAGTATCAGGAATAAGAAGTTTTTAGCATTGGTTAGTGCAACCTCACCAAATGTTATAGACATTAATGAGACCTGACTAACAACAGATGCAGTTATAGGGATAGAATATGCTGGATTTAGTATTTTCAGAGAGGATAGAGCAGAGAGGATGGGGGAGGGATACCAGTGATGATAGCAGATGAATTGCAGCCAACAAGAGCAGGAGTCAGTTGGGCGAATGGCAATTCTTTTGAGTAAATCTGGTGTGAGATTGAGGCCAGTAGGACAAAATATAAAACTGGTTGCTGCTATAGGCCAAGGGGTGTTAGGAATGATGCGAAAGACATGCATTAGCAGATTAGTACAATGAGTGCAAGTGGAGTAATTATTACGGAGGACTTTAACAGAGACATAGATTGGAAGGAGGAAAGATCACATGGCAGGAACAAAATAGAATTTACACATATACTGAGAGATAATTGCTTGAAGCAGAATGTGATGGAGGGAGACTTGAGGTATGAATGTGTTGGATCTTGTTAAAGAATCAGAAAACCTGTCCAAAACTGAGGTGGCTCATTGCTTCCATTTGTGGAAATGTGATCATCTGGTCTTCACTTCAAAGATAGCAAAACATGCGGAAATTCCAGTTAAGAATGGGGTATGTCTGGAACTACAAGGCAGGTGATTATGATATACTTAAGAGGCAGCTTGAAGCAGTACTATGGAATAAAGATCTGCAAAGGAAGGATGTTCACAGTGCATGGATTAGTCAAGAGGTATCTGGAGGAAGCAATATCACACTGCATACCCAAGGTTAAGAGGATAAATTGGATAGGAGTTAGATACATGAGTATTATTATTATTAAGAATGAGCTGCAAACAAAGAAAATGCTATGGAGAGTGGTAAATAAGAAGAACGGTGGCCAGCTAACTCATCAAGAGTACAAGGATCAGGCAAGAAATGTGACCGGGACGGTAACAAAGGCAAAATCAGATTCTGAGAAGAAATTATCCAAACAGGTGAAAGGAAGTTCCAAAGAGTTTTTTTTTTTTTTTTTTTTTTGTTATGTGACAAGTAGGAGGAAGAATGATTACGGAAGGATACCAGAGACAGATGAAACTGTTGAGCTGAGTGATCATTTTGCAAGGATATATCATCTGAGAAAAGATATTGTTATGATGGAGGTGAAAAGGACTAATGTGAGAAAAGAGGTTGAAGAAAGGTGCTTAGTATATTACAGAATCTGAATGTAAATATAGCTGTTAGGTTGGATGGAACGTTGGCTCTTGCATTTTACAAAAATGGGAGAACTGGTAGTGCCTTTGACTAGGCCGTTTAAGTCTCAGCTCTGGCAAAGTCTCAAGAGAGTGGAAAGAGGGCAAAATAATTTCTTTGCATAAAGGAGGATCTAAGTCTGTGGTAGCAAATTACAGACCAATTAGTAACTCAGAAGTGGTGGTAAAAGTTGGTCAAAAAGAGAATTCAGGAATGGAATAAGAATATGATAATGTATGAGGGGCAGTGTGGCTTAATGAAGGGTCGATCATGCCTTAGTAATCTGCTAACTTTTTTTTTATAACAGAGTGCCAGATGAGTCGGATAGAGGGAATGGCTATATGATGATACTGCTGGATTTTGCAAAGGCATTTGACAGGATGCCACATGAAACTCTCTCTCTTACACAAAATACAACAAATGAGGATGGATATGAAACTAGTTATATGAATAAAAGGGTGGCTGATGAATATGTACCAGAAAGAAATATATGGAGGGGCAGTATCCTGGAGAAGGCAGGTGACTAGTGGTGTGCCACAGGGCTCTGTGCTCGGACCATTGCTGTTTAATGTATACATAAATGATATAAAAAATCATTTCAAAGGAGATATTGTTTGCTGACAATGCAAAGTAGAGTAATTGTCAATCAAAGTGATTTAGAGAGTTTGCAATATGATTTAAATAGGCTGACAGTATGGACAAGACATAATAGATGTCAATTTAATGCGGTAAAGTGTAAAGTTATACATTTTGGGATACAAAGATTAAAAGCTGTGTATCACATCAAGGGAAATGTAAGCTCCAGGAAGGTGATGAAGCCAGGGAGATTTGGGGCTAGTAGTAGATAAATAGAAAGCTGAAGTTTAGAGAGCATATTGCTCAAGTAGCCAGAGTAGTAGCTCACAGGATTATTTGGTTATTGAAGAACACACTAACATGCAGAAATAAGGAAGTTATCATTCCTCTTTATAAAGCCTTGATGTAATCACATCTGGATTATTGTGATTTGGTCTGGTCACCTGGGTTTCTTGAGAATATGGAAGTGGTGGAGAAGATCCACAGGTGAGTGGTCTGTGGAGGATTGATTGAGAAGCAAAAAAGAGTAGATATGATAGAAACATTTAAGTTACTTCAAGGCTTTTAATAGGACTGATGCAGGGGAAATGTTTCAGCACTTGGCTAGAGGAAGCAGAACAAGAGGTCATCCCTGGAGAGTGAGGACTAGATTTTTTTGTTTGGAAAATGGTGAATGAATGGAATGCATTACCTGAGTCAGTTGTGAATGCTTTGTCTGTTAATGGTTTCAAGGACAGGTTGACATATATTGTATTGATAGTTTGGGTCTCCCACAATGAGTCATGACCTCATGGAGTTGCCCATGTAATAATAATAATAATAATAAATATAATTGTAGACCATCAGTATATGCATACAATTTTCTACAGTATTTTTGTTTGTGTAAATTAGAGTAAACTTGAGTTTGTTCTTTCATACCAGTTTCTATTGTCAGCATGAAATATATATAAACACAAAATTAATTGTAATTTTTCTGCTATGTATATGGTTGCACATTGTTGACATACTGCATTCACATGTATTAGTGATTTTAGAGAACTGAATGCAGTGTGAAATTCACTTAAGTTGGTACAGCTAAAATATGAATTAAAGTTTAATGTTTTAAAATACACATGCATAAGTTAAAAGACTTAATTGAAAATTTTAAATTACTAGAATTATGTGAACTGGAGCATATGCGAGTGAAAAAAAATATAGTAACTAGCACAAAGTTAAAGAGAGAGAGAAAGAGAGAGAGAGAGATGTAGAAATATGAAAAAAAATTTTGAACATGTTAGAAAAAAGTTCCATTAGTAAGTCTCAAAGAAAGAAGTTTAAAAGATTTTAGTTGCTATGTTACAAAGATAACAGAAATAGCAGCTGGGCAATTAAAGAAACATCAAAACTTGATAAATGAAGTTTCTCATATAGAAGGAGGGGATGCTTAAGGGTCAAAGCTGTATAACTGAGAGGAGACCTCCACATAGCTTTTAAAGGAATGCAGAAAACCAAGCAGGGCTTCTGACCCAATGTCCAATTCTCACCATCTCGTGGTGCACCGTATTAGCTATCTATTTAGATACTGAACAAATGAGGATGGGCTGGCAATTTAGGATTTAGCCGACCAAACTGTATTCAGCCAAATAGAGGAATTTAAGCCAAATATTATTGGCTTAAAACAAAATATAAAATGATGGTACAACATGCCAGAATTTCATGCTGGCTGGGGGGTTACCTGGTTGAACAAGGTCCTCACTGTTTTCACTAGAGAACCAGGGCAAACAGCGAAAATTCAGTTAGTGGAACTAATCCTAAAACACACCTCCAACTCAACAGTAACAGAGTTCAAGATTGGTACTATCACAATAACAAGTCTGAATGGCAAAGAAATGAAGCTAGCTGTGGAATTAGATAAGTCTCTAAATAGGGATGACTGAAACAAAAAAAGACAAAAACTGGTGAGATCTTTCTGAACAATAAATACAAAATGTCATATTCAGGCAATGACAATCAAGAAAAAGAAGGAGAACCCATAGTATTCAACACTAAATATGAGGCTAATTTTCTTGAATCGCAGGCAATATCAAGTAGAGTATTGTGAGCAAATATCAGAATGGGGAAATGGACAAGGAGATTTACTTGTGCTTATCGTCCCACAGAAGGTTCCACTAAGGTAGAAGTGGAGAGACTTTTTGTTGCTTTCTCTAAAGCAACTGACACAATGAAAAAGGAAAAGTTGATCCTTGTTAGGGATTTAAATAGCAGAGTAGGAAATGACTTTCAGACATACAAAAATATTTTGGGAAAATTTGGAGAAAAGGGCAAAGCTAATAACAATGCCAAATACCTGTTGGATTTTTGCTCAGGACATGGACTGGAGAAAAGAGGCAAGGAATAAGGAAAGTCTCATTCACTATGTTATTGTTGATAGTGATGTTTTTTCCCTGGTTCAGGACACCAGAGTGTACAGAGGATTTGAAATTGGAAGTGATCACCATTTAGTCTTGAGCAGGATAAAATTGAATTTTGTATTGAAAAGAAGAACATGTAAGAAAGTTTTAAAGTGAATAAAAGTTAAACTCAGATGTGAACTGCATACTAAAATACACGAACATTATTCAAGAAAAAATTAAAGAGTTTGAGAACAGGAACCAAACCTTGGAGGTACGGTGGCAAATCCTGAAGAAAACACTGATTGATTCAACCAGAGAGGCATGTGGTGAGGTTGTCTGCAAGGATAGAAAAATCATAACTCCATGGTGGACACAGGAAGTTAAAGAGGCAGTATATTTATATTCTTATTTTGGGAGTGGTGATTGAGTTCACCAATTGCACCCATATGGAGAGACAAGCTGAATATCGGGTTTGGGAGTAATTGAACAGCGATCCTTCCTCAAAAAATTCCAAAATAGGTTTACAGATCATTTCAAATAACCATAGATCCATTTCCTCTGATACACTCCACTCTTAAAGAGTCAGTGAAGGAAAAGAAGAAAGCATAACAAAAGTTCCTAGAAATAAATCATCTTGTGCTCTTAGAGAACAGAGGCAAATGTAAGAAAGCTAAACAAAAGTCATGGGAAGACTTCGGTAAGAGCATAAAAAATAAATATCAAGGTGGCAAGATATTTTGAAGGTTGCTGAAGAAGCTCAGAAATGGAGGAAAGAGTGAGGTAAAAGGAATTAGAAATGATAAAGGTGACATAAAAACCGAAGAAAAAGATATCCTTGATGTATGGAGTAATTACTTTGAAAAATTGCTAAATGGAACAAGCAGCAATGACAGCACAGTGGTAAAAAAACACTCAACAGACATGAGGTTTAGCGAATCTCAAATGGTTGCACTGGATATCTCCAAAGCCTTTGACCAGGTCTAGCACAAAGGCCTACTAGGCAAACCACCATCATTCAGTCTTAACCAGGACTTCTGTAGTTGTGCATCCAGACAGCTTTCTGTCTGGACGCACACTGTGTGTGATGGCAGATGGCTCCCTATCCTCTCACCACTCAATTAATGCTGGGGTTCAACAAGGTTCTGTTCTCTCACCAACCCTCTTCCTACTATATATCAATGACCTACTGCAATTGACCTCCAACCCAATACACAGTTCTGCAGATGACAGCACATTTCACTCCTCGCTTGCATTTGATAAGCCTTACCCTTCACAACTCACCTCAACCTACAGAACATAAACCATCACCCTTAACTCCAATCTCCAAGCCATCCTACAATGGCATTCAGATAACCTCATAAATTTCAATGCCAATAAAATTCAGTTCTGTACTATTTCCCATAAAAAAGAACCATTTTTCCCCAGTATCCTTTTTGACGATACCCAAATTTCCAGACAGTCTGAGATCTCACTTCTTGGAATCATCCTCACATCAAACCTCTCCTGGGATAAACATATCACAACCATTGCATCCTCAGCCTCAAAAAAACTATGATTTCTCTTTCACTGAAGACGTTACTTCACCCCCGTACAGCTACTAACATTATACAAATCACAAATCTGCCCAGCTATTGAATACTGCTCCCACATATGGGGTGGGGTCCCTAAAAGCTCTCTCAAAATGCTCGACTCAATACAGAGGAGAGCAATTAGACTTATCAATGATCCATCCCTTACCAACTCTCTCCCCCCACTTTCACACAGACGTATGGTCTCTGCAGTATGTATATTCTACAAATATTTCCATGGGAAATGCTCTTCCGAAATAACATCAATAATTCCTCCGCTCAGTACAAAGCTCATTGGAAAACGTGCAACTGCTGCACAGCATCCCTTCACAGTACACCTAGAAACAAACAGAACAAGTTTCTTTTCCTCTTCTTTCATCTCTGCAACTGCTGCACTGTGGAACAGTCTCTCGCCTGCTGTGTTTCCCTAGGAATACAATTTAAAGTCATTCAAATGAAATGTAAACAAATTCCTCCTTTCCCAACCCACTACCCATACACGGTACTACAGGCTGACCAACACCTACTTTGTATGAGCCCCAACATAAAAAAAAAAAAAAAAAAAAAGCAATCAGGAATACATATCCATACTTGAAGTAGAAAAAGCCATCAAAAGCCTAAAATGTGGAAAAGCAGCTGGAGTAGATGATATTTGACCAGAAATGCTCAAGTATGGAAGTATAAAAGTCTTCGTAGTACCCATATATAAAAAATGGAAATAAAACTAAATGTGAATATTACAGAGTTATTTCTCTACTGAGTATTCCTGGTAAGATTAATGCCAGTATACTTGAGAAGGATTGTGGAAGGGAAGCTTGGTGAAGAACAAGTTGGATTCAGGCCAAACAGAGGCTGTCAGGATCAAATTTTCACTTTAATACAAATAGTTGAGAAGTCATGGGAATATAACAAAGATCTGTATTTAAGTTTTGTAGATCTTGAAAAAGCATACAACAAGGTGCCTAGACAGAAGCTATTCAAAACGCTACAGTTGTATGTTGTCAGTGGTGCATTATATTAAGCAATACTTAGTCTCTTTTTGAGTTGTAAGTCAGCAGTTACAATTGAAGGAAGTACAGGAATATTGTTTAATGTTAAATCTGGTGTGAGACAAGGATGTACACTATCACCTCTGTTATTCATTATCTATATGGATCACATTATGAAGGAAAGTGGTATTTAACCTGGTATCAAAATTGGAGATGTTAATCTCAGCTCTTTGCTTTATGTGGATGATGTTATACTTCTAAATAAATCCGCTACAAGTTTGCAAGATTCTCTGACTAAATTGAATAGATGTTGTAATAGATATGGTATGAAGGTCAGCAATAAAAGACAAAGACAATGAAAATAGGCAGAAGCACTGAAAATACAACTGCATTGTGAATGGAGAACCTATAGAACAAGTAAAATATTTCAAGTACTTAGGCACAATTTTTAGTGAAGATGGTACACTTAATATAGAAATAGACAACAAAATCAACAAAGCTGGTATGGTAGGAAGTCAACTAAATAAATTTATAATGGAATAAGAGAGAAATTAGTCAAAGCACTAAATTAGCTGTGTACAAGACAGTGTTCAAACCAATTTTAATGTATGGATCTGAGAGCTGGGTTAGAAGCAAAATACTTGACCAAAGACTGGAGACCGCAGATATGAGTTCTGAGAAAGATTAGGGGCAGGAACAGATGGCATCAATAGCAATATCATATTAAAAACGAGAATATTAGGAAAGAACTTGACATTGTTAGCATCCAGAAATGTGTTAGTAGAGCTAATCTCAGGTGGTAGTCACTAAAACAGAATAGGAGAGCAAAGATTAGCAAAACAAGTGTTCTCTACCTGGTTGGCAGGAAAAAGACCCACAGGAAACCAAGATATAGGTGGATTGATAAGGTGAAAAAGTGCCTTAGAAGAAAATTAGAAGAAGAACAGGACTACACGGCGAGGCCTGGTGTGGAACATCACTGAGCATCTGAGTGACCATACAGCATCTGTAGATGCCCAGTGAACATAGATAGATAGATAGAAGATAGAAATATAAGATCTGACAATATTGGAGTCTTGACAGGTAACAGATTGATTTGGAGGAAAATTGTAGATAGTTAGTAATGAAGTAAATTTTTCAAATAGTAATATCATATCCTGTACACCCCTTGAGGGTACATGTCAGGAATTTGATGATGTGAGGGTGATGATTAATCACCATCAACCATCATATTTTCTTCTTTAACATTCTTTTTTGTAATTTCTCCCATCTCTAATCCAAACTTTTTGTATCAGTTTGTTTTTATGTTCTGTTTGAGATTCTGTGATGATTTTTGTGGCTTCACAGAAGGCATCACTGAAGGCAGATAAGCTGTGGTGGATAGTGGCAAAGCACTGCAATTGGACATCAATGAAAATGGATGTCATTGACTTACTAGAGTCCCATTCACAAGAATTAACCAATGAAGACCTTATGGAGATAGAGAAAAGCCTTTCGTCTCATTGAAGCAGGATTTGCTAAGCTTGAGGAGCAAGATTCTAACATTGAGCAGTTTACAAAGGTTTACCATGCAGTTAGTGAAAACATCAGCTGCTATAAGGCTATTTATGATGAAAAAAAGAAAAAGGCTGTACAAACAACCCGAGATACCTTTTGAAAGTAACTGACTTCCGTGGTAAGCTCCCTTCCTCCAGTAACGGAATCAAATCCTGATTCTCCAGCACAAGGTCATCCTCTATAGCACCATCTCCATCATCATCTTCTGATTAAAGTTAGCCTACCTTCTTGCCCCTTCCAGTAAGAAAGACATTGATGCAACCTTTAATATTCTTTTTTTGCAATTTCTTCTGTCTCTAATCCAAACAGAACATAACAACAAACTGAGTATGTTGTTATGTTCTGTTTGCTTGAATTAAAAGAAAGAGCACAATAGTTTCTGTAACTTATTATTACAGTACAGAGGTATTATTATTACGGTATTACACTGCATTATTATTGCCACATATGAGCCATATGTGATATCATATGTGGCTCAGTCTTTTAGATTAAGTACAGGCAGTCCCTAGATTATCCAGGGACTGCCTGTACTTAATCCAAGACTGCACACTTTTTTTCACAACAAATTCCTACAAAAAAAAAAAAAAAAGTGTTTATGGTCAGCTCTTTATTAGGCCTTTTTCTCAAAATACAAACTCCTCATCATCTTAACTTCTGTGGGATGTTTTCGTATTTAGCATATATTGCTAAATTCATCCTCACTGTTTCACTGAGTATAAATAGTCATTTAATTACTAATAATTTAATAAAATGCAATTTAATTACAAGAAGCACAAATTCCATTTAGCACTTTTTCAAACATTAAAATAGAATGTCTACTTTTATTGCTATTCACTTGAAAAACAGTATAAACTTTTCCAGTCAAAAGATTCACCTTGCTAATATTCTCTTTTCAGAATCCTGTGTTAATACAATTCATTACAACTGTTAAGTTTCTTTCTAAAAACAAAGTTCTCTGGTTTGCATTCTCAAACTTCCATTCTCTCTCTCTCCCACCCCCTCTGTTTCTCTTCATTATCCTGGTACAAAATACTCTGTCTGTCAGTTGTCAATCACCCATCAGTCTCCTCGGTGACCATGAAAATTTTTCGAACTAAGTAGCAAGGAGTCAATTTGGCTGACACCTTGTTGTCGTTATAAAAAAGAAAATGCCTTTACGATGAATGTCAGATATCATAGTACACGTAATAATTGTGAATTACAATAAAGAGCCATTGAAATGATTACAACTATTAGAATCTAGTAAGTACATTAATCTTAAATACTTGACATACGTGGTTACGAAACCGTAACTTTGAGGTTTCATGTATTCAATATAATATTGATGTTCATTAATTCTTTTTTCCACAGAACGGCCTGTCTGCCTAAAAGCATGTCAGATTACATTCACAAGGTATCTGGTAAATATCAGTTAATGACAGAGGCGACAGTTTGTCTTTTGTAGATGGCAAAAGATGGGAAAATCTGTTGATAGTTTTCTATCAAACATACGTGAGAATAAGATGATACTTCTTCAAAATTCTACTAATAGGTTCAGAGATACCAGAAGTATCAAGGATAGAAACCCTGCAGTCAGTTGAAGAATCCTGAGGTGTTGGAACATAGGAGTCAATTTTATGCTGGATTTGATGAGGGTTGTAACCCTTAAATGTATTCAGTATTATAGTGAATACATGAAACATCAAAAGTCTGGTTTAGCACAACATAGTATTGACACTAAACACAGTATCCAGTGGGAAAAAGCTCGCCTTCTTCAAGTGTATCAGAAAATTTTAGAATTGCTGCCTACCATCAGACGCCACTTTACTGTAATTATTAACTGCATCTTTCAGGATACTCTGCTCCTTGTCATAGGGTAAAAAGTGTAAGTAAATGCTATTTTAATCCTAAAATATACCATATAAATTGAGTGTAGTACTTAAAACAAGCTTTAGTTTTTGTTGCAGGTTAATAAGGTGGCTCAATGAACACTCAACCCACTGAGAATTTGTGGTAGCAAATGGAGACTGAAATACACAAGACAAAGCTGAAAACACTTTGGCAGCTCCAAGAAGCCATTATAAGGGTATGGAATCATGAATTGACAGTTGCATCCATCAGAAAATGGATTATGCCAATGCCAAGCAGTAATAAAGGCAAGAGGACCCATAAAGTACTCAAAGCTAAAAATTCACTTTATACTGTTTAGTACTTTATGGGTCCTCTTGCCTTTATTACTGTATACCTCTTGAGGGTACATGTGAAAGATATGTACCCTCAAGGGGTATACATCTGTCAAGACTCCAACATTGTCAGATCTTATATTTCTGTCTTCTAAGGCACTTTTTACTGTATCAATCCACCTATATCTTGATCCTCCTCTGGGTATTTTTCCTGCCAACCTGGCAGAGAACACTTATTTTGCTAATCTTTCCTCTATCATTCTGTTAAGTGACCATATCACCTGAGATTAGCTCTACTAACACATTCCTGGATGCTAACAATGTCAAGTTCTTTCCTAATATACTCAATTTTTAATATGATATTGCCAGTGATGGCATCTGTTCATGCCCCTGTTTCTAAGGACTCTCATCTGTGATCTCTAGTTTTTATTTCTAACCCAGCTCTCAGATCCATAAATTAAAACTGATTTAAAGACAGTCTTGTATAGATCTAATTTAGTGTTTTGACTAATTTCTCTCTTATTCCATATAAATGTATTCAGTTGACTTCCTATCATACCGGCTTTGTTGATTCTGTTGTCTATTCCATATTTACTTTACTGTCTTCACTAAAAATTGTGCTTAAGTAACTGAAATAGTTTCTACTGAAACCTAACCAATAATAGTGAAGTGCATCCCAGAGTAGTTTTTAAACACATTCACTTCGGAATATCAGAACTCACCACCAACCTAACCATCTGGCAGGGCGAGTGGTAAAAACACCTTTCCCTGAGAAATATTTCATCCTTGGGTATCAGCAGATGTGCCACCTATCATCATAGTTCTTCAATTGTAACCAAATCTCCATAGAGTGGATGGGGTGGGGGAGAGAAGAAAAATGTTACTGTTTTGGGATATATAAAAAAAAAAAAATTAAGGAGAATGCTGAATTTGTTTGATATATTTGAATTACTAAACTGTAAATATGTGAACCAATACTGGAAAGTGAATTATTAATAATTAGCATTTGTGATATTATATGTGTGTCCTATAAGTTGTTGGGTGGAGCAAATAACATGTGATCCTATAAACTCTATACATAATGATGGCATAATTTAAAAAAAAAAACTTATGAAGAGAGTGAAAGATATTTGTTTTCAAAATATAAATAACTAGCCAATAATAAACAGCGGCTGTAAACATTTGCCAGCTCAGTAATCGATACTAGATATCTTGCAGATTCTAGTACTTTACTAGAGATCAATGGACGTAGTTCACTTCTTATAAAACATTGAAGGATGTAATTTTATTCAGAAATAGATGAATTTTTATTATTATGCCTGTTCTTTTAGAAAACAGGAAACATTCTATCCCCAACAGACACTATACTGTAGAAGCAAGAAAAACAAGCTGTTTTATTGTATCACTAAATATAGTACAGACATTTACAGTCCACATACCATATTTAGCAACAATTTGTGTAATTAGAGATAACTAGAAGGATCCAATATAATGATGAAAAACACATCCACTCCCACAAATGCTATGCTGCATGCATGCCAGATAGTAAAGTTTTATTAATAGTACTGCCAAACACAGTATATAACTAAATGCATTTGTTCTAACATCCTGTTTCAAATTTTCAGTTCCAGAAAATACATGTAACAGCTGCTTATAATGCAGTCACTGGGTGCAGAAAGCACACAATTTATGTAAAGCAAATTTTCTAAACAAAACAAAGATGCATGTGTGTACATGTAACTTGAAATCAGTTCAATTGCATTTGACATTTTCAATATCATTTGAACATTTCATAAATGTTAATTTTAGAAATAAAATTCCACTGAAAAAGTTGCAACTAATATGCCATATAAGCTTTGTAAAAATGCAACTGCCTGATTCATATGCTATAGCTAGTTACTGCTGGTGATTTACACAAGTGCAGACACTGCCCAGCATGAACGTGTTAAAGCTTAAGGAATAAATTGAAATCTGGAAAGCTTATCGGAGGGCTGATACACGGGCAGGAAAGTATTTACCATCCATACATTTCCATAAAATCAGACATTTCACATGAGATGAAACACATGGCCATGCATCTGATCTGAGTTGGATTCTTCTGTGTTGAAATTTTATTTCATGAAACAAGAACACCAGACCCAGAAAAAGAGCACATTATGTTTTTACTCATATTTTATCTATCAAGTAAACATTTTATCTATCAAGTAAACAATCACATACAGGATATGCATGTGCAATTACAAAACTTCTGAAATGAATCTCATACTTATAAAAATTTTGCAAATTAAATTAAAAATACAGTATAAACTAAAATAAATACAAAATAAACAACAATATTTATTCTTCCATATTAAACAATTAAGGAAAGTCAGAATAAAATTCACCTATTTTAGGAAGGCGAAAAACTTTTTCCTTCACTTGCTTTAAAAGTTCACTTAAAACTGTACTTGTAAAATACTCCTACAAATATTAAGAAAGTATTAATGAAAAAATAACATATTAAATATTTAATTCAAAAGAATCTTGACATAAGATTAGTAGTTTCATTAATGCAAAAATGAATCAATTGCTTTATATAAAACAAAGAAACACAACTGGAAAACTAACCTGGCAGATACATGGACATTGACTAGCGTGTTTTAATTTCATGAAAGAAAGAAACATCTGAGAATAATTCACACTTTATTTAATGAATAAGCCAATATTTTGTCTTTATCAAAGTATCTTCACAGTCATGATGAAAATATGGCATATAAAAGAGGAAGGTAATACTTTTTTTTTTTTGACTCCCATCCATACAAGTATGTTACTTAAATACTGTGGATGGGCTAAGGATTTTTTCTATTTTTTTTTAAATTTATATAATTCATCTCATTTAAATTTTTTATTTTTACAAAATCTGGAAATCTTGATCTAGAGACCAAACATGGAACTTTTTCAAGCCACTTCATGTGCTCTCACACTGGTCAATGAAATTCATCACCCACCTAAAGACAATCACAAGCATCTATGCCTATGTCAAGTTTCAAATCTGCAGTCTCTTGGTTAGAGACAGCAGATACACTAACTATGTTGCCAACCAGGCAAACTAAATAGCATAATCCTACAATCTCAGCTGGCATTTTCTATGGGTGTGGAAAAGAGAATGACTGTTGAAAATAAATGTCATAATAATAATCATACAATTATTATGCAACATTCATTTCGATAGACTGCCAAATAAGTACAGAGATGCCTCAGATAAAAAAAATATATAGGCATGTTTTTCATAGTGTGAAATATCTTATTACTTATTTGGGGAATGCAGAAAGACATCACCAATTTCCTGATATGTACCTAGAAGGGATGTACAGTATCTTATGACAGTAATACAGAATTAAGTTTGTATTATTACTAATAACCTATCAACAATTTTCCTATAAATTAGTCTATTAGTTGTCAGAACTCCAAATATTGTCATATCTAATATTTTGGTCTTCTAGGGCACTTATGACTGAATCAATTAACCTAGATCTTGCTTTTCCTCTGGGTCTTTTGCCTGTCATTTTAGCATTAAATACATGTACTACTAATCTTTCCTCTTCCAATCTCATTTCAATAACTATATCACCTGAGACTGACTATGACCACATATTTTTTTAATGCTAACAACGTCAAGTTCCTTCCTAATGTCTTCATTTTAAATAAGATTCTGTCACTGATGCCATTTGTACATTACTTTCCCCTAATTTTTCTCAGAACTAAGGGAGTTTACAGATGGCATCAGTGTTGATCCAGTCCTTGATCAAGTGCTTTATTTCTAGCCCAACTCAAATCCTTTATGTAAAACTGGTTTGAACATCATCACGTATGATGCTAGTTTAGTATTTTGGTTAATTTCTCTCTTATTCATTTATTATTCAATATGCTAGCTTTGCTTATTCTGTTGTTTATTTCCATATTCAATTTACCACCTTCAATTAAAATTGTGCCTAAATAGCAGAAATATTTAATTTGTTCTATAAGTTCTCCATTGAGAATGCTGTCTGAAGTTTTCTATGTTCCTGCCTATTTTCATTGCTCTGGTGTTTTATTACTGATTTTCATGCCATATATGTTACAGCTGTTACATTTAGTTAGAGAATCCTGGAGACTTTCATTGGATTTGTTTAGGAGTACAATATCATCAGGATAAATCAAAGAGCTAAGGTTTCATATCTCCCATTCTAATATCGGATTAATACCTTTCTTTCATGATGTGATTCATATAGATGATGAATAAGATTGGAAATAGCGTGCACTCTTGTTTTACTCCTTATTTTACATCAAACCACCACACTGTTTTTCCTTGAATTCTAACTGCTGACATACAACTTAAATACAGACTATGCATTGCTCTGTATCATACTGAAAAGCCTTTCTCTGGTACCCTAACATATGCCTTTTACCAATCTACAAAACTCAAGTACAGCTCCTTGTTATATTTCCACTTTCTCAATTGTCGTAAAGTGAAAACCTCTATGTATCATGATGATCTCTATTTGGTCTGAACCCAGCTAGTTCTCCAAGTTCCTACTCCCACAATTTTTCTTAGCCTTGTCTCATGTATGCATGCATAAATCTTACCTAGAATAAGTAAAAAAATTGCCCTGATTCTGAGTTCTAGTCCACTTCTTATAGATCTCAACTATAAAATTCATTCATCTGGAATCTGACCTTCCGAACTATTTAGTATAATCACTACAAAATTTTTATACCTCCATGTTTCAGCAATTCTAGTCAAATATCATCTATTGCAGCTGTCTTTTCACACAAGGCAAAACAAATTCCAAAAACCATCTTGTATTGAAATCTGCATCAGTATAATAGAGAGGCTTTTTTTACACAGAATACAAAGATCTGAATCAAGTACCCAGTTTGCAATTCTATGAGTGACTGTAGTGCAGATATTGGAAATATTTTTTCTGCACTTCTAGACCGGTGGAAAACTGGTCTGGTAGGCTACTGGGAATTTTCCACGAGGCCAACGGAAATGGATTGAAATATCTGCAACTGTATTTTTTTAAACTCATTAAACATCTGTTATTCAGAAAATATAATTAGATATAAAAATGCTTTTCAACACACAGAAATGTAGTGAAATACACATACAATAACATAAAGATCATGCTTTGGATAAACGTTATGTTGATCAGTGTAAACTAGAGTGATAGCTATCTCCCACTATTCAGACTTGTGGTATACATTATTGTGCAACTGCATGTTAGTCGTTCAGCTATTCAACAGACATTTGTTTATTTCATGAGAGATGCATTTATAGCTGCTAAGTAATAATATTTAATAATATATGCATATCACAAAGTAAAGTATGAGGTGGTTAGGAGAAATAAAAAATAAACAAATGATGTTGCAAGCCAAATCACAAGAACATGTAAAATTAACAGATATACTTTCACAAACTACTTTACAATCATATGACATTTCAATTGTGAATATAATCAACCAGTATTTTCTGTAACTGTTATTATATGCAAATATTAATGTAAATGCTGGTGGTTCTATGCAGTTTAAAAAAATGGAATCATGATTCTACAGTGCACCACAAAGTTATGTGTCAACATCATCAACATAAATGATAAACATCAATGTATACTACAGACATTATTCAAGCCATTTCATTGCATAGCTACAGGCAGGTCTACTGTCATGATAAGCTTCAGCCCTACATAGGTAGCAGGCAAAAACCCACTACGTGCCAAGCATTCGCTCCATGCAACCACATGGCATGCAAAGACCTACTGCACCACTAGAGAACATGATGGCAATTCCTAGATGAAAACATAAAAATGTCATCAGCAAGAAGCAGATCCAAGAAGACACTGATCATTGATCACTATTCAGGAAATAGTGGTAACAGAAAGGAAGGAGAAGCTTTAGAATTCAGTACTAAACAGGAACGTAACCTTCTTGAATGGAAGATAATTTCAAGTCAAGTGATGTGGGCAAATTAAAGATGTTGAAATGGTCAATGAGAGTTTGATAGCTATAGTCCAACACAAGATTCTACTAATAAAAAGTGGAGGAATTTTTGAGTCATTAAAGATTGCCGATGAAGAAAACCAGGTCCTTGTTGAATATCTAAACTGAAGAGTAGGAAATTAATACCAGACATATATACAAATGTTTTGGGAAAATTCAGAGAAAAGAGGAAAGCTAATGATTAAAATGTGAAGTACTTCTGTTCAGGACAAGGACTAGTCATTACTAACATATCATTCCAACATGCACATAACTAAATTAACAAGCAAAGAATGCACAAAAACTTAAAAAAGGCTTGCTGACTGTGTCATTTTCTTGTTAATCCGATGTTAGTAAGGTGGGGTGTCACAGACCCCAAAGATTTTTAAATTGACTATAACTTTTTAACAATGTGTAGCAGTGAGTCATGCCTCAGTATAGCTTCCCCCTCCCGTAACCCGCTATTCGACACCATAGATGACAGGCTGTTGCACACAAGCAAGTTTAATGTGCAGAGTTTAGTGTGCTGGGGTCCACCACACCCCAACTTACCAAAAGTGTGACTATATTTACTTCTGAAATGCAAGTTGTTTTCATGTATATTCTACTAAAATATTATCGTTACTTCTGTGTCTTCTATATTATTACATACCAACTATAAAGCAAATATGTTTTCGTAAATATTTAGAGGATATTTTGAGAATAATATCTTTTTTTTACCAGATGAGTTACAAGCAGGTAAGAACAGAGGTTACATCAACTTATACAGGGTGTTCGGGATAAATTTGACATATTTATAATTAATTATATTTTTCCGTAAGTTACATGTATTAACACACACTTCTCTTCATTTAAAAGTTTGGACCCTTCTTCATTCATATACAAGATGTCAGAAAGGATGGATAGCTGGAACCCACCTGAATCATGGAAGAGAATAACTTGTATCATGATGATTCGTGCCCGCCATCAAAATAAGGATATTACGACTGCTGCCCAATGCTCTCTGAATACAGTAAAAACAATCAGGCATGAACTAGAGACTTGCAATGGTGACTACGAGGATGTAGCAAGAAGAAAGATCCCTAGCAGACGATCTGATTGCGTTCGTACAGCAGAATTCCTCGCAAATCTGCAGGAACAGGTGTTGAAGAACCCTGGCATTGGAATTCGGGCTTTGTTCGTGGAGTTGCTAACTGTAGTCAAGCCCTGGATAACAAGGGTAGCCAATGGTAGGCCGTATGTATGGCAGCAGGATTCGGCCCCTTGCCACACCTCTGGGAAAAGTCAAAAATGGTTGTCTGAAAATTTCTACGACTTCACCAGTCCAAATGTTTGGCCTCCAAACTCCCCAGACCTTAACCCCATGGATTATTTTGTATGGGGCGCAGTTGAAAAAGACACCAATCGCACTTCCAGTAATACAAAAGCCCAGTTAATGGATAAAATTAAAACAGTTTTTGCGGCCCTTCCCAGGGAGACTGTAGCATCAGCTTGTTCGAGGTTCCGAAGCAGAATTGAAGCTGTGATCGATGCTAATGGTGGTTATTTTGAGTAAATCTTGTTGATAGTATTGTAATTAACTCTGCCTGTAATGTTTTTTTGTCAATTCATTAAATTTAATAGATACAAAGAAGATTTTCTTTTTCCTTACGAAACTGTCAAATTTATCCCGAACACCCTGTAGATGATGCTTTGACAGACGAAGAGCCATTTAGCAGAGATGATGATGATAGTGAAATTGATTTAGAATTAGTCAGTAACCATGAGTCTCATACAAAACAAGACTGTGAGGAAGAATCTTCAGAGGAAGAATCACAAATATTGATTAAAAATATATGGATTTCTATAATACACTAAATTATTTGGGTGGGTCTGTGGGACTCCAACCTTACCAGTTTTGTTACATTTTCCCACCTCACCAGCGCAGGGTTAATAGTGATATCTTCAGACTATTTCAGAATACAATAGCATATAGAGATTAAAACAGCACATGATCCATTTAGTTTCAAGTAGGATAAAAATGAGTATCTCACTGCAAAGAAAAAAAAAAGTGTGCAAGTTTCAAAAAGATTCAAACAACTTTTCAGGCAATCAATAGATTCAAATATATAAATATTATAGAAAAATACTTGGAGTCTCATTAGGAAAATCAGAAAACCTGAGCCATGTGGTGAAGTCATTTGCAATGAAAAATCCAACTTCTTGGGACTCATGAACATAAGCAGCAGTCCTGGAAAAGAAGAAATCACATGAAAAGTTTCTGTCAAGTAAGTCATCAATCATTGTGCAAGTACTGCATATCAGCAGCATTCCTACTTACCCTACCTAACTACCTATCTTTGCATCATCAGCAAATAGCTTATGTCGCTTGTCAAATCCTTCCCAATATCATTAATGTACAGATTGAATAACAGTGGACCAAGCACTGATCCTTGTGGTACACCTGGTTAATTTAAATCTTGCAGACTCACATCCCCCGTATACCACTTTTTGATATCTGCCAGTCAGCCATCCTCTTATCCATGCTAATATTCTATAACCCAAACCCATATTCTCCAATAGTCTACCATGTTGTATTCTGTCAAAAGCCTTAGCAAAATCCAAAAGTATCATGGTGTATCCATTCCACTTTTCCAGTTCAATGGTAATATTATTATAAGATGTAAGTTGCTAAAACATGATCTTCCCTTTGCTCATTGCAAAGTAGAGATTCACTGTCAATTCATTTCTGAATGCGAGTCCGAAGCAATTTTTCCAAAATCTTCACCACTGCTCCTGAGATACTAAATGATTGATAGTTGGATACATCGGTCTGTGCACCACCCTTGTGCAATGGAATTATCATACATTCTTTTCATTCCTGCAGAATCTTCCCTGTTCTGAGACTCATATTAAACAGCCTGGTCAACGGAATAACCAGTTCAGGTGAACAATGTTTTAGTACATGTGCATAATATCCCATTAGTTTCTTCATCCAGTGAAGAGGTAGCAGTGAGCTCAATGTCACGCAGACCAGGTTGATAGCTTTTGACAAAATGGGCACTCATTAGTTGAACAACCTTTTCTGTATCTGTAACCCTTACGACATCTTAATTTAGAAGAGTTATTCTTTCATGTACATTCTTTCTTTTACTTGCAGCATATTAATAGATTCTTGTGGTTGTCTTTAGCATGCAGTGCCAGTTTCTTTTCATACTCAGACTTTGCTTTACGTACAACCGTTGTGACTATTCTAGTTTGTTGCTTTAATTTTCATAACGGACATCATCCTTATGCACATGGTATTTCCCACATCATCCTTTTCTTATGAATCTCTTGCTTAATAAGATTACACATCCATTTAACTCCTTTTCTATTTACCATTCAGCAACTGATCCCATTCCATTGAAATCAGTATACTCCTCAGTTGGTCATAATTTCCTGCTTTGTAGTTCAGCATGTAACCTTTCCTGAATGGAACAATCATAAACTTAATCAATACCCAAGTGAGTAAAGCATGATCACTGTCACCAACTGGAAGCAGAATAGTTATATTTTTAACTGAATTGCCATCAGATACTATAATCAAATCTAACACTCCTTGAACTCGAGTTCCTTTTGTCACATGCTGCTTGAGGAAGTTGTCCTGCAACAGCTCAATAAATGCATTTTCATTCTTCTCATGAGATTCTATTGCTACCCAATCAATATTTGGATAATTAAAGTCTTGCCTTTTTGATTACTTTTTTCATGCTCATCTTTTCTATTTGGTGATGCATTTCTTCATCACTAGCAACTCATTCATTCATTTCGTATGGTGATTCAACAGCCGTAAGCCCCTTTTACAAGGAGGTACGGCACCAACTCAATCCCCCTATTTTTATCCGGGCTCAGGATAAAAATCCCGGCATAGCTGACAATTCAGACCTATGGCTGGAGGGATTGTCTTAAGTATTCCTGACTGTATCCATGTGTCTTTACGGGGCCAGTTTGCCTGGTTGAGGGTTGAAAAACCCCAGATAAACTGGGAGAAAAACCCTGCTGTCCACACCCAAGACCTTAACTTGACTATGGCTGGGGAAGCTCCTTATGTTGTCGATGGGAATCGAACCTACGACACTCCTTCCCCAGGCATATGGTTGCGAAGCACATAGCTACTAGGCTAACTGCGTGGAACATCCATATGGATTATACTATTACAAGCGCATGAAAATCGAAGAGAAGACGAACTTGAAGTTTCGTTTAGAACCTTTCATCTCTATGCTACTACATCTTGTAGTAGCATAGAGATACTACATCTTGTAGTATCTCTATGCTACTACAAGATGTATTACAAGCCGGCAACAAGAAAAGGTGGAGGATTTTCATGGTCAGCAAATATATCAGCTCTTAGTATCATCTCACCTCGACAGCTAGCATATCTTTAAAGAGTTGCTGTTTAAAATAATTAACGATGTTCTTCATATCTTAGCTTTAAATTTTGATTTCATTATAACTATGTAAACACTATTAAACATTTTAAGAATATTCTCAAATTCTACTAGCAACTGATCCACCAGGTCTGTAATAACACCCCCACTATGTAATTGATCTTGTTAGATTCCGCCTCACACCAGATGGCTTCAAACTCACTGCCACATGAAATACTTAGTAGTAGTACAATCATATGTATCAACTCTAACTGGATTCAAGTCGTCCAATATCACCAACAGCACGCCCCATCCTCTCCTATCCTTCCTAAAAATAATGTGCCCTTTACACTCGATACCAGTTAGTATGAGGGTGGTCTCAAAAGTTCTCGGCCATCTGGTGTGAGATTAAGGTCAGTAAGACAGCTGGTGTTGCTATGGACCAGGAAGTTCCACAGATGATCTGGAAGACATGCATCGGCATATTGGTGCAATGTGTGTACAGGTTGAAATTATTATGGGGGGGGGGGGGCTTCATCTATGGCGATATAGACCGAAAGGAAGAATGTTCACATTATTATTATTAATATAAGGGTGGTCTGAAAAGTTCTTGGCCTAACAATGAAAAAATGAATTTATAATTTCCAAAATTATTTTTATTTTTCAACATAATCTCCCTTAAGACTAATACATTTATTCCAGCGATGTTCCAGCACCATTATCCAGTCCCTGTAGTGGTTCTCAGTAAGATCTGCAAAATATCCCTCAACAGCTGCAATCACCTTGACTCGAAGAAAACCGCTGACCGACGAGGAAGAGTCTTAATTTTGGGAAAAGATAGAAATCAGAGGGAGGCAAATCTTGGAAATAGGGTGGACGTTCCAACAATTCATAGTGTAGATCCATTAATTTGCCCATTGCCAGAACATCTTTGTGGGCAGGTGCATTGTCTTGTTGAAAGATGATTTTTTTTCTTCTGCAAACAGAGTCTTTTCTCATGAATTTTTTCATTTAGACTGTTTAGAAGATCAGAATAATATTCCCCGGTTATTGTTTCACCCTTTTCAAGATAATTTAATAAACACAATGGCTTTGGCATCCCAAAACAGCAATACCATGACCTTTCCTCCTGATGGAACCAACTGTCTTCTTTGGCACTGAACAACTGGCTTCTGTCCACTGTTTTAACTGCTGTTTGGATTATGGCGTGAATCCAAGACTCATCCATAGTAATAAATTGATGCACAAAATCAGTTTTATTCTTGTTAAAATGCTCCAAGCACTGTTCAGAGATTTTCATGCAAGTTCGTTTTTGATCTGCTGAGAGCAAACATGGCACCCATCTTACGTAAAGCTTATTGATTTGCATTACTTCATGCAAAATATATCCTACACATTCTTTTGAAATGCTTATAGTCTCAGCATCACACACTTTGACTTGCCAGTCATCTAATACCATATCGTGCACTTGATCAATGATTTCTGGTGTTGTTACACTTTTTCGATGTCCTTCATGTGGATCATCTTCAAGGCTGGTACGGCCATGTTTAAACTCAGCAGCCTATTTCTTAATTGTCGAAAATGAAGGAGAAGAGTGCCTATAAACTTTTATGAACTTAGAATGAATTTCTTTTGGTGTTAAACCTTCTTTTACAAAGAATTTTATAACCACACGATACTCAATTTTATCCATTTCAAGGGATACAGACAACATTCTTGCTTCAGATAGCTGTGTAATATAAACTACTTGATAGAATGACTTGCACTTTCACATGGATGCTTATGACAGATGTACCAACTTAGAAAAAAAAAAAAATCTTGCTGATAGTGTTGCATCTATGGTTGAGGTCGAGAACTTTTCAGACCACCCTTGTTTGTGATTCTGATAGCCAGGTCTCACTAATGCCTACAATCTGAGGTCCCAACATATTGACTAAGTCAAACTCTACCTTTGTTTCTGATACTCCTAGCATTTGTGTACAGACATAATAATCTATCAGCATGTTCTTTTGTATATTTTTGTCTGCAGTCTGCATGACACAGTTGGACAACTTGCAGATCTCTATTCTTCTGTAGTGCCTTATACATATAGGTATCTTTGCACACGTTTGATGGATTCAAACCAGATGAACACAAAGTTGAAATCTTTCTCTCCTTGTCAACATTTCCATAACAAAGCCCATTCCTGCCATTAACAAAGTTACATAACTTTGTTGCTCTTACACTCATATTCTCACCATTCCCCCCCCTTTATAATTTAGTTTCTCCGACTCTTTGTGTCAGATCTCATACCAGTTATTAGTTTTTCTAGACTCCTGATACCAAATGCATTCAGGTGTAGACCATCCTTCTTATACAAATCCAATCTTCCCTCAAACTCACTCCACACATCCAAAAAGTCACCTTTATTCTTTGTATAAAGCCTACACAACAAATCGTTTGTCATCATAGCCCTTCTTAATTGTTATTAATGTTATCAACATTAATCACATCAATAAAATGTTGACAGCAAGTTAGTAATAATTTTAAACTACTCATGTAACACTATCATATAATATCATTTATTACTCCCACCTTTTGAGGGTACATATGAAGAATTTGGCAATACATTCCACTCAAACTTGTTATTAAAATCAGATAAGATATGGTCACTTTAGCAGAAACCTCATCAAGTGTTTCCCATAGAGTTCTTTCAAAATTAAGGAAAAGACTGAAGTCTGAAGGACTCCTATCACGACTGTGAGGAAGAGTAAGGATGCAACTACACTTTCCATAAGATCAGATACTTGACATGAAACATGCAGGCTCACATTGACATGTAGTATGTATGCCTCACCTGTCAGATTCTTCCTCCATTTTGAAGTGTATTGCAAAAAACATGAACATGCAATGTTTTACCTCAGAGTGCAGTTTACAACTACTATGAAGACAGAATTTATAACATCTTCCCACTGGCTGTGCATGTGTGATATGCAGAACTTCTGAAATGACCATCATAAGATGTCTAACTGCTCAAAAGTATTTTGGTGATACAATGAGAATATCATCATGTGGGCATCAAATTAAGGTATCAGGTTATGCAATACAATCACCTGACTCATTCTGTAATGTACATCTGGTTCCATGCTGCATATTGTTGATGTGCAAGGATGTTATTAAAGATATCTTTGAGGCTAAATTGTAGCATTATCTTGAAATGAGTTGCATATGAATGATAAATAGGCACTCCTCAAATGTCCATCATTGCAATTTGTCGAAGATGGAGAAATAGAACATGAGTGGGAAGGTTTGTCTATGTGTAATAATTACAGCATATGGAGTTATGCTGATTACAAAGTGTAAAGAATGTAAAATTGATGAATGTAATATCTTTGGTGAATGGTTTATTTGTAAGTAGTACTTAGAAATAGCTCAAAGGAATTATGGGTGGAATACTGCAGTGTAGTAAGTGTATAAATGGGGAAAATAGATCACTGAAGATTGCCCAGGTCAGATTACTTAATGGGATATTACTTAAATGAGTTAATTGTTTCATTGCAGAAAATTACTTGGGAGTAACAGAAAAAACAGTATAGAATTGATGATCTAAAGTAGGGCTGTCCAAAGCACTGCCTGCGGGCCGGATATGGCCCGTGGTGCGATTTTGTGAGGTCTGTCTATGGGTTTTGATTTTCACAAGCGATAAAATAAAATGATTTGAATCAAATGCATATTAGATATTTTAATTCTATCACTAATCGATAATCTTGATGTCAGCCATTTTACTTGGTATTTTTACATCACTATACTGTTTTGTTCCAAAACGCATGCTCTGGATGCTCATGAGGAATGTGAACGCATGATTAGTATTGTTCATTTTTTCAGTTATCGAGGTTGTGTCGCTGCTGCTCATCAAATTACTAGATGCACATTGCGATGTGGCCCTCAGATAAATTTTTTTTGTAATGAGCCCATCGGATTACCTAAGGTTAGACAGCCCTGATCTAAAGAATAAATTCAGTACAAGGGTGACTAGGTAGAAGCATTTCAGTATTGAATAGATAAGACTGTCAATTGAGGTGACATGGCATTTTGAGTAAAACACAAGCTGGCAATTAGTGGATGAATCTGAAATTGAATTGATTTTAATACATAGTATCTCCCTTGCTTGACTGTTAGACACAGATTCTGATTTAAGTATTAGGCATACCAAAGTGATTCTATACAAAGAGATGTGGAGAACATATTATGTAGGTCAAATCACAAGAATGTTAATTGGGTAAGTATGTTTGCCTAAGGCTAAAATAAGTGATTTAAGTAAAGGACAAAAGTCTGAAGTGTTCATATTATTTGAAACATGATGTAAAACAGATTATTTAATAGACCAGAGGAGGATTGTTTGCTACTTAAATTAACTGCAAGGTTAATAGTTAAAAAAATGTAATCTTATTAATACAATGACCAGATTTGATAGCATGGAATCCATAGGTCAGAACAATGCCTGCATTCTAATTAAGTTATGTGCTGTATGTAATTGTGGCTTTATTAATTTATGGGATGAATGCATTAAAAATCAGAAATAGTTCAGTAGTGATGATATCCATCTAAATAATATCACATATATCACAGTAAGGCCATAAAATTCTTATCATTTTTAAGGACTTAGAAAGAATACTAAAAGAAATTTACCGCAAATGAACAAATGCTGATGTGAAGGATATTCTAAGTCAGGGGTCGCCATACGTCTTTGACCGTCGACCCCTTCAAGAGTTTCTTGACTTTTTATCGACCCCCTCTATTTTACTATTATGAAATTATAATAGGACGAGCAAAAATTACGCTTACGTGAGTTTTTAGATTGTTTATTTTATAGTTACAGTGTTTATTGTATGTATAACATAGTATATTTTATTATATTGGCTAAACGTTAAAGGGATATATTTTTGACGTCCTTCTTAACATTACATATTTGATAGGAGGGATAAATAATATATAAAATTTAATTTAGATAACAAAATAACAATAATACAATCTTCCTTATATACATGCAAATAAGACTTTTATTAACTTAGTATACGATTTACTAACGTGAAGGGTGTGCTTTGTGACTTTTGACAAGATTAGCAATGTTGGGTTAAAAATTAGTAAGTTTCAGCATTAAATCACTACGGAATTCTATATAAAGTTTATTTCTTTGTTTTGTTAAAATGGAATTAACATGGCTGAAACCAGATCCAACCATGTACGAGCTGGGAAATGCAAGCAAAAAGGGGAGTGCCACTTCAGAAAGTTTTGGCATTTTTCTACAACATTTATTTGTCCAAAAGTAACTTAAAGTTCTATTTTTAAAAAGCGTCTTAGTTTCAACATCAACTGACAATTCAATAAGCTCATCTTGTAAGTTACATTCGATATTTTCAATGTGCATGTTTTCAAAACCTGCAAAGCGCAATTTAAAAGCATCGCTCAAATATTGAATTTGTTGTGTGTATATTTCTAAGTCTTCATCTTTTACTTCCAATTGCTAGATTCGAAAAATACTGAAAATCTTTTCGTAATAATGATGATTTAAATAAGGCTAATTTAGCTTGGAAGCCTAAAAGAATTGTCTGAGCTTGAATAATCATGACATCTTTACCTTGTAGACGGGTCTGTATGTCATTAAATTTTGAAAATAAGTCCGCCAAATAGAAAATATGATTCTTATTTCTCTTCAGTTCATCACTCAAAAACAAATTAACATCTTCAGTTAATTTGTTTTTGATTTTTAAAGAAACTCTAGGAGTTGAGTCGAACAACTTAACAAATCTTTGTAGACTTGCACCTCTAGACAACCATCTTACTTCAGTATGCAAGAGTAATTGGTTTGATACTTCATTTTTTTCACAAAGTCTGGCAAATAATCGCAATTTAAGAGGATGAGCTCTAATTTGATTAATAGATTTAATACACACTCTTATAGTATTATGCAGTTCGTCACTGAGAGTGTTTGCCACCAAATGATTTCGGTGCAACACAATGATGTCTTATATTTTTCTATCGATCCCTGATCCCGAATCGACCCTTAACAATGTTATCGATCCCTTTGGTGACCACTGTTCTAAGTAATAATGGGAAGGGCATTTGTGTTAACAGCATGAAAAAACAGCAGTGAAGCATATCCTGAATGGCACAAAGTTTAAAAAATAAGCTCATGTTGTTAATATTATTAACCAGAGAAATTTAGCACTTTGATGCTATATTTCTCTAGAAATTATGCACTTTGATGTCTTGATTAGAATTGGTGGATATCATTTAAATATATTTATATGGGTTAAGTGTAAAATTTATCTAAAGCATTAAACAAGACTGCTTGAAATCAATTTTAACAAAGAAATTTAGAGAGTTAGATTAGAAATATAACAGCCAATCAAAGTTTGTAGACCTGAGGAATATTAGAGAGCTAAACAGATAAAATCATATTAAAAATGTTATTAATCCTCCAGAATGTATAAAAAGAGATAAAGATATGTTCACATGCTTGGGATATGAAATATTAGCTAAACCAATGTTTGAAGCACAAATGGCAGGAAAAAGATCCAGGCGATGACCAAGATATAGGTGGATCACAATGCAATTTTTTATTTATAATATCTGATCCACACACAAAAAGCCACAAGACTTATAGCATATTAGTGCCGTGTATGGGCAAGGGGAATAGAAGAAAGGAGGAATCTGTTCACATTTTGCTTGAACAGCTGAGGGTTGTAATCTTTGGGAAAGGCAGAGTGGGGGAGACTGTTCGTGAAGCTGGTTCGGTGAGTTAAAAGAAGGGCTGTAAAAGAATGTTGGTTAGCAGTGGCTCTTGTTTTAATGATTTCGAAGGAGAGTGGTGGAATTATAGTGGCCAATTCAGCAGAGCAGTCCATGAAATAGAAGAGACACGAGGCAGAAACTTAAAGTCAGTGAGAGGGATTGAAGTGGGTATGTGAGAGATGGATCATTAATTAGCTGGATTGCCCTCTTCTGGATAAAACTGATCAATCTTAGAGAGGATTTTGATGCACTATCCCAAATATGGGAGCAATATTCTGGCTAGCTGGATTTTGGATTTGTATAGTTAGCAGCTGAGGAGATGTGAAAGGTAAGTGGGAGAGATGCGAACTCTTTCTTGTGAGAGATCAGACAGAACTGAAGCTGACAGTTTGTCCTTGTCCCATTGGGATATAGCTAGGAGATCTGAGTTCAGTTGCTTGGTCATGGTAGATCTTGACAGCTGACAGTTTGTCCTTGTCCCATTGGGATACAGCTAGGTGATATGAGTTCAGGTGCTTGGTCATGGTAGAGCTTGAGAATTCTAATACTTGAGCACTACAAGTTGAATGAAAAGGAGGAATGGAGTGTATTGTCATCAGCGAAGCTATGGATAGGATTGGAAGACTGCGAGAACAGGTCATTTATATACAAGAGGAAGAGAGTGGGTGAATAAACAGAACCCTGGGGGTACTCCTGAATGGGTAGGGAAATCTGAGGACAGGGAAACATCCACCATGACATAGTGAGCGACCAGTGAGAAAGTTTGTGATCCAGTTGCAGAGTGAGGAAGACAGACAAAAGGATGGCAGTTTATCCCATCCAGTAAGTCCTGGTGCTATCTGTGCAAAGGGCAACCACGTGAGTTTCTCCAAATTTCTTCATAGCCTGAGTCCATAGGTGGGTGGTGAAGCAAGAAGATCAGCTGTAGATTGCGAGTGATGGAATCCATACTGCTGGTCACTGATTAATTGGTATGTCTCTTAGGTGGTTCAAGAGTTAATTGTTGACCTTATCCATAATTTTAGAGAGAACAAAAGTGGGAGCAATTGGATGGTGGTTCGTTGGTTGACTTTTATCACCTTTCTTTGGGATGGGTTGGATGTGGACCTGTTTCTATGTTGTAGGGTAGATGCCAGTTGAAGAGGATAGATTGAAGAGGTGATACAGGATAGGAGTTAGTTCCAGGGCACCATTTTTTAACCCAACAGATGGGACACCATCAGGACCAGATGACTTGTTTGTGTTCAGGTAATTAAGGATTCTTCAGATTTCTTTTTGTCAGAAGACTATGTGTGACATGAAGGGAACCATTGGTAGTGAGGAGGGAACTTTGCCCAGGTCATCAATGTAGGAATTTGAAGAGAAGGGTGATGCAGGTAAGTTGGCCTTGTCTTTGGTTGAGGTAACTACAATACCATCTGGATGTAGAGTGGTGGAAACCTGGGTTGGCAAAAGTTGCAGCCAATGGCCTTGGCAAGGGACCAGAAGGAGTGACTGCAATTTGGGCAGGAGGCAAGTATATAGCATTAGGCTCTTTCAAAGTCTAACTTGGACTTAGTGATGATTCTTTTGCAACTGTCGAGAGTTGCAGCATAGGCAGAGTGGGAAGCTAGACTTTTGGTTTTGAATCATTTGTGGTATGCAGTTTTTTTTTTTTTTTCTTTTACAGCATTGGCACACTTTTTTTTCTTTTTTTGAGAACCAAGGCATGCATAGTGGCTAAGAATTTGAAATGGAATAAGGGATGAAAGCTGTCATTCCTGTGAAGATGATTTCTGTTATTCAGTCTGAGCAGTTGTTTGGATCAAAAGAACTGAAGCAGTAGTCAGACAATGGGAAGGAGGAATAGAAGTTGCAGAGGTGCTCCTGGTTGGCACTCTTGTAGTGTCAAAGGACACAGGACTGTGAATTGGTGGGTGAAAGTTGTTCTGTGGTAAAAGAGACTTGTACAAGGTTGTGGTCCAAGTTACCAAGAGGAGAACTAACAACCACAGTATACCTGGAAGGGGAGCTTGTTAAGAAGAGGTCAAGCATGTTGGCAAACATCTCAGCAACCCTGCCTGCTTGATTGGTTGTTGAAAGTTGAGAGAGAAGCCAACATAAGTTGTAGACATTGAAGTCCCCAAGAAGGATGGCCTCACTATTGGGGTTTTTTCAACTGCAGAAAGTCGAGCTTTAGAGAGATAGTTGAAGAGGTCAGAGTAGTTGATGGAGTTTGGAGAGCAATAGATTGAGCATATGAAAAGGACAGGTTGATTTGGTAGAGAAATTTTGAGCCAAAGTAGATCAAACAGTGCGGATTCAAGGATTTGCAGTCTCTGGCATGGTATGTCGGTTCCGACAAATGCACAAGTACCGCCCTTGTGGTGGAAAGAGCTGTGAAATGTGTAGTTTGTGCAGTTGAAGTGGAAAATGGCTGCTGAAAGTGCACATCATTTATATTGCTGTTTAGGCTACGGATGTTGGTGAAGTGCATGTGGAAACTTTATTTTTTTTGGTAAGAATTAATGTTGGCAAGTTGTTTGGTTGGATTTTTTTTGTTGTTTTTTTAATAGGTTTTTCCCTTTTAACTATGTTTATGAGAGAATTTTTGAGATCCATAGTAATACTGCATATCTTTGGGTTGTGGTTCTGGTGAGGAAGAGATAAAGAGGAGGTGGAGCATACAATAAGAGGTGACAGACTCGCAAACATACCCCCTATACAGAGGGAACTCAATCTCCTATCCATACGAGGCCTCAGCAGTTCCCCCAGCAGCCATAATATTTACCGCAATATCTCCTTCCAGTCACGAATTGACAAAATACATGGCTTCAGGATTAGATGCTAGCTGATTGGGAAGCTTTCAGATGTTACTAACCGGTTCAGTCCCATGTACTAACCAACAGCCAGACTGCAGAACCATTTTACCACTATACTCTTGAATGGGAAGGGTCAGGGTTACCCAACAGTAAGATTAGTATGTCACTGAGGATATCATTCTTACTACATGTGGGAAGATTGGTGGGGAGGGCAGAATTAATTGTACTTTAGATTAAACTGATCAAATCATAGACATCCAAATTATTTGGATGTCCATGATTTGATACAATAATTTGAAAGACTCCCTGACTCCAGGGAGGCTCCAACACAATAATTTGAAAGACTCCCTGTCCCTGAGAAAGGGCCTTATTTATAGTAGTCCCCCCCCCCCCCCCCACACACACACACAAAGACTACAACCTCTACGAGGTTTAAAAAAAAAGTTGCGATTCTTAGCCTCTTGCCCATACATCAGAATTATCCTACCTTTAGCCTGCCCAGATTATAATTACTATTATCAATTTATAACCATTCATGCGTGAAATTCACATAAAAACACTAATATGTTATAAATAACTAACATGCTAGTTTCTTCAAACTCATGTTTGCAAGATCAATAAACATAAGGTAAGATGACGCTGAAATGACAATTTTTATCTCTCTCTCTTACACACACACACACAAAAAAAAAAAAATGAGCTTCTCAGTGTTTTCCTCAGCTAATGCCTACAGTCAGACTGGCTGTGGGCATTAGGTAACACACAAGAAAGAATTCCAATTCATACTAGCAAATCAATTTGCTGCTCTGGCACCAGCAGATTATGTGGACACAGAAGCCTAAAACCTTTCCAACGCTATCTGTGAATGCGTCAAAGAGATTTGCCAAATTGTGAAAAATCGAACTCAACCATGGATTACAGATGAGTGATTGGACCTGATTGACCAATAGAAGCATGCCTAGCTTGTCACCCATGCTCTCTACAGGTAGCTCATCCACAATGTATGAAGATGGCTCAAAGCAGAAAGGGAGGCACACTGGAACGTAGTAGCAGCTAACCTGAAAGAATCCATGGGGAAAAAGGAATACTGCATACTATATTCATCGCTTCGACGTTTTAAGTGGCAGAATGAAAGTGATCAACGACAACATTCACAAAGCTGATGGAACATAGTATGATGATCCACAGAAAGGTTGCATTGGTGGTGAGAATTCTCTCAGCAACAGTACAAGCATAATGAACCTGAATGTCCACAAGCAAACCCGCCTCCCATCAACATACTAGCATATCATGCCTCAGATGCAGCACCTACAATGAGCAAAGTGAATGCAGCTTTAAAACTCTAAAAGATGGTAAAGCTGCAAGCATAGACAAAGTTACAGAAATGAAAGAAAAGAAATGTTTAAAGATGATGCTGCTACCCCATCACAATGCTACTCTCACTCCTGCAGCTAATTTGGCACTCAGAACAAATCCCCGCTGCATGAAAACAGGCTATCATTGTGACTGCAAAAACTAGGGGCATAAGCTTACTCTCAGTTCTGGGTAAACTCTTCATGCGCATCATCAGGCAATGCCTACAAATACATCACGAACAAGTAACCAGAGAAGAACAGGCTGGCTTCTGTGCAAACCGAACATGATGTGACCAGATATTCACTGTCAGGCAGCTCATAGAAGAACACATACAATGTGGCAAGCGAACTGTTATTGTATTCATTGACTTCCACTCAGCCTTCGACACCATGTATTAGCCTACCCTTTGGGCAACTGAACACCTAAAAAATCATTCGCCTACTCCAAGCAACTCATAACTCCAGTAGCTGTATCCACATCAAAAATGAGCACTCAGCAGAGTTTTCTATTGGCACAGGATTCCAACATGGTTGTGTAATCTCACCATTGCTGTTCAACACTGTTGTTGATGCAATCATGCAACAGGCCTTCGCTGGTAAATGTGGAGCACAGTACAGCAAAGACAACTTTTTAACTGATCTTATGTTTGCTGATGACAGTGCCATCTCTGCAAATGATGACACCAAAGCCACCAACATTTTGTATAGTATTGCAAATGTTGCCTAATCACATGGACTACAAATCAATATTGACAAAACAAAAGCCATGCCAACTGATGGGTCACCCTGCACTGTTTACCTTCATGGCACCCAAACTGATCAATTAAAATATCTTGGTTCACTCACACTTGCAAAGAAAACTGCATCAACAGCAGAAGTACACAAAAGAATTGGCCCAGGCCAATTCTTTTGTGTACTTTCGTGCACCATTGCCTTTGGTTTACTAAATTGGTGCCTATGGAAGAAACATCTCACTCAAAACAAAGATGTCCCTCTTTCGGTAACTGATCAGGCCTCTCCTCCTGTATAGATTAGAAACTTGGACACTCCTTAAAACTGACATAAACAAACTAGAGACATTTCAAATGCAATGTCTCTGTCGCATACTATGAATATCACTACTCCACCACATCCAAAACACTACCATCAGGACTTGGTGCGACAACCAATCTACAGTTGAAGAACTTTAAAAAATGAGACTTCACTGGTTCGGGACCGTGTGCAGAATGGATCAACAGCACCTACCTTATCAACTACTATGGAGGCAATGACCAGCACACTGGAAGATACAAGCAGTTGCCCCTAAGAAAACCAGGGCCCAGCAAATTGAACATGACCTAAAGAACCAGCGACTCTGTCTCACAGAAGCGAAGAACAAAGCCCTTGACTGTAAACTGCCATACATCCAGAACACATACAAAGCCTACAAATACATTTTTAAACATACCAGCTATAAATTATTGTTCACTACAAACCAAAAATTAGTAACACTTCTAAAACCTAGAAAATATCATCCATACACAGAAATACTATGACACCACAATGTAGCATACAAATTTCCTTGACAACAAGACTGTGACATCACCTACATAGGTTCCACGATCACATGTTCATGAGAAAGACTACAGGAACACTTCCATGACTGCAACATACCAATCCCAGAACATTTAAGCAATAAGAAATGTAATAACCAACAGAAAAACAAAATGCAAATATAGGGAAAACAGAAATAGCAGTCCATGCTCTTGACCAGAAGCATATCCCCACAAATCGACAAAGCCATAATATTAGACACACAGGAAAATGAAACAATGCTTAGAATATCGGAAACAATAGCCATAAAATGTGACAAAAACTCAATAAATGTTCACCACCTCTATATAATCTCCAAGGGTTGGAAGCTCCAAAACATAAAAATTAGGTCACGACTCTGACCAATAGAAAACAACACAGATACATTCAAGACAAAAACACCAAGCTGACATGACACAGCCTCCACTTTTCCCATGAGCTCCGAAGATGACACACAGTAGAAATGGTTCACATCACGTTACTTCCACCCCTAATCTTGTTTCATCATATTCTATCCTTTTCCTTCGCCAAAAATTTCTTTCACCTTCTTCCCAAAGAATTCAGCCCACCCTTGAAACCAGGGTTTTAAATTTGTATACCTTCGTCTTACTCGGAATTCTCCGACATCTCTCTCTAATCTCTACATTTCCAACCTCCCCTTCCTCTCAGTCATACTTCAGCAGTAATATAAATGTTTATTGCCATACACTGGATGCAGCTCAATAAGAAGACAACCAGGAACATCCTACAAAGGTATGTCCAAAATTATTCCTTCCTTATATCCTTAATATATCTATATCTTTAAAACATCAGTAATGCACTAAAAATTGAGTAAAAAGCCAATGACATCATAAAAGGGTTACTCCTTTAATATTTATTTAAAGGAGTAACATGGAAAATTTTTCAGAAATAATATCTATAATAATATTTCTGAAAACATTTGAAATAAAACTTTTTTAGAAAAAAATATGTCCACTCACTTTAAAAACTCCAGTGCTTGCCAAAAGCTTTGTATCTACCAAGTGAGGAAATAAGCAATTTGCCATTTCTTTGAACTCTTCATAACTCTGAAAAATTTATCAATAAACATTACTAATACTGAAAAAAAAAAAAAAAAAAAAAAAGTATCAATAACAAATCCAAGTGTAAATGCATTAAAATCTCATTTTGATGAAAGCCTTTCTTGAAACAGTATTTTTTGTAAAACTGATTACTGATTTAACAAGCCACTTTATAATGATGAGAAAATATTAGCATTTTACCTTAATGCAATCATAGAGTAAAGTACTTACTGATCCCGATTTGAAAGCATAGCCAGAAATGATTGGAGCAAGAGTTTCTTTATTTTATTTTTTTTTTTTGTTAAAGTGTTGATTACATAATTTCTATGTAGTGTGATGGCAGTGTTGTTGTGTGTATTATTCAGAATAATGATCAATGCAAATGAGGCTAGCACAGTGGTTCCCAAACTGCAATGTGGCACCCCAGCAAACTCACCTTTGTTTATTATTTTTTCAAAAGGCTACTAAGTTTTTAGAACACAAATACTTAAGCAGTTATTTTCATGGTATCGATGACAAAGAATAAGAAAATAATATTAGCTTATTTGCTAATATTTTACTGGTATTATATCCAGCATTTTCAGAGCACAAAAACATTATGTCACAGTATGCGAAACAACAATTTGGTATAACAGTGGAACCAGTTTTAAAAAAAATTGTAACAAACAACAATAGGAACTTAAGTCCTAATTAGGTACCATCTATGTTGGAAAAAGAGAGAAGACAAATATTAATTAGATCTTAAAATGACTGTCTTCCAGATTTTTGGTAAAGTTATACAGCCATATTTGCTGAGGTGCAGAGTATGTTTTAAAGCGCTTTTGATTCCAAAAACAATCTCTCTGACTTATGGCTTCTGTGTGGCACTTTTGTTTCCTTCCAAATGATCCCGTGTGAAGTGGTATCCAAGGCATGGTCTGCTAGACCTGACTTGCCATAACAATGGTGTGCCAGATGTATTTTTTATGTTCACCAAGACAAATGTCAATAGTTCTTCATGTCTGTCCATTTTCTTGGTGTTGACATCAATACCGTGAAAATAAATAACATATACTGTGGACACACAAGCCTATCCACGCATTTGAGAATTCTTCATGGAGACAATATTGTACACAAGACATGACAATTCAGTAAGTGGAAGTTAAAATTGGTGCAGTAGCTAAACAGGTTAACCTTCTTAAAGAGGTGCTGAGACACCAGTATAATACCAAACTCTGTCAGAATAAAAAACAAGTTCCACTTGGCCAAAGTCTAGCATATTTACAAACAGGTGAGTTTAGCACTATTACATGAACAGATTAACGCTACTCGTATGAAGCTCTAAAATATAAATGCAACTATCAATGCTCTAGGCAACAAATTGTATGATGTTTTAAATTTGGAACTCTGAGATATCCTTGACAGCATCTCTGATGCAACTGCTAATAAAGAGTTCAAAGTTAAAAACTAGCACCAGAAAAAATGTGAAATCCTTCAGCATCACAGTCGTTTCATAGCATGAAATGACTGCAATTATAACAAGATCACGCCTTTGTGAATTTATCATTGGTAGCCCTAATGGATGAAGCCACTAATGCATTAAGTCGAGGACATAATTTTGTCATTATTCCCAGGCAAGTTCCAAAAGACAAAAAAAAACAATGGCTTCCATTGATTAAGGAATATATGACATGCCCCCAACAACAGCCAATAACATTCTTTTGGATGTGGCCAACATTGTAATCCATTCTGAGCCTCCCAAAAACAATATCCCACAAGACAAAATCAGTGCTTAAAAGAACTATACAGTAATAACCATATTGTTATAACTAAAGCAAACAAAGATAATGCCACTGTGGTGATGAATTTAGCTGAATATGAAAGCAAAATGCACATACTTTTGCAAGACCAGTCTACACACCAAATTAATTATAGATTGTGATCTCACTAATTCTCAAAAGAATAAAGTTGGAAAATTATTGAAAAAAGCCACTTCCTAGACAAAAGAAACAGTTAACAAACTCAAACCTTTTCAAGGTTAAAACACCCAAAATATATGGAGCAGATAAAATTCACAAACAAGGTGCTAATAATTCGTTCTCCTTTGTTAAAAATTCTGTTCACCTAAAAAGTATTTTAGAAAACTATATCTTAAAAAAGTTCAGACATAATAATTAGTTTACAAATTTGCCATTAATTGAAACCCTTGATTTACTGGTCACATTTTCCCTCTGATATATTTGAACTACTAAAATTTACAGTATATGCAGGTTATTTTACATGGAGAGGGAAGATATACAAACAACTAGATGGGACAGTAATGGGCTATCCCCTTTCTCGCCCTTTAGACAATTTCTACATAGAACACTTTGAAAAGCTAGCTATGAATACAGCCACTCTCTTACCAGTGGTTTGGCTATGCTATGTTGATGATGTGTTTGCTATTTGGCACCATGGTCCAGATATATTGGATACCTTTTTGTGCATTTAAAAGCCAACACCCTAAAATCTACTTCACAATGGAACAGGAAGCTAATGACTGTCTGCCCTTCCTGGATACACTAATCACACATCTTCCAGATGGTTTTCCTTATCTTTTTTCTGTTTATAGAAATTCCACATACAGGGAGATATTTGTACAAACAGTCACACATCATCCAACTCAACAGTATGGTATCTTAAAAACACTAATTGACAGAGCTAGAGCTATTTGTTCCAATGACAATACTCTTACTGCTGAACTCACTAACTTACGTCACACCTTCTTAGCCAATGGCTATAATCCCCATAGGATAGAAAAAAATACTAAATGCTCGCCTACCACACAAGACTGCAGCAAGACTGTTACCATCCTATACATTCATAGCACATCTGAAAAGATATCTAGAGTGCTCAATAAATACCAGCCATGTACCGTATTTAAAGCTTATGTCAAATTGGCAACTCTCATCCATTCACATAAGGACAAACTGTCTTCTTTATCACATCCAGGAGTTTATGGTGTCCTGATCTTGTGAATGGACAGAAAGAATCATTGACATCTGTCTTGGTGAACATAAAAAATACAGCCAGCACTATCATTATGGCAAGTCGGGTCTAGCAGACCATGCCTTAGATACTACTTCACACAGGATCAAACGGAAGTGCTACACAGAAGTCATTTTAAGTCAGAGATATTGTTTTTGGAATCAACAGCAGCTTTAAAACATACTTCTAACCTCAAGAAATACTATATAAATTTACCAAAAATTTGGGAGACAGTCATTTTAAGAACTAATTAATACTTGTTTTCTCTCTTTTTCCAATAACATAGATAGCACCTTAGGACATTAGTTTCTTGAGTAGTCGATTAAAATTTTTTAACACGTTCATTGCCAATCATGCGATATCATGTGATGTGAGTTCTCGCCTGGCGACTGATCACGCATTATCGCGTGGACGTCGCTATCAAGTAAAAAAAATTTGGCCACCACACGAAATTCCAATTTTCAGCTTGGCAATGAACGTGTTAAACTAGTTTTAAACTTTAAAAAAAAAAATTTTTTTTAAAGTTATTCTTTCTGTTGCTTGCGGCATAATGATAAAATTCTTTTGGATTGTTTTAGCTTTCCTCATGATACACGTTACTTTTCTGGCCTGAGCTTTATATATTTCATAACTCCTCTCACTCTTATTTTCACAATATTCTTTCCACATCTTCTTTGGATCTCTTGCTTAATAAGGTTGCACATCCATTGTAAAATCTGTTGCAAGAAAGAAAAAAAAAATTTGCTATGTTTAAAATTTGCAACCGATTTTACATAATTTTTATTTCTCTCAGTATTTCCAAATATTTAAAATGTGAAAATATTATGTGATGAATATAATGTTATAAGAATTGCAGTAAAAGTGCATATAGGTAGACTTGATTGTAAAGCTTAGTAAGATTAGCGATGACAAACATCTGCCGAAGGTCGTGAGGCTAAATGTTGTTAACGAAACAGGCAGCATTGATGTCATAATGCTATAGGCTAATCCCAGAAAAGTAGACCATGAGAACAAAGGAATAAGCATGACATATAAGGAGCTTGTAACTCTTAAGAGTCCTCTCCCTTTCTGGCTTGCCTTTTCTCTGGTCATCATCAAGGTCTTTCCCTGTAGTCGTCTGGCTGTGTTCCTGTGATCATCGGCAAGTTTCCCACAGTTGCCGGTTGTGTTCCCGATGTCGGCCGTTTCCTGGTATCCAACCGTATTCCTTTAACCGACCATTCTCCAGGCTGTAGCGGGTCGATAGTGTCCCATCTGAGAACTTCAAATGAGGCAGGTTCTGTAAAACTACCGCAGCGTAAGTCCTACCAGCAAGAAGAAATTTTCCAGGAAAAGAATGGTAAAATCCTGAGATGGTGTGTTGTAAAAGTTTTGGGACAGTTCACGCTTGGTTATGTGAGTAAGCAACAGCTTTTATATTTTTTTAAAGCATGTATCGGAATTGTGTGTGTTGCTTAAGTGTTTGTAAACAGGCGGTTTCTAAATCAAAAGTGTTGTGGGAGAATCGTATGTTTATTTACGAGTTTGGATATTGAATGTGTGTTTAATTGTAAGACAGGGAATAGTGCTAATAAGGAGTGTATGTAGCTAGACAAGATATAAGTTGCTACTTTTAAAGGATGAGTTTATGTTACTTGTGATCACAGTGCACAAATTTTGTATAGAAATGTCACAGGAAACTTTCTTATAAAGTTGTGAGCTTTATTGCATGAATTTTACATTCTAATGTATGTTAAATGATTGTATGGTTTTACTTCTCAGTAACTTATGTCCTTTGTAGTTATTGTTTTAGAAAAAAAAAAAAAATATTGAGTTTTTTTGTAATTACCTGGTCTGTTTTCCTAAGCCAATGCACTATCTCTAAAAATTAAATTTGCAAACCTGCAGACATAACAAATAGTCATGACTTGCATTTTAGAGAACTAGTATATATGTTTTGTGATTATTTCCTGTTTTTCCCACTCCACTTTCTAACAATATCCTATCAAAATTAGGTAGTGCAGTCAAAATAAAATTAATTTTTTAATTTGACTTTGTGCAAGAGAGGGAAACTGCTCACATTAGACTTACTTATATCACTAAGTTTGTCTAATAGCAGGGGGGGGGGGGGGAGTAGGTCACAAAAAGGATTAACTCTGAGAGGCTTATATTTAAAGTAGATATAAGGTCAAGTTAAGATAAAATAAATGAATATAAGTTATAAAATAAAATAAACAACGTAAATATCAATATTACACTATTTCACTCCCAACCTATTTATTCTTTGAATTCTTCACTAGGGATACATTCAGATACCACCTCATTTAAGCACTTTTTCAAAGATTCCCATGCATTGCTGACATTTTTCCCATTCAGTAATTATCGTTGATACCATGGGATCCAAGATAGTATTCTCCTAAGTTGATCATAATTTCCAGCTTTTTAGTTCAGCATGCAAACTGTTTTAATCAGAGCAATCAATACAATAAGATACTTCCCAAGAAAGCATAGCATGATCACTGTCACCAACTGGTGGTAAAATAGTCATATTCTTAACGGAGACCTCTTCTGATGCTATGAGCAAATCCAACACTCTTTAACCTTGAGTTCCTTCTTTCACGTGCTGCTTGAGAAAGTTGTCTCACAACAATTCAATACTTTCTCTACTTTCTTATCATGAGATTTCTCTTCTATCCAATCAATGTTTGGAAAATTAAAGTCACCCATCATGATTACTCGATTTGTACCCATAAGGCTAAACTGGTGATGCATTTCTTTGTGTCCTGCAACTGAGTCGTCAGGTCTGTAGCAACACCCGACCATATATATGTCATTCTGTTAGCCTCACAGATAGACTCAAACTCACTACTACATGGGATATTGTTACCATCATTTTTTTTTCTTCTTTCATTTCTATCCTAACTAGACTTAAGTCATCTGATATCATTTGTAGTGCTCCTTCTCCTCTCCTATCTCTTCTGTCATTCCTAAAAATGGTATACCCATTACACTTGATCCCACTTACCATATCTGATTCTGATATCAGGTTTCACTAATTCCAACAGTCTTAGGCCACATCGTATTCAATAAAGCAAAGAACTCAACTCCTTTGTTTCTGATCTCCTGGCATTTGTGTATAGATATAATAAATTACCACCTAGCCTATTCTTATAATTAGATATACAACCTATTTGGTCTTGCTCTAGAATTTTCTCTATTTTCCCTCCCCAGACATACTTAAAAGGGCCAAACCCAAAACATATTTTTCCACCCATTCGACCATACATTCAAAATGTGATGAAGATATGAAGACATTCATATCTTCATCACATTTTTCATACCATAGCTGAACTTTCACAGACATTTTTCTCATCCTCCCTTGACGATCTAGTTTCCCTGACTCTCTGCATTAAGTCTCATACCAAGAAGTAATTTCCCCAGGCTCCTGACTGACGCCAAAGGAGTTCAAGTGCAGGCCATCCCTCTTATACAAGTCTTTTCTGCCATTAAACACACACATCTAAAAACTAGCACTCATTTCTTCTACACAGCCTGCGCATGAAATCATTTGCTATCATTGCCCCTCCTCCTTAACTTAGTACTGTCATATCTGTGTAGCAATCCTACAATTTTTACTCTCTCTCACATTTCTTTCTCGCTTCTTCCAACAGACCTATCATATCTTCTCTCATACTATATTTGTCACTGCTTAAATTATTAGTACCTACCAGAACTACCATCTCTTTTACTTTTCTTGGTTTTCAATTACATAAACAGAACTATCAGTTATTTCTTTTGGCCTAGGCACACAGTGAAAAAATTACTGGGATACTAAGAGTGCCATGAATTGAGAAAATTTGGGAACCTGTGTGCTAGCATGTTATGTCTGTTAATTTATTTATTCAAAATAGGCTGGTTTCTAAGGGTAGCTGCAGATTCTAGAAAAAATCTTTCACTTTTAAACTTGCTGCAATTGGAACATGGTGGATTTTCCCAGCTTCATTCTATGCACGATATCCAAAGCAGTCTGCGAGATCTGGCTGGAAGATCAGTAGTCATGACTGCAGACCCTCTTATTCTGTCCACAATAGGACAACTAGCAACTCTATACACACCAGAACTTAGAAAGGAAGGAGATGGTACTTAAGGAAACAGACAAAGGTGGCCAGTTTCAAGTGAGGTTTGAAGGTTGTGCAGAGATTGTATTTTTTATAAAAAAGTTTGAGTATTTTTTCAGATGTTCCATGGTTATATGGTACAGTGAAAACATTAAAACGCTTCCGAAGAGAGGATAGAGAATTGGGGAAAAGATTAAATATTTTTTTAATTCCGTAGTAACTGTAGCCCTTAGAGAGGTGTGGCATATATGGCTGAATTCTTCTGCAAAAGAAACCTTATTAGAATAAAACTTGTAGACTCTGTTGGTTACAATTTTTATGATACCATATTGTTGAGGGGGAGATGAGGAAATTCGGGAATAAATATGCCCATGTGAGCAGGTTTTCTGTACCCAGTGAAAGAGATTAGGAATAAATGGTCATTCCTAAATGATAATTAGGAAGATAACATATCTTCCTAATTATCATTTATTATAATCATAATGTGTCTAGCAAGGCAGTTAGTTGTCAATTTCCTTTTCCATCACAAAACAGATTCTTGGATGTTAACTATTGAGGTAAAGGAGGAAAGAGGTTAATGTGGCTGGGCCATCGGTCAAATAGAGAAACATATCTTATATGTACCTTAACCGGACAGAAGGCCTAAGAGAAGCTGAGTCAAGAACATGTTTTGCAAAATATTCCATGAATAAATTGGCAAGGGGATCAGGGAGATCCATAACAGTACCCTCCATCTATTTGTAAGCTGTGTTTCCAAGAAAAATAGTCAGAATGGTTAGTAAAAGAAAAGACATCTATGATACTGGAGGAATGACATTTTTTTAAGTATTAAGGTGTGCATTCAAGGTGGGGGGTAAACAGTGAGGTGATGTCAGAGCAAGCTGACCAATATGTATTTGAATTATTTGCAATTACATTTTTGACAAAAATTTTAAAATTAGTAGAGTTTTTCATATAAGAAAATACAGCCAGTGAGAGGGTAAGAGATTTTGCTAACCATTTGGTTGATTTATAACAGAGGTGAATCAGTAGCATCTACAACAGATCTCAGAGGATAATTATATTTGTGGATTTGTGCTAAACCATAGATTCAGTGTGTGTGGGGGGGGGGAGTAAACTTTCAAGAGGCCAAGATTTTTTTTTTGAGTTAACTTTTTAATGTCTTAATCCGAGATCTATTGCTAACTCAGAAACCTTTCCAATAATTCTTCCCCATATGATATCATCTAGATGATGTCTATGAGACATTACAAGACAGATTGCAACTTTATTCCTTCACAAAAAAAAAAATAAATAAATAAATAAAAAATCATTCAAATGCAATTTGCTTAGTGCATCCTTTTGTCTTTTATCCTAGTGAGTGCTACTACGTGATCCCTTTGTGTGTGCAATTTAAAAATTTGATTTATCTTCAGATTTAAGTAATCTTCAGAAATAGTGTTTGCCCTCAATTAAAACTTTAATAACATGCAATTAAAATAAGACTCTCCCATGTCTTTGATACTGAGCGGCAGTCATTCCAATTCAAGTTTGGACAATGAAGTAAGGCTTCAGCACTTTCTTTAAATAAACATTGGATTTATAGCAACAGCAATGAAGTAAGCATGTTTCATGCATATGTTCATTGTTTTGAAAGGGCCAATTTCTCGGATTTCTTATTGATAACAAAAGACCAGTGTTCTTGTATTCTTTTTTTCACTGAACGTCCTGTTTGTCGAAAATACGAAAGGTGACAGTCACAAGGAACTTGGCAGATGTGAAGAAGAGCAAGAGGGGATTGTTTATCTTTAGAAGATGAAAGCCATGATGATAGTTTGTTGATCGAATTAGATGTAGTCACTTGATTGTACTTCTTAAGTATTCTAGAAATTGGTTCCGAGATGCCAGATGTATGGGATATTGATGACTCTACCTACTGTTTTTTTGTTTTTTTTGAACTAGGAATACAGAAATCAAAAAGATGCTGCGGGGGAAGCCATTGAATTTCACATATCATTAAATGTTTATAAGTTTTTGCTGTAGTTGTTGTGACATAGAGCAAATGATGTGATCACTTTCTAATAAGTTTTGATAATTCCAATCTTTTGAAAGGGATGGTGAGCTGATTGCTGTTGAATATACCATCCAGTGAAGGTAGGCTTTCAATAAATGGAAGTAATTAGTTAACCTGACAATGGTCAGAGGAGTAGGATGTTTGAGAAGGATAATTCAATAGACAAAAGACTGGAGTCCCAACTAGGTGGGACACCAGAGGCACAGGCTGTAATATGGTATTTCTGAAATTTAATGTTTCCAGTATTGTAGTAAATTTAATGCATCCATATTTATTCTGATTAAGTTGCTTTCTGAGATTTGGTGGGATTGTAATCTTATGGAATATAAGTAGACTGTCTCTGAGAATAATAATAAGAATTACTGATATTGCCAAAAAATTTGGAATCACACATAGCATTGCATCCAGGCTCTGGGTGGCGTTTAAAACCAATGGAATGTGTTCCAGACATTTGCTAAGAGGTTGCTCTCACTCTACCATGGAGCATAAAGACAGATTTTTGGTTATATCAGCAAAACGTAATCGACATACTACAGAAGTCAGCTCCATTCCAGCACAGGTATGTGGATATCTCAAGAAACTGTGGCAAGATATCTGCAACAAGTAGGCCTATATGCCCAAAGACATATAGTCTGCATCCCTTTATCCACAGCTCATTGCAGAGCATGTTTTCAGTGGTGTCATATCCATAGAAATTGGACAAGACACCAATGGACTAAGTACTCTTTACAGAAGTGTCATTTTAGTCTTTTCTCCAATTCTAGATGGCGCTTTTATTTTATTTATTATTTTTTTTTTAATGTTCAGCTCTTGGTTCAGGTCAAAAGCTGCTTACCATTGCAAGAACGTTCTTGGAAGGGATGGATATGATGGTACTGCAAGTACCATCATATCCATCATATGTGGGGAGGCATTATGGTTAATGTCATGCTGAGCTACAAGAGCTGGAAAAGACTGGTGAACGATATTTCAATGAAGTTCTTCGTCATGTTTAATTGTTTCGTGCTGCTGTAGGCAAGCAAAGATTTCATTTTTATGGATGACAATTCCACACCATATCATACATGAGCAGTGGAGATACTTATGGAGACTGAGGATATTAATCGAATCGAGTGGCCAGCATGCTCCCCAGATATCAATCCCCAAAGAACATGTTTGGGACACAATACGGAGACACATTTAGTATGGCAGCAATAAATTTATGTCCACATTTGGCTGTAGACATGAAATTTTTTTTTCACACACAGTTACAAATGCAGTTCGTCCTTAGCTTTTGGACACCAGAGTAATATAGGTGGGAGACAAATATCATGCCGAGTGTGAGACTGCCGCCATGCTTATTGGAAGTCTAAGGTGCCTTATAAAATTTCCATTTCTGGTCTCTGGGGCAGGGTTTCCAGACTATGTATTTTATATATATTTTTGTATTTTCCTAAAATACAAAAATATATATAAAATTAAAATACAAAAATTCCTTAGCCTACCCACAGTACATAAACGTACTATAGGTTTGTAAATAATCTTTCATGGGCAGGAGCAACAAAAAAAAATAAATAAATAATAATAATAATATAATGTCTCCTCAGTTATATGCTTGGCATTGTGTTGCATATAACATCACTGTTTCGAATCAGTCCATCATTTGCTTTCAACTTTGTATTAAATTACCATTTGCCACTGATGACAGCCTGTAACTTTCAGGCTGAAATATATGATTTTTGAATAAATATTATTCACTTATTTCCTTGAACCATATGGCATAAGTATCTCTAAAAGAACAATTATATCTTTTTTTTTTTTAGCCTAAATTGGATAGAGCAGCAGCTGTCCTATACAATAGCCTTGCTTTTCTAGGGTGATATGGAATCATATCTTTAAATAAATGATGGATAATACACATCACTGCTAAAATAACCCGCTGAAATTATCACTTTTAAGCTGCATTCTGAATACTGAAAACTCTTGCTATGCATCAGATAATAAAAGTAAAGTTAACTTTGTTTTATTAAATAGTTTTACTTCAACTAATTGGCCGGCCTGGTTGACCGAGTGGTTAGCGTATCCGCTCTCCAGCCAAAAGGCTGTGGGTTCGAATCCCGCCATGGGCATGGATGTTTGTGATTGTCTGTGAAAATACTAGTGGTGGTGGTCGGCGGAAGATGCCATTGGTATAGATGATGAAAGTACTTGGTGAATGTGGTGGATACGGAGAGTTGTGGCGTAGGTGCCCTCCCTCGATGAGTCTTTGGACTCCCTGGAGGTGTAATAAAATAATAATAATAATAATAAATAAAGCATCAACCTAAAAACTTTTCTCAAAATATGAATAAAAAAAGGATTATTATATAAATGAGTTTTTATCTTGAACTATGCTACTAAATTACATTATACATTTATTCACTATCATTTTTTTTTTAATTTTTTTACCTCACTAAAAAACACATGTACTAACCACGGTGATAACTTTTAATACGTAAATATTTCATCCCAAGTATCTTGGGACATCATCAGTACAGTAATTCAAACAATACTAGGAATAACATACAGTTAGGGAGCATGATTACAATGGAATCTCAATATACGTGCAGCAACGTGTTTAGACGTAATTAAAAATATAACTGAACAAAAAAAAATAATTAATTTAAAAAAATTAAAAAAAAAAAACATATATAAAGATTATTTTACACAATTTTGCATTACAATTTCCCATACTTTAGGAATAGTAAGAATGTTGTTGCTGCATTTCAACAGCAGATATCATGCTACAATCCAAAGTGCAATCAAACAGAATAATCATGGCCATTTAATTTTCTTTGGATTAAAGTGCAAGGAATGGTCAGAATCTGTTTTCAATGCAGCAAACTTTCAACAGCCAGTCACTGTAAAGCCGGTCTAATGGTAGAGACACACCTACTCTAAATTAGTTTAGGTGACTTTATTTTTTGAAAATAAGTGAGTGACTTCAGAACTGCTACCATTGTAACATCACTTTCAAAATGCTGCTGTGGTTGAAAGTTTAATGAACATACATTCAGGAAATGAATAATTCTGTCTTATGGATTTTTATGTTAATACAGTCTGCTACAGACTGCATTAACATAAAAATCAGGTTACAATAGCGAGGCTTAAAACTGCTCTAGGATTTGAGTTAGATCATTTAGTAGTTTACAATAGTTCAGTAATTTACTGTAGCATGGATAAACTGTATTATAGACAAAGTAAAATGACAGCAATTTATTCCAAGAATAAAAAAAAAAAAATCATTAACACGACAAACTGATGCTAATCATTAATCAACTTGCTTCTAATCCTGAGTTCAACACATTTATGCTATTACTCTACATAATAAATACTGATATAAGAAATACATCAACATTTTAACTTACCTCAGGTAAAGGGGTAGAAAATACACTTAAGGCATGAAGTAAATCTAAAATCATGTTATGACCAACTACATATTTATTCGACTGGGATATCAATTCCAAAATTTTTCTAAATCCAACTGCTTCTTCAAGCTCAGCCTAATAGAAATATATAATAACATTTCTCAGCTTAAAAAGAATGAAATATCAATATCAAAAGCAGAAAATATTATTTCGATTGTAGTATTACAAAAATATTTCCCAGTTTTCCATGCAAATGTCAATCATTAATCTTAGATTTTGCATTTCTTGTTACTTCAACAAATTACGTTGAACTTACAATACCGTATTTACTCAAATATAACTCACCCTCGAGTATATCTCGCACCCCTGATTTTACTTTACGAAAAAAAGAAATTAAAAAGTTTTGCATATAGTTCGCACACAAAAAAAGTTTAAATTTAAAACTAGATAGTGAATGTTGTTAGAGAGAGCCTCCGTAGCTCAGTCAGTATAGATGAAGGCCTTTGATCAGAAAGACCAGGATTCGATTTTCATCAGTGACTTCAGGAACCTTTATCTGGTCTCTTTCCACTAAAGGTGAGTAAGTTGGTCTAATACAGAGGTAGGTGGTTTTTCCCACCTGGAAACTGGGGTTTTTTGTCCCTCCAAAACAGGGAAACTGGCCCCATGAACACACATGGACTACAGTCATGAATACATCCAGCCATATGCCGGTCCTAAGCCCAGATAAAATGGGGGGAGGAAGAAAGCAATGGTGAACTACCCTGTAAAAATCTCACCAGGAATACTTTGTGGACAATGCCTACAAAAGTCACCTATGTCGGAAATGACTGAAAGGGAAAATCAGTCGTTGTTATAGCAGTTTAAGATATTTTGGAATTCTGTTGAAGAGAACTAGCTTTTTAACTCAACGATCATCAGCTTGCCTTTGTCATTGAATCACATGATCTTTTGTTAATACTGCACCAATTATATGCATAGAGATGGAAGCATATGTACGAGTGAGAGCATTGACTTCTACTCAATCTTGAATTGAGTGGGGATGGATTAAGAGACCATCATTATACCTGTTAACCACGTCGCCATCAATATGGATAAAATACATCACTCCTCTACACTTTGTATCCATCATATATTTCAATGTAATTTCAATGGTATTACAATTTTAATATGCACTTTGCATCGATGGTAACTTCGATGTATATATACGTCCTGGCCGGTTGGGTGGTTAAGCAACTGGATTTTGAGCTTGGGACATGATTTTGCCAGAAATAATTGATTTAATTACAAAGCATTGTCGCTAAAAGATTCAAATATATTGCATGAAAGTGAGCAGTTGATTGTGCAAATAACGTTGATAATTAAAATTTAAATACATTTGATTAAATTAAATTCATTTAAATTCAAAGCAATTATAAATATGATGAATACTGAGGATTTAATTATAAATTGTTCATATAATTTAATTATAAATTATAATCAATTTAGTTTTTTTCCTGAAAAACTTTAGTTTCAGAAAGTCCTCGCATATATCACGCACCATGATTTTTTAACTTTACTTTTTTGGGAAAAAAAAGTGAGAGTTATATTTGAGTAAATATGGTACATGCTAAGGCCTACTCTCATCCAACTAGTAGATCAAAGTACTTTGACCTCCTGCAAAACCATGCCAGTGTTTATTTTTATTCAGATATTTTGATGTATGATTGACTGGTATTAGCATATCAAAACTTAAACTTCACATGGAAAAAAAAATCCCAATCCAACTTACTGACAAAGCATTATGATAAGTTTATAAAAATAGTACTATGGATCACAGCATGGTATTGCCATGGGCATTTTATTCCCTAATGGTTGGACAAGCATTAAATATGACTATGACTGAAGAGGTGCCAGGCCATCAATGACTATGGATGACATGCAGATAGAACTCTGTATAAAACATCAACTACAAATGAATCATGTCTCAAACATCTCAACCACATCTGTTTTCAGAAATTTGAAGAGGAAAGCTGATGCCAAGTGTGCCCCACATAAGCTAACAGAAAACCAGCAAGCCCCTTGCAACAGATTGAAAAACTGCTGCATCGTGAGATTGAAGTGAGATCATTTCTGAACAGTACTGTAGTCACAGACAAACCATACAAAATTATGACTCAGAATTGAGATCAATTCTGAGCATGATACCTCTTACTTCTCCTCACCAAAAAAGCTATCAGTGTCAAAAATTTATGGAGATCTATATACTTTCATATCTGTGAACTCCAGTGCTTTATTTCTAGCACAATTCTCATATCCATAACTTAAAATTGGTTTGAACAAACACTGTCTTGTATATTACTAGTTTAGTGTTTTGGCTAATTTCTATCATATTCCATAAAAATTTATTCAACTGGCTTCATACCATACTAGCACTGATTATTCTATTATCTATTTCAAAATTTAATTTTCAATCTTCTCCAAAACCTGTGCCTAAATAACTGAAATATTTTACTTGCTCTATAGGGTCTCCATTGAGAATAGTTAAGTTTTCAATGCTTCTGCCTATTTTCGTATAAATACAAAATTAATAACAGAAAAACTCACATAAAAAGATTATTTAATAGTATAATTTTCGCCTGCATGTCACAGGCATCTTCAGTACATTTTAAGCTAAAATTAAACAATAACTGACAATTCCAAAAAGCGCCACCTAAGTAGCTAATGTAAGACAGCTACTTAGGTGGCTATCCGGATCTGTTTAAGTTTCAGGTTTCTTTATAAAGCTAATAAGCTAATCTTTCCTAACTTTTTATTGTATATATAATTATTTTATTTTATTTTATTTTATTTATTTATTTAATTTTTTTTTAGTTAGGAAATTTATTGACCTTTTTAATTATCTTACATTAGCTACTTAGGTGATGTTTTTTGGAATTGTCAGTTATTGTTTAATTTTAGCTTAAAATGTACTGAAGATGCCTGTAACACGCAGGCGAAAATTATACTATTAAATAATCTCTTTACGTGAGTCTTTCCATTATTAATTTTGTATTTATGTCTGCTCACAGTATTCCCTTATTAAAACCTATTTTCGTAGTTTTGGTCATTTTATTTCTGTTGTTATTCAATTTAGTTAGAAAATCCTGGAGACTTGCACTGGATTTGTTTGAAGTACATCACCTCTATACAGCAGAGATAAATTTGATATCATATATTCTGCTATGGTAATATACCATCTGACCACATCAGGAAGGCAATTTGCCATTCTGATAGTTGAAGGGTCATATAATTGAAGTACAACTACATGGTGCTGTAACAGAAGTCAGATGATATGAAAGGGATCAATTTGAAGGGCGTTGTTGCCACTTTCTTTCCTAATGCAATCGACATAGATGATGAATAAGAGAGGAGATGGTTTGCACCCTTGCCTTACACTCAATTTTACATCAAACCATCTTCCTGAATTTCAGCCAATATTAACTGCAAGCTTAAATATAGACTATTTATTACTCTGTATAATGTTCTATTTATTCCATATAATTATAATATACTGAAAAGTTTTTTGCACCCTGTTGTATACCTTTTCCAGATCAATGAAATTTAAGAATACATTCATATATCCAAAATTCTCAACTATTTTGTTGTAGAAGGAAAATGTGATCTTGACAACCTGTTCTTTTCCAACTTCTCTTCAGCAATTTTTCTCAGTTTCTTCTGCATGAATATTACCTGGAACACTTAGCAGAGAAATTCCTGTGTAATTCTCATGCTCAGGATTATTTCCACTTTTGACAGATAGGAACAATGAGAGCTCTACTTCAATCACTAGAAATTTGACCTTCTGACCATGGCATTTGAATTATGATGTGGTAAAGTCACTGCAAAACTTTTATACCTCCATATTTAAGAATGGGATTGCTTAATGGTCAAAGCCAAATAACTAGGAGAAGACCTCCATATCATCTTTCAGGAATGTAGAGAACTGACTGGGATTCTGATCGAATGTCCAATCCTCACCTTCACGTGGTGCACCCTGTTAGTTGGTATCTACTGGGCAACTAACGAAAGAGGATGGGTTGGAAATTTGGGACTTAGCTGATCAAATTGTACTCTCTATTGGCTTAAAACACAAATGCGTATGATGATACAACATGAGATTTCATTCTGGCTGGGGCATTAACAGGTTAAATGAGACCCCACTGTTTACATCAGGGAACTATGGCAAACAGTGAAAAGTCAGCTACTGTAACAAGATCCAACTCAATATCTAGAAGAAAAAAGAAGAATAATAATCCCAACATCAGAAACCTGAAGATAGGAACTATCAATATAAGGAGTATTAATGGAAAGGAAATCAAACTTACAGAAGAATTGGAAAAGTAAGTGCAGAAATAGTTAACATTACTGAGACAAAGGAGACTTTACTAAATAATAAGTATAGGATGTTATTTTCAGGGAATAATGATCAAGGAAAGGAAGGAGTAGCGATAGCTTTCAACACCAAACATGAAGATACAAAGGTGGTCTGAAAATTTCTCTGCCTAACAATGAAAAAACAAATTTATAATTTCAAAATTATTTTTATTTTTCAACATAATCTCTCTTAAGACTAATACATTTATTCCAGCGATGTTCCAGCACCATTATCCAGTCCCTATTGTGGTTCTCAGTAAGATCTGCAAAATACCTCTCTACAACAGCTGCAATCACCTCTTGATTTGAAGAAAAAACGCTGACAAGCAAGGAAGAGTTTTAGTTTAGGGAAGAGATAGAAGTCAGAGGGAGCCAAATCTGGGAACGGGATGGATGTTCCAATAATTCATAGTGCAGATCCCTTAATTTTCCCATTGCCAAAATAACTTGTTGGGCAGGTGCATTGTCCTGATGAAAAATGATTTTTTTTCTTCTGCAAACCAAGTCTTGCCTCACGAATTTTTCCATCTAGTCTGGTTAAAAGAATAACATTCCCCGGTTATTGTTTTACCCTTTTCAAGATAATTAATAAACAAAATGCCTTTAGTATCCCAAAACAGAGATGCCAAGACCTTTCCTGTTGATGGAACCGACTTTGTCTTATTTGGTACTGAAAAACCGGCTTCCGTCCACTGTTTTCAGTACTGTTTGGATTCTAGTGTGTAATGGTGAATCCAAGTCTCATCCATAGTAATAAATTGACGCACAAAATCAGTTTTATTCTTGTTAAAACGCTCCGAGCACTGTTCAGAGATTTTAATGCGAGTGTGTGTTGTGAGCAAGCATGGCACCCATCTTGCACAAAGCTTTTTCATTTGCAATTCTTCATACAAAATATATCCTACACATTCTTTTGAAATGCCTATAGTCACAGCAATTTCATACACTTTGACTCGCCATTCATCCAATACCATATCATGCATTGAGCAATGATTTCTAGTGTTGTTACACTTTTTTGGACATCCTTCACATGGATCATTCATCTTCAAGGCTGGTATCGCGACATTTAAACTCAGCAGCACATTTCTTAATTGTCGAAAATGAAGGAGAAGAATGCCCATAAACTTTTATGAACTTCGAATGAATTTCTTTTGCATTAAACCTTCTTTTACAAAGAATTTTATGACCAACTTGAAAAGGAATAAAATAAATTTTATCCATTTCAAGGGATAATTACTTGGCCAACTAGGCCAGTGCTATGTATTGTAAAGGTTCTTTACTTGTAACCAGATCTGGGGGGGGGGGGGGGGGGTAAGGAAAACAATGTGTTTGTTTTAAGATATTTAGAAACAATAATGAAGGAAAATGCTATATTTGTTTGGTATATTTGAATCACTTAAAGTTGTAAATATGCAAACAATCATTTTGCTTCAGATAGCTGTATAAAACAAACTACTTGATAGAATAACTTGCAATTTCATATGGATGCTTATGATAGATGTACCAACTTAGAAAAAAAAAAAAAAAATCTTCCCAATAGTGTTGCCATCTATGGTCGAGGCTGAGAACTTTTCAGACTATCCTCGTAAATGTCTTGATTGGAAGGCAGTTTCAAGTACAGTTATGTGGGCAAACTTAAAAATGGCGACATGGATAACGAAACTTATTTGTGCATATGGTTCCACAGAAAGTTCTTCCAAGGAAGAAGTGGGGGAATTTTTTTGAGTCATTATAACAGGCAGCTGACATAGAATGAAAAAAGTGGCCCTTGTTAGAGATCTGAACAGCAGAGTAGGAAATGAATCCCACCAGCCATATAGAAACATTTTGGGAAAATTTGGAGATATGGGCAAAGCTAATAATAATGGTAAGTATTTACTCGACTTCTGCTCAGGACATGGACTAGTCATTACTAACACCATATTTCAACATGAAGATGTGCAGAAGTTCACATAGAAAGAAGACACAAGAAATAGGAAAAGCCTCATTGACTACATCATTGTTGATAGTATGGAGGTACAAAAGTTTTACAATGGCTACACTACATAATTCAGAGGGCCTGGTCAGAAGGTCAAATTCCCAATGATTTGGGCAGAGCCTGCTGGTTCAGGATACAAGACTGTACAGAGGATTTGAAATTGGAAATGACCATTACTTATTAATAAGCAGAATAAAAATGGATATCACGTTGAAAAGAACAGTATGTAAGAAACTTTTAAAAAGAATTAAAGTTGAGCAGCTTTTACAAGTAAATTGTAGACCTGACTATACAAACATTATTGAAGAAAAAATGAAACAAATTGAAAACAAGAACCAAATCTTCAGTTTGCCATCACAGTGGCAAACACTGAAGAAGACATTGATTCAGCTAGAGAGGTATGTGATGAAGATGTCTGCAAGGATAAAAAAATAAAAACACCATAGTGGACACAAGAAGTTAAAAAAGCAGTTCTGGAAAAGAAGAAAGCATAGCAAAAGTTCTTCGCAAATAAGTCGGCAGATGTCCTAAAAGAAAACAGAGAAAAATGTAAGAGAGCTAAACTGCGTGTAAAAGTAGCTAACCAAAAGTCATGAGAAGATGGTAAAAACAGAAAATAAATATCAGAAAGGTGGCAAAATGTTCTGGAGGCTACTGAAGAAACTTAGAAATGGAGGAAAGATTACTGTAAAAAGAATCAAAGATGATAAAGGAGAGATGAAGATAAGGATATCCTAGATGGCTGGAGTCATTACTTTGAAAGACTGTTAACCAAACCAAGCAGTGATAGAACCATACTAAAAATTTTCAAGAGGAATGTAAAGAGGAGTAAATATCAATACTTGAGGTAGAGAAAGCCATCAAAATCTTGAAATGTGGAAGTACAGCTGGAGTAGATAATATTTGACTAGAAATGTTTAAATATGGAGATACAAAGGTTTTGCAGTGGCTGCAATGCATAAAAAGGATAAACATGAATGTGAAAATAGAAAAAAAGAGTTTCTCTACTAAATGTTCCAGGTGAGATTAACGCAAGCATACTTGAAAAGAAGCTGAGAAATTGTGGAAGAGAGACTTGGAGAAGAAAAAGCTGGGTTCAGGCCAAATAGAAGTTGTCAAGATCAGATTTTCACTTTATGACAAATAGTTGAGAAAGCATGGGAGTATGACAAGGATCTGTACTTAAGTTTTGTAGATCTGGAAAAGGCATGCGATAAGGTGCCCAGAGAAAAGCTTTTCAAAACACTACAATTATATGGAGTGAATGGAACATTATACAGAACAATACATAATCTATATTTAAGTTGTTAGTCAGCAGTTAGAATTGAGGAAATAGAGGAAGATGATTTGATGTAAAATCAGGGATAAGACAAGGATGTACATTATCTCCACTCTTTTTCATCATCTATATGGATCACATTATGAAAGAAAGTGGCATCAAGCCTGACATTAGAATTGGACATGTAAAACTTAGTTCTTTGCTTTATGCTATGATGCTGTACTGCTAAACACATCTAGTGGAAGTCTCCAGGATTCACTAACTAAATTGAATAACAGCTGTAACAAATTTGGCATGAAAATCAGCAATAAAATGACCAAAACTATGGAAATAGGCAGAAACACAGAAAACTTCAGCTTCATTCTGAATGGAGATCCTATAGAACAAGTAAAATATTTCAAATATTTAGACACAGTTTTTAGTGAAGACAGCAGGTTAAATCTGAAAATAGACAACCGAATAAGCAAAGCTGGTATGGTGAGCAGCCAGCTGAATAAATTTATATGGAATAAAAGAGAAATTAGCCGAAACAGCAAACCAGTAGTATACAAAACAGTCTTCAAACCAGTTTTAAGTTGTGGATCTGAGAGTTGGATTAGAAAAAAAGCACTTGGTCAGAGACCAGACACCTCAAATATGAGGGTTTTGAGAAAAATTAGAGTGAATTGATAGCATCAATGGCAGAATCATATTAAAAATGAAGATCTTAGAAAAGAATTTGACATTATTAGAATTCAAGAATGTGTCAGCAGAGCTAATATAAGTTCTTGGTGGTATGGCCACTTAAACAGAATTGGTGAAGAAAGGTTAGCAAAACAGGAGTTTCATGCCAAGATGGCAGGAAAGAGACCCCAGAGTAAGACTAACGTTTATGTGGATTGATTCGGTCAGAAATGCCTTAGAAGCACGAAATGTTAGGTATGATAATATTGGAGTGCTCACAAGTAATAGATTGATGTGGAGGAAAATTGTTGATAGGATATTAATAATAACAAACTTAAGCATGTAGTACTGTCATAGTAACCTTAACTCACCTTGGGGATACGTACCAGGAAATCGATGATGAAATTTCTCCACTCTTACTTAAGAGAATCTTTTGTGGGACCATAGGCACAAATAAATTTCATTGTCTATTTCCCCAATTTGAAGTTGGCCTGCGAGTTTCAAGTCTGCATAAACAGACTTGAAACTGCCTTCCAATTAAGAAGTTTATCTTCATGTTTGGGTTGAATGCCATTGCTACTCCATTCATTTTGAAATTTTGAAAATAATGCACTAAACAACTATCATAAAAAAACCAAAAATTTGGCTTCATTATGTAGACGATATTTTCATTATATGGCCAGGAACAACAGAGGAACTCACTGCTTTTAAAGATTATCTTAATCTGCACGACAACATAAAATTCACTTTGGAACAGGAAGAACATAAAAACTACCTTTCCTTGATATCCTAATTGGAATCAATGAAAAAGAAAACAGATCATCTTTCTCCATTTATAGAAAACCTACCAACACAGGAAGATTTCTTAATGCTGCCTCACACCACCACCCCATGCAAAAAAATAGGTTTAATAAAAACTTTGAGTGATAGAACTTACAATATTTCCAGCACAGAAGAAAAGCGGAAGGAAGAATTACATTATTTAACACAGATCCTCACAAAAAATGGTTTTGAACCTAAGACAATCAGAAAATCCTCAACACACCTCCTACAAGCATCTCACAAAAGCAAGATTTTAAGAACGCAATTACGCTACCATACATCAAGAATGTTATGGACAAATTGGACAAATTACTATCCAAGCATAATATTAAAGTAGCTTTTCTACTGCTAGAAAAAATATCAAGATTTCTACAGCCCCAAAACCTCCACATCACCCTTTAAAAAAACCAGGTGTCTATAAAATTTACTGTTTCTGTGGCATCTGTTACGTAGGTCAGACGGGAAGATCAGGGGAAATTCGTATGAACGAACATCAAAAAAGACATGCAAAAAAAGAAAGAACACAAATCAGACCTAGCTTTCCACACAACTTCCACTGGCCATAATGTACTTTGGCATAAAACAAACATGTCTTATATTGAAAAAAACTATTTCACAAGGAAATCCTGCAAATATGCTTAGAATCCCAACACAATGCAACAAAAATCAGGGCCTAATTCTACACCAAGTTTGGTCAGCATTCATAAAAAATATACCTAAGTCAGACCTTGGACAGAGTGAATGTGAACAGAATGTGACAACATCCAGCATTGTTCAAACACAGCATGCATTAACTTATGTATCGATTCTGCATTTGGATTTTTTAATTTGATGAACAGTTAGACTGCCATAACAACATCTAATGGACTTAAGATCTGAGTAATTTCTCATTTCTTGTGTTTAAACTTTTAGTTACCTTTAACCCCTGAAGATGTAAGTCAAACAACGTATGAAACTTGTCGGGTTTATCTTTATTTATCTTAATAAAGATGTGGTCGTAATACCAAAATATTTCTTTGGAAAAGCTTTTCTTGTTTTTCTTGCTTCTGAAGTATATCATATGTTGAGGTTGGTTATTCTTATACCACGAAAGTTGTTCGTGGAATAAGAGCATTTTTATTCCAGTCTTCTCAAACAGGCGTAACAAAAATTAATCTATTCCTGAATAAAAACGAACACTTCTATGTATTATATTCATTTGTATTTTTTTTTTTTTTATTAAGTATTTATTTCGTTGATCTACAACAAAATAGCATACGTCAGATCTATTACTGATAAGACAGAAAAGCCTCTAACAAAAAAATTAATGTAGGATTCCCAAAAGTGTTGCTATTCCGATATCACGTATCCTAGTACTGTGTAAAATGAATACTGATCCTCAGTAAACAAAAGAAAATTCTTAGAAAATGAAGTGAAATATAAATAACACAGAGAAATAAATACACATAACAAGCACAATAATTTTTAAAAGATGATTTACTGCTCCAATCAACTCACATATATTCACATATAATCACATATAATCACCTGATCAACATTATTTCATTGGATTTACCACTCCCTATAGTTAATTGAACTACCAAACGTACAGCAACTGTTTATCATTGGTTAGTTATTTACACTTTGCAAACAAATCTCTTTCCCTCTCCTCATAAGTTTTTTTTTTTAATTCATCATCTCATTCACTTGAATGAGATGATGAATGGGTTGAATCCACTAAGAAGAAAGGTTCTCCACTTATCGCGATCTTTAGCCATTTCGGTCATGACTCTATAGCTGGGCAGATGGGAATGTTCTTTCAGCAACTTTATCCAAGTACTTCTTGGTCTGTCTCTAGGTTTTTTACTTCCTATATATCCATTCAGAAGCAGTCTATGATGGGCCATTCTCTGGATGTGACCAAACCATCTCAGTTGATGCTTAATGATTGTATCTATTATGTCACCTGGAAAGTTTAAATCTATTCTGACTCGATCATTAGTCTTGTTGCATCCAGTGAGTGTTATTAATTTTTCTGAGGCATTTCATTTCAAATGCTTGCAGTTTCCTGATTGGTTGTTGAGTTAATCTCCAGGCTTCTGAAGCATAAGAAGCCAAGGGGATGATAACTGTTTTATATAATTTTAATTTTACACTTGTTGCAATTTTATATTTTTCCATATTTTATTTAGTTTATTCATGCTGGTCCATCCTAGGTTTAGCCTGTGTTTTACTGTTTCCATATTGTTGAGGTTACTAGAAATGAGACTACCAAGATAAACGTATTTATTAACTTGTTCCAAAGGGTGATTTTCGAGATTTATGGAAATATTTTCTTCTTCTCTATCTATCTTCATTATTTTTGTTTTCTTCTTCTTCATGTAGCTTCCTCAGTGAGAGGATGCAGTACCATGTCCTTCCAGTTCTCTCTGTTGGTGGCTTTCCTTTTTGTTTCTGAATAGTCATGTGATCCTGTCCGTGATCTTATATCTTCAAGCCATGTCCTTCGTTTTTTGCCTCTTGATCCTTTTCACATAATTTTTCCTTCTAAAACTGTTAATATCCTCTGTCCTGCTATTAACAGTTTCTCTGGATCATTTCCTGTAATAAAGATCTCTGTGTTCTCATTCTCTGTAGGACATTTGTATTTGTCACATGTTCTGTCCATGGGATTTTCAGAGCTCTCTTATAGCACCACATTTCAAAGGCCATTATCTGTTGCCTTACTCTCTTCTTGAATATCCAGGTTTCACTGGTCTCACTTCCATATGGGAAAATTGGCCACACTAATGTTCGTATCATTCTTTTCTTTGTCTCGATACTCACAGAACTTCTGAGCAGATCTTTATTTTTCCAGAATGCATCTTTAGCTATGGCTGTTCTTATTTTTATTTCTTTATCTTGCTTTCCATCTGCAGTAAAGTAGGTGCCTAAATATTTGTATTCTGTTGTATGTTGAATTTTCATATTGTTTATGAATATTTCTGGCTCGGATCTGCTTTCTTTTGAGATTTTCATAAATTTGGTTTTTTTTGCATTAATATCTAATCCAAATTCTTTACCTTCTTCAATTAGTAGCTGCAGTAATTTGATTAATTTGTTTCTGTTTTCTGCTATTAGAATGATATCATCAGCATATCTAAGATTGTTGTATTTTATACCATTGATACTAATTCCTGTTTTTTGTTTTTCAATCTTTTTCATCACTGTCTCACTATAGATATTAAATAGATTTGGTGAAAGGATACAACCTTATCTAACTCCTCTTTTATTTTCACTTCAGAAGTCTGAGAGTTAAACAGCTGCATTTTCTGTTTTGGTGTAAATCATTTTTATAATCTTAAGTACATGATCTTCTATGTCTAATTTATCTAATATATTGAATATTTTATTATGTTTTACCCGGTCAAAAGCCTTCTGAAAGTCTATTAAGCATATGTAAATATTCCTATTTCTTTCAAGTGATCTTTCTATTAGTATTTTTAGTTCCAGGATAGCATTAATGGTTCCCATTCCTCTTCTGAAGCCTTTCTGAAGAGGAATGGGAACTCAATTCACTGCTTATGGCTCTTTCAATTTGTTTGTTAACGAAGGTTAAAATAATTTTAGATGCATGGGATATTAGGCTCACAGTTCTGTAATTCTCACAATTTTGTGCATTATGTTTCTTTGGAATTGGTATACAGATAGATGTTGTACAAACTTCAGGTAATTGTATTGTTTTATAGATGTCCTGAATGGATTCCACTAAATAGTTGTTATTATTGCCAGTCAAAGCTTTCAGCAGCTTGGCCAGAATATATGTTCTACCTACTTTCTTGTGGATAGAGTGATATCTGTTGTTAAGTTTAACTTAAGGCAGTGGTCGCCAAAGGGGTCGATATCGACCCCCTGGGGTCTATATGACATTGTTAGGGGTCAATTGGGGGTCAACAGAAAAATATAAGACATCATTGTATGGGTAATATTTAAATCGGTTTTAAGCATCTTTTTTGCTTGTCCTATTATAATTACGTAATAGTAAAATACAGGGGGTCGATAACAATTCAAGAAACTCTTGAAGGGGTCGACGGGCAAATAACTTTGGCAACCCCTGACTTAAGGTGTCGTGAATCATCCAACATGTTACCATTATCATCATCATAGAGATCTGATAAGTACTCCACCCATCTTCCATTTAACTTTTCCTTATCAACGAGTATGTTTCCATCTTTGTCCTTAATGTTATTAGCCTGTGTGCGTTTTGTTTTTCCATTAAGTTCTTTCACTTTCAGGAATGCTTCTCTGGTTTTGTTCCTATTTTGTAATTCTTCTATCTCAGTGCACTGCCTATTTATCCAGTTTTCTTTCAATCTTTTACATAACTGTTTGATTCTTTTATCCAAAGTTTTATATCTTAACCTTTTTCCTTCATTTGCTTTATCTTCTTCATTTTTGTTTTATGAAGATTTATTTTCATACCATAAGTTTTACAGGAGTCATTTAGAATATTAATAGATTTTTTCTAGCTGTGATTTAGAATCTGCTAGGATAATGATATCATCAGCGTATTCAATGTGATTAATGTTGATACCATTGATTTTTACACCTGGGTTCATCAGCTATAGTTTTACAGACTTCTTCTAGGAAGATGATAAAGAGTTGAGGTGAGAGAGGGCAACCCTGCATTACACCTTTATCAACTCTGAAATCCTCGGTTTTAATGTTGTTTATTTTAACGAAAGCTCTGGTGTCCCCATAATAATTTGTAATAAATGTTGAAATATCAGAATCCATTTTTAAGTTTTTTAAGATAATGATCAATTTGTTTCTATTAACTGAATGAAAGGCTGGCTTGAAATCTATAAAACAGCAGTATATGGTAAGGTTGTATTCCCAATATTTTTCTGCTATATTATTAATGGTGAAGATATGGTCTATAGTGGATTTATGTTCTCTTTTGTATAATTCGGATGAATATTTCATAACTATGACTTAAGAGTGTTATGGGTCTATAAGTTTCACATATTCTTTTGTCTCCTTTTTTGTGAATTGGTATAGTAACTCCTGTTTTCCAGTCAGTTGGAATTACTCCAGTATAAAGAATTTGATTAAATAATTTCATTAAGAAGTTAATGGCTTCCTTGCCCACCATGCTTCCAGAGTTCTATAGACATTTCATCTTTGCCCATAGCTTTCGAAAGTTTCATTTGGTTTATTGAATTTATAATTTCTGCTGCAGTTAAAGGTGGTGCCTTTTCATATATCATCTCTTCTGTTATACTTTCCTCCTCATGTTCTTTTTGAAATAATGGTTGATAGTAGTCCTTCCAAATTGTTTTAATATTTTGTATTGATCCAGTTTCTAGATTGTTTTTATCTTTCATTGTTAGTGGTTTATCTTTATAGATCTTAGTTAATTCTTTTATAATTTTATAAACAGTTTTATTGTAATTTCTCTTATTAGCTTCTTCAGACAGTTTTGCTTTTTCCTCCAACCAGTTATTTTTAGCAGATATGCACATTTTATCAATTTTGTTTTTAAGATTCTTATAATGTTGCTAGGGGTGCTTAAGGGTCAAAGTTGTATAACTGAGAGGAGACCTCCACATAGCCTTTAAAGGAATGCGGAGAACCGACCAGGGCTTCTAACCTAATGTCCAATCCTCACCTTCTCGTGGTGCACCCTGTTGGGTATCTACTTGGATACTGAACGAACGAGGATGGGCTGGCAATTTGGGATTTAGCCGACCAAATTGTATTCTTATTGGTTAAACCAAAATAAAAAATGATGGTACAACATGACAAAATTTCATGCCGGCTGGGGCGTCGCCCGGTTAAACAAGGCCCCCGTTGTTTTCGCCAGGGAACCAGGGCAAACAGTGAAAAGTCAGCTACTGGAACAAATCTGAAAACAAACCCCAACTCAACATCACCAGAGTTAAAGATCAATAGTATCAACATAAGAAGCCTGAATGGCAAAGAAATGGAGCTAGCTGAGGAATTAGATAAGTACCAGATCAAAATAATAGGGGTGACTGAAACAAAAAAGACCAAAACTGGTGAGATCTTTCTGAGCAATAAATACAAAATGTTATATTCAGGCAACGACAATCAAGGAAAAGAAGGAGAAGGAGCCATAGTATTCAACACTAAATACGAGGCTAATCTCCTTGAATGGCAGGCAGTCTCAAGTAGAGTAATGTGGGCAAATATGAGAATGGGGAACTGGACAATGAGACTTATTTGTGCCTATGGTCCCACAGAAGGTTCTACTAAGGTAGAAGTGGAGGAACTTTTTGAGGCTTTAGAAAAAGCCACTGACACAATGAAAAGTTGGTCCTTGTTGGGAATCTAAATAGCAGAGTAGGAAATGATTGTGAGACATACAAAAATATTTTGGGAAAATTTGGAGAAAAGAGCAAAGCTAATAATAATGGCAAATATCTGTTGGATTTCTGCTCAGGACATGGACTGGTTATTACTAACACCATGTTCCAACATAAAAATGTGCACAAATTCACATGGAGAGAAGAGGCTAGGAATAAGAAAAGTCTCATTGACTATGTTATTGTTGATAGTGATGTTTTCTCCCTGGTGCAGAACACCAGAGTGTACAGAGGATTTGAAATTGGAAGTGATCACTATTTAGTCTGGAGCAGGATAAAATTGAATTTCATATTGAAAAGAATAACATGTAAGAAAGTTTTAAAGTGAATAAAAGTTGAGCAGCTCTCAGATGTGAACTGTAGACTAAAATATACAAAGATTATTGAAGAAAAAATGAAAGAGTTTGAGAACAGGAATCAAACCTTGGAGATTCAGTGGCAAACTCTGAAGAAAACATTGATTGATTCTGCCAGAGAGGCACGTGGTGAGGTTGTCTGTAAGGATAAAAAAATCAGAACTCCCTGGTGGACACAGGAAGTTAAAGAGGCAGTGAAGGAAAAGAAGAAAGCATATCAAAAGTTCCTGTCAAATAAGTCAGCTTGTGCTCTTAGAGAATATAGAGACAAATGCAAGAATGCTAAACACTGTGTAAAACTAGCTAAACAAAAGTAATGGGAGGACTTTGGCAAGAATATAGAAAATAAATATCAAAAAGGTAGCAAAATATTCTGGAGATTGTTGAAGAAGCTTAGGAATGGAAGAAAGAGTGCTGTAAAAAGAGTTAGAGATGATAAAGGTGACATGAAAACAGGGGAAAAACATATATTGAAGTATGGAGTAATTACTTTGAAAAATTGCTAAATGAAACAAGCAGTGATGACAGCACAGTGGTAAAAAACACTGACCAGGCATGCAGTCAGGAATACATATCCATACTTGAAGTAGAAAAAGCCATCAAAGGCTTGAAATGTGGAAAGGCAGCAGGAGTAGATGATATTCGACCAGAAATGCTGAATGGTGGTGTGAGAGTCTTACAGTGGCTGCACTACATAGTTCAGAAGGCCTGGACAGAGGGACGAATTCCCAATGATTGGAGTAGAGCTCTCATAGTACCCATATATAAAAAAATAAAAATGCATGTGAGAATTACAGAGGTATTTCCCTACTGAGTGTTCCTGGCAAGATCTATGCAAGTATACTTGAGAAACGGTTGAGAAGAATTGTGGAAGAAAAGCTTGGTGAAGAACAAGCTGGATTCAGGCCAAATAGAGGCTGTCAGGATCAGATCTTCACTTTACGACAAATAGTCGCGAAAGCATGGGAATATAACAAAGATCTGTATTTAAGTTTTGTCGATTTGGAAAAGGCATATGACAAGGTGCCAAGAGAGAAGCTATTCAATACGTTACAGTTATACGGTGTCAATGGGGCATTATATCAAGCAATACTTAGTCTTTATTTGAGTTGTAAGTCAGCAGTTTGAATTGAAGGAAGTACAGGAAGATGGTTTAATGTTAAATCTGGTGTGAGACAAGGATGTACATTATCCCCTCTGTTATTCATTATCTATATGGATCACATTATGAAGGAAAGTGGTATTAAACATATCAAACTTGGAGATGTTAATGTCAGCTCTTTCCTTTATGCGGATGATGTTATACTTCTAAATAAATCCGCTACAAGTCTGCGAGATTCTCTGACTAAATTGAATAGCTGGTTGTAATAGATATGGTATGAAGGTCAGCAATAAAAAGACAAAGACAATGAAAATAGGCAGAATCATTGAAAATGTCAACTGTGTTGTGAATGGAGAACCTGTGGAACAAGTAAAACATTTCAGCTATTTAGGCACGATTTTTACTGAAGATGGTAAATTAAATATAGAAATAGACAACAGAATCAGCAAAGCTGGTATGGTGGGAAGTCAATTGAATAAATTCATATGGAATAAGAGAGAAATTAGTCGGAACACTAAATTAGCTGCATACAAGACAGTGTTCAAACCAGTTTTAACTTATGGATCTGAGAGGTGGGTCAGAAGTAAAACACTTGACCAAAGACTAGAGACCACAGATATGAGAGTCCTAAGAAAGATTATAGGCATGAACAGATGGCATCAATGGCAGTATCATATTAAAAACGAGGATATTAGGAAAGAACTTGACATTGTCAGCATCCAGGAATGCGTTAGCAGAGCTAATCTCAGGTGGTATGGTCACTTAAACAGAATGGGCGCGGAAAGATTAGCAAAACAAGTGTTCTGAGCCAGGTTGGCAGCAAAACGACCCAGAGGAAGACCAAGATATAGGTGGATTGATACGGTACAAAGTGCCTTAGACGATAGAAATATAAGATCTGATAATGTTGGAGTCTTGACAAGTAACAGACTGATTTGGAGGAAAATTGTAGATAGGAAATTAATAATGATGTAATTTTTTTTTCATGTAGTACTATCATATTCTGTACACCCCTTGAGGGTACATAGCAGGAATTTTTTTTAATTATGCCATCATAAATTCACTTATGCATGTCTAGAATTTATAGGATCACATGCTATTCACTCCAACCAGCAACTTACAGGACACACATATCACAATTGTTAATTATTAATAATGTGTTTGTCAGTAATGAAAGTATTTCTGCTCACACTTATTCTTTCCTTTACATTGTTAATTATTAATAATGTGTTTGTCAGTAATGAAAGTATTTCTGCTCACACTTATTCTTTCCTTTACATTTCCCATCTCACATGGCTTATTAATGATGGTTTGCATATTTACTCCTTTGAGTAATTCAAATATACCAAACAAATATAGCATTCTCCTTCATCACTGTTTCTAAATATCTTAAAACAAACACATTTGCCCCCCCCCCCCCTTCAGATCTGGTTACAAGTAAAGAACCTTGACAATACATATCACCGGCCTGATAGACCAAGTAATTAGCATATCTGCTCTCCAGCCAAGAAGCTGCAGGTTAGAATCCCTCCAAGGGCATAGATGTTTATTATCATACTAACCAATTACCATATGTATTGCTGTGACTTGTTTCCTGGCAGAGTATGACCTTCGATGTCTTTGCACTATAAAAATCAAATAAAAAAGAATACAAAGAACGTACATCAAAATGCAAACATGAAATTTCTACAGGATAGTATTTTCTCTTGCCCCCATCAGATAATTAGGATAACAGTGAGAGGACTATGATCACCGTAGCGTGAGTGTGTTAAGGAGTGCACTATGTAAAGGTGAGGACTACACATTAGATCAGAAGTCCCAGTCCAACGTGAATATCAAACTTAAGGATCTCCATTTGATTCAATAATTATAAAACAGCATAAAGCACTAGTTTTTGATTGTACCCAGTAGAGATGCCTCAAGAAGTCTGTATAAATCACACATTTCTGTTAGTGGTTTTATTTTATGTGTACAAATACATGCCTGATACATGCAGCTGAAGCAGTATAGGTACTGCATAATTGCTAGGGAGGAGTGTTATGAAGACATCTACCAGGACAGAAAAATCATGCTGGACTAAAGAAAATAAAGATGCAGTAATGGAAGAAAAGAAAAATCATACTGAAATTTCCTGGCAAGTAAGATGGTTAAGTTCCATATGAAAGCAGTTAAAAAATATTCTGGGAATATACTTTGGGAAAAATAATAATTATGATTATCAAATTCCTGATACATATCTTCCAGGGGGGGGGGGGGGGTGTACAGAATATTATTATAGTACTACAAGAAGAGGTTACAACATTACTAACTTCCTATCCACACTTTTTCTTCCAATTAATATGGTATATTATGACTACAATACCGTCAAATCTCATTTTTCATTCTTCTAAGGCTCTATCAATCCACCTAGATTATGATCTTCCTTTGAGTCTTTTTCCTGCCATCTTGGCAGTGAACACCTGTAACCTTTCCCCTATCATTCTGAAGTGGCCATACTGCCTACAATAAAAAGATGCCAAGAGAAAAATCAAATCCCACTGTGGTACCTGAACAAAATAAAAATTTATACATTCTCTACAGTGCTTGTCTAATGGTGTGATATAAAAATACAAGTTTACCATTTCTTGTTCTTGACGTGCTATAAGCCTGGAGTTTTTCTCTTCATCTGTTGCTTTACTGATAACAATATACCGCTCTTTCTTGTCATTAGTTTGTGTAGACATATCGAGCCCACTAGGATGTCTCTCCTTTACTGATTGGTACACTAATTTTCGCAAAAATGCATTACATGGCATGAGATGTATGATGTCCTTATCACTGGATAGAAGACTTTCAATCTGCTTACTAAAAGAAAAAGGCAAAAATGAATTCTGTATCTTAAAAATTATTTAAGACAGAAAACCTGAATCACTTATGAAAAGATAATTAACATTCCAATGAAATGCATATATTTTATTTAACTAATTGGGGATTTCATTTTCTTTTTTTTTTTAAATACATTATGCAAGAGATGACAAAATTTCTGGGTTATGTTATTCATTTGAATAACAACAAACACAGAAAGTTAGAAATAAGTAAATAAAAATGTAGTATGCGTGGTCTATATCTGTGATGATGCTGACAGTACATATCTGTAAGACATCACTGACAGTACGAATCTGTAAGACATCAATATACTCTCCCTTTTTTGCATGTTTTCAATGAATGTTGGTGTTTGAAAATGATTATGAAATTATTCATCTAGACTCTGAAAGGGTGTGTAGGATACAATGACAGTACTAAATGTAAAAATTTACATTATTAGTAACATTCTATCAACTATTTAACTCCAATTAGTCTGTTATCTAAACTTTAATAATGTCATATCTTACTGGGAAGAATTTTTAGGATTTTTAGGAGAGAATTTTATTTCCATAAAATTCTCTCCTAAAAATCAAGAACATTTCTTCAGTATAAAAATAAATAAGCATAAGTGACATAGAAGCATAGTTTAAAGTACTTACAGGTTCTAAAAACGTTTTTTTTTAAACAATTTACATAACTACTGACTCTGGCAAGGTGTATGAAGAACGATTTGTGAGAAGGATAATGGTAACTTTAGTCCATCATTTCTATTCAGAATGAGAAGACAACAAAATAATGTTTTGCAGCTTTCTTTGTAAAAACATTCTATGAGAAATTAGATTTTGTGCAAATCTTCTTCCAAAAGAAATCATGTTTGGTGGATGCTATATTTCACAAAGTCTAACTATAAATGCTAAGGGAATCTGATAGTTGAGATGTTCATCACAAAGAACAGCAATGGACATGCCAATTCCTCTTGGGTTGCCTCTGTCATTGGCAACCCAAGAAGTTTTCAATTGTATTGCCATCTCTTATGTCCAAGATCTACCGTGGATGCCTGATACTGCAGATAGTCAAGGATATTTATGAGAGAATAACCCAAAGTTCTTACATCTGTTGGCCTTAATGTAACTTTTCACCCTATCAACAAAAACTTTCTTTTCTAGGTTCTGCTAAGGATAAACTTCCACCTGTAGCCTACCTCAGTGTTTATCAAATTCCCTGCAGTTGTGGGTATCTTACTTCAGCCAAACTAACAGATATGTGTGACTGTTTGCCATGATGAACATCTCAATTATGTTAGATCCATGAGGCTAAACAATCTGGAGTTGCAAAACATGCCACCTTGGATCCTATGGAAAACTAAGGTCCCACACAAAAGATATTTTCCCATAAGATGTTTGCATACAGAAAGCCAGGAGACCTTACTTCATCGTTCCAATATTAACAGAAACAATGGGATGAAGTTATCCCTACACATGCACACCTTATGGGAAACTGTTCTTCCTATATCTTGCCATAGTCTATAGGTTTTTTTTTTATATGTACAAATAGTAACTCTCGTATCCAAGGGGGATACATTCCGAGACCTACGGTGGATGCCTGATACTGTGGATAGCATCGAACCCCATATATATATATATATATATATATATATATATATATATATCTACAACATTTTTTCCTAAACATATGTACCTATGATAAAGTTTAATTTATAAATTAGGCACAGTAAGAGATTAACGACAATGATTAATAATAAAATAGAACAATTATAACAATATACTGTAAAAAAAAGTTATGTGAATGTGAATGGAATCTTAGCAACCTCAAAATATGATTTTTTTTCTTTCCTTTTAAAATCAAGAATTTTCACCTTCTCATTTAAAGGAAGCGCATTACAGTGGCATATCTGAAATGCCAGCATTACTTTGGGCCTATCTAACAGATAAGGTTAGGTGTTGATGGTTATTCATGACTTATTTTTAACAGTATTAACAACACCAAACAATTTATCAAAAGATGTTTTATTAACTGCTTATATTTCATTGAATTTCATCTGTAATGACTTTTAAAGAGCACATTTGTTTTCTTCCATCTAATCCTGTGTGAAGAGGTGTCCAAAGTGTGGTCTGCTAGTCCTGACTTGCCATAATAACAGTATTGAATGTATTTTTTATGTTCTTCCAGGCAGATGTTAACAGATCTTCCTGTCTGCCCATAGAGCCCAAGTCACAGTAACAGGGAACTTCATACACTCCAGGGTGTGCTAGAGGGTGAAATTTATCCTCAGGTGAGCAGATGCAGATCAGAGGTGCTAGTTTAACATGAGGTTGGAATGTGGTGTGAATGTTTCATCAGTACTTTGGCTATCTTTTCTGATTTATCTCTGACATAGGGAATAGAAATGGTAATGTTATGTTCATGTGTATTATGGGAGGTACGAGTAATTGGGATATGTAGAATTTTATCTACTTTGAAGGAATCATAGCCGTTGGCCAAGAATGTAGGCCACAGATATTTGAGTTCTGTGGACAGAGCTGATTTAGAACAAATGGTTCTGGTTCTGTGTGTAAGTGTTTTAAAATTGCCATACTGTTGGACTGGATGATGATGATGTGATTGTTTATGTAGGTATCTTCCTGTGTGTGTTGGCTTTTTGTAAATGGAAAAAAATAGTGATCCATCTGAAAGGTGGGCGACTTTCAGATGTGGGTAACTGAAACTGTGGAAAGCAAACCCATGGATAAGGGGGGGGGGGGCTACTGTATAACTTGCTTAAAATTGTCATTAGGACCTGTAAGTTCTTCAAGTCTCTCTCTCTCTCTCTCTATCATTCATGCATTTGTACTTGCATAATCTGAATTGCGTACTGAAGATGTGCTTGATATTACAGAGAATTTTTTTATTATTTTTTTATTTTTATGTTGTGCCCATACACAAGAGGCTGGTTGATCAACCTATAGTACATTAGTAGCATGTATGGGTAGTGGGTTGGGAAAGGAGGAACTTGTTTACATTTGATTTAAATGACTGTAAATTGTATTCCTTGGGAAACACAGTAGATGGGAGACTGTTCCATGGTGCAGCAGTTGCAGGGATGAAGGAAGAGGAAAAAGAAACTTCTTCTGTTTGTTTCTAGGTGTACTGTGAAGGGATGCTGTGCAGCAACTGCACATGTTCCAATGAGCTTTTTACTGAGCGGAGGAATTATTGATGCTATTTCGGATGAGCATTTCCCATGGAAATATTTGTAGAATATACATACTGCAGAGACCATATCTGTGTGAAAGTGGGAGGAAGAGAGTTGGTAAAGGATGGATCATTGATAAGTCTAATTGCTCTCCTCTGTATTGAGTCAAGCATTTTGAGAGAGCTTTTAGGGTCCCCACCCAATATATGGGAGCAGTATTCAATAGCTGGGCGAATTCGTGATTTGTATAATGTTAGTAGTTGTTCGGGGGTGAAGTAACGTCTTGAGCGAAAGAGAAACCTAGTTTTTTCTGAGGCTGAGGATGCAATGGTTGTGATATGTTTATGACAGGAGAGGTTTGATGTGAGGGTGATTCCAAGAAGCGAGATCTCAGACTGTCTGGAAATTTGGGTATCGTCAAAAAGGATACCGGAGAAAAATGGTTCTTTTTTTTTTTTTTTTTTTTTATGGGAAATTGCACAGAACTGGGTTTTATTGGCGTTGAAATTTATGAGGTTATCCGAACACCGCTGTAGGATGGCTTGGAGATCAGAGTTGAGGGTGGTGGTGGTTGATGTGAGTCGTGAAGGGTAAGGCTTATCAAATGCAAATGAAGAGTGAAGTGTGCTGTCATCTGCAAAACTGTGTATTGGATTGGAGGTCAATTGCAGTAGGTCATTGATATATAGATATGCCTGGGGAAGGAGTGTCCTAGGTTCGATTCCCGTCGGTGACGTGAGGAGCTGAAGGATCTTCCTCAGCCATAGCCAAGTTAGCCAGTCTTGGGCGTGGACAGCAGGGTTTATTCCCCAGTTTATTCTGGGGTTTTTCATCCCGCAAAGCAGGCAAACTGGCCTTGAGAACTCAACACTACAGGCCATAGGATACACCGGGGCATAAGGCTGACCACCTTATCCTGTAAACGGAGTGAGGTCCGATGATCAATGGACCCTCGACACCGCAAGGTAAAAGAGGGTATAAGGAAGATGATGATGACATTGATATATAGCAGGAAGAGAGTTGGTGAGAGAATAGAACCTTGTGGAACCCCAGCATTAATTGAGTGGTGAGAGGATAGGGAGCTGTCCACCATCACACACAGTGTGTGTCCAGACAGAAAGCTAGCACTCCACCTACAGAAGTCCTGGGTCAGACCGAATGATGGTAGTTTTGCCAGGTAGTCCTTTGTGCCAGACCCGGTCAAAGGCTTTGGAGATATCTAATGCAACCACTTGAAATTCGCCAAACCTCTCCATAGCATTTGTCCAAAGATGGGTGACATATGTGAGTAGATCTCCTGTTGATCGGCAGTGGTGGAATGCATACTGACAGTCATTTATTTGGTGAGTGTCTTCAAGATAGTGTAGGGGTTAGGAATTGATGATTTTTTTCATTACTTTTGACAGGACTGAGGTAAGTGAGATAGGATGGTAATTGGATGGCAGTGACTTGTCACCCTTCTTGGAAATGGGCTGAATATAGGCCAATTTCCAGTTTGTGGGATAGATTCTAGTGGAGTAAGAGAGTATATATAGGTGACAGGGGTGCTTAAGGGTCAAAGCTGTATAACTGAGAGGAGACCTCCACATAGCCTTTAAAGGAATGCGGAGAACCGACCAGGGCTTCTGACCTAATGTCCAATCCTCACCTTCTCGTGGTGCACCCTGTTGGGTATCTACTTTGATACTGAACGAACGAGGATGGGCTGGCAATTTGGGATTTAGCCGACCAAATTGTATTCTTATTGGTTAAACCAAAATAAAAAATGATGGTACAACATGACGAAATTTCATGCCGGCTGGGGCGTCGCCCGGTTAAACAAGGCCCCCGTTGTTTTCGCCAGGGAACCAGGGTGAACAGCGAAAAGTCAGCTACTGGAACAAATCTGAAAACAAACCCCAACTCAACATCACCAGAGTTAAAGATCGGTACTATCAACGTAAGAAGCCTGAATGGCAAAGAAATGGAGCTAGCTGAGGAATTAGATAAGTACCAGATCGACATAATAGGGGTGACTGAAACAAAAAAGACCAAAACTGGTGAGATCTTTCTGAGCAATAAATACAAAATGTTATATTCAGGCAATAACAATCAAGGAAAAGAAGGAGTAGCCATAGTATTCAACACAAAATACAAGGCTAATCTTCTTGAATGGCAGTCAGTCTCAAGTAGAGTAATGTGGGCAAATATGAGAATGGGGAACTGGACAATGAGACTTATTTGTGCCTATGGTCCCACAGAAGGTTCTACTAAGGTAGAAGTGGAGGAATTTTTTGAGGCTTTAGAAAAAGCAACTGACACAATGAAAAAGGAAAAGTTGGTCCTTGTTGGGGATCTAAATAGTAGAGTAGGAAATGATTGTGAGACATACAAAAATATTTTGGGAAAATTTGGAGAAAAGAGCAAAGCTAATAATAATGGCAAATATCTGTTGGATTTCTGCTCAGGACATGGACTGGTTATTACTAACACCATGTTCCAACATAAAAATGTGCACAAATTCACATGAAGAGAAGAGGCAAGGAATAAGAAAAGTCTCATTGACTACGTTATTGTTGATAATGATATTTTCTCCCTGGTGCAGGACACCAGAGTGTACAGAGGATTTGAAATTGGAAGTGATCACTATTTAGTCTTGAGAATGATAAAATTGAATTTCATATTGAAAAGAATAACGTGTAAGAAAGTTTTAAAGCAAATAAAAGTTGAGCAGCTCTGATATGTGAACTGTAGACTAAAATACACAAAGATTATTGAAGAAAAAATGAGAGTTTGAGAACAGCAATCAAACCTTGGAGATTAAGTGTGTAGAGGCTTAAGTGCTGTGAGGACATCATGTTGGAGGTTTAATGGATTTTTTACAACACTCAAAAAGAATTAAAATAGAATTTAATACTTCCTATATTTCGTCCTAGTCACTAGGACATCTATGGGGATTACAAAAACATTTAATGTAACATATACACAAATAACAAACAATACTAAGCCCAACCACGTGGGTGACACTAAAGTACTATCTAGGTAGAGTGCCCTCTAAGGGCAGTAGTAGGTGGCCTGGAATGTAAGATGGGAACTCTGGTGATGAGTGTTTCCCAATTCTTCGGAAGCTTAGTTCGGAAGTTTGTTATTTGTGTATATGTTACATTAATTGTTTTTGTAATCCCCGTAGATGTCCTAGTGACTAGGACGAAATATAGGAAGTATTAAATTCTATTTTAATTCTTTTTGAGTGTTGTAAAAAATCCACTAAGCCTCCAACTTGGAGATTAAGTAGCAAGCCTTGAAGAAAACCCTGATTGATTCAGCCAGAGAGGCATGTGGTGCCTCTCTGGCTGAATCTGCAAGGATAGAAAGATCAAAACTCCATGGTGGACATAGGAAGTTAAAGAGGCAGTGAAGGAAAAGAAGAAAGCATATCAAAAATTCCTGTCAAATAAGTCAGCTTGTGTGCTCTTAGAGAATACAGAGACAAATGCAAGAATGCTAAACACTGTATAAAACTAGCTAAACAAAAGTCATGGGAGGACTTTGGCAAAAATATAGAAAATAAATATCAAGAAGGTGGCAAAATATTCTGGAGGTTGTTGAAGAAGCTTAGAAATGGAGGAAAGAGTGCTCTAAAAGGAGTTAGAGATGTGACATGAAAATGGGAGAAAAAGATATTTTATTCCATTAATTCAGGAACACAAATTATTAGCTCAATAGGAGAGATAATATCGGGATCAAATGACTTGTTATTGTCCAAGTTATTCATGTTTTTCTGATTTCTTTATGTTGAAATACTAGAAGTGGAGAGGTGTTTTTGGAAATGTGGGAAGTAATTTGATGTGGTCATGAATGCAAAACATGCAAGAGAAAATGATGACAAGAGATCTGCCTTTATGTTTTATGAAACTTGGAGCCAATTTTTGGTTTATATATTAAAGATATATTGCTCTGTTTCAGTCTAAATTATGATTAAATGGTCCGAATGAAACAAAAATATGGTTCGAGGTTATATGGTGAGTGGTCGGTGTAATTTAGCGCTCGTGTAAAATTGGTGATTTTTGGTGTTTTTTGTGTGTTTTTCCTAGAAAATTGGTTTTATAGTATATTAGAACGATTTTCGTGTTTTTAGAGTATTTTGTGTGTCTTTATAACATATTTTATTGGGGCTATCGCCGCTAGAGGGATTCGTAGTGTGTAGTGTTCGTAAAAGCTCCGGATAAGATAAGTATTATTTTCAGTTATCGTTGATAAATTTATTTAATATTGCGTAGTTCTGTTTGCCTTGCATCTCTTAGCGCATCTTTTTGTGTGTTTTTGGTGTGTTATAATTTATAATTTGATAAAATACGTTTCAAGTAAGTATGGCTCCAGTACGAAGGAAAATGGTGGCCAGTAATGATGGGTCGCCATCTTTATCAAAGAACGGTAGTATAGAAGAGATGATTCAGTGTACTAGCTGTGAAATACGCTTTGCGGAGTGCGGTAGGAGTGTGGTTAGATGATGATAATAAAGGAGTGAATGTGTGTAGAAAATGTAGGGAGAATGAGAAATTGAAGAGTATTTCGGATCGTGAGTGTGATATTTTTGTCAAACTTCAGAATGAAGAAAATAGGGATATGACACGAAACAGCGAGGTTGTACCAGAGAATTGTGAGAGTGTGAATGTAGAAAGTATGAATGATAGTATTAATGGTTTTACTGAGAATAAGAAAGATGAGATAGATGCAATGAGTGAGATCGCATTGTTGAATGGTGCGATACAAAGGGCAAGACAACAGTTGACTGAATGAACCAGCCAATAATAAAAAGTATGACAGGAAAAATAGACATACGAGTGTGAACATGAACAAAATGAAGGACAGAGTGCTGTATGGAGACTCATTAGTACGAGGTGTGATAGTAGAGGATTTGACAAAATCGTACCAACCTGGTGCGACCATAAAGGATGTAACTGAGTCTATTAGAGAGCAAAAGGAAGGGGTGAAAGAAATGATTGTTGTGGCAGGTATGAATGATTTGAAAGGAGACAAAATGGAAATGATAGAAGACCTGAATGAATTGTTTGAGGTAGCAAAAGAAAGGAGTGAGAGAGTTAGAATGATTAGTCTTTTGCCACGGTATGACAGTGAAATTTTAAAAGGAGGGCCATAATTGCGAATGACTTTATGCGTGGGTTATGTATGACGAGTGGTGTGGAATTTGTGGAAGTGTGGAGTGAGTTCGATGGGTGAAAGGATCTCTATAAGATGGATGGCTTGCATTTGAATGGTTACGGTGTAAGAAGACTTGAGAAAGTGTTGCTGAATGTGGCAGATGTGCAAATTCAGGGAAACTAGATTTGTTAAGGGGGAGGGAGTAGATATACAGTCCTTAGGGAGGCAGTTGAATGTAAGAATGAATATAATATGCCCGAGCAAATAAGGACAACAAATCAGAGTGGGATAGTTAATATAAGGCATCAAGGTAGGTTTGGGGCTAATGGGGGTCTTAAATTCATGTATACTAATGCTAGGAGTATTAGGAACAAGAAGGAAGAGTTTTTGGCCATGGTTGGCACTTCCAGACCACAGGTTATTGGTATTAGTGAAACATGGCTGACTGTAGATGATATAGTTAGTGGGATTGAATGTGATGGTATAGTGTGTTCGGGAATGACGGATAATAAAATGGGGGGAGGAGTATTGTTGATGATAGGTAATGAGTTGCAGCCAAGGAGAATAGAAGTTGAATTGCAGGATAGAGAAAAGAGCACATTTGAGGCCATTTGGTGTGAGATTGTGGCTAGCAGAACTAAATATACAATTGGGTGCTGCTATAGACCAGGTGATGGAAAAGATGGTGGTGACAGTATGCACAAGCAAATAGAAGAAATGAGTGGAAGGAGGGTGATTATTATGGGAGATTTCAACTATGGTCGCATTGATTGGAGTGAGGGTGAGGACACACGGGAGGAAGGAAATGGATTTTATGCGGTTATTAAGGGATAACTATCTGCGACAGCACGTAATGGAAAATACTAGGGGTCAGAGAATGCTTGACCTAGTAATTACCAAATATGACCACATTGCCACCAATCGGTGAGCATGATCACAGGGTCTTGATTTGGGAGGCGGCTAAAGGTGTAGAATTTTCAAATAAGACAGGGTACATGTGGAATTATCGGGCTGGAAAGTATGACAAGCTTAGGAGTTTGATTGGTTCAGTGCCATGGCATGTACAACTGCAAGGACTAGAAGTCGATATTGCATGGGAGGTAGTTAAGAAGTGCTTGCATGAAGCAATGGCTGACTGTATACCTAGAATCCGAATAATAAATCAAGTAGGGGTTAAATGGATGAAGAACGCCATTAAGCTTGAGCTGCAAAAAAAGAAACAACTATGGAGGGAATTTAAGGAGAAAGGTGACCGGCAGGCACACGAACGGTATAAAGCGCAGGCCAGAAGGGTAACGAGTGTGGTAAGAAAATCAAAAAAGGATTATGAAAGAACATTGGCCATGCAGGCTAAAGAGAATCCTAAACAGTTTTTCAGATATGTAGCAAGTAAAAGGAAAAATATACATGGCAGAATGATTTTAAAGAATGCCGATGGTAGGGAGGTAACTGAATCAGTTGATATAGTTGATTTACTGAGTGAGCACTTTGAAAGAATATATCATCCAGGTGGTGACATTGCAGAAACGAATGTACCAGTAAATTATATGGGAATTGTGGTGAATGAAGTGGAAGTGAATACTTGGGATTGGATGGTATACCAGCTCGTGTTGTACGAGAAGCAGCTAAAGAATTGTCAGTACCCTTAAGATTTTGTTTAATTTGAGTCTCGGGTCTGGGTTAGTCCCGAGGGGGTGGAAAGAGGGGAAAATAGTTCCACTGCATAAAGGTGGTTCCAAGACTGCTGTTGTAAATTACAGACCGATTAGCATATCAGGAATCATTGTCAAGGTCTTAGAGAAATTAGTCAAGAAAAGAATACAGGATTGGATAGATGAAAATGGGATATTGTATGGGGAACAACATGTTTTGTGAAGGGTAGATCATGCCTCAGTAACTTGCTCACGTTTTATAACACAGTGACGGCTGAACTGGATAGGGGTAATGGGTTTACAGTAATACTACTGGACCTTGCCAAGGCTTTTGATAGGATACTACATAGAACCATAATCAGTAAACTGGAGCAGATGGGGATAGATATAGGGTTGGTGAGATGGATAGGAAGGTGGTTGAAGGAGAGATACCAGAGAGTGGTTTATTCAGGAGTATAGTCTAAAAGACGGCTTGTGACTAGTGGAGTGCCACAGGGCTCTGTTCTTGGACCACTGCTTTTCAATTTGTTCATCAATGATATAGGAAAGGATTTGAGAGGAAGTGTTCACTTGTTTGCTGATGATGCAAAGTTGTGCACAGGATGTCAAAATTTTACAGGATGATTTGGACAGTTTGGAGGACTGGGCTAGGAAAAATGGATGTCAATTTAATGTGCCAAAGTGTAAGGTTATGCACTTTGGGGTGAAAAGAATAGCAGCAGTATATCGCATTGGTGGAACCGTACTCCAGGAGATTGATGAGGCCAGGGATTTGGGAGTGTTGGTGGATAGGGAAGTGAAGTTTAGGGGGCACATTGCAAAAGAGACTAAAACAGCTCACCAAATCACTTGGCTTCTGAAAAATACTTTAACATGCAGAGACAAACAAGTTGTTGTTCCTCTGTATCGAGCCTTGATAAGACCCCATCTGGACTACTGTGCCCAGTTGTGGGCACCAGGGTTTCTTCGTGATGGGGAGGAAGTGGAGAGGATCCAGAGACGAGTGACCAAGATGATAGCAGGTCTGTGGAATGAACCGTATGAGAATAGGTTGAAGATTTGTGGGTTGCAGAAATTGGTCGATAGGCGAAGGAGGGGTGATATGATTGAGACATTCAAATTACTGAAGGGTTTCTATAAGATTGATCCAGAAGATATTTTTGAAAATATGACTGGTGGTGGGAGGACTAGGGGCCATGAATGGAAGCTGGGCAAGAGCATGGTTGACAAGGGTGTTAGAGCTAGGTTTTTTACTTGGAGAGTAGTGAATGAGTGGAATAAGCTTCCAGAGTCTGTTGTGGGTTCTATGACCGTGAATGAGTTCAAGGCAAGGTATGATAGATACTGTGTGAATGTCGAATAGTTCTTGACATGATGTTAGGGCCTCCCTCGATGAGTCTGTCGACTCCTTGGAGTTGCCCGGAACAACAACAACAACAACAAAAATAATAATAATAAAAGAACATGAAATAATTCAATAATTTTAAGAGATCTTAATGATCACAGAATTCCATCCCGCTAATACAAAATTACTGCTTTCAGTTTTAAATGTTTTGCCAATTATCTACTTAAACTCAAACTGGACAAAATGGATAGATTCTTGTGTGTATTCTAAATACCAAATTTATCAAATGTGATCTAGTAAGAGTATAGCTGTATGGTTTATACCCTCACAAATATAACTGACATTTTTTTTTTTTTTTACAACAAATTTTTGTAAGCATTTAGAATAGCAAATTTAAATTAAATCTGTCCAGCCAGAGTCTCAGAATAACTTTTATATGGATGGACCAAGATATCTAATAATTGCTTGTGCATTTTGCAAAATACATAGCAAGCAAATATTAACACCATTAATAATGGTGGTGTAGCATTCTGTCTTTCTTCATGGTGTTTCTCTCTCAAATGGTCTGATTCCCTGTTTTTCAGCTGGTATAAAGTAAGATATACCTAAGATAAAAATGAAGGATTTGTATATTAACCAAAAAGCCTACAGCTTATGCACCTGTGTGATAAACGAGCTATTATATCCTGTACACCCCTTGAGGGTATATATCAGGAATTTGATGATGATGTGATAAACGAAGAGCAATGCTACAATGACCTTCCACAAATACACACTTTTCTTCAAAGAGATGAACCACTACGAGATAATGTACGCTCTACATAGAAACATGATTCTGAAAGGCAAACTTTTCTGGTGAAATGTAATTAAATCATGGAAATCTTTAAATTTTAGACATCTTCAGGAAATGCCTTATTAATCTGAATAAATACTATATTTTTCAAAAATAACTGGTGAATTATAATAAACACAGGAAAACATCTAGAATGAACACACTAACTGAACATCATTGATAAATGGCCGACACTCTTCTGGAACATCAATTGGAGTAGTAACTGAACCCCCATTTCCATTTTTCTTTTTACTGTTAGATCGCGATGGTGGTGGTGTAGCATTCTGCCTTTGTTCATTGTGTTTCTCTTTCAAACGCTCTCTAATCCTCTGTTCTTCAGCTGGTGTAAGATAAGATATACCTAAAATAAAAATGAAGGAATTCCATATCAATCTAAATTCAGGTAAATAGTTCATTATTATTATTATTAAGTCTAATCCAGGGGGGGGGGGGGGCCAAGAACTCAGTGAGAAAAGGGGCTCCTTCTAGTCACCCATATATCTAAATACAGCGAACTTTTACTATGGCAAACAGTGCTAACTACCTATAACCAACTATAAAGAATTCTTAACCAATGTGATGCAATGCCAGGCTAGAAGAAATAAACTATAGCAAGCTATCAACAATAGCAAACTGTTCCTATAATCACCATGAGTTTGCTAGAATAACAGTTAACTATACTGATCATATCTTCTTGGACACCATTCACTGTATATGATCACAATTTCAAAAGTTAGCTCATTTCACACATTCACTACATGCAGTGAAAAAGAACCTGACCTCATATTCTTCATAACCACATCCTTAATCAGCTTCCAGAGATGATCCTGTGAGCTTTATCCCATTTGCCATAATCTGTCTGCATATGTGTAATTCCATAGACCAGCTATCTTAGTTAACTGAGATAACTAGTCCAAGACCAATAACTGGTCTTGGAACCAATTATCGCAGTTAACTAAGATAATTGAGGAGACTTCTGAAGAGATGGGGGGAAGTTCCAAGACCAGTTACTGGTCTTGGAACTTTTCCCTCATCTCCTCAGAAGCCAAGAGACCACAACCTGCACTCAAGCAAGTTTTTTATTTGACTTCACAACCCACAAAAGTATAAATCTATATTACATTAACACTGTGATGGGATAAGAATTTTTTTTTTCTAGTTTTATTAATTTTATATACTTCTAATATTTTTTAAATAATCCAAAATCCTTGCTCACAAGATCTAATGCGGACCTTTTTAAACCATTTTAGGCCTTCAGTAAGTGGGATAGTGGTCTCACACCCAGCAATGAAATTCATCTCCCACCTAAAGACAATAAATAACATCCATGCAACAGCAGGATTTAAATCAATAGACTATTGACCAGAAAATGGACATGCTAACCACTCAACCAATAAGGGATAAGACTTTTTTTTTTTTTTAATGTTTATGAAGTTTATATACTTTTTGTATTTTTTATTTTTGAAATAATACAAAAACCTTGCTCACAAGACCAAATGTGGAACTTTTTCAAGCCATTTTATGCTTAAGTGGGACAGTAGTCTCACACAGGGCAATGAAATTCATTTCCCACCTAAAGACAATCAGTAACATCTATGCAACAGTAGGATTTAAATCAACAGCCTACTGACTGAAAGTGAACATGCTAACCACTCAACCAATAAGGGATAAGACTTTTTTTTTAATGTTTATAATTTTTATATACTTTTGTCTTTTTTTATTTTTTAAATAATCCAGAACCTTGATCACAATAAAATATGGAACTTTTTCAAGCCTCTTCAGGCCTTCAATAAATGGGACTAATCTCACACGGGGCAATGAAATCATCTCTCACCTAAAGACAATCAATAAAATCCATGCCATAGTGAGATTTAAATCTACATACTGTTTGACAGAAAGTGGACATGCTAACCACTTGACCAACATTTATATTTTTATCAAAGCCTTACAAAGTTGAATAACTTACTTTTTTTTTTTTTTTTACATGCTAATGTTAAATTGATATTCACTGTCACATGCCTAAATAACCAGTCAGTTCACCTTACAGTGATTATACATAAGCTTTGTCCAGTAATTCCATATTAGCTATGTTACTTATCACTCTTTCCAACTTAGCATCATCAGCAAATAATGGAAAATGGTCTACTAGACCATCCCCAAGTTCATTTATAGCAACAATGGTCAAGAGCATAACCCTGGAGTACACCACTAGTTATCCTCCTCCTCCTCTTAGATACACCAATTAAATGCATTACTTTCTTATACGTGTCAGTCAGCTACTCTCCATGCTTTTCACAAGTTTTTTTTTTGCATACGTATAATCACTACTTTGAGCATGTATTACTCTTATGAAATGAGCAACATGCAAAAATTTTAAATGTGGCAGCAATGTCATGCAATAACAAGCAGAGTCAAAGGAGCAAGAAGAATAAACTCCTCTTGCTCCTTGCTTAATAATGCCTTGCAACACTCCTTCTTAAATCTTTTTCTGTAGATGCCTCAGGAACATGGTGACAATTTTTCATTAGTAATTTTTTTACATTAAGTATCTGCATTATTATTAGTGCATATGTTTACTCACATTTCCATTCTTAGACATGCCTCTTCTAGAAGAATCCAGAAATATCATGGTAAATCCATTCCCCTTATTCAACTCTGATCACTCTATTATACAATGTGGGCAGACTGCTAAAGCAAAACCTACATTTAACAAACCATGCAGCCCTCTATAGAGAATCCTAATGTTAGAATCCTAGATGTGATTTCTAACCAGCCTCTAGAACCTTGAACTTAACAACCATATGCCTGGAGAAGGAGTGTCCTAGTTTCAATTCCAGCTGATGACGTGAGGAGCTTAAGGATCTTTCTCAGCCATAGCCAAGTTAGCCGGTCTTGGGCATTGACAGCAGGGTTTTCCCCCCAGTTTATCTGGGGGTTTATCATCCCGCAAGCAGGCAAACCAGCCCCATGAACACACAGGCTACAGTCATAGGATATAGTACTTAATTCCTCATTAGGAGGGCTCAACTAGTCCTAAGGGGTGGTTGAGGAATGGGGGAACCCCACACAAATAAAAAAATAAAATATCTTTAATTCATCTAGTGGCCTGGTTGGCCGAGTGGTTAGCGTGTCTGCTCTCCAGCCAAGAGGCTGTGGGCACGGATGTTTGTAATTGTCCTACAAACTTTGTGTGGAAAGGGAATCTGCGACTCTACCACTTATTCTAGCAGAAGACACCATTGCCAAAACCATGTGAGGTACGGCAGTGACCATACGGCATCTACGAACGTCAAATCTGTGAAATTAATTCATCTATCACTATTCTGTTTGTCCAGTTCTTTCCACACATCCAGGCAGCTAGTGGGTCTGCCCAGAATGCATACGTAACTAAAGTGAACACTTCAGCTCAATACAACAACTCAGCTCTCTCTAAAGCACCAGGCACTTTTCTATTGCCACATTCACAATATCATATGTAGTTTGTAGCAAAAACTCGAGTTATGTAATGAATTTACACTTAAATTTAGAACAGTTGCAAAAAATCAGCATTTCATCAAATGCAGGAAACCTGCTTCTTGTTCAAATTGGAATCTGATTATCTTGACAAAATTACTGGACACATCTTTTACACTTCAGTGTTTCCATATCATTCCATCCTGCACTCGGCTCAGAAGAGAAGTATGATATTGATATCATACTTCTCTTCCAACCTTTGTGTAGACGATTAAGGGAAATCACCTCTCACTACATGAAGAACAGTTCAATGCATGCCTCCTCTGTTCTTCTGCCAGAAAGATATGATAAAAATCCTAAAAGACTTTGATCACAAGTCTCATGCTCCTGATAGTGTTCTTCCAATGGTGCTTAAATTCTTCACTCCAGAATAAACACCCATCCTAAACTGTCTATCATATTTTATATTTGTCTGGCATTTACCCAACAACATGGAAGTTAAGTGCTATATTCAGCCAATACCATAAAGGAGATAACAATCAAATTATTCTCTCAATGCTCTAACTCCATTATCTTAAAAATAACAAATGATCAATCAACTTCTTCACCACCTGGAAGCTTGACAATGAGTGACCATTCAACATGGATTCCACCACTCCCAATCTACAGTAGATCTCCTAGCTAACATTATCTGCCTCTATGGATAATTTCAAGTCAATGCCACAAATGAATGAAATTTAAGAGAAACTCAAATAGACACAACCATCAAATCATCTTATAGTAGTGCCTTCCATCCTTTGTAATCGGTTCACAAGTTTTGGCAAGTGTGCATTACATGCAACTGTAAATGGGGAGACATTTCCTCCCATACATAAATGACCTCCTCTCACCAACCTGAAATCCTTTCATTAGTTAAGCTGATAACAGTCCACTTCTTTTGACAAACTTTGTGTAATCATATAATTCATACTTAAGATCTTCCATAATGAATGTCTGGAACATTAATCTTGCCATTTCCCAGTTGTGTAAGGACAACCTGATGAACTTGGATGTTATCAAAACAGTCCTATCTTTATTTCTCACAAAGATCTCACTTTGTCTCCCCTTATCTTTCATAACATCAATATCTCCTCCACAAGATCAGATCTTTCTTCTTGGACTAACTTCCAATTCTATCCCTTGCTGGTGCAAATACATCATATCCAAAGCCTCCTCAGTCTCAATCTGGTTGACTATGATCCCAGACTTGCCACTTTCCAAATCTGTAAAATGACAAGAAACTGCTAATCAACATGAATATATGGTTTAGCTTCAAACTTACTAAAAACCATCTCGTTTTCTTTTCATTCCATCTACCTCTTTTCTTGGTAGCAGGTTTCCATATGCTTCCTCATACAAAGATGATAACCTCAGAAGCTATTCAAAAACCAAATCAACTGATTCCTTCTTACTCTTTACATGTCCACTATTGGCTCTAATGTTCTATATGTTTATTGACCCCCTCTATATGGAGGAAGTAAAAAAAAACTTGCCACATGTATAATTTTTTTTTTTTTTTTTGAATTTTAGCATGGCAGTACATGAAGGATATAGCAACTTGCACTACAAAACTTACATGCATCAGCTTACACTTTTTTATTTCAGAAAAAAAGAAAACATTAATAAGTAATGAAAAGTATGAAATATAATATACAGGTTTTAGGTAGTTTTTTTTTTTTTAAATCTTAATTTAATAACAGAAGATATTTTATATTTCCATAACTTTAAGCTAATATCAAATGCTGATCATGCTTACTTTTTTTACGCTGTAAGAAAACAATGTACTTTTATTCTAGTCTGATTTGCTGGTGGATAGCCAATGTATAACATCTCTGCTATACAACCATCACACAAGGGTTTGTAATCCTAGTGCAGCATTGCTAGTGTCAACAACAATCCACTTCCTGGATGCCTGCAGTAGTTCGCAAAATTACTTTGTCTGTCTCTAAAAGAGGATTCCTCAATTAGCAACTCTTAACCCACTAACAGGATTAACATGCTCTAAGTTTATAAACCTTTCATGGGCAGGATTATTACAAGCTTCTATCATTTTAAAAACATTATGCAGATCAAAAATAAGCATTATAATAAATCCTTACTTCTCTAAATTTCTCAAGGATATAATCACAATATACTTAATCCTCTCCCTTGCTTCTGAAAAAAAAAAAAAAAAAAAACTGCATGCAAGAGAGACGAATAGAGAGAAATGCAATTTTACTTTTGTGCTTCTAGTTTACTGAATTAATTTTGCTCAAAGGATACCACTGCATACATTAAAACAAGTAGAATTAAAAATCTTGATATATTTGATAAGAATAATTTAATTTTATCACACTACACACTATACATAAAGATCAGTATGGTACATATATTTTCCAAAATCAGCTTTTAGTGACATGCTAATGATACACTCTCTTCATCCAGGGAAATGCTGCTTTAGGAATAATGTTACATATCTCTTACATGATATACAGAGCAGGTAGGGTAAGCAGGCAATGAAGGATAATGCATGAATGCAATTCAATAAGATAATGGACTAGAAGCACAACTACAAGTGAAATTGCAAGACATAAGTCAGTCACTGTCAGATGCTTCAGTAAAAAGTAAAGGTTGGGTAGAATATATTCAAGTGGAATGCAATCAAGAGTACATATCAATTTGAAGTAGAGAAAGCCATCAAAACCTGAAATGCAGAAAGACAGTTAGGAAAAAAAAAAAAAAATATATATATATATATATATATATATATATATTCAAACAGAAATGTGAAAGATATAATTTCGAAAGCCTGGTTCAGAAGGTTAAATTTTGGATGAGTAGAAAAGAACTCTTATATAGTTCTCATCTATAAAAAGCAGGAAAAAAATCAATGTGGTAATTACAGTGGTATTTCTCTACTAAGTGTACCAAGTAAGATTTATACAAGTATACTTGAGACTAAAGAAAATTGTGGAAGAGAAACTTGAAGAACAAATTCTGTTCAGGCCAAAAACAGGTTGTCAGGATCAGATTTTCTATTTATGACAAATAATTGACAACTGTGGGAATATAACAAAGACCTGTACTTAAGTTTCGTACATGTCACAAAGTAAGTAATAGGGTGTGATTAACACTCTATTACTTAATGAAGGGATTGAAATCTGACTTACGTAAGTAGGGGACTACTTCTACTTATCAGACTGAAATTTTGTTAATAGAAATTCTTTCACACTTTGAAAAGAAAGCTTTTAAAGTGAGTCAGAAACTGAAGAAATCTAATAAAACTGGTAAGATGATTATACCAGTGCATTATTTCAGCAGCCAATGGGAACATTCTCAATGCAATATTTTTCAAAAATGAATACAATTTTTTTTTTTTAAATCAGCTGCGAACATTTAATAAAAAAAAAAACATCAAAAATGATCACCGCATCCCTGGTGAGCAAATGCAGAATTATGCAAAATAATCAGATTATCTGGAGTCTGCCAGAGTAGTTTACCATTATTCATTACTTACATATTTTTTTCCCATCCTCTTGAAATCAATTCCCAAAGTGAGAGATTAAAAGGAACAAAAAAAATTTCAATAATATCAAAAGCACTGAAATGTATTTCAAACAACTATTTCTTTTATTATTACCACACCTCTCATTATATTAATATACAGTTGACCCTTGAACAACACAGGGGTTAGGGGCACCGACCTCCTGCACTGTTCGAAAATCCGAATATAACTTTTGACTCCCCCAAAACTTTACTAATAGCCTATTGTTGACCGGAAGCATTACCGATAACATAAACAGTTGATTAACACATATTTTGTATGGTATGTATGTATTATATACTATATTCTTACAATAAAGTAAGCTAGAGAAAAGAGAATGTTGTTACAGAAAATCATAAGGAAGTGAAAATACATTTACAATACTGTACTGTATTTGTTGATATTGAAAGTTTGTCGTCTGTTTACAAGATGAATCTTATGTCTGTCACAGCACCTATATCAATATTGTCTTATATGATACAAAACACTGTAGATGCTATGCGTATTACTAACACTAGACATCAGTCATTTTATTTACAGGTATAATTCATGCATTGATAACGAAGAAGCAGCAATATGATTGCTTTATGGTAACCTAGTGCAATCAATACAAATGCTTTGAAGTAGCCTAGCCTATACACTAATGAATGAATCGTTATAAAATTTTTATTTTATGCTAATTAATTACACTAATTCCACCCATCAGAAGGCACTTCATGGCTTCAACAGGCACTCTAGCACCCACAGCCTTCCAAGTACCCTTGGATTTCTTAAGTGTAATACGAAGATAAGACAGTTATCCTTATGCCTCCAAGCATTCTTGTCTGTAAATTGGGGTTTTTGAATTTTGAATGAAAATATTTTAAGAAATATCTCATTCAAAATTTAACAAGAAAAAAAAAACTAAAAGGGGAAATGCTTGTAAATAAGTAAAGATACTAATTTGTTTAAAGAATTATACCAATACAAATTTTGAAACATTAATTAATGGTGAAAGATGTCATTTAATTGTAAAAGATTATAATGTAAGTTTCTCTATAAGATATACATTAGAGCATAGTAAGGAAGGTTCAAAGTCCACTAACAACAACTTCGGATAAATTGTGTAGGCGATGGCAAATTGTTCACGTGCGAACGGCACGCACACAGTGTTTTCCGGGAAGATCCGGCACGCGTGAGAAGCATTCCAGGAAGATAGAAATGAAAATAGCAGCCAAGCGCAAAAACAAAGTATCGGGCAGAAAGGTTTGGTAGTGAAGAGGGCGTTAGAGATACGATGTATAAAACAGGGGGGGGGGGGCGTTTTATACATCGTATCTAAATAAATGATAAAACAGACTAGTATCTACATATATTTTATGAATTCGTGACATACCTAACTTTTTCTTAATTTTTTCAATTTTTCTAAACTATGTGATTGGGCTGAGAGTTTCTTCAAATTGTCACAAATCTCCAAAAATTTTCCAGTATATTTATTCATAAAAAAACCACATATAAGTGGACCTGCACAATTCAAACTCACATTCTTCAAGGGTCAACTGTATATTATATATATAAAAACAGAATTTACATTAAGATGCACTCACCTTCACGTATTAATTTATTGAAATCAAATCCTTGTGAAACAAGAAAGTCCAAACTGGAGGCCTAGGAACAATAGTAAACAATGAAATGAGAAATCACTTTTTTAAAAATTTTATTTAATAAAATTAATACGTCCAGTACATTGTATAATTAACTTGTGTAACAGATAGGTACTTCTACAAGGACTGGATAAGCAATAAAGGACTAATTTCAGGCTAAACTATTATCAACTTTCTCTAAATCATAATTATAATGTGAAAAGCAATGCTTATGGCAAAATACATACACTGTTCTGCATACTATGAATAGTTTTGTATGCAGAAACCAACCAACATTCAGAGATGAAACAGCATACGAAAGCATAAAAAAAGTATTATGCATAAAATGGAAAATATCACACCAATATAAATACACATACTTTACAAAATATATTACAACTAAAATACAAATTGGATTAAAGTATAGAGCAAAGATTAATAGGCCTCTCGAGGATGGTGGTCTCACACTAGGCAACAAAGTTGTAGAGAAAGGCTTAGGTGTTGTTCATTATCCATAATAATGCTTAACAGTATCACTAACACAAGAGTTAAAAAATACATTTATTACATCTCACTAATATTTCACTAGTTTTCTACCTGAAATCATCAGTGCACAATGAAACTACAACATGCACACAGCACTAAACCAAATAATTGTAGAAACAATTTAAATGGTTACACACCTAATGTTCTTACATGGCACCCTCTATGAGTCAGATAACTACAAAGTTAATTCAGAGAAGTCTGGCTGTAAGGTCTTAAAAAATGATAGTCTCCCAGATCCTTGGTAAGTTAATGCAAACATACTTGTTGAGGTTGGGAGAGAGTGCTTCATAGCTGATGCTGATTCTAAGAATAGCTAAGACCCGTAACTACTTCTATGTAATAAAGATGTTTTTCTCCATCTGATCCTATGTGAAGAATCCAGAGCATGGTCTGCAAATCCTGATTTGCCATACAGATGATCTCAGATGTAATTTTATTGTAAGCTGTAGCCAATGGCTACAGCCCATATAAAATAGACAAAACTATTACATGCACCCCCAAATCACTCCTACACCCAACACACAGGATCACAACAAAACCATTCCCATTCCACATGTTAAGGGTACATAGAAAAAATAGTCCAAGTTCTTTGCAAATATAACCTCCATACTACTTTCAAACCTTCTAGCTTTTATACATTCTCCTAAAGGTTGATTACATCCTCTTGAACATCTGGTAGTGTATAAAGTTCCTTGCACCTGCAAGTTGGTCTACTTTGGACAGACTGATAGTTCAGTTAACACATGCCTTGAAAATCATAAAAATTACATCTGAGATCATCTGTATGGCAAGTTGGGATTGCTGAACCATGCTCTAGATCAGGGTTTCCCAAACTGTGTTCTGTGGAAAGTGATTAAGTGTTCAGTGATGTCACTGACTAAGCCATGTATTTTTAAACATGGAAGTAATTCGGGAAAAGGAATACCACTGTTTATGACCAGTCATAAAAATTGCCTGCAAGCCGATTACAACAATAGGTGACGTATCCTCTATTCTCAAAACTGAACGAAATAACATCGGTGTTGCAAATGTTAGTGACCAACCAGCAAGGAAATATAAAGAAAATTTTTCCACTGAAATTGAAGATCAAGGTAGTCTGTATCCGGTTCTCAAATCTAGTAATCCTGAATACTTTCTTCGCAAGTTCGTATTGTAGGGTGAAAGTGCTTGTTTCGAAACCGTAATGCTGTGATTTTTTAAAAGTAATAGGCCTACAGATTTAAATTTTAATATGAACAAGAGACAAGGAACTTTGTTTAATTTTGGTGTTAAGAAATCTCTTATTGAAGGTGTTTGTGATGCAACGGATAGTGATTCATCCACCTCCAGCCTACAAAGCAATCTCCAGGATGTACAAAAGGAGGGGAAATCTACTAGCACACAGGAGAAAGAGTCTGCATTCACTCGTAAGTACTTACGAGTGAAAGCAGTATATATTATAAAATATATGATTACAATGAGATATGTCAATGAAAATCAGCACAAATTAATTTAATGATGTTGGAATGAGGAAACTACTGTACACGACAACATGTCATCAGTCCAGTGATTGATAACTGATTTAAATGCAATTTTATATTTGTCAACATGTCACACCATATAAGTGTACTAATACTCTTTATGATTATGCCATAATTATTAATACATTACAAAATAACCAAGGTGTTCCATGAAAATTTCAGGATTTGTGAAGTGTTCCGTTGTAGGAAAAATTTGGGAAACGTTGCTCTAGATTCATTCACATAGGATCAGAGAGAGAAAAATATCTTTATTACATAGAAGTCATTACAGGTCTGTGAAGCCATTCATGGAATCAAGATCAGCTATGAAGCACTCTCCCAACCTCAACAAGCAGCATGCTTGCATTAATTGACCAAAGATCTGGAAGACTATATAAGACCTAATAAGCAAACTTCACTGAATTAACCTCGTAGTTATCTGACTCAGAGTGCGCCGTGTAAAGACATAAGGTGTCATTCCATTTAAGTGGCCATACCCAATTACATTAGCTCTGCTGACACATTCTTGAATACTAACAATGTCAAGTTCTTTTCTAATATCTTCATTTTTAATATGATTCTGCCATTGATGCCATCGATTCATTCCTCTAATTTTTCTCAGAACCTTCATATCTAGTCTTTGATCAAGTTCTTTATTTCTAACCCAACTCTCAGATCCATAACTTAAAATTGATTTCAACACTGGCTTGTATACGGCTAGTTTGGTGTTTTGGCTAACTTCTCTCTTATTCCATATAAACTTATTTAGCTTGCTACCCACCATACCAGCTTTGCATATTCTGTTGTCTATTTCCAGATTTAAATTACTGTCTTCACTAAAAACTGTGCCTACATAGCTGAAATATTTTACTTATGCTATAAGATCTCCATTCAGAATGCAGTTGAAGTTCTCTATGTTCCTGCCTATTTTCACAGTTTTGGTCTTTTTATTGTTGATTTTCATGCCAAATTTGTTACAGCTGTTATTCAATTGAATTAAAGAATCCTGGAGACTTGCACTAGACGTGTTTAGCAGTACAACATCATAGCATAAAGCAAAGAGGTAAGTTTAACATTTCCAATTCTAGTGTCGGGCTTGATGCCACTTTCTTTCATAACGTGATCTATATAGATGATGAATAAGAGTGGAAATACATGGTGTGACAATTTAATTGCCAGAATGCATCTGTAAAAAACCTACATTTGGAACTATACATTAGTGGTGACTGTTGCCTTCGAAGTAGTCCTTTTGTGCATTTATACACTAGTTTAGACGGTGTTCCCATTTTTGGAAACAGGGCTAGAACTCTTTTTCCAGAATATTCGAGTTCGTTTATCACATTATGCTGGATATCGGCGATATCAAAAAAACTTGATCTTTTTAGTGCAGTCTTTAATTTTGGAAACAACCAGAAATCAGGGAGCTATGTCGGGTGAATAAGCAAGATGACCTAATTCGTAATCAATTTTTTGACCAGAAGCTGTCTCACGATGAGATGGCTATGTGCATTGTCATGATTTCTTTTGAATACCCAATTCTTCAGTTAAAATTATTCTCGCTGTTTCTTGATTCATTTGCAATTCATCAGCCATTAGTCACACATTTAATCGTCTGTCAGACTGTTTCAAATCTCGCAGTATGTTCACATTTGCATCTGTCATTTTTGTTTTTGGCTGCCCACTTCTGGGATTGTCGTTCACATCTTCTCACCCTTCCCCTTTGAATCCTATTATGCCACTAAAAGATACTTGATTTTTTCAGAGCATCCACACCATATGTCACTTTCAACAGCTCCAACGTTTCAGCAGCAGTTTTGCAGATTTTCAAACAAAATTTGATGTTAACACGTCGCTCCAAATTACAATAACACATTTTATGCCAAAGTTTACCCACAGATCTCTATTGTTTTTGAAATAGCCAACTAGCAAATTGCTCTATCGCCTTGAAGTTTATGCACGCATTAGTTAAAAGATGTACAAACACAATTATTCACGCGACTCCAACCTAATCAAAAAAAGGGAGACACTATGCAGCCATTCCAGAAATTAAATTGTCACACCCCATAGTGGGCATCCTCGTCTTACCCCTGATTTTACATCAAATTGTCTTCCTGTATCTCCTCAATTCTAACTGCTGACTGACAACTTAAATATAGACTATGTATTGTTCTGTATAATGTTCCATTTACTCCATATAATGGTAATGTTTTAAAAAGCTTTTCCCTGGGCATCTTATCGTATGCCTTTTCCAGATCTACAAGACTTAAGTACAGATCCTTGTCATATTCCCACACTTTCTCAACTACTTGTCTTAAAGTGAAAATCTGATCTTGACAATCTCTATTTGGCCTGAACTCAGCTTTTTCTTCTCCAAGTTTCTCTTCCACAATTTCTCAAGCTCTTTTCAAGTATGCTTGCATGAATCTTCCCTGGAACACTTAGTAGACAAACTCCTCTGTAATATTCACATTCATGTTTATTCCCTTTTTATAGATGGGTACTATGAGAGCTCTGCTCCAATCATTGGGAATTTGACCTTCTGACCAAGTACTCTGAATTATGTTGTTTAGTCACTACAAAACCTTTGTATCTCCATATTTAAGCATTTCTGGTCGAATAGTATCTACTCCAGCTGTCCTTCCACACTTCAAGTTTTTGATGGCTTTTTCTACCTCAAGTATTAATATTTGCTCCTCTTTGCATTTCTCTTGGAAATTTTTAGTATTGTTCTATCACTAGTTGGTTTGCTTAACAGTCATTCAAAGTAATTACTCCAGTCATCTAAGATATCCATTTCTTCAGTTTTCATCTCACCTTTATCATCTTTGATTCCTTTCACAGTACTCTTTTCTCCAATTCTAAGTTTCTCCAGTAGCCTCCAGAATATTTTGCCACCTTTCCGACATTTATTTTCCATATTCTTACCAGTGGGGGGTGCTTAAGGGTCAAAGCTATATAACTGAGAGGAGCCTTCCACATAGCCTTTAAAGGAATGTGGAGAACTGACCAGGACTTCGGACCTAATGTCCAATCCTCACCTTCTCATGATGCACCCTGTTGTTGGGTATCTACCTGAACACGGAACGAATGAGGATGGGCTGGCAATTTGGGGTTTAGCCGACCAAATTGTATTCTTATTGGCTTAAACCAAAATAAAAAATGATGGTACAGCATTACAAAATTTCATGCCGGCTGGGGCATCGCCTGGTTAAACAAAGCCTCCCTGTTGTTTTCACCAGAAACCAGGGCGAACAGCGAAAAGTCAGCTACTGGAACAAATCTGAAAACACACCCCAACTCAACATCACCAGAGTTAAAGATCAGTAGTATCAACATAAGAAGCCTGAATGGCAAAGAAATGGAGCTAGCTAAGGAATTAGATAAGTACCAGATCAAAATAATAAGGGTGACTGAAACAAAAAAGACCAAAACTGGTGAGATCTTTCTGAGCAATAAATACAAAATGTTATATTCAGGCAATGACAATCAAGAAAAAGAAGGAGAAGGAGCTATAGTATTCAACACTAAATATGAGGCTAATCTCCTTGAATGGCAGGCAGTCTCAAGTAGAGTGATGTGGGAAAATATGAGAATGGGGAACTGGACAATGAGACATATTTGTGCCTATGGTTCCACAGAAGGTTCTACTAAGGTAGAAGTGGAGGGATTTTTTGATGCTTTAGAAAAAAGCAACTGACACAATGAAAAAGGAAAAGATGGTCCTTGTTGGGGATCTAAATAGCAGAGTAGGAAATGATTATCAGATATTCAAAAATATTTTGGGAAAATTTAGAGAAAAGAGCAAAGCTAATAATAATGGCAAATACCTGTTGGATTTCTGCTCAGGGCATGGACTGGTTATTACTAACACCATGTTCCAACATAAAAATGTGCACAAATTCACATGGAGAGAAGAAGCAAGGAATAAGAAAAGTCTGATTCACTATGTTATTGTTGATAGTGATGTTTTCTCCCTGGTGCAGGACACCAGAGTGCACAGAGGATTTGAAATTGGAAGTGATCACTACTTAGTCTTGAGAAGGATAAAATTGAATTTCATATTGAAAAGAATAACGTGTAAGAATGTTTTAAAGAGAATAAAAGTTGAGCAGCTTTCAGATGTGAACTGTAGACTAAAATACACAAAGATTATTGAAGAAAAAATGAGAGATTGAGAACAGCAATCAAACCTTGGAGATTCAGAGGCAAGCCTTGAAGAAAACCCTGAAGCCAGAGAGGCATGTGGTGAGGTTGTCTGTAGATAGAAAAATCAGAACTCCATGGTGGACACAGGAAGTTAAAGAGGCAGTGAAGGAAAAGAAGAAAGCATATCAAAAGTTCCTGGCAAATAAGTCAGCTTGTGCTCTGAGAGAATACAATTATGTTAAGAAATAATTAAAAGAAACACACGTATTAATCACAGTGAAAATTATTTAATTGTAAATATTTCATCCGAAGTATCTTAGGACATCACCAGTACAGCAGTTTAAACAATAATAGGAATATTATACAGATAGGGCACATGATTACATTAGAATCTCATTAAACGTGCATAATGTGTTACAGAAGTAAAAAATAAAAAGAAATATTTTACACAATTTTGTATGACAATTTCCCATACTTTAGGAATAGTACGAACGTCGGTGCGGTTTAAATTTGGTCTGAGTAGTAGGGCTTCAAAACTTTCTTTATATAAATGTTCATGTTTATATAAAGATCTATGTAAAAGTTTAGACTTTTCCCAATGGATCCTATTGCTTGGATTTTCAATTCCATGTTGAGAGAGGCCAGATTTTTGTGGTTTAAAAAGACGAATGTGGTCTTGATGTTCCGAGATGCGTTTCTGAACGGACCTACCTATCTGTCCAAAGTAAGACAATTTGCATGGGCATGGAATCTCATAAACGCCAGGCAACATCAAAGGTGAGAGTTTTTCCTTAAGAGAAGGTAACAAGTTGTAAATCTGGTTGAAAGGTTTGTAAGTAGTGGCAAAATTGTATTTCTTCATAATTTTAGAAAGATGTTTGGAGATGCCTTTGACGTAAGGTATGGGAATCCTATGAACTTCTTCTTGTCTGGTTTGATGTGTGGGAAAGTGACTGATGATTTTTTGAGTTGTTTTAGGATTATATCCATTTAGGATGGCTATATTTTTTGATTACTTCTAATTCTTGGTTTAGAGATTCTTCAGAGGAGCAGAATTTGTGTGCTCTGGAAACTAGTGATTTAATAATGCCAGATTTCTGAGATGGATGATGAGCAGAAGAATTGTGAATGTAGTGCCCTGAGAATGTAGGCTTGCGAAAGACAGAAGTAGCGATGGAACCGTCTTCTTTTCTTTGAATGTGTAAATCCAAAAAGGAGATACCCTGTGGAGATTCTTTTTCTAAGGTAAAGTTGATGCAATGATGAAGAAGGTTAATTTTATCTAGAAACAGTTGTAATTCATGTTCGGTATGATCCTAGACTGCAAATACATCGTCGACATATCTTAACCAAATTTTTGGTTTGGGTTCAAAAGTGAATTTTTTTTTTTCCCCTCAAGGTGTTCTAGAAACAAGTTTGCTAGGTTTGGTGATAAAGGAGATCCCATTGCTGTTCCTTCTTCTTGCTTGTAAATTTGACCTTTCCAGGTGAAGTAACCTGATGCAATAACAAACTTGAACAATTCAACTATATCAGATGGAAATTTTTGAGTTATTAATTCTATTGTTTCTTTATGGGGAATGTTTGTGAAGAGGGAGACAATGTCGAAGCTAATTAACAAGTCAGTTTTTGAGAGTGGAATGTCTTTCATTTTTATGTGAAAAATGAAATTTATCACCAAACCTAGCAAACTTGTTTTTAGAAAACCTTGAGGAAAAAAAAATTCACTTTTGAACCCAAACCAAAAATTTGGTTAAGATATGTTGACGACGTATTTGTAGTCCGGGATCATCGATAACATGACTTACAACTGTTTCTAGATAAAATTAACCTTCTTCATCGTCACATCAACTTTATGTTACAAGAAGAATTTCCACAGGCTATCTCCTTTTTGGATTTACACATTCAAAGAAAAGAAGACAAATCTGAAAACACACCCAACTCAACATCACCAGAGTTAAAGATCGGCACTATCAACATAAGAAGCCTGAATGGCAAAGAAATGGAGCTAGCTGAGGTATTAGATAAGTACCAGATCGACATAATAGGGGTGACTGAAACAAAAAAGACAAAAACTGGTGAGATCTTCCTGAGCAATAAATACAAAATGTTATATTCAGGCAATGACAATCAAGGGAAAGAAAGAGTAGCCATAGTATTCAACACTAAATATGAGGCTAATCTTCTTGAATGGTAGGCAGTCTCAAGTAGAGTGATGTGGGCAAATATCAGAATCGGGAACTGGAGAATAAGACATATTTGTGCTTATGGTCCCACAGAAGGTTCTCCTAAGTGGAGGAATTTTTTGAGGCTTTAGAAAAAGCAACTGACACAATGAAAAAGGAAAAGTTGGTCCTTGCTGGGAACCTAAATAGCAGAGTAGGAAATGATTGTGAGACATACAAAAATATTTTGGGAAAATTTGGAGAAAAGAGCAAAGCTAATAATAATGGCAAATACCTGTTGGATTTCTGCTCAGGACATGGACTGGTTATTACTAACACCATGTTCCAACATAAAAATGTGCACAAATTCACATGGAGAGAAGAATCAAGGAATAAGAAAAGTCTGATTCACTATGTTATTGTTGATAGTGATGTTTTCTCCCTGGTGGAGGACACCAGAGTGTACAGAGGATTTGAAATTGGAAGTGATCACTATTTAGTCTTGAGCAGGATAAAATTGAATTTCATATTGAAAAGAATAACATGTAAGAAAGTTTTAAAGCAAATAAAAGTTGAGCAGCTCTCAGATGTGAACTGTAGACTAACATACACAAAGATTATTGAAGAAAAAATGAAAAAGTTTGAGAACAGGAATCAAACCTTGGATATTCAGTTCCAAGCCTTGAAGAAAGCCATGATTGATTCAGCTAGAGAGGCATGTGGTGAAGTTGTCTGCAAGGATAGAAAAATTAGAACTACATTTTGGACACAGGAAGTTAAAGAGGCAGTGAAGGAAAAGAAGAAAGCATTTCAAAAGTTCCTGTCAAATAAGTCAGCTTGTGCTCTTAGAGAATACAGAGACAAATGCAAGAATACTAAACACTGTGTAAAACTAGCTAAACAAAAGTCATGGGAGGACTTTGGCAAGAATATAGAAAATAAATATCAAGAAGGTGGCAAAATGTTCTGGATGCTGTTGAAAAAGCTTAGGAATGGAGGAAAGAGTGCTGTAAAAGGAGTTAGAGATGATAAAGGTCACATGAAAAGCGAGAGAAAGATATCCTTGAAGTATGGAGTAATTACTTTGAAAAACTGCTAAATGAAACAAGCAGTGAGAACAGCACAGTGGTAAAAAACACTGACCAGGCATGCAGTCAGGAATACATATCCATACTTGAAGTAGAAAAAGCCATCAGAGGTTTGAAATGTGGTAAGGCTGCAGGAGTAGATGATATTCGACTAGAAATGCTCAAGTATGGTGGTATAAAAGTCTTACAGTGGCTGTACTGCATAGTTCAGAAAGCCTCGACAGAGGGACGAATTCCCGATGATTGGAGTAGAGCTCTAATAGCACCCATATATAAAAAGGGAAATAAAACTGAATGTGAGAATTACAGAGGTATTTCCCTCCTGAGTGTGACTGGCAAGATCTATGAAAGTATACTTGAGAAACGGTTGAGAAGAATTGTAGGAAAAAAGCTGGATTCAGGTCAAATAGAGGCTGGCAAGATCAGATCTTCATTTTACAACAAATAGTTGAGAAAGCATGGGAATATAACAAAGAACAGCATTTAAGTTTTGTTGATTTGGAAAAGACATATCACAAGTTGCCAAGAGAGAAGCTATTGAATATGCTAGAGTTATATGGTGTCAATAGGGCATTATATCAAGCAATATTTAGTCTTTATTTGAGTAGTAAGTCAGCAGTTAAAATTGAAGGAAGTACCGGAAGATGGTTTAATGTTGAATCTGGTGTGAGACAAGGATGTACATTATCCCCTCTGTTATTCATTATCTACTATATGGATCACATTATGAAGGAAAGCGATATTAAACATGATATCAAAATTGGAGATGTTAATGTCAGCTCTTTGCTTTATGCGGATGATGTTATACTTCTAAATAAATCCGTTACAAGACTGCAAGATTCTCTGACTAAATTGAATAGCTGTTGTAATAGATATGGAAGAAGGTCAGCAATAAAAAGACAAAGACAATGAAAATAGACAGAATCACTGAAAATGTCAACTGTGTTATGAATGGAGAACCTGTGGAACAAGTAAAACATTTTGGCTACTTAGGCACGATTTTTAATGAAGATGGTAAATTAAATATGGAAATAGACAAAAGAATCAACAAAGCTGGTATGGTAGGAAGTTAACTGAATAAATTCATATGGAATAAGAGAGAAATTAGGCAGAACACTAAATTAGCTGTATACAAGACAGTGTTGAAACCAGTTTTAACTTATGGATCTGAGAGGTGGGTCAGAAGTAAAACACTTGACCAAAGACTAGAGACCGCAGATATGAGAGTCCTGAGAAAGATTATAGGCGTGAACAGATGGCATCAATGGCAATATCATATTAAAAACAAGGATATTAGGAAAGAACTTGAAATCATTAGCATCCAGGAATACATTAGAAGAGCTAATTTCAGGTGGTATAGTCACTTAAACAGAATGGGCGAATAAAGATTAGCAAAACAAGTGTTCTCTGCCAAGTTGGCAGCAAATTGCCCCAGAGGAAGACCAAAATATAAGTAGATTGATACGGTACAAAGTGCCTTAAATTATAGAAATATAAGATCTGATAATGTTGGAGTCTTGACAAGTAACAGACTGATTTGGAGGAAAATTGTAGATAGGAAGTTACTAGTGATCTAATTTTTTTCAGGTAGTACTATCATATCTTGTACACCCCTTGAGAGTACATGGAAGGAATTTGATGATGATGAAAAGAAGATGGACGGTTCCATCGCCACATCTGTCTTTTGCAAGCCTACATTCTCAGGTCGCTACATTCACAATTCTTCCGTTTATCATTCACCTCAGAAATCTGGCATTATTAAATCACTTGTTTCCAGAGCACACAAATTCTGCTCCTCTGAAGAATCTCTAAACCAAGAATTAGGAGTAATCAAAAATACAGCCTTCTTAAATGGATATAATCCTAAAACAACTCAAAAAATCATCAGTCTTTCCCACACATCAAACCAGACAAGAAGAAGTCCATAGGATTCTCATACCTTACGTCAAAGGCATCTCCGAACGTCTTTCTAAAATTATCAAGAAATGCAATTTTGCCACTACTTACAAACCTATCAACCAAATTTACAACTTGTTACCTTCTCCTAAGGAAAAACTCTCACCTTTGATGTTGCCTGGCGTTTATGAGATTCCATGCTCATGCAAATTGTCTTACTTTGGACAGACAGGTAGGTCTGTTCAGAAACGCATCTTGGAACATCAAGACCACATTCGTCTTTTTAAACCGCAAAAATCTGGCCTCTCTCAACACGGAATTGAAAATCCAAGCAATAGGATCCATTGGGAAAAGTCTAAACTTTTACATAGATCTTTATATAAATATGAACATTTATATAAAGAAAGTTCTGAAGCCCTGCTACACAGACCAAATTTAAACTGCAACGACATTCTTACTATTCCTAAAATATGGGATATTGTCATACAAAACTGTGTAAAATAATTTTTTTTTTTTAACTTCTGTAACACGTTACGCATGTTTAATGAGATTCTATTGTAATCATGCCCCCTAACTGTATGCTATTCCTATTATTGCTTAAACTACTGTACTGATGATGTCCTAAGATACTTCGGATGAAATATTTACAATTAAATAATTTTCACTGTGGTTAATATGTGTGTTTCTTTTAATTATGATCTCACCTCAGGTTTCGTTATTAAAAAAAAAAAAAAAATTAACAAAGCTAAACACTGTATAAAACTAGCTAAACAAAAGTCATGAGAGGACTTTGGCAAGAACATAGAAAATAAATATCAAGGAGGTAAGATATTCTGGAGGTTGTTGAAGAAGCTTAGAAATGGAGGAAAGATATGATAAAGGTGACATGAAAACGGGAGAAAAAGATGTCCTTGAAGTATGGAGTAACTTCGAAAAATTGCTAAATGAAGAAAAAAAAGTGATAGCACAGTGGTAAAAACACTCAACAGGCATACAGTCAGGAATACATATTCATACTTGAAGTAGAAAAAGCCATCAAAGGCTTGAAATGTGGAAAGGCAGAAGGAGTAGATGATATTCAACCAGAAATGCTGAAGAATGGTGGTATAAAAGTCTTACAGTTGCTGCACTGCATAGTTCAAAAAACCTGGACAGAGGGACGAATTCCCGATGACTGGAGTAGAGCTCTCATAGTACACATATATAAAAAGGGAAATAAAACTGAATGTGAGAATTATAGAGGTATTTCCCTGCTGAGCATTCCTGGCAAGATTTATGCAAGTATACTTGAGAAACGGTTGAGAAGAATTGTGGAAGAAAAGCTTGGTGAAGAACAACCTGGATTCAGGCCTAATAGAGGCTGTCAGGATCAGATCTTCCCTTTACAACAAATAATTGGGAAAGCATGGGAATATAACAAAGATCTATATTTAAGTTTTGTCGATCTGAAAAAGGCATATGACAAGATGCCAAGCTATTCAATACGCTACAGTTATATGGTGTCAATGGGGTATTATATCAAGCAATACTTAGTCTTTATTTGAGTTGTAAGTCAGCAGTTAGAATTGAAGGAAGTACAGGAAGATGGTTTAATGTTAAATCTGGTGTGAGACAAGGATGTACATTATCCTACTGTTATTCATTATCTATATGGATCACATTATGAAGGAAAGTAGTATTAAACATGATATCAAAATTGGAGATGTTAATGTGACATCTCCAATTTTGTATAACATCGTCTTTCAGAAGTATTCATTCAGAAGAAACATTCAGAAGTATAACATCGTCTGCATAAAGCAAAGAGCTTTATGCAGACGATGTTATACTTCTAAATAAATCCGCTACAAGTCTGCAAGATTCCTTGACTAAACTGAATAACTGTTGTAATAGATATGGTATGAAGGTCAGCAATAAAAAGACAAAGACAATAAAAAATAGGCAGAATCATTGAAAATGTCAACTGCATTGTGAATGGAGAACCTCTGGAAGAAGTAAACAATTTAAGCTATTTAGCCACAATTTTTAGTGAAGATGATAAATTAAATATGGAAATAGACAACAGAATCAACAAAGCTGGTGCGGTAGGAAGTCAATTGAATAAATTCATATGGAATAAGAAAGAAATTAGTCGGAACACTAAATTAGCTGTACAAGATAGTGTTCAAACCAATTTTAACTTATGGAAGTTAAAATTGGTTTGAACCAGTATTGGTAAAGACCGCAGATATGAGAGTCCTGAGAAAGATTAGAGACGTGAACAGATTGCATCAATGGCAATATCATATTAAAAACGAGGATATTAGGAAAGAACTTGACATTGTCAGTATCCAGGAATGCGTTAGCATAGCTAATCTAAGGTGGTATGGTCACTTAAACATAATGGGAGAGGAATGATTAGCAAAACAAATGTTCTCTGCCCAGGTTGGCAGGAAAACGCCCCAGAGGAAGACCAAGATATAGGTGGATTGATACCGTATCAATTTCTCTCATCAAAGTTCCTTAGATGATAGAAATATAAGATCTGATAATGTTGGAGTCTTGACAAGTAACAGACTAATTTGGAGGAAAATTGTAGATAGAAAGTTAGTAATGATGTAAATTTTTCATATAATACTATCATATCCTGTACACCCCTTGAGATACATGGCAGGAATTTGATGATGATGATATTCTTACCTGTCTGCCCATGATTTTTGTTTAGGTACTTTACACATAGCTTAGCTCTCTTACATTTTTCTTTTTATTCTTTTATAACATCTGCAGACTTATTTTCTAGAAACTTTTGGTATGCTTTCTTCTTCTCAAGAATGCTTCTTTAGCTTCTTGTGTCCACCATGGTGTTCTTATTTTTCTATCCTTGCAGACAACTCCACTACGTACCCCCCAACCTGAATCAATCAATGTCTTCTTCAGAATTTGCCACTGAGACTCCAATATTTAGCTCTTGTTTTCAATTTGTTTTATTTTTTTCTTCAATAATGTTTGTATAGTCAAGTCTACAATTTACCCGTAAAAGCCACTCAAACTTTTATTTTTAAAACTTTCTTAAATACTATTCTTTACAATGTGATATCCATTTTTACCCTGCTTTGTACTAAGTAATAACACTCACTTCCAATTTCAAACCCTCTATACACTCTTGTATACTGAATCATCATGTTGATATCACTATTTACAATGATGTAGTCAACAAGGCTTTTCTGATTTCTTGTGTCTTCTCTCCATGTGAACTTCTGCACATCTTTATGTTGAAATATGGTGTTAGTAATGACGTCCATCCTGATCAGAAGGAATTCCAGTAAATACTTGCCATTATTATTAGCTTTGCTCTCCTCTCCAAATTTTCCCAAAATGTTCCTATATGCATGGTGGGATTTAAAAAAAACGTTTAATTTTCTTGACCAAAAAGCTCTGGAAAAATTTTTATTGGGATTATATTGATCAAGTGCATATAATAAACAACTAAGTTATACCAACTAGTTTCACCAACTAAGTCTGTTGGCATCTTCAGGGTACATAACTGATGTACGGCACTAAAAAGTAAAAAACTGTTACCAACTATAATCAACCGATTCCAATTATATTAAACAAAGAACAGAGCGCGTACAATACATTCATAGAGCGTGAATGATATCATTTGTTTTTATTTAGGAACGTTCTACGGTTGGCACTATAATTCAGTTCTGGCGAGTTGAAGGATCTGATAAGGGGGTCTTCCAGATCACGGGCAAGATTAGCCCTTGGTTCCTGTTAAAGTTTTGTCTACAGTGGGCAACTGTTGTGGCCTCCTTAAAAATTCGGGAGCGAGCGGAAGTCCTCCTTCATGTAAGGAATTGTGCTTCTATCCCACTCTATGGTATGGTTCGTTCTTGAGAAATGAAAAGCTAACCCCGATTTTTCTTCTCTGTTATTATTGACGTCACCTATGTGTTCTTTTTGTCTAATTTAAGCCGCACGAGCATGGTATGTTCTAAACTCCAGCATATTTGGAGAAAGGATGGCTATCTTTTGGAGATCTTAAGAATTGTCTAATTGTTTCTGTGGGTTTAAAGGCCACTCTTATTTTATGTGGTCTAAGGAGTCTAGCAATCTTATTGGAAACTGTCCCTAAGTATGGAATGACGATGGTAGAAATATAACGTACATCATCTTGTTGTCTTTGTCGGGGTTCAGAGAAAAGTAACTTGTGGACGAGTCTTTGAGGAAATCCATTCATGGTAAGGTTGGTGGATATCAGGGATAGTTCTTCCTGGAGGTCTTGTTGATCTGTTGTAAGGAGAGAGGAACGGTTCTTCAACATGTGTACAATACTAAGTTTCTGAGAAATGTGGTGTGAGGAAGTGAAATGTAAATAACGTCCTGTATTGGTAGGTTTGCAGTAAACTGAGAGGTTGATACCACCATTCGGAAGCTTATTAATTAAAGTGTCCAGAAATGATAATTGGTTATCTTCTTCAAGTTCTAGAGTGAATTTGATTGTGTGGTGTAGAGAGTTGATTTTGTTAAGAAAGTCAAACAGGTCCTTTTTTGTGTGGTTCCAAACGATAAAGATATAGTCCACGTATCTCCACCATACTGTGGGTTTAGGGTCTGTTTGAGTTAAGATTTCACTTTCAAAATCCTCCATAAAGAGATCAGCACAAGATGGAGAGAGGGCTACCCATTGCAAGGCAAGTCGATTGTTGATATATGGTTTTATTCCATAAGAAATAGTTTGATGTTAAACAATGACGGAACAGAGAAGTAATGTCTCGTGGGAGCAAACTTCCTAAAATGTTGATGACTTCCTCCACAGGGATGTCAGTGAATAGAGATGTAACATCCAGGATGGCGAGTAAATCCGTATTGGAGATAGAGATGTTGTTCAGTTTCTCAACGAAATGTTGCGAATTTCATATATAAGTGTGTGAATTATGGATGTGAGGTTTGAGGAGGCCTGCCAGGTGATTAGATAACAGATAAGTTGGCGAATTGATTCCATCCACAATCAGGAGTAGTGGTATTCCATTTTTGTGTACCTTAGGAGCGCCATATAGTCTTGGTGTTAGTGGATGCATGGATTTCAATCTTCGTTTTAAGTCTATAGACCAGTTCTCCATATGACGTATTAAATCGTTGGTATCATTGTGGTTCTTTAGTGTTGGGTCTGTGACTAGGACATGTTAGGTTGATGTATCCGACAATAAGCTGTCTTATCTTCATAATCACTGGTGTTTAAAATCGCCAGTGATTGAATTTCCCTTATCTGCCTTCAATATGATAATGCCTTTATTTTTCTTCAAACTATACAATGTTCTTTTTTTCAGAGTAGTGATGTTTTTGTTAGGAGTTCTGGAAGATGAAAGGATGATACTACTTTTTAATCTAATATCATTAGCTATGGGTTCCGATGTATGAATGTGAATATCCGAATTATGGATGTGAGGTTTGAGGAGGCCTGCCCCAGGTGTTTAGATAACGTAAGTTTCTGATGTACGTTATATTTCTACCATCGTCATTCCATACTTAGGGACAGTTTCCAATAAGATTGCTAGACTCCTTAGACCACATAAAATAAGAGTGGCCTTTAAACCCACAGAAACAATTAGACAATTCTTAAGATCTCCAAAAGATAGCCATCCTTTCTCCAAATATGCTGGAGTTCATAACATACCCTGCTCGTGTGGCTTGAATTACATCGGCCAAACTTCAAGGAGCCTTGAAATTAGGCAAAAAGAACACATAGGTGACGTCAATAATAACAGAGAAAAAAAAATCGGGGTTAGCTTTTCATTTCTCAAGAACGAACCATACCATAGAGTGGGATAGAAGCACAATTCCTTACATGGAGGAGGACTTCCGCTCGCTCCTGAATTTTTAAGAAGGCCACAACAGTTGCCCGCTGTATACAAAACCTTAACAGGAACCAAGGACTAATCTTGCCCGTAATCTGCAAGACCCTTATCAGATCCTTCAACTCGTCAGAACTGAATTATAGTGCCAACTATAGAATGTTCCTAAATAACAACAAGTGATATCACACTCTGTTCTTTGTTTAATATAATTGGAATTGGTTGATTATAGTTTGTAACAGTTTTTTACTTTTTAGTGCCGTACATCAGTTATGTACCCCGAAGATGCCAACAGACTTAGTTGGTGAAACTAGTTGGTATAACTTAGTTGTTTATTATATGCACTTGATCAATATAATCCCAATAAAAGTTTTTCCATGGTGGGATTTATTTCCTACTCTGCTGTTCAAATCCTCAACAAGAATCACTTTTTCAATTTTATGTCAGCTCACTATTCTAATGACCCAAAATAAAAAGAAATAATAATAAAAAAAAATCCCTCACTTCTTCCTTGGAAGAACCTTCTGTGGGACCACAGACACAAATAAGTTTCATTATCTATGTCCCCATTTTCAAGTTTATTCACATAATACTACATGAAACTGCCTTCCAATCAAGAAGTTTATCTTCGTGTTTGGTATTGAATGCTATTGCTACTCCTTCCTTTCCTTGATAATTAATGCCTGAAAATAATATCTTATACTATTATTTAGTAATATCTCTCCTCCTCTTTCTCAGTAATGTTAATTATGTCTACACAGCACTTTTCCAATTCTTCTGCAAGTTCGGTTTCTTTACAATAATATTCCTTATATTGATGGGTCCTATCTTCAGTTAATCTGATGTTGGGTTTATTCTTCTTCTAGATGTTGTGTTGGAGTTCATTCCAGTAACTGACTTTTCACTGTTTGAAATGGTTTCCTAGTCTGAGATGTGGGTAGGGAATATATATATATATATACTAATAAATTATATTACACAAAAAATGTGTCATAAATTTTGTACAAATTAATTTGCAATATGTTTTTGGCAAAAGTTACAAATTCCTAAAGATGTAGTTAAGAAATTAATGTACAGTGCTCACAGAAAACTATGTGCAAAGACAATTCAGTATGCAACATATCCATCCCCAAACTGCGATGCAGTCCTCACAATGTCGTACCATGCTTAGCACCAGTGATTCAGGAGTTCTTGAGGCAAACTGGCCCACTCCTCCTTCAGAGCAAGTATAAAGCCTTGTTTGTTTTCTGGAAGGGAATTTCAAGGAGCAATGCATTTCCCTATATGAAGTTAATATTTGTGGAGTGCTGGCCTCTCAATTGAATTAATATCCTTGGTCTCCACTGCTCATGTACGATGTGATGTGGCATTGTCATTCATAAAAATGAATTCTTCCCCTACAGCACCACAAAGCAATTGAACATGACTTTGAAAAACTTTGTTGCAATATCATTCACCAGTCATAGTCCTTTTTTACAGTACTTGTAGCTCAGTGTGTACATTAAGCATGATGCCTCCACACATCATGCATGACCACAGCTCTGCCGTATATATATATATCCCTTTCAAGAACATTCTCGCAATGATAAGCAGTACCATTTTCATGCCAGATCAAGTATTGTCTACAATCAGAGGAAAGATTAAAACGACTCATCTGTAAAGAGTACATTAGCCGATTGGTATCTTGTCCAATTTTTATGAATACAACACCACTGAAAATAGGCGATGAGCTGCAGATAAAAGGATGCAGACTACAGGCCTACTTGTCACAAATGTTTTACAACAGTTTGTATCCACATATCTGTGCTCGAATGGAGCTGACCTGCAAACTGAGTGCTTTGGTATGTCGATTATGTTTTGCTGTTATAACCAAAAATCTGTCTTCATGCTCCATGGTAGGAGAATGGGGGGGGGGGGGGGGTACCGCTTAGCAAACGTGTGGAACACATTCCATTGGTTCGAAATGCTGCCCAGAGTCTGGATTCAACGCTATGTGAGATTCCAAACTTTCTGACAATATCAATAATTCTGTGGCCTTTTTCAAGCTTTCCAATAATTCTTTCCCACATGAAATCATGGATGATGTCTTTGAAACATTACAAACATCCAAGTTTGCAACTTTATTCCTTCACGAAAAGAGCTTCCTTCAAACACAATTCGCTTCGCTTTTGTGTTTTATCCTGTAGAGTGTTACTATGTATTCCCTTTGCGCACAATTTGAAAATGTGAATGTGTACCCACTTTCTCTTCACAAGGAACACCCACACACCCACCCACACACACTTAGAAACTTTTCTCTAGAAGATCATGTAGCAGAGATCATTTGCATAGAATAAATGCAAAATTCTCTACTATATTTAGGTGAGGCTGATACAGAACCACCCATCGTGATGGAAGAATTATGAAAAGTCTGATTCATCTGAATCTGAAATTGTAATCTTTAGAAACAGTGTTCTTCCTTAGGTTTTGGACATCAATGTATATAAAATATTTTATATTCATAATGAACATACAATACTGTTTGTATTTGTTTTCTTGCAATCAGACATGTTTTTATATTTATATAAAAGTACTTATATTTTCTCTATGTTTTCTTTCCTAAGCAAAACCGTTTTAGCTCCAATTATCCTTTGAAACCAATGTATCTGTCAGAGATGCATCATATTTAAACCCAATTCAACTTGAGCAGAAACCTTGGGAACAAAAATACATAAGTTGAGGGCTTACTGTATACTATCCAGTGAGCTCGGCCCACAAAACTCACTGGAATTCACTTTGTTTTACACAGAATTAACTTTCAATTTTCAATTTTCCAGAATATACGTATTCTGGAAAAGCTAGGAAGCATTTCACCAGCTCAAACTGATATGACAGCATACTTGTGATTAGGAAATATATGAAAGGTAATCACTTGAATTTTTTTTATAATAGCTTACAAAATTGTTATGTAAGCTATAAATCCTGCACTCTTTTTGACTAACAATGCTATAATATATCCAGAAACAATGCAAGTGTAATCTCATGCTCTAATGCTCATAATTTGAAATATTACAATTTTCATCTTGGTTCTTGTTCTCAAAATACTGAAAGATACTCCAAATATATATATCAGCTACTTAAGTCACTATACTAATTTTTGTTCAGTTATGTGTAGTAACTAGTTTTTAATCCTTTCAACACAGTGCTTGTTGTAGGTTCACAACAAGCACTGTGTTGAACAAGTATCTACTTACCTGTTGTAGAACAAGTAGGTTCTTGTTTTCAAAATGCTGAAAGATACTACAGATATATATCAACTATTTAAGTCACTATACTTATTTTTGTTTTTCAGTTATGTGTAGTAACCAGTTTTTAATGCTTTCTACTTTAATCCTTGAAAGGATTGAAGATTTAAATCCTTTCAAGTGGCTACAATGCAGAAGTATAATGGACAATAAAAGTCAGTCATTTCACACATTACTTATGTGGAGGTCTCAATCTTTATAACATCCTTCATGATAAAATATGATTTCAAAAAATTACTTAAATGGAAATTTCTAAGGAATTTTCAGTTCCTTAGAAAATTCCATTTTCCTAGTAGCAATATAAAAGCAAAGTGTATATCAGAAAAAAGCCAAATAATTAAAAATGAGTGAAAATTTATGAGTCAAACTGTACCTGACATAGAAATTGATGATCTGGTGCTATGTTACAATAAGGTCTTGGGAATACATAAAAATTATAATCTTTATGAAGATATCTACAGGAGAAAAAATAAAGTAAAAAATAAAATAAAAAGTTAGCAGACTATTAATATAACAATTATGACATTCTTAATTAATATAAATAGTAATTAAATTATTTTTTGGTTGAAAATGAAATATTAATGTTCAATTTTCAGTAATACAATTAAACTCTGAAATTACATGCATCTGTTTAAAACAAGAATTTACAACATTCATTTACTCTAATGATATAGTTAAATATTTATCCAATAACCTCAATTTCATAATAAGATTTCTTTTAAAAGTTGAACACAGTTTATACATTATACAGAACTCATGGAGAATACAGAAATAGTTATAGTGAATAGTTTGCTAAATTGAATTTTTTTTTGAATAACAATCTTAAGGGAGGAATGTTAGAACATTTTAGAATTAGTGAGTTTGTTACATCGGTCCTTCCTGAGCTGCATGTATTTGCTTTCCTGATTTACATGTTTTTCAGAGTCAAAATAAGCATGAGAGCCCTGCCATTTGGAAAGGAGTAGAGGGACATAAACACAGAAAGAGAAATCAGAATGTCATTTATCAGGGCTCCCCATATCAGATTTTACACCTCAGTATTATTTAAGACAGTATTCTTCAAATGGGTTGCAACTCCTCCTATGGGGAGGGGGGGGGGAAGACAAGACTTTCTGGAAAGGGGAATGCAAAGCAATGGTCAATATTATTGTTTATTTCTGAACTCCCACACACTCGATATTCCATCCACTTATTTCAATATAATACAGAATTAAAAACACTTGTCAATAATATACTAAGTTAGTAATTTAAATGGTCTGATTTTCAAAATAACTCAGTGTGCTATTTACTTTTAGTTTGAAGTCTACAATTGTGTACTATCAAAGAAACTGTAAGAACATCTTAGTTTCATTAGAATAAAATTCATGCTAAGAAAGCCATAGGTCAATATTTTATTTTTAAAAAGGAGTAAAGGAGGCACAAGAATTTTCTTACAAAAAGAGGTAGCAGTCTCTTGAAAAAGTATGAGAACCATCAGTCTAGGGTAAGAGAGACAGTTATCAATAGTCAAATTCAACACTAGTCGAAGTTCAACTAATCAGTGACGACCAATGTGAATTCTACAGTCAAGATTTACAGCAGATCTTGCCTACAGAAACTACATCTGAACAACTACCAGTGGAAAGTTGTTCAGAGAAAACTTTACTGTTGCACTTGACATTTCCAAGGCATTTCATAGTGTTTGGCTGTGAGGGCCTCTCAACAAATTTTCATCTTATGACCCGCCTTCCACCTTCTGAAACTGAACTGCCAGTTTTAACTCAGGCCATTCACCATATGATGATGGTGGAGTTTGTTCTCTTCAGATTTTCCTATCAGCGTGGCTGTTTCTCAAGGCCATTATTTCACCCACTCTCTTCTTCATATACATAAGTGGTCTTCTCAAGCTAACCTCAAATCCTATCCACAGTTCTGCTTCATTCCACCTATTTTTCGATATACCCAGAAGTGCTCAATCATCTCAAACTTCAAGATCAACTATGATCAGTGCCCTAAACTAAACTAGAGAAGTATATACCATTTTCAATGGGGGTGATGACAACCTAGTCACCTTTAATGCTTCCGACTAGCCAGTGGCCAAGTGGTAGCAGTTAGAATATCCACTCTCCGATCACAACGGATGTTTGTGATTGTAATCAGTTAGATCAACTGAGTGAAATGATACTATTTCCCGCTTTAAGGGAGTGATTAATCAGTTAACACAATTTTTTTACGTTACGCAAAATTTTTTGTCGCCAGTCTGCAGCGAGCTAAGAGACATGAAAGTGGCGCTAGTAATACAATGATTGTGTGAGACCTGGGATACAGTGTCTACAGTTTGGAGTATATTAAATAATAGCAAAGGATACAAAGAACAAGGAAAAGTTGCTACTGCTTCTTCAAGCATGACGCTTACCTGAAATAGAAGCCATTTAATGATCAAGATGGAGCATTAAATGGCTTCTATCACTCTGGATTGAGGATTATAACCAAAAAAGAATACCTCTTAGTACAAGGAATATTCAGGCAAAAGCTCTCAATATTTTTATCTCAATGAAAGAGACCAAACTTTAAAGGAATGTGAAAGCTTTACTGCAAGTATAGGATGGTTTGACTGTTTTAAAAATCAAACCGGACTGCATAATGTAAGAATAGCTGGAGAATATGCTAGTGCTGATAAAGATTCTGCAGTCAAGTTTCCTGAAGAATTGCAAACTATCTAATTCAGGAGGGTGATGATGACAATCAGCAAATATTCAATGTCGACGAAATTGGTCTCTTTTGGAAGTGTATGCCAACAAAAACTTTCCCAGCTAAAACAGAAGTATCTCAACCAGGATACAAAGTATCTAAAGATCATCTTACACTTTTATTAGGAGGCAATGCAGAAGGCAACTTCAAACAATTCAAGATCTAACAATATTGAAGAAATCAGCAAAATTGGAAAAGAACTTGGATTTAATGAACTGGATAACGAAGATGTGAGAAACTTGCTTGAATCCCATTCAGAACAGTTAAGCGAGAATGATCTCCTTCAACTAGAAGAATAGGGTGCATATGAAGTAGAAGATAAGGAGTGCGAACAAGAAGAGAATGTTACTACTAAGAACTGTAAAAGAACTTCAGCTAGTTTTCAATCACACTGACTATGCTAAGGAAATTTTGTTTGATGCTGATCTTGATATGAAATGAAGCTTCGAAGTCCTCTGAAATCTTGCTAAAGCGATTCAAACATCTTTACTTAAATGTTTTTTGTAAAAAAGTAACTCAATGTTTAGACATTAAATAAAAATTTAAGCAACCTATTTTTATTAACTTGGATGATTTTATCCTCTAATATAGCTTATACTATACTTTTTTCCCCCAAATTTACGCTAACTGATGGATGAATTATAATAATTCCTATTGTTTATTGTATTTGCTTAACGTGATTTTCCTTAACATGCATTAATTAATTGTGTTAAGCGAAGTTTACCTGTATGGTATTATCAAAACACTCTGAAGCCATAGGAAGTAATAATTAAAATTATTCAGTTATCTCCTCTACATTGCAAATTTCCTGAAACAACATGATGCAGGAGAATTTAACTATAAGCCTAAACATCAGAATTAGTTAATTATTTGGTACTGTATTCCCCCCCCCCACCACCACCACCATGATGGTACATATCAGGAAATTGATAAAGATGACCTATGCAGTGCAGCATCTATAAAACTTATACCTCTATATTTGAACATTTCTGTTAAGTACATCTACTCCAGCTGCCTTTTCACATTTCTGGTTTAGAATCAAGTATAGGTAGAAAAAGAAATCCAAATAGGTATTACTGATTGCATTCCTCTTGAATATTTTCTACAACTGTTATTTTATTTTCATTACTTTTACAGTATTATCTCCTCCATTTCTGAGCGTCTTCCATAGCATCCAAAACATTTTTCCACCTTCCTGATATTTATCTTCTATATTCTTACCAAAAATCTGAATTCAAATCCTGTCTATGACACAAAGAACTTTATCAGGGATTTTCAATGAAAGGTGAGTTAGTTGGTCTCATACTGGGATGGAGAGTTTTTTCCTCACAAACGTTTTTTTTTTTGTCAACTTTGTTTTGCAAATCCCCCTACAAAAGGCTATATGTCTTAAATCTATAGTATATTAGTATTAGTACTACAGATGCTTTCAGCATTACATAATTTGGAAACTCTGCTCCAGGAGTCAAACATGGAACTTTTTCATACTTCAAGCATCCATAAAACAGGATAGTAGTCTACATTGGGTGATGAAATTCATCTACCAGCTTAAGACATTCACATATATCTATGCCTACAACAGAAGTTGAATCCACCGTCTGGTAGATGGACAGTGGAGATGTAATCTTGGTGTCTATTGCAGCATTGTAAAATCTATGTCTGTTGTAATACTTATTATTTAATTTCTATCTTTACTCTCTTTACTTTACTTCTATATTTAATTTACCATTTTCTTCTGTACTGCGATTTATTTCTTCTATATCTCTATTCTTCATTAACCTTATTTATTCACCCTTTTAACTTTATCTAATCCTTTCATGTACTCTATTAACCTTAGTATCCTTTCCCTACCTTCAGTATTCTTTTCCTTATACTGGAGGATCACTAGAAATTTATTTTTTATATAACGACTGCGCCACCAGGTCCTTGTGGTATAAGAAATATCAATACTTCTAGTAAAGTTTGCTTTCTATCTTAAGGCTCTTCTTAATAATATTTCAGAGTCATGGCTAACACTTAACTTCAATTCGTACCTATTTGTAAACTCCCCGCTCACAGGATCGTGTTTAGTTGGAAACAGTGCATTGCATAAAAGATCAGGAGGCACTCTTTGTAAATAAAACAAACATGTTTATTTGTACTGAAACAATCATACAATTTACACACTAATGAATTACTACTCCTTACTCGACTCAAGTTTAACACTTTAGAGGAAAACTTCCTTTAGAACATTTACTTAAACATGCAACATAATACAAATCATTAAGCAATTTAAAGAAAAACTATCAGCCCATTTACATTATAAGAATTATCATGCCTTGTTAACTATACTATAAATTCCAGCCTTCACTTTATATAAACTTCTCTTTATGCAAACTATTCTCATTGTACTATATATAGTAACTCCATAAATTTATAAGTCCTTCTAAAACAGTCTTTAATAACATAGACAAATTTACATTAAAAATAAACTCAAGATTCTTTATAAGTATAGTGCACTTGTTCATATTTTTCTTCACAGATTACCTGGCTTCCTTTTTGTACCAGGTCTTGGGCTATCACTTAGAGGTTTCATGGACACTGTTGTCTCCTCTGGAATGGTTCGCAGAACCTGGAGCACGATTTCCCGGAGTTATAGACAATCAGGCGAAGGGTCAGACGATCGAGGCCTATTGTTTCTGGTGCTGCGCCACTATTCCCTCTATAAGTTTTCACCTCCGGTGGCTTCCCTCCACCACCTCATCCGGATTTGATGAAATCCATGGATCGACTCGTCCTCTCCTCCTTTTCTCCTGGTGTCAATTCTCCTAGTGTTGATCACCATCCTATTTCTATGATGCCTTATATTTGGTTTTTCGCGGGACCCTGGACGAAGGTTTGAGACCCCTGTACATTCCCACGCAATCTCTCTTCACCTTTAACGCAGACTTCTAGTTCTCCTAAGTGCACACTAAATCCTTTTTACAGAATAGTGGAACTGCATCTAATGTATACCACCCTTTTATCATTGACCTTGAAGGTGGTATCGGACTGGCTTTGGATACAATAGGTTTCCTTTTCACTCTATACTAAATGCTAACATTAATATATTTCCGATTTCAAAGACATTGCTCTTCAACTTAACATTTTAAGATATTTTCTGTATATACAATTTAGTATGTTAATTCCTCTGGGTTTTAATACATGGGCTTTTGGTATTACTTACATAGACAATTACAATATATTTCTGATTTCTACGGCATTGCCCTTGAACTTAACATATTCATATATCTTCTATTTATACAATTTATCATGCTAATTCCTCGATTTTAATACATGGGCTTTTAGTGTTATTTACAAAGAAAATTACAAGTTTACTTTTGTGAATTTTGGATGTTACCCCCTGTAAAAGTCGATGCAATAACAAATGGAAAAATTTACACTGCATTGAATTTTACAGAAACACTACTTCCTCACACAACCAGTCCAGGAAATATTTAGGCTACACAAGAATTACAACTAAAATGAGTAGTTTGAATTATATTTTTACAAAAAAAATTTTTAAAAAGTCCCACCCACTTTTTTTTTTGTTTGTTTTTGAAAATATGAAACAGCACACATAATAAATTTCATTACTCACACATCTTGCTTGGCATCATAGCAGAATGTACTCAGACCAAACTGAATAAGCTGAAATTTTGTGGCACCCTGTGGGATAAGGGACAAAAATAATATCAAGTTAATATAGAAACCACTTCCATGTGTGAATCTCTATATCTATAATAATAATTAATAATCTAAAATTTTATAACCTAAAAATAAGGGCATCCTCATGTTTTATTTAGAGTCTAAAGGTGGTCAACTTTTAGGCGATAGATGAAAAAATGTAAATAATAAAGACAACCAGATAATCTTTGAAAAAACATAGCCACATGCAAATTTTAAACAATTTTTAAAACAGATCATCCTCTTAAATCAGAAAATAAAAATAATCCAATATCTTTATTGTGTAAACACATTTCATGTTTCCTTTAAATTATCTATATATAGGAAAGAGTTTAAAACAAGGAACCAAACCTTGGAGATTCAGTGGCAAATCCTGAAGAAAACATAAATTGATTCTGCCAGAGAGGCAGAAGGTGAGGTTGTCTGGAAAGATAGAAACATCAGAACTCCATGGTAGATAGACACAGGAAGTTAAAGAGGCAGTGAAGGAAAAGAAGAAAGCATATCAAAAGTTCCTGGCAAATAAGTCAGCTTGTGCTCTTAGAGAATACAGAGACAAATGTAAGAAAGCTAAACACTATGTACAATTAGCTAAACAGAAGTCATGGGAGGACTTTGGCAAGAACATAGAAAATAAATATCAAGAAGGTGGCAAAATATTCTGGAGGTTGTTGAAGAAGCTTAGGAATGGAGGAAAGAGTGCAGTAAAAGGAATAAGAGATGATAAAGGTGATGTGAAAACTGGAGAAAAAGATATCCTTGATGTATGGAGTAATTACTTTGAAAAATTGCTAAATGAAACAAGCAGTGATGACAGCACAGTGGTAAAAAACACTCAACAGACACGCAATCAGGAATACATATCCATAAAAAACCTATCAAAAACCTGAAATTTGGAAAGGCAGCTGGAGTACATGATATTCGACAAGAAATGCTCAAGTAAGGAGGTATAAAAGTCTTACACTGGTTGCACTGCATAGTTCAGAAGGC